>NC_084789.1:8350998-8950998 GCF_028858725.1 Colius striatus
GTTCGACCCCTAGCCTGTCCTGATGCATGGGGTTGTTCCTTCCCAGATGCAGGACTCTGCACTTGTCCTTGTTGAACCTCATGAGCTTCCTCTCTGCCCAACTCTCAAGCTGGTCGAGATCCTGCTGAATGGCAGCACAGCCTTCTGGGGAATCAGCCAGTCCTCCCAGTTTGGTGTCATTAGCGAACTGGCTGAGGGTACACTGTCCCCTCATCCAAGTGGTTTATGAAGATGTTGAACAAGACTGGCCCCAGAACCAATCCCTGTGGAACTCCACTGGCCACAGGCCTCCAACTCAATTCTGTGCCATTGATCACCACCCTCTGGGCTCTGTCATTCAGCCAGCTCTCGATCCACCTCACTGTCCACTCATCCAAGCCACACTGCTTGAGTTTTCTGATGAGTGTGTTATGGGAGACAGTGTCAAAAGCGTTGCTGAAGTCAAGGTAGATGACATCCGCTGCTCTTCCCTCATCTAGCCAGCTGGTTATGTACTCATAGGTTGGTCAAACAGGATTTCCCCTTAGTGAATCCATGTTGACTCCTCCTGATAACCATCTTTTTCTTCATATGTTTAGTGACAACATTCAGGATGAGTTGTTCCATCACCTTTCCAGGGATGGAGGTGACACTGACCAGCCTGTACTTTCCTGGGTTGTCCTTCTTGCTCTTTTTGAAGACTAGAGTGACATTGGCCTTTCTCCAGTCCTCAGGCACTCCAACTGTCCTCCACGATTCATCAAAAATGATGGAGAGAGGCTTAGCAATCACATCAGCCAGCTCTCTCAGCACTCTTGGATGCATCCCATCAGGACCCATTGACTTGTGAGCCTTAAGCTTGGCCAACAAGTCTTTAACCGCTTTCTCTTCCACCCAGGGCAAGTCCTCTGTTGTCCTGGCCATCCTGTTATCCTTGCTGGACTGGGCTTCCCGAGGGTCAGCCTTGGCCGTAAAGACTGAAGCAAAGAAGGCATTCAGTACTTCGGCCTTCTCTGCATCCTCAGACACCAGGGCACCCTCGGTGTTTAGCAGTGGGCCCACATTCCCCATTGCCATCCTTCTGCTGCTGATGTGCTTGAAAAATGCCTTATTACTGTCCTTAACATCCCTGGCTAAATTTAATTCTAGAAGGGCTCTAGCCTTCCTAGTTGCACCCCTGCATGCCCTGGCAATGTTCCTATACTCTTCCCAAGAAGCCAGCCCCTGTTTCCACCTCTCATAGATGGCTACTTTCTGCCTGAGTTGTCCCAGTAGATCCTCGCTCATCCATGGAGGCCTCCTACCTCCTTTTCCTCCTTTCTTACACATTGGGACACACTGATACTTGAGCTTGGAGGAAGTGGTGCTTGAAGATTGACCAGCTCTCATTGACACTTCTGTCTTTTAGAATCATATTCCATGAGATCCGTCCAAGTAGATCTTTGAAGAGGCCAAAGTTGGCTCGCCTGAAATCCAGGGTCACGGTCCTGCTTTGTGTCCTGCCTTTTCCACACAGGATCTTGAACTCTACTATCTCATGGTCACTCATGTCTCCAACCAGGTCCTCCTTATTCGTCAGTACCACGTCCAGCAGCAGACTCCTTCTTGTTGGTTCCTCAGTCATATGTGACAGGAAGTTGTCATCAACAATCTGCAGGAACCTCCTGTGCTGCATGTGCTTGGCTGTGTGGCTATCCCAGCAAATATCAGGGTGGTTGAAGTCCCCCATGAGGACCAGGGAATGTGATCGTGAGGCAGCTCTCAGCTGTTCATAGAAGACCTCATCCACTTCCTCCTCCTGATCAAGTGGCCTGTAGCAAACTCCTACAACAATATCACCTGCCTTGCCCTGCCCGTTAATTTTTACCCATAAGCACTCTACCGGCTCCTCATCCTCACCCAGGCACAGTTTGGTACACATTAATTGCTCCCTCACATAGAGAGCAACTCCACCTCCACGCCTTGTCAATCTGTCTTTCTTGAACAATCCATAGACCTCCATGGCTGTGCTCCAGTCATGGCAGCTGTCCCACCACGTCTCTGTGACCGCAATGAGGTCGTAGCCCCGCATCCGCACCCACATCTCCAGTTCCTCCTGCTTATTCCCCAGGCTGCATGCATTGGTGTAGAGGCAGCGCAGGGGCTTACTCAAACACACAGGTTTCCCTGGGCGGGTGCAGGAGGTTCCTCCCCAGTTTGGCTCTTCCTCAGGGTGGTCAGCCTTCTGTATCTCAGCCCAGTGTGCAGATGAAGGGCACTTATCACTGCATTCCCTGTCCTGCCCTTTTTCCTAGCTAGAGGGGACAACTTGTTCTGTTTTGCTTCTCCCCCCAAGTCCCTTAGTTTAAAGACCTCTTTATTAAATTTGCTAGCCTACTCCAAAATATTCCTGTGCCCTTACAGGAGAGATGAATCCTGTCCTGTCCTATCAAGCTGTAGTCTCCAAGGAAGGATCCATTGTCAAAGTACCCAAAGCCTTCCTGCCAGCACCAGCCTCTCAGCCAGGATTTCACTTGGCTGATTTTTCCATTACAAACTCCTCCTTTATTACCACTGAACTGGATAGAGGAGAAAATAACCTGAGCCCCTCTACCTTTTACCTGCTCCCCCAAGGATTTAAAATCCATCTGGATCCTGGAGATGTCATGCCTCATGACATCATTCATACTTACATGGAACACAAGTAGAGGGTAGTAGCCTGCATCTCTGACGAGCTGCAACCATATAATCTAGACGTGCATGAAGGAAATAGTGTTTTAAGGATGGCATATCTCCTCTGAGTACAGCACTGTGTGAGATGCAGGGAAATGCTGATGGAGTATGATTGCCAAGGATATAGAAACAAGAGAATCCACTCTCTGTAGCAGCTGAAAGAAAAATACGTGACTTAATACTGATGTTCTCTTTGCCGAATAATACTTAGCAGGAGTACTTCTAAGAGCCCTTTTTGATGTTGACCAATGGTGCTGAGAGGGAACAGCATGCATGCTGTCACTTGCTTCAAGCAGTTAACTGCTAGCAAAACATCTGGCTTATGGTTAAAATAAATAGTTATACTACAGAGTAGAAGCTGCTAAGCTTCAATACCATGACTCCATATTGGCAGTAGTGATTTTACCTTGAGAAGAGCTGCTTTTAAGCACCTGCAATTATTGTCCTTGTAGGGACATCTGTGGCTTGATAGTTTTGCAAGAAATCTCAGTGTGTTAAATTAGTGGATAAAAAAATTGATTTAACTGTCACTTTCAAAAAGATCTTCTGGTGATTTTAGAATAAGGCTAACAAAATGTTCTCTTTTTGGGTCTTCAGTTTCCATTGTCACTGTCTGGGTGAGGTCACAAGACTAAAATAGTTTTCAGCATAGCAAAGGATTTGAGCGTGTTGCCCAAAGAGGTTTTTGTGTAATGCTAGTATTGATTTTTTCTGAAGAGTTCTAGGTAAGTAAATGAACAGATATTAGAATTGTTTCTTTTAATGCTGAATTATGTTGGTAGCATGTTCTGAATAGTATCAAGCCATGTGAGTTTCTTAAATGTTTTGAGATTTTAAGTTGCTTGCCTTCATAGATGGCCCTTCTTTGAGTCAAAATACATGATTGCATAAAGGGTGATTTGAGTGTAATGTTTGGAAGTACAAAGAGCAGGATAAGTCACCATCATGTATATAATCCATCAACATATCTAGATATCTCTCTCTTCTTGCCTAAAACCCAGAAAACAGAGTTAAAATTAAGTCATACAGATTTTTTCCACAACCACAGCTTAATGCTTGAATTAACCACACCACTGTGTTATGTGCCATGGTTTAGCGAGGACCAGCTTTTGCTTGGTAACGGGGAGAGGGCTGCAGGGTAGGCCCGGTAAAGAGTTCTTGGACTTTCCCTTGGCTCTGAGGTTCAGACCCATCTCCAGCCCAGCTGCGCCAATCTGGTGCTTCTGCCAGCATTTATTATGTCTTGATTACTCTTGGTCTCTGTTTAAGTAGAGATGACTTCTTCCTGAGGCTTGACTGCTTCATACAGAATTTAGAAACTTATGAAGACTCTGGGAAGAGGATTTGTAGGAGAGCTTGTCCCTATCACTACTTTCTAACATAAAATAAAATGTCTGAATGGTAATGTTAAGTCATGTTCCCAATGAAATGATGAGTGTGGGCAGCAAGAAAGTGAAGACTTAATGTTAAGGTAGAGGTGACTGGTAATTGAGTGACTTCAATAGTCATTAAAATTGCAAAATCTGCTCCCCTAAGTCATATGACTATATAGCATCAAGAAAAGTAATGGAAGTAAAATTGCAAATGGGAAAAGATCACTTAAGGATGAAAACTTTTAATTAGGCTATGTAGGCTGAAAAGGATCTTCCTTCTGAAAGTTCTTGTACTTCCTAGCAGCCATTGTTGTGCCAGTGTTTATACTCTACTTAAGCTAGTGTAAAGCATTACTAGCAGGTGTGATAATACTCTGAGCCAAGTCTTGGTGTGGCAAATGAGTTGTTAAAGTAGCTCTGTAGGAATGACTGTTTTTGCTTGTCTCACTGTTATTTTAACAAGCTGGCTAGTTGCATACTTAGACTGGGTAGCCAAAAGGATCAAAGGTCTTAAATGACAGTAGATGTTAAGAGTTGGTCTGACCATACAAGAAAATGGTGGACGGAAGTTTATTATATGCTGACAAATAAGGAGATGCACCCTCATTCAGTAATGAATTTCTCTAATATCAATGCTTGGGGTTTTTTTATCTTGTTCTTATCTGTTTTTTATTCCCTAGCTTAAATTCCTTGTATCAAAACAGTAAGCAACCAAGTGATGATTTTTTTTTTTTTAGTACATTCAGAAGAAGCTCTGTTTTTACTTGCAACATGTTACTACCGCTCAGGAAAGGCCTATAAAGCATACAGGCTCCTAAAAGGACACAGCTGTACTACCCCACAATGTAAATACCTGCTTGCAAAATGCTGTGTTGACCTCGGCAAGTAAGTAAATGTTTTATGTTCTGTACATGTCTACAAATCATAGAATCATAGAATGGTAGGGGTTGGGAGGGACCTTCAGAGATCATCCAGTCCAACCCCCCTGCAGAAGCAGGGTCACCTAGGAACATGTCCAGGCTGGTCTTGAAGACCTCCAAGGAAGGAGCCTCCACAACCGCTCTGGGCAGCCTGTTCCACTGCTCCGTCACCCTCACAGTGAAATAGTTTTTTCTTATGTTTAAGTGGAACTCTTTGTGTTCCAGCTTCATCCCATTACCCCTTGTCCTGTTACTATCTACTATAAAAAAAAGGGATGTCCCAACCTCCTGACAACCCACCCTTTAGATATTTATAAATGTTAATAAGATCCCCCCTCAGTCTCCTCTTCTCCAGAATAAACAGCCCCAGTTCCCACAGCCTTTCCTCATATGAAAGATGCTCCAGTCCCCTGATCATCTTGGTGACCCTGCGCTGGACTCTCTGCAGCACTTCCCTGTCCCTCTTGAGCTGAGGAGCCCAGAACTGGACACAGTACTCCAGATGAGGCCTCACCAGGGCAGAGTAGAGAGGGAGAAGAACCTCCCTTGACTATCCTGTTATCCTTGCCGGACTGGGCTTCCCGAGGGTCAGCCTTGGCCGTAAAGACTGAAGCAAAGAAGGCATTCAGTACTTCGGCCTTCTCTGCATCCTCAGACACCAGGGCACCCTCGGTGTTTAGCAGTGGGCCCACATTCCCCATTGCCATCCTTCTGCTGCTGATGTGCTTGAAAAATGCCTTATTACTGTCCTTAACATCCCTGGCTAAATTTAATTCTAGAAGGGCTCTAGCCTTCCTAGTTGCACCCCTGCATGCCCTGGCAATGTTCCTATACTCTTCCCAAGAAGCCAGCCCCTGTTTCCACCTCTCATAGATGGCTGCTTTCTGCCTGAGTTGTCCCAGTAGATCCTCGCTCATCCATGGAGGCCTCCTACCTCCTTTTCCTCCTTTCTTACACATTGGGACACACTGATCCTGGGCTTAGAGGAAGTGGTGCTTGAGAATTGACCAGCTCTCATTGGCACTTCTGTCTTCTAGAATCATATTCCATGAGATCTGTCCAAGTAGATCTTTGAAGAGGCCAAAGTTGGCTCGCCTGAAATCCAGGGTCACGGTCCTGCTTTGTGTCCTGCCTTTTCCACACAGGATCTTGAACTCTACCATCTCATGGTCACTGCAGTTGAGGTTGCCTCCAACCTTCACATCCCCAACCAGGTCCTCCTTATTCGTCAGTACCATGTCCAGCAGCACACCCCTCCTTGTTGGTTCCTCGATCATCTGCAACAGGAAGTTGTCATCAACAATCTGTAGGAACCTCCTGGGCTGCATGTGCTTGGCTGTGTGGCTATCCCAGCAAATATCAGGGTAGTTTAAGTCCCCCGTGAGGACTAGGGATTGTGACTGTTAGGCAGCTCTCAGCTGTTCGTAGAAGGCCTCATCCACTTCCTCCTCCTGATCAAGTGGCCTGTAGCAAACTCCTACAACAATATCACCTGCCTTTCCCTGCCCATTAATTTTTACCCATAAGCACTCAACCTGCCCCTCATCCCCACCCAGGCACAGTTTGGTACACATTAATTGCTCCCTCACATAGAGAGCAGCTCCAGCTCCATGGAGGCCTAGGTATTGTTTAGAAAGGACAGTGTGGCAACGTGTGGAGGTGGAGTTGTTTTTTTTCATGCTGGTTTTTCATTTCTCTTGAAAGCTGTCATATTGCATAAACTAGTAATTCCTTGGTCCTTCAGCTCTAACGATTATTTTAAGTTCAAATCATTTCGATTTCAGATAATGGACCTAATGAACGTTAGCATACATTGCAGCAGTCTCTAAAAGTATTGAATCACTTACAAAGGAGTTGTCAAGCTGTGTAGGGGGAGATGACATTGATTGCTGAGTTAACTCAAGAAGACTGCTCTGGATCTCTGTTTTGGTTTTGTGTTTCTCTGAAAGTTTGCTTATTTCATTAAGTGCTTCCACTATGAATTTAATGGGCAGGCTGCTTCTCTCAAATAGTAGTCTTGCTCATCTTACCCAGTTATTGCTAATGAGTGTGTGAGGGGAAAAGATGACAGATGGAAATCTATTTTGAAAAAGCCAGAACAAACCTACCTTGAACCCACATTCAAGAATGCTATATTGAACATAAAGATCCATCTTGTCAGGTACATAATAGCATCTAAGTATCTTGCTGGTTTCCTGGGGTCTAACAGAAAGAGTATAAAGTAAAACTGCTTGACCTACAGGCCTTAATGCCCCGAGAATTTGTTAATGAGAGTATTTTGTTCTGATGTAGGCTTTTCAGCTCAAATGTAGGAAACAACATCTGACTGAGGTGCAGAATGAAGAAGATGAGGCGCCAAGAAAGGCAAAAACTTTTGTCTTAGCGTAGCAAGGATGTCTTGATTTGTGTTTCTTTTGACTCTCATTTAACACTTCTGGAGTTATTAGTATATATTAGAAATCATGTTCTACCTGGCAAGGTCCTAGTGGAATAGATTTCAAGCTGATGAGTCCTTCCCTTGCTTTTACAAAGTCTAGTGTGTGTGTGTGTGTGTGTGTACAGCACATCAGTTTCTGGACTGATTTCAGTTTAAACTACGTGGGATTTCTTAAATGTATTCTATAGAATTTCTTAAGTTTATTTGTCGTTCCTGCTACAGTTACATGAGCTCACTTATACAGTTGTGCCTTATTTTCTTGTGGGAATGGTCTATACTGATGGAAGCATCTACCTATAGGTATAGTTTCAAGTGGAGGCAAGAGGAGTTGACTTGTTTGTGCAGGTGTCGGTTTGGGATGACATAAGAATGCCTCCCATCTCCAGAGGTTGTATAAAGAAATTTTCAAGCTTAATAGCAAGTGTTCCATTCCGTGTGAATGGTACTGCTGGTGTGATAGATGCACCCTGAGCCTTTGTTCTCCATTTGAATCCATCTTGCAAGAAGGCGAGGCATTAAAATCCAAAGTCTGTGCCATATTCCAATGTTGGATCTTAACAGAGTGCATGAAGCCTTACTGATTGTATTTTGTAGTTGAGAAACAAAGCCAAACTAAGCATTGTCTTAGGTTGTTACTAGGTAAAGTACCTTCAAAACTGAAGTGTCTAGAAGACTTTCTTGTCCTCCATTTTAGTATTCAGACTAAGATTAGTAACTTCTATAAAAGTTATGTTGTATTATGTATCTCTGTTTTGGAGTGGTGTGGAGTGTTAGGATTGACTGTCCTAGTAGAAATGTTCAACTTCAGAGTACCACATACCTCTATGTTGCTAGAGGATTCAGTCTATTTAAAATGCATTTGCAGGAACTAGTTTGTATATGGCTTGAAATTTGTGGATGCTGATGGTGGATTTCTGGTTTTGTTTGCAACAAGGTGAAAACATTGGTCTATGAGTACTGTGACCCTTGTAACTCCTTTATGCCTTTTTTTTTAAAAAAAAAAAGGTTTGCAGAAGGAGAGCAGATCTTATCTGGTGGAGTGTTGAATAAACAGAAAAGCCATGATGACATCGTTATGGAGTTTGGTGACTCTGCATGCTTTACGCTCTCCTTACTTGGACATGTCTACTGGTAATGTTGCTTTTAAAAAACTTTACTTAATGAAGCTTAGGGTCTGGGTGAGTGTGTTTTTTTGGGTTGTTTTTTTTTTGTTTGGTTGGTTGATTTTTTTTTTTTTTTGACCAAGCCAAATTTTAGTCAAATATATTTTTAGTCACCACAGGGTACACCTGTTTCTGGGTTACATGGCCTGCACAATTTTGGAGCATGATAGATGCAGGTGGATAGCTGTGAAAGCCTTTAACTTGGGAATTCAAGAATGGTTTATCTTTCAGCCAGAGCTTCTGATGGACTGAAAACACCAATTCCTCTTTTTTCAGGTTAAACATGCAATCCAAGAGTTGTAGGGATTTTTTTTTATATACCTTTGGGTTTATTCTGTAATCTTCTCTTAAAAACTCTCAAGGCCTGTTTCTCAGTGTTGCCATTCTGATTTTTCTGTGTCTATTTTACAGATGTATAGCTATAACCTTCAAAGGGAAGTTTGAAGGACTGACAGTCAAAATAACTTTACAGATTCAAATGCTTTGTTTTTTGCCTAGACACAGGAAAGGTTTCAGTAAATGCAAAGAGATTGAATAGGAACAGTGAGGTTCCTTCCTTACTACCTAGTATACCTGTTATTTAAAAAAAAAAAAAAAAATAGAAGCTATCTCTGTAGCCAGATACTTAGGTGTTCAGTTTAGCGTTTAATTTATATGCAAAGACATTATCCATAGATAATAAAAATGGCCAGAAGGCTAGCAAGTGGGTTGCTGTTTGCAAAAGATAAAAAAGTGGTAATAAAGAACATCTTTCTAAAACAAAAACTAAATTTCATCTTTGTCAAAACATGTCCAGTAACTTAAAAATAACTCAATATGAGTCTGTGGCTTGAAAAATGAGGAATGTTGCTATGACTCTCAACACGTCTTTTTGTTTTTCAACTCCTCATCTGGAAAGCTCACTTGAAAAAAGAAGTGGTGTTCCCAAGTTTATCTATAAACTGTTATGTTCTTTTTACAGCAAGACAGACCGGCTTGCCAAAGGATCAGAATGTTACCAAAAGAGCCTTAGTTTAAATCCATTCCTCTGGTCACCTTTTGAATCACTATGTGAAATAGGTAAGTCTGCAGAACAGTTTTGTAGCGAAGATGTTTTCTACTGATCTGATTATGTCAAGCTTTCTGATTTGTTGGTGCCAAGGTTTATTTTACTCCTCCAGAACTAGTAAGGAAAATGCTAGCAGACTTCTTTGGGAGTGATTTCACAGAATCTTAAGGGTTGGAAGGGAGCTTGAAAGGTCATCTAGTTCAACCCCCCTGCCAGAGTAGGACCGCCTAGAGTAGGTCACACAGGAACTCATCCAGGTGGGTTTTGAATGTCTCCGGAGAAGTACACTCCACGACCCATCTGGGCAGCCCCTTCCAGTGCTCCGTCACCCTCACAGTGAGGAAGTTTGTCCTTGTTTCTTTGGAACCTCTTTTATTCCAGCTTTACCTGTTGCCCCTTGTCCTGTCATTGGCCATCACTGAGAATAGCCTGGCTTCATCCTCCTGACACCTACCCTTTACATATTTGTAAACAAGAATGAGATCACCCTTCATCTTCTCCTCTCTAAGCTAAAGAGCTCCAGCTCCCTCAGCCTTTCATCAGAAGGGAGATGGCTCCACTGCATCATCTTTGTGGCCCTGTGCTGAACTCTCTCCAGCAGCTCCCTGTCCTTCTTGAACTGAGGGGCCCAGAACTGGACACAATATTCCAGATGAGGCCTCACAGGGACAGAGTAGAGGGGGAGGAGAACCTCTCTCGACCTGCTGGCCACAGCCCTTCTAATCTACCCCAGGATGCCATTGGCCTTCTTAGTCATGAGGACACATTGCTGACTCATGCTCATCCTGCTGCCCACCAAGCCCCCAGGTCCCTTTCTCCTCTCCTACTCTGAGTTCATTCCCCAACCTGTACTGGTACATGGGGTTATTCTTTCCCAAATGCAACACTCTACACTTGCCCTTGTTGAATTTCATTAGATTTCTCTTTGCCCAACTCTCCAGCCTGTCCAGGTCTCGTTGAATGTCAGAACAGCCTTTTGGGGTGTCAACCATTCCCCCCGGTTCAATATCATCAGCAGACATGCTGACAGTGCCCTCTGTTCCCTCAGCAAGATCATGAATGAATATATTGAACAGTACCAGTCCCAGCACCAACTCCCGAGGGACTCCACTAGACACAGGCCTCCAACTAGACCTTGCCCCATTGATCACAACTCTGCCTTCTTTTCTTCAACCAGTTAACAATCCACCTCACTACCTGATCATTCAGCCCATACTCTCTCAGTTTTGCTGCAAGGTTGCTGTGGGAGATGGTGTCAAATACTTTACTGAAATCCAGATAAGCCACATACACTGCACTACCACCATCTATCCACCTGGTTACATTTTCATAAAAGGGCTATCAGGTTGGTCAAACAGGACTGCTCGACTGATCCTTAATCCAGTCCTCATCAACCAAACAAAACTCCTCCTTTAGCTTGACTTCCTCGGGAGTCTGGGGCTCCTGAGAACAGTCTCCAGCAGTATATAGGCAAAGAAGGCATTCAGTAACTGTGCCTTCTCTGTATCCTCTGTCGCTCAGACACCTGCCTCATTCAACAGTGGGCCTACATTGCCTCTAGCGTTAGTTTTATCCACAATGTATTTGAAGAAGCCCTTCTTGTTGTCCTTGACCTCCCTTGCAAAGCCCAACTCCGATGAGGCTTTAGCTTTCCTAGTTGTCTCCCTACATCTTCTGACGACAGCCTTATACTCATCCCAAGTGGCCATCCCTTCCGTCCATGATCTATAGACTCTCTTCTTCCACTTGAGTTTGCCCAACAGTTCCCTATTTAAGCATGTGGGTCTCCTGGCTCCCTTTCTTGATTTCTTACCAGCTGGGATGCTCTGATCCTGAGCCTGGAAGAAGTGATCTTTGAATATAGACCAACTGTCTTGGATCGCTTTACCTTCTCGTACCTTGTTCCATTGCATGTTCCCTAGCAATTGCTTGAAAAGGCCAAAGTTGGCCCTGCTGAAGTCCAGGGTTGTGGTCCTGCTTGGTGTTCTGTTCCTACCACACCAGATCCTGAACTCCACCATCTCATGGTTGCTGCAGCCAAGACTGCCCTCAACCTTTACCACTTCAACCAGACCCTGCTTGTTTGTGAGTACAAGATCTATTAGTGCTCCTCTGCTTGTTGGCACATCCACCATTTGCATCAAGAAGTTATCATCAATGCACTGAAGGAATCTCCTGGACTGTAAGTGGCTAGCTGTGAAGGCCTTCAAGCAGATGTCTGCGTGGTTGAAATCTCCAACAAGAACCAGGGCCTCTGGTTTTGTGTGGTTTGTGGTTTTTTGTTTTTTTTTCTTTTGAAGCTGCTTCCAACTGCCTGTAAAGGCCTCATCAACTTCCCCATACTGATCAGGTAGTCTGTAATATACACCTATATCAGTGTCACCTATTGTAGCCTGGCCCTTAATCCATAACGCATTGTAAATACTTTGCCAGCGTTTAGAGCTTCTGTCTTGTTTTCTTTCATCTTTTGTTGTTCAGATGTTTTTGGATTTAACAGTGCTACAAGTTTTCCAGCCTACAGTTAGTAGACCCTTAGAAACTATGATGAGAATGACTTGCCTTTTTTAAGTTTATTTTTTTTTAATCATAGAATCACAGAATGGTAGGGGTTGTAAGGGACCTTTAGAGATCATCCACTCCAACCCCCCTGCAGAAGCAGGTTCACCTAGATCAGGTCACATAGGAACATGTCCAGGCGGGTCTTGAAGACCTCCAAGGAAGGAGACTCCACAACCCCTCTGGGCAGCCTGTGCCACTGCTCCGTCACCCTCATAGTGAACTGGTTTTTTCTTATGTGTAAGTGGAACTTTTTGTGTTCCAGCTTCATCCCATTACCCCTTGTCCTGTTGCTAGCTACAATAGAAAAAAGGGATGTCCCAACCTCCTGACACTCACCCTTTAGATATTTGTAAATGTTAATAAGATCTCCCCTCAATCTCCTCTTCTCCAGACTAAACAGCCCCAGTTCCCGCAGCCTTTCCTCATATGAAAGATGTTCCATACCCCTGATCATCTTGGTGGCCCTGTGCTGGACTCTCTCCAGAAGTTCTCTGTCCCTCTTGAGCTGAGGAGCCCAGAACTGGACACAGAACTCCAGATGAGGCCTCACCAGGGCAGAGTAGAGGGGGAGAAGAACCTCCCTCAACCTGCTGCCCACACTCAGCTTCAGACCCCATCAGTTTTCTTGGGTATTTGCTTAAAAAACACTACGCTGGCAGTAACTAAGGCAATACCACTTTATGGAAATCAGTCTGTTTTGTGCAGAGTACACTGTATGATCCCAGTCTTTTAACAATGTGAGCAGTAAAATAAAAAAACAAATGAATAAGCAGAATAAGTAAGGTGACAGCACACTTCAAAAAGTTGTGTTCCTCCCATTTCAGGTTGTAGGTAGTTATATCATGGGAGAGGAGGAAAGGGGAAAGGAAAGAAAAGGGAGGGGGGAAAAGAGAAAGAAATGGGATCCTGCATTAACTGCGTAAAATCCTGTGTCTTATAAAATGGTGAGACACAGACTAATTGAGTTTCAGGGGACAAACCTTTCAAGTCTCAACACTGAAATATACTTTCTGGGTTTGGTATAGTTACAAACGCAGACATTTCACACTTGTGTTGCCACTGCTAGGGGTAATGTTCAGTTCCACTGTATGACATAAATAGATTAAGCAGTTCTCATGTAAGTAAGTAAGAGATAGAAGAATTAGTTAGGAACCCAGCAACTGTTAACAAGCATGGATATGCAGCAGTACAAAGCTGAAACAGAGGCCAGATTTAAACCTGCTGCACAACTCAACCCTTCCTCTGTCTTCCAGGTGGAAAGTCTTCATATACTTTCCTTTATCCATGAGCCATGGATAAGGCTCATAGAACATGTTCATAGATTCTACTTGCATCAAATACTGGACCTCACACTCCCACTTGAGTCAACAGCAAACCTAAGACCTCCCAAGGCCAGCCTCTCATCGGTACTGAGCCTGGGACATGAAAGCTCTCCCTCTGCCACAAGCAAGATGAGCACAAGTTTTCAGAGTCTGTTTGTTACTTCATGTTATAGTTGTCTTTTTCACATAGCTTCTCTCAGATTCATTAACCACAGAATTAGTTTCTATTCTGCTGTAGGGCAGTTGGAACAATTCTATTGCTGTTTTGTTTTCCAGATTCCAGGGAAAAAAATTACTGCTCTATTGGTAGCTGCTTATAATTCAGTATAGTCCCATACCAAAGCAGCAGTGAAACCAGACAGAAACACAGCCAATAACCACGATATTAGGTTATTTACTCTTTTGGTCATGCTCAAGAGTCACCTAGCACCTTGAGACCAGAGCTCTGCTCTGAGAGCTTCTGTTCCAGAGATAATGCAATCTGCAAGTCTCTGAGCCCCAAGTTTCAGGGCTTTGAACAAATTCCTCACTCCTAGACAAATCCACATGCCTTCAAATCCTGGGCAATGCAGGAAGACAGCAGAGATCACAGGTGGAAAAAGTCAAGTCCCTACACACTCTCCTTATTAATGATACTTCCTATCGTAGAATGGGGGGTGGAAGGGACCTTTAGAGGTCCCTCTAAAGGGATCTATAGATGGGCTCACGATTGAGGGTTGGACTTAAACTTGGACACTATTGCACAGGTTATCCATGAGTGTGAAACATGTTGCAATCAAAGCAGCCAAATGGTGGAAGCACACATGGTATGAAGGACAATGACAGAAACATAAATATGGAGAGGCCTGGCAGATTGATTACATCACACTGCCACAGACTCACTAAGGCAAATGCCATGTGCTCACAATGGTAGAGGTGAACAGTTTGTTGGAAACATATCCTGTGCCTCATGCCACTGCACAGAACACCATCCAGGTCCTTGAAAAGAAAATTCTGTGGCAACATGGCACCCCAGAAAGAATTGAGTCAGACAATGGGACACACTTCCAAAGCAAACTTATAGACACCTGGGCCAAAGAGCACGGCATTGAGTGGGTCTATCACATCCCCTATCATGCACCAGCCTCCGGCAAAGTGGAACAATAAAATGGATTATTCAAGACCACACTAAGAGCAATGGGAGGTGGGACCTTCAAACATTGGGATACACATTTAGAAAAGGCTACCTGGTTACTCAGCTCTAGAGGATCTGTCAACTGAGCTGGCCCTGCCCAATCATTACTTTTACATACTGTAGAAGGGGATAAAGTCCCTATAGTGCACATAAAAGATCTGTTAGGGAAGGCAGTCTGGGTGTGTCCTGCCTTGGGTAAAGGCAAAAGCCATCTGTGGGATTATTTTTGCTCAGGGACTTGGGTGTGCTTGGTGGGTGATGTGCAAGGATGTTGAGACTCAATCCAGGTGGTTGATGAAGATGTTGAACAAGACTGGCCCCAGAACCAATCCCTGTGGAACTCCACTGGCCACAGGCCTCCAACTCGATTCTGTGCCATTGATCACCATCCTCTGGCCTCTGTCATTCAGCCAGCTCTCGATCCACCTCACTGTTCATTCATCCAAGCCACACTGCTTGAGCTTTCTGATGAGGATGTAATGGGAGACAGTATCAAAAGCCTTGCTGAAGTCAAGGTAGATGACATCTGCTGCTCTTTCCTCATCTAGCCAGCCGGTTATGCCCTCATAGAAGGCTATTAGGTTGGTCAAACAGGATTTCCCCTTGGTGAATCCATGTTGACTCCCCATAATAACCATCTTTTCCTTCATATGTTTAGTGATGACAGGATGAGTTGTTCCATCACTTTTCCAGGGATGGAGGTGAGGCTTACCAGCCTGTAATTTCCTGGGTCGTCCTTCCTGCCCTTTTTGAAGACTGGAGTAACATTGGCCTTTTTTCCAGTCCTCAGGCACTTCCCCTGTCCTCCATGATTGTTCAAAAATGATGGAGAGAGGCTTAGCAATCACATCAGCCAGCTCTCTCAGCACTCTAGGATGCATCCCATCAGGACCCATTGACTTATGAGCCTTAAGCTTGGCCAACAAGTCTTTAACCTCTTCGTCTTCCACCCAGGGCAAGTCCTCTGCTGTCCTGGCCATCCTGTTATCCTTGCCGGACTGGGCTTCCCGAGGGTCAGCCTTGGCCGTAAAGACTGAAGCAAAGAAGGCATTCAGTACTTCGGCCTTCTCTGCATCCTCAGACACCAGGGCACCCTCCGTGTTTAGCAGCGGGCCCACATTCCCCCTCGCCATCCTTCTGCTGCTGATGTACTTGAAAAATGTCGTATTACTGTCTTTAACTTCCCTGGCTAAATTTAATTCTAGAAGGGCTCTAGCCTTTCTAGTTGCACCCCTGCATGCTCTGGCAATGCTCCTATACTAAATAAAATAAAGCTATAATAAAATTGGTTGTCCATGGTTTTGGACTAGAAGAACACTTCTGATTTTAGTATAAGGAATTCTAGAGTAATGAGTTAAGAACACACCCTTTCTAAAATTTTTTTGTTTTTATTCTAATTTTGATGATACTCAGCATATACGGACTTGGGACTAATTCTATATTTCCTTCCAAACTCACAGGTGAAAAACCGGATCCTGACCAAACATTTAAATTGTCATCCTTGCAGAACTTCAGCAATTGTCTGCCTAATATTTGCACAACACTGTTATCTAATCACAATGTATCACATAGACAGCCTGAAACTGTCCTTATGGAAACACCACAAGACACAATTGTGAGTTTTAGTTAAATAACTGCATTTAAAACAGTCTTTCCATTTTAACTGAAAAATGCAAATTAGGAACTTCACTGTCTAGGTATCTAACAACTGCCTTCCATTTTTCAGGAGTTGAACAGAATCAACCTAGAATCCTCCAATTCAAAATATTCTATCTTGAACATGGATTCTTCTATGTCTTACATCGATTCGGCTGTAATTTCACCAGATGCTGTCCCCCTTGGATCAGGATCTGCCATACTGTCTAAACAGGCTCAAAATAAACAAAAAACTGGACGGAGTTTACTGGGGGGCCCTGCAGCTTTGAGCCCACTAACGCCAAGGTAAGTCCTTGAAATAGACAATATTTGTTTACAGCTATGCTGTTGGTCATGTTTGTGATTTGAAACAGTGAAGATGTTGGTGCTGCCCAGCGTATGCAAAAGTACATGTCAGTAGTGTATTATAAATTATGCTACATAAATGGAAGCTGAACTACTTCAATAACTGCTTGGACTAATCCATGTGTTCATCTTTTCTGTTTTTTAAAGAAGTTGTTGATATTTTTTATAAGAGTGTAGCTGTTGATTCAGTATATAGTTTATTGCAATGTTCACACTGGAGAAACCTTTGAAGGGTATGTTTCTGCTCTGAAATAATATCTTTAAGAGGTTTCCTTCAAGGATAGCTCTCAAAGAGCATGTGCAAAACATATATGTTTTGTCTTATATGCTATCTTATTTAACAGCATTACATTACAAAGCTATTAGTGCTTGGGTGGTCTGTGTCTATTAGTTATTAGGTAGTCAAAGCAAGTTCTGTATCTTTCTGTTTCAGGATTATTTGCTATTACAGTGTCTTTTATAGTTGAGGATCATAAGATATTAGTTTAAATCAATGAAGTGTTTCTGAAATGAAGTTGATCATCTGGATCTCTGTTCTAACCACAGAATCAGACCAACCGTTTTGGTCTGATGTTCAGACATTGACCCTTCTTTGTCTTGTTCTCAGCTTTGGAATTTTGCCACTAGACACCCCAAGCCCTGGAGATGGATCGTATTTACAAAACTACACAAACTCTTCTTCTGTAATTGATGTGCCATCCACAGGAGCACCTTCAAAGAAGGTATCTTGCATTCTGGAATAAGATTGCTGTTCTAAGAGTTTGACATTGCAGTGTACTGTAAAGAAGAATCTGTAACGCAGATAAAAAAACATGACATGTGAACTGAATTGTGCTGGCAGTGGGGAGAATTTGTTTGGAAAAGCAATTTGAATGTGGAACTGACTGAAGCCTCCTTTAGTTGTGAAAATGGTTTGGGTTAATTGACAATTAAATTTATCATAGAATCATTAAAGTTGGGAAAGACCTTTAAGATCAACTCCAACCACTAACCTCATACTGCCAAAGCCCATCGCTAAACTAACCCATGTCCCTCGGTACCTCATCTACACGTCTTTTGAATATCTCCAGGGGTGGTGATTCCACCACCTCCTTGGACAGCTCGTTCCAATGCTTAATAACCCTTTGGTTAAAAAAATTCCTCCTAATGTCCAATCTAAACCTCCCCTAGTGCAACTTGACCTCGTTTCCTAGTGTTCTATATATAATTTGCCTACAAAGTGAGGTGGAGGACACACAACAACAAACAAAACCACCACCAACAAAAAAACCTTTCCTGCTCTTATTAAGATCTACTTAAGATGGCAACCAACATTTTATTTTGCAGAGTTATGTATATTTATAGGGTAGTGAATTCTTTATTTGAATGCAACCAGTCAGGTATTGCCTTTATAAACCTTCTTAGACTTTTCTGAAGTGTTAAATTGATTGTAGAATAGTGTGTTATATTGAAACAACTCTTGTTAAAAGCCTCAGTAGCTGGATTCTTTTCTTTTATTTGGAAAATCTTCTTTTCAGCTAAGCAAATGAGATGTTAAGGAGAAAATGTACCATATTGTAAAGCAAAGGTGTCTTATAAATATTTTCAGCTCTTCACTTCCTTTGGCTAGCAAAGCAGATTTTTGTTTCCTCCACTTTTATAATGATAAGCAGTAACCTTGTATTTCTAATTAAAACAAGCCCTTTTTTCCTCCACCCAAAATGCACAGGCATGTGCAGATTGCTGAGCTAGTGTTGCTTGAGGCAACCTGAGGAAAGTGCTCTGTCTTCTGTCTATCTGCTGTCAGAGGAACACTGATTCTAAAAAAAAAAAAACAAAGGATTCGTAACTTTTCAGCATACAAGCTGGAGTCTGAAACTTGGAGCTTTCACTTCAGGTTGTCATTTGGATTTTTTTAATGAACATATTTTCAGGGATGACTTAAAATAATACTAGAAGCTTCAAGTGAGCTGAAGCTGCTACTTTCTTGCAAGCATTTCTTGAATTCTAGTTTACCGACCAAAGTAATCAAAACACTGTTTGTGATCTGTGGAATGATGCTGTTTGAGTCAGTAAGTCTTCTGTAGAGTAAAAGAAAAAATTCTTTTTTACTCTTAAGAAATTGCCAGAGTTACCATAGTGATAAATGAGAGGTGGAATGATGGTGACAATTGAAGAACCATTTGTTCCTTTCTGAAAACAAAAAAAAAAGATTACTTTACTCTCTGTTTTTAGTAAATCTACAAGTTGTGTGAGGGATGCTAAGTTTTTTTTTTTTAGGTGGCCAACTCTTTAAAGTAAAATCTTCCTTATGAGGAAAGGCTATGGGAACTGGGGCTGTTTAGTCTAGAAAAGAGGAGACTGAGGGGGAATCTCATTAATATTTACAGATATCTAAATGGTGGATGTCTGGAGGTTGGGACACCCTTTTTTTCTATGGTATTTAGCAACAGGACAAGGGGTAATGGAATTAAACTGTAACACTAAGTTCCATTTAAACATAAGAAAAACCTATTTCACTGTGAGGGTGAAGGAGAACTGGCACAGGCTGCCCGGGGAGGTTGTGAAGTCTCCTTCCTTGGAGGTCTTCAAGACCCGCCTGGACACGTTCCTGTGCGCCCTGATATAGGTGGACCTGCTTCTGCAGGGGGGTTGACTAGTTGGTCTCTTCCAACCCTACCATTCTATAATTCTATGAAAAACTCAGGGCAATTAATTGTTTTGAGTTCCTCAACAAGTAGAACTTAAATTTCCATGTTGGATGCTCTAGACAAATCCATTGGTGCTCATCTTGCTGTGCCATTCTGTAAGTGAAGTTTGGGAGCTGTTTAAAAACTGTCTTTGTCTTCTCATTGGCCCAGTACTTAGAAGAATAAAAGCCAGTAAGCAGATAACTTTTTTCTTGTGAATGGTCTTCGGAAAGCTGTGACAGGGAACTCTTAACAGCTAGTGCAATGGGACTGTGTAGTATCTTTTTTCTGGACATCTCATTACTGCAACACTTTCTTCTTAGTCCTATGTTATTTGGGGTTTTTTTGTTTTGAGGGGAGTTTTTTGCCTTTGGTCTGTTGGGGCTGGACTGTGCTAAAATAGTTTTGGACATGTGCTTCATATGGTTGATCCAATTTCCATCTGTAGTTGCTCAGGACCAACCAGTTTTCCACAGTATGGTTGAAAACACTGGCTTGTGGTGGATTGCATGTATGTAGGAAGGTAAATTTTAGTGAGTCTGAAATGTTGAAGCAGTTAGCAAATCACAGCTCTTCAATGTAGTGTTCATCTGAGTTTAATCTCATGTATGTGCTACGTCATAGAGACTTTTGGGGAATTGTGACATATTTGCTGCATTTCTGTTGCCTTACAAGATTATGGCACAACAGCACCAAGGTGTAAACTTCAGTAATCCCCACATATGCTTTCTGTCTAGATGCATCTTTGCTAATACTTAACCACAAATGTTTGATAAACTTCAATAAAAAGGTTAGAATTCTGATGTGTGTGTTGTCCAATGCAAATAATTAGTTGTCTAGTTTCACTTCTGCTCTTCAAATTACCAAGTTAGGAAAGATTTAGTGTAGCTGTGGCTAGAATGTGCATGGTTTAATGGAGGTAGTTTCCTAGGAAACAAGTAAGTGAATGAAACATTGGGGTAAATCCAAAGGCTTCCTGTCCATGTGGGCAAGCTTGGTAGCTGACTGCCTAAACTATCTGCTGTTAACAAACTGAGGAAGGAAAGGATGGAATGTTACAAGTCAGATCACATATAAACTGGTGTTGCTTGTGCTGTCATTGATCCTGATGGCCAATTTCTGATGTCTTGAAAGAGTCTCTTCCAAACAGAGCTGCTTGTTAGTGTTCCTGGTGTGGGCATAAAAGATAGGGTTTAAGAGTTCTTTAAAAAGCAGGGAGGAGAGAACTTGTTCAAATCCTTCATAGGAAGGCAACATATCAGACAATGAGTTTCTATCTGAACATATTCCTTGGGTCTCAGATTCACAGTCAAGTTACCACTGCTCTAAATTCCCACACCTCAGCTGTGCCAGGGTAGGCATCAAAGTGCACATTTTAGCTCTCTGAAGAGGTGTGAAGATACAAGACAATGTTCTGGTGCTAAATCGTATCACATGCGTTGTAGCCTGTGGCAAATAAAAGGTACCAAAAATGTGTGCACACACACGAAGTGTTACTTGACTGACTTGCAGTAACTTGCTGCTCTGTTAACTGTAGATGTCTGTCTTAACTTTCTGTACTGCATACTGTAGGTCCCTTTTTGATGAAGCAGTTCATTTCTGTATTTGCTCTGAATGCTTGTACAGTAATGAACTAATTGGTGAAATACCTGTTCATAGTCTAAATCAGTATGCTGAACAGGGGAGCAACAGTCTTGGATGTTGTACAGTGAGTGCCTCAACAAGTTTTTAGTGGTGAATGGCTTCTGGATATGATTGTAATACAGTAATTAAAAAAAGATTTTCAGTGGTTGGGGATATTTTGTGCAACTTCCCGTGGAGAAGGAACTTTAAAGATGACATCTTTTAATTTCCTTTTGTTCTTACACAAACAACATACAGTTCTTTACCCTAGATGGAGATTTTACATCTTTCAAATGTGCACAAAGTTGGTGAACCTGGTGTTATGGGCATTTTAACAGGTAGAAAGAGAAATGCTTTTGAGTGCTCCTTGGAAGGAGACCCTCACCCTTTATTGAAAGAATCTGTATTTATCATAGAATCGTAGAATGGTAGGGGTTGGAAAGGACCTTTAGAGATCATCTAGTCCAACCCCCCTGCAGAAGCAGGTTCACCTAGATCAGGTCACATAGGAACGTGTCAAGGTGGGCTTTGAAGACCTCCAAGGAAAGAGCCTCCACAACCCCTCTGGGCAGCCTGTGCCACTGCTCCCTCACCCTCACAGTGAAATAGTTTTTTCTTATGTTTAAATGGAACTTTTTGTGTTCCAGCTTCATCCCATTACCCCTTGTCCTGTTGCTAGCTACTATAGAAAACAGGGATGTCCCAACCTCCTGACACTCACCCTTTAGATATTTATAAATGTTAATAAGATCTCCCCTCAATCTCCTTTTCTCCAGACTAAACAGCCCCAGTTCCTACACCCTTTCCTCATAAGGAAGATGCTCCAGTCCCCTGATCATCTTGGGGGCTCTGCACTGGACTCTCTCCAGCAGTTTTCTGTCCCTCTTGAGCTGGGGAGCCCAGAACTGGACACAGGACTCCAGATGAGGCCTCACCAGGGCAGAGCAGAGGGGGAGCAGAACCTCCCTCGACCTGCTGGCCACACTCTTCTTGATGCATCCCAGAATGCCATTGGCCTTCTTGGCCACGAGGGCACATTGCTGGCTCATGGTTAGTTTATTGTCAACCAGATCTCCCAGGTCTCTCTCTGCAGAGCTGCTCTCCAGCAGGTCGCCCCCAGCCTGTCCTGGTGCGTGGGGTTGTTCCTTCCCAGATGCAGGACTCTGCACTTGTCCTTGTTGCACCTCATGAGGTTCTTCTCTGACCAACCCTCAAGCCGGTCGAGATCCCACTGAATGGCAGCACAGCCTCTGGGGAATCAGCCAGTCCTCCCAGTTTTGGTGTCATCAGCAAACTTGCTGAGGGTACACTCTGTCCCCTCATCCAGGTCTTCGATGAAGATGTTGAACAAGACTGGCCCCAGAACCAATCCTTGTGAAACTCCACTGGCCACAGGCCTCCAACTTGATTCTGTGCCATTGATCACCATCCTCTGGGCTCCTATATTTATTCTCCTTTGCACTGTTTGATAGACAGAATGAATTTGACTTGATACAGCAGAGATTGAGACTTCTTAGTGACATAATAACAAACCTGTAGAAATTTTTGTGTTATGCAGACTGTCAGCAGGATAAGCCAAGCTGGAACAAAATCTGTCTTCTCACAGAGTGGAAATAGCCGGGAAGTCACTCCAGTTCTTGTTGCACAAATGCAGAGCTCTGGACCACAGACAAGGTAGGGGGAAAAAAAACCCAACGAAAAAATCATGGTGGTATTGCCTTTGCTTCTCCTTTCTTGAAGGAATTTGGTGCTTTGTTTGCCCAACTTATGTGATTGTTCCTGCAGAATTTCTCTTTGGGTGAGGAGAAAGTGTATTTTCTCTTAAGTAAAATAAATTTAATGGATAAGTAGGTGTCCTGTGCATGGTGGTTGGTCTGGGTATAAATCTCTCATGATTCTGCTCATGTTTATCATGCAACAGGTAGATTTTTTTTTTTCATCCCTTGAAATTGGAGTATCTGGGCTTATAGTACTTGAGCTTTGTTTACTACAATAAGAACAAAAAAAGCTGTTTTTATTAAAAATGGAGCAAAGAACTTAAGGTTTTTTTTTTTTTTTAATGTGCCATTTGTTTTCAGTACAACACCTCAGGTACTGAGCCCAACAATTACTGCTCCACCAAACACACTGCCTCGAAGAAGCTCTCGCCTATTTACTAGTGATAGCTCTACCACAAAGGTAACAGACTCCATGTGTTTTGCAAGATTGTGGGATTGCCACACTTTGGGAACATCATAATGTAAATACTCAAGACTGTAGTTAGGAGATGTGAACATTTGCTGTTTAAAACTGAACTACTAAACATACTCAGTGAAGTTACTGTCTGTATAATTAGAAGTCAAATGGCTGGACATTATTGTTAAGACTGCCAAGAGGCAAAATAGAACTTTATGCAATTCACTTTCATGTTTAGTCACTTAAATTGAAAAGACTGTCATGCATGTAACCCTTACTCTTCTTACTTGCAGGAAAATAGCAAAAAATTAAAAATGAAGTTTCCACCTAAGATTCCAAACAGAAAAACAAAAAGCAAAACAAATAAGGGAGGAATAACTCAACCAAACTTAAATGACAGTTTGGAAATTACCAAACTGGAGTCTTCCATCATTTCAGAAGGGAAAATTTCCACTGTTGCACCCCAGATCCAGGCTTTTGCGCTACAGAAGGCAGCAGCAGGTCTGTTTGAATGTTAATGGACTCTAGTAAAGCTTTGCATAGATATATTTTAAGGTTGAATGAAATAAAAGCTTTTTTCCTCCAGTGTTTCTTCCATTCTTATTTCAATTAGCTGGTAGCTATCACATTTGTGTAATTACGAAGACATTGAAGCCTAGTGTCTTCTACTTAAATTAGAATGCACATGTGGAAAAAGTAGTAAAAAGTGGCTAGATGTAAGCAGATGTATTTTGCCAGGCTCTGATTCTTATTAATTATTAAAATATTTTCAGACAAGATCCTTGGAAACAAATTCAAATGAACTATAACTCAGTCATCTTCCCTCAAAATTGGGTTCATATAGTCTGTTTTCCTTTCAAATTTCCCATTTGTTTAAAAATAAGTCTTTATTGAGATAGTCTAGGATTTTCTGAGTTCCCTTCTTTTGGTTCAATGTTTCCAGGCAGCAAGATGTATCTATGGATATGAGCCATGTAGAAACTCTTCAGACCTAACAAAATGTTTTAATAGCTTCTGTAAATGCAAAACCCCACTTGCCCTGAACTTCAGAGTTTCTCTGTTCGAGTGTTCTGTTGCTAGCTTAAGTTGTTGCTATCTGACTTCTTTTACAAAGGTGTTGTCTTAGAATATTATGCTTAGATGGAGAGTGCACAAGCCTGTCTTTGGGAGCTTCTGAGATTTTTTTCATAAGTAAATTCAGGAACAGTGCCTGCCACAACAAAGAGCTTATGGGATTAGCAATTTTGAGTAAATAAGTCTCAGTTGTCTTTTCTTCCCCACTTTTATTTGTTGTATTTTTCTCCTAGAAGGTTTGATGAGCCTTCTCCGTGACATAGGGAAAGGTTATTTAGCCTTGTGTTCATACAACTGCAAAGAAGCGATAAATATTTTAAGCCATTTACCATGCCACCATTACAACACCGGCTGGGTGCTGTGCCAAATTGGGAGAGCTTACTTCGAACTTGCAGAATATATGCAGGTAGGAACAGTGTGGGTTGGTCCTTTTGTCTTTTCACTTTGTTTTGCATAGCTTTACACAGAACCTGCAGACTTCCTGCAACAGCTATAGGAGATTTACAATTGAGATAATTGTATAAATGTATAAGTTGTATCTGGAATAGATTTAGATCTTGAATCTGCATCAGTAGTCATTGAGTTTTCCTGAAGAGGCTGTTCCACTTCTAATGTTATTTCCTGTTGCATCCAACCATTGAGGGTCTCTTCCTTGCATCTCCATCTTCACCCACAGCTGTGCTGATAGAATCATTTGTCCTGTAATGTTGTAAATGATGTCATTGTGACAATTTGATTCCTAAAACCAAAAACTTCTCTCACTTTTTAGTTAATGCAGATCACATCAATGACTTAGTTATCTTTGCAGCCTCAGAAATGACAGCATTGGCACAGCTGAGGTGATGCCAAACTGCTTGGGAAACAGAAGCTACCAGTGAAGGGTGACCTAGCAGTTTAACTATGCTTGTTGCTGTTGTTCCAGTAGCTGAGGTGGCCATTTTCCCAGAAGTTTTTTTTTTTTTAATGCTTTTTGCCAGATTGTGTGCAGGAGACGCATGTGGTATGTTTCAGAGGTGGTTTTATAACTGTACACATGGTCTGTTATGAGGCAGAGCACACTGTGCTGCTTAACACTTTTGCTTTTGTTTTTTTTGAAACTGGGACTACAGACCCTAATGGAGTCCCAAAAGCTAAGCTGCTTCCCTTGTTTGCTGCTTTGAATGTTGTCACCTGTAAGCTAAGTTTATGAAAGAGATATGGAGGTCAGAAAGACTTTGTTAGTCAACTGTTGATAGATATAGCTGTCTCAAATGGAAGTAAAGAACATGTGTTTGTCACATGCTTGTGCATGCTCCTTATCCCTGTGTCAACTGTGTCTACTGCAGTGATTGTCATGTTGCCTTTTGCCTTGTAATGGTTATGCACAATGCCTAGAGGGTTGTATGTAAGTGCTTGGTATGATTCCAGTACTTTTTGTCTGTTAGAATGGCTGATAACCATAACTGACCCATAAGTGTCCTACATAATTTTCTAGTTTTGTGGGTGCTTGTGTGCTGTGATAGAACCAGTGATGTCACGTGAGTCACCAGCAGGGAGGGCTGGCTGCCTTTCTGATGGCATAACTGTACTGGGGTATAGTCGCTTGCTTCACTTAAAGGGGGAGTTACAGGACAAAGCAAAGAGGATGCTCAGTCCAGACCTAACCTAACTCTGACCCATGTGCTCTGCTTTGGTGAGTCGAATTTTGTGTTAAGCTTAATTTCTGTTCTTAGGCTGAGAGAATATTTTCAGAAGTAAGGAGGATTGAAAATTACAGAGTAGAAGGCATGGAGATCTATTCAACTACGCTGTGGCATCTGCAGAAAGATGTTGCCCTTTCAGTTCTTTCAAAGGATTTGACGGACATGGATAAAAACTCACCAGAGGTATAAAATGCTGTGGTCTCAAATGAAGAGGGACACTGTGGCAAAATCAATGATTCAGAACAAAGTTCTGAGCAATAATCTAGTTCAAGGGTATTCTCCTGTGAGAACAGCATGCCAAAACTGGAGAGGGAGAATTGTCCGTTGAATTAGAATATCAGCTTACATGGAACAGTTTGAAACTTTTTATCTGTTAATTACTATTTAAATTTGCACTGACACCATCCAGGAAGATTGTGGATTAGTCAGTCACTCCTGCTGCTGCCAGTATGCAAAGATAAGGAATATCTTTTTCCCCTACCACCTTTTAATTGCTGTAGTTAATTCACTGGCACTTTAAAACATATTTGCTTTAGAGTTACTTCTCAGGCTTTTATGCCAAAGTCTGTTCAAACTGCCAAATGTATGTGTGGTAGTTTGAGCCTGGCTGGATGCCAGGTGCCCACCACACCGCTTTATCCCCCACCTCCTCAGCAAGCCAGGGAAGGGGAGAAAATAAGATGGGAGTCTCGTGGGTTGAGATAAAAGCAGTTTAATAAATAAGCAGCAAAGCCGCGCGCGCGGGAAGCAAAGCAAAAGCAGATAAGCTGTTCCTCTCTACGTCCCATCAGCAGCGATGTCCGGCCACCTCCCGAGAAGCAGGGCTTCAGTACGCGTAGCGGTTGCTTTGGGAAGGCCAGAAATGAATCTCGCCTCCCCTTCCTGCTCCTCTCCCCCAGTTTATATTACTGAGCTGACGTCATATGGTATGGAATATCTCCTTGGTCAGCCTGGGGCAGCTGTCCTGGCCATAGTCCCTCCCAAGATCATGCCCACCCACAGCTATTGGTGAAGGTGGGGAAAGGAATGCTGGAGGGACAGTCCTGATGTTGTGCAAGCGGTAGTCATAATATTGATATCAACAGTAAGCACAGCACTGCAGGAGCTGCTGTGGAAAATCACTACCATCCCAGACCCACTACAGTCTGGTAATATGAAGTCACGATAGGCAAAAAGACAGACATCTTCCAGTCCGTGCCACTGTCAAAGTAGTAAATGTATGCATTTATAAATGTGTTCTTAACACATTGAGAAAACTGTAGATTGGGAGTTTTTGTTGGAGGAGAGAATCCTGTTCATGTTGTCTTGTTAGCTTGTCTTATTGTGGAAAAATCAAAACCAATGAAGCAATTGGTAGCTGTGGTAAGATAGAATCTACATTCTCTTCTCTCCAAACTAATACAAGGACTGGAGAACAGTTACGTGATTTGGTGATGATGCTAACATTTTGGGAAGGCAAGAGACCCTGGGCTACGATGCTTTACAGTCTCAATGCTGGTTGAGTGGGAGGGCAGGAGGAGGTTGCTGCTTAAACTGCTGCTTTGCAGATTTCCAGATTTGTCAGTTGGAGGGAGATGAAGAGTACAAGTGAGTGTATAATCTCCCCTTTCATTGTTCTTAAATATCTGAGGTGTCTTATTTCTACCTTTTTCAACAGCTTTAGAAGTTTTAGTCATTAGTCAAAGTATCTAATTGACACAAACATGTTGGGTGTCCTCAATTTCTAAAATTTTATATTTCAGTTTGTTTAGCTAGAAGGTATATTTGGGCCTGTCTGCCTCTGGGGGATGAGACTGAACTTGCTGTTGGGGTGGTCTTTATTGATACTACTATTTAATCTAGGAGGAAGTTATGTATAATTATGTAAATCTGTATGGGAAACAGTTCAGCTCCAACTTTTAATTGCTCCAAGTTGTGAAAAGTGTGCTAATCTTGCAATGCTGTTTTTACTAGGCGTGGTGTGCTGCAGGAAACTGTTTCAGCTTGCAACGAGAGCATGACATTGCAATCAAGTTCTTCCAGAGAGCCATTCAAATTGATCCAAACTACACTTATGCCTACACCCTGTTGGGACATGAATTTGTCTTAACTGAAGAATTAGACAAAGCATTAGCTTGTTTTAGAAATGCAATCAGAGTCAACCTGAGACACTATAATGCATGGTAAGTTTTGCTTTATCCCCCTCGTGATAAAGAAACTACTTTTGGAGAAGTGTCTTCTGGATGCTGCCACTGCTATGGTTTCCTCTGCTGCTCTTGTCACGTAAGAAGAGAGCCAAGCTATTTCTGCAGAAGATGTGAGCCTTACCTGTTTAATAAATACTTCCTTACACAAGGAGGGCAAGGAACTGGAGCGCTTTTGGTTTCCACGGGTATTCTTGGCTCTATTAGCTCAGCTATTTTGTTGTTCTGTGTAGTGCTCCTCATGCATCTAGTTGATCTTCAGTTGCAGGAAAAAAAGATCTGCCCCTTTCTACCTTGAGATACATTCAGTTTATTACAACTTTTTTTGTTGAGGAAAAAAAAATATAAAGCAGATGAAGTTAGATCTGCTAATGTATGTCTTGGGGTCTTGAGAAACTTCTGTATGCTTTCTACTTTGTAGCTACTTAGCCAGACTTTCTGTCTTTAGATACTTCAAATGACACAATTGAGGGGAAAAAAGAAGGTAATTTGATGTACTTCCCCCTCCCCCCCAGGAAATAGTTTCCCACCCTGGTAGGGTTGGCAAATCTATAGATTTTCTGCCAGGTCATGTTCACTGAGAAAGATGAGTTTGTCTGTCTTAACAGAATTTCTTTTCTGCTTGCAGGTATGGGTTGGGAATGATTTATTACAAACAGGAAAAATTTAGTCTTGCAGAAATGCATTTCCAGAAAGCACTTGATATTAATCCTCAGAGCTCAGTCTTACTGTGTCACATTGGAGTGGTAAGTAGCTTGCACTTTATCCTTGTATTTTAATCTGCTTCTGTATTTTGTTTGTAGTACAAAAGTAATTCTGAAATGTTGGGATTTTTTGCTGAAAACAAGTTCAGAGTGCCTATTGCAGAGTCTTAAGTACCACAGGAATGAGTAACTACAGGATTAATGTGTCAGAAAAGAAACCCTCCTCTGTCTTCAAACTACTCTTAGCCAGTCATGTTTGAGAGTCAAACAAAATAATAGTGAGGTGAAAATCAAGACTATGTGCAGATATCAGGGGGAGTCAACATGGCTTCACCAAGGGAAAATCCTGTTTGACCAACCTGATAGCTTTCTATGAGTGCATAACCGGCTGGCTAGATGAGGGGAGAGCAGCAGATGTCATCTACCTTGACTTCAGCAAGGCTTTTGACACTGTCTCCCATAACATCCTCATCGGAAAGCTCAGGCAGTGTGGCTGGGATGAGTGGACAGTGAGGTGGATCGAGAGCTGGCTGAATGACAGAGGCCAGAGGATGGTGATCAATGGCACAGAATCGAGTTGGAGGCCTCTGGCCAGTGGAGTTCCAAAGGGATCGGTTCTGGGGCCAGTCTTGTTCAACATCTTCATCAACCACCTGGATGAGGGGACAGAGTGTACCCTCAGCAAGTTTGCTGATGACACCAAACTGGGAGGGCTGGCTGATTCACCAGAAGGCTGTGCTGCCATTCAGTGGGATCTCGAGTGTCTTGAGAGTAGGGCAGAGAGGAACCTCATGAACAAAGTGCAGAGTCCTGCATCTGGGAAGGAACAACCCCACGCACCAGGACAGACTGGAGAGCAGCTCTGGAGCTAAAGACCTGGGAGTCCTGCTTGACAATAAACTAACCATGAGCCAGCAATGTGCCCTCGTGGCCAAGAAGGCCAATGGCATTCTGGGATGCATCAAGAAGAGTGTGACCAGCAGGTCGAGGGAGGTTCTGCTCCCCCTCTGCTCTGCCCTGATGAGGCCTCATCTGGAGTCCTGTGTCCAGTTCTGGGCTCCCCAGCTCCAGAGGGAGAGGGAAGTGCTGGAGAAAGTCCAGCGCAGGGCTACCAAGATGATCAGGTGACTGAAGCATCTTTCATACCAGGAAAGGCTGTGGGAACTGGGGCTGTTTAGTCTGGAAAAGAGGAGACTGAGGAGGGATCTCATTAATATTTATTAGTATATAAACAGTGTCAGGAGGTTGGAGCATCACTTTCTTCTGTTGTATCTAGTGACTCTTTCACTGTTCTGGTGAGGGAGCCATGGCACGGACTGCCCAGGGAGGATGTGGAGGCTGCTTCTCTGGAGCTTTTTTTCAGGACCCACCTGGACATGTTCAAAGAATCATTGAATGGTAGGGTTGGAAGGGGCCTTTAGAGATCATCTAGTCCAACCCCCTGCAGAAGCAGGTCAACCTAGATCAGGTTGCATAGGAATGTGTCCAGGCAGGTCTTGAAGACCTCCAAGGAAGGAGACTCCACACCCTCCCTGGGCAGCCTGTGCCACTGCTCTGTCTCCCTCACAGTAAAATATTTTTTTCTTATGTTTAAATGGAACTTTTTCTGTTCCAACTTCATCCTATTACCCCTTGTCCTGTTGCTAGATACCATAGTAAAAAGGGATGCCCCAACCTTTTGACATCCACCATTTAGATATTTATAAATGAGATTTTATTAATGAGATTCCCCCTCAGTTTCCTCTTCTCCAGACAAAACAGCTCCAGTTCCTGCAGCCTTTCCTGTGTGACCTGTTCTAGGTAGACTTGCTTCTGCAGGGGGATTGGACTGGAGGATCTCTAAAGGTCCCTTCCAACCCCGCCCATTCTATGTTATTGATGTGAACAGAGTATTTATAGGGGATTTTTATCCTTCATACAGAAGAAATTATGTGGTTTTTAACTACTATTGCATGCGCTTGGACCAGTGCTTCCAGTTCTATAAAATGCTAAGCAACTCATCTCACCTTTTAGAGTGCATTTTTTTTGTCCTGGCTGCATGTCTGCATTGACCTCATTCCAGTCACTTGCAAACATGACAACTTACTCCTTAGGCCTCTTGATGCCAAGTGGAACTGAAGTAGCAGGTACCATCTGTTCAATTAAATCTATAGGGATATTTGAGAAATCTGTCATTTATCCATCTGCTACTGTAGTCCTTAGAAAACAGTAGCCTCATTCTAGTGAATGCTTGCTTATAAAGTTGGGAAGTAGTTCTCTGTCATGGTGACTTAAGGCCATGTGAGTGTGATGGATTGTTACCTGCTGGCATTCATTTGCCTTTTATGTGGCAGTTAAGTTGTGTCAAATGCTACAGGGATAGTGGCTGCTTGTCATTTGTGTAAGGCATTGAGCTCACTCCTGGCCAAAGGTTAAATGACTTCTGTAAGCCATTGGGTAGGGGGAACTTTTCAAGGTGGAAATAAGGTGATGTGAAGTTTTCTTCCTGTAAGAAATCATGTACAGACTTGGTCTGGAATTGGACAAATACTTTTTTTAAAGGAGTAGATTGTAAATAAATGCAGTTAAATTGATTTGTCCTTATCTGGTAGATGAACTGTTATTTTCCCTTTTAACATTTTTTCTCTTGTTCTGTTATAGGTCCAGCATGCACTGAAAAAGTCTGAAAATGCTTTGGATACTTTAAACAAAGCTATTAACATTGACCCTAAGAACCCGCTATGCAAATTCCATAGAGCTTCCATATTGTTCGCAAATGAAAAGTACAAGGTAAAGTTTGGTACATGTCAACAACCTTAGGTTACCTTTAAATTGCTCTAGCTTGGAGTGGGGATGCACTGGAAACTAAATGTTTGCAGATTAACACTGGGGTGGCATCAGGGCTTGCAGGAAGAGCCTGGGAAATTGGCCTTTCTGGTAGAGGATAACATGAAGCATTTGCTTGAAGTGCTGCCTTCGCAAAGGGAACTCTGTTAAGTATTTTGATGGTTATAAAATCTAGGGCCAACAGGTGATGTTTTTTCAATTATTATTGTTCTAGTCTGACCCTGGAAAAAAAAAAGGGAAGTAATTGCAGCTGTCACTGATGTGTGGCTGTATTATCAGGAGTTTATACTAAATTACTCAAAGACTCAGAAAATTGCTCATACCTGATTCTTATTGCTATAATTGGTTATTTCAAAGGCTGTATTATTGAGTGAAAAATAACCTAAGCAAATTTTGGTCTGATCCCCTGCTGACATGTATCCTATTTACAATGAACAAAGATCTTTTCTCAGTCTGTTTTTCCAGTGACTGTTGTCCTCTGGCCTGGCTTTTTGGCTGCAGAAGGTAACATGCTGTATGGTTTTTGAAACCTTGCTTCAGAAATGTGTGTGGATGTAGAAAGGGAAATCTTCACTTAAAACTGTTTTGTGGTCAGTTTTTTTGAAAACTTGTAACTGATCAGATGAAACAAAATGTAGTAAGATGAAGGACTTAAAGAAGTGCCAATTCATACATTGGTTTTAAAATTGAAAAGCACAGGATAAATACAAGGTGGAGAGTGGGGATCTAATAGTCCACTGTCTTATTGACTAGCATTAATGAAGTAACTTGTTGACTGTGGTCAAATGGCATTTTAGGAAATAAAACACTTGGACTCTTTTTCTTTGTCAATCTGGGAGCTGTAAGACTGAAGTTGTGCTGTTCACAAACTACATAGAATCATAGAATGGTAGGGATTGGAAGGGACCTTTAGAGATCTTTCAATCTAAGCCCCCTGCTGAAGGAGGTCCACCTAGATCAGGTTGCACAGGAATGTGTCCAGGTGGATTTTGAAGACCTCCAGAGGACATTCCACATCCTCCCTGGGCAGCCTGTGCCAGGACTCCATCACCTGAACAGTGAAATAGTTAGATTTTTTTTTTCTTAGATTTAAATAGAACTTTTCATGTTCCAGCTTCATCCCCTTACCCTTGTCCTGTCACTAGATACCATAGAAAAAAGGGATGCCCTTATTTAGATATTTGTAAATATTAATGAGACCCCCCCTTCAGTCTCCTCCAGACTAAACAGCCTCAGTTCCTACACCCTTTCTTCATAAGGAAGATACTTCAGTCCCCTGATCATCTTGGTGACCCTGCGCTGGACTCTCTCCAGCACTTCCCTCTCCCTCTGGAGCTGGGGAGCCCAGAACTGGACACAGGACTCCAGATGAGGCCTCACCAGGGCAGAGTAGAGGGGGAGCAGAACTTCCCTCGACCTGCTGGTCACACTCTTCTTGATGCATCCCAGAATGCCATTGGCCTTCTTGGCCATGAGGGCACATTGTTGACTCATGGTTAGTTTATTGTCAACCAGATCTCCCAGGTCTCTCTCTGCAGAGCTGCTCTCCAGCAGGTCACCCCCAGCCTGTCCTGGTGCATGGGGTTGTTCCTTCCCAGATGCAGGACTCTGCACTTGTCCTTGTTGAACCTCATGAGGTTCCTCTCTGCCCTACTCTCAAGCTGGTTGAGATCCCGCTGAATGGCAGCACAGCCTCTGGGGAATCAGCCAGTCCTCCCAGTTTGGTGTCATCAGGGAACTTGCTGAGAGTTCACTCTGCCCCATCATCCAGGTTGTTGATGAAGACGTTGAACAAGACTGGCCCCAGAACCGATCCCTGTGAAACTCCACTGGCCAGAGGCCTCCAACTCGATTCTATGCCATTGATCACCACCCTCTGGGCTCTGTCACTCAGCCAGCTCTCAGCTCACTGTCCACTCATCCAAGCCACACTGCCTGAGGTTTCTGATGAGGATATTATGGGAGACAGTGTCAAAAGCCTTGCTGAAGTCAAGGTAGATGACTGCTGCTGTTCTTCCCACATCTAGCCAGCTGGTTATGCACTCATAGAAGGCTATCAGGTTGGTCAAACAGGATTTTCCCTTGGTGAAGCCATGTTGACTCCCCCTGATAACCATCTTTTCCTCCATATGTTTAGTGACAACATTGCTCCATCACTTTTCAGGGATGGAGGTGAGGCTGACTGGCCTGTAGTTTCCCAGGTTGTCCTTCTTGCCTCTTTTGAAGACTGGAGTGACATACATTTATTTGCCTAACACTGGCTAAACTTACCACACTGTCAAAATTCTGTTAGTACTGGTGCTAAACATCAAACCATTTCATTAATTTTTCAGTCTCACTCACAAGGTCCCATCTGGGTCACCAAAACTGTTGAGGGATCCTCAATCCTGAAAAACGTATCTACACAGGAATGCAGATAAGCCAGGTACTTCTTTATTATGCAGCGCTGGGAAAACACGGGGGATAGCTCCTCCATATGTGCTTCTTTGTTAGTTACCATTTTCAGGGTTTTTATACAGGTCAAACAAAAGAATTACATTTGCCAACACAAGCATGCATAAAAAATGTCCATCTATCAATTTAGCCCTTCACCTTGATTGGTTCCCAACAAACACAAAATTTCCAAACTCACAGTGATTGGTCAAAAAAAGATATCAGTCCCTTTGTTTTAGTAACAACTAAGGTAACAGCCAAGGTAACCTAATGAATACATATACCAGGGTCTTGTGGTTAAGGTAACAGGTGTGGTATGTAACTCTTGCAGTTTGATCCTTATGTGATTCAAATGAATACTTACTTAATCAATAGGTGTTTGAGTTATTTGCAAGTGCTTAGCTAATTGATTGAACTATTACTAGGTGATAAACAAGTGCTTAACAAGTGCTTGACTACTTATTGTGATGAGAAGTTGTTAACTAAAATAATTGTGTATCTGCAACATTTCCCCCCTTTGAAAATATTGATAATCACATTCCAATACTTTCACTCTTATATTTCTGTTTTCTCCATAACAAAACCATGATTGTCATATGGTGGTGGATCACCTTTGAGCTGATCATTGTCTCTTGACAATGCTGTCAAAATTCTTTTGCTCCATCGTGTTCTTTGTATTATTTCTCTTTTGATGAAACGATATACGAAATAGATTGCCAGAAACATTAAAATCAATAGCAGAAGTGTTTCAATTAGTGACTTTATCCAGGATTTCAGGTCCAGGCCCAGTTTCTCAAAAACTTTATCTATCCAGGATGTGTTCATATCTTACCTAATTTCCTGGTATTGGAATTACCTGTTCCAAGTCTATTTCTGTTTGGACTGGAGTCTGGGCCTGAACATTCAATATGAATCAATTTGACCATCCAACTTTGATCCATGTTTCCACCACCATAGACTGAAAAACCAACAAAAACAAAAACTTAGTCATGTTCCAGAGTTAATATCTCAAGATCTCAAGATCTCCTACAACTCTCCCACTCTCCCATGGGCTTGATGGTGCCTTCTTCACTCGAGTGTAGTGGATCCAGGCATCGGATTCGGCAATATTGATTGCAGTGAAGGTGGTCAGCAACACCTGGTCTGGTCCCTTCCACCTTCCTTGCAGAGGTTCTTCGTTCCAGGTCTTTATGTAGACATAATCTCCAGGCAGGATGTTGTGTACTGGATTTTCCAAAGGCAGAGGTCAATTCCACACTACTGCACTTCAGAGCCTGTTCAGAGTTTTTCCAAGAGGAAGCAAATAGTTACACACATCTTGTTTTCCGTCACATGCATGTTTGGATTTGGTTCAGGAACCTCATAGGGTTTTCCATAGATTATCTCATAAGGACTTACTGACATTCCACTTCGAGGTTTCACTCTTATTTTGTAGCAATGCAAGTGGAAGTGCCTGAGGCCATTTTAGTTTAGCCTACTGACAAATTTTGCTAATTTGTCTTTTTAGGGTCTGATTCATTCTTTCCGCTTTTCCACTTGATTGCTGTCTCCAAGGGACATGTAAATCCCAGGAAATTCCTAGGACTTTGCTTACCTCTTGTACCACGTTGGCCACGAAATGTGGTCCTCTGTCTGAAGATATTCCAAATGGAACTCCAAACCTTGGAATAATTTCTTGCAGGAGCCATTTAACTGTTTCCTTGGCTTGATTGGTGCCACAGGGAAAGGCTTCTGGCCATCCTGAAAAGGTGTCAACTCCGACCAACACATATTTATATCCATTGCATTTAGGCAATTCTGTAAAATCAATTTGCCAATAATCTCCTGGTTCCACTCCAGTTTTTATTTTGCCCATCTGTACTCTTTTTCTACTATTGGATTATTCTTTAAACAAATTTCACATTTCGCCGTTACTGAATTTGGCCATTTCCAACATTCGTACTGATATTACACTTCTTTTCAGAAGCTGGGTCATAGCTTCTGCACCCCAGTGACACTCCCTATGCTTTGTTTGCAAAATCTCTCTCATGATTAAGGGAGGCAATACTACCTGACCTGTACTTGTCATCCACCATCCTTCTGAATTTTTCTCTGCATTTAGTAACTTAGCCAATTTCTCATCCTCCCCTGAATATTTTGGTGACTCCTTAGGAAGCACTACTGTTCTGGTGGGGATGATTGCCATTTGTGAGACTGTGTGTTGTGCTATTTTCCTAGAAGTCTGATCTGCCAATCTGTTTCCATCAATTATCTTTGAGTTCCCTGTCTGATGTGCTTTACAGTGCATGTTTGCTACTTGAACTGGTTCCTGCACCGCCGCTAGCAGTTGCAAGATTTCCTGTTGATGCTTAATGTTTGTTCCCTGGGAGGACAGTAGTCCTCTTTCTTTCCACAGGGCGCCATGGGCATGGACTACTCCAAAAGCATATTTTGAATCAGTCCAAATACTAACTGGTTTTCCTTTACTTAATTCCAAAGCACGTGTCAATGCAATCAGTTCTGCCTTCTGTGCAGAAGTTGTACTTGGCAATGCATTTGCTTCTATGACTGTGTTTTCGGTTGTTACCGCATATCCTGCTTGGCGAGTTCCATTCACGACGAAGCTGCTGCCATCTGTGAACAGCTCCCATTCAGGGTTTTCAAGAGGATCATCCTTTAGGTCCTCTCTGCTGGAAGAAGTTGTTAACAAAAATAATTGTATATCTGCAACAATCTCATTATGCCTTGTTGGGGGTGAAAGGAGCATTTTATGTCAGAGTTGTAAGATGTGTTGTGGGAGACCAAAGTCTGATAAACTTACTCTATTTCTTTAATAATGGGGCTATAATATGCTCAAATGTTGAAATGAGAAACTAATTTAAAAGGAATTTGAGATGCTTCTCAAGAGAATTGTTCTTTTGGTCTTGATGGAATAAACTGAATCTAAATGCCAGATTTGGGGTTTTTTTCATGTTAGTGCTGAGTCACAGTTTAGTAATGTCATAACTGTTTGCAGACTGCTAGCTTGTACTTTACTAAGTTGGGTTTTTTCTTCTTTTCCCAGTCTGCTTTACAGGAACTTGAAGAACTGAAACAGATTGTTCCTAAAGAGTCTCTTGTTTTCTTTTTAATAGGAAAGGTAGGTAAAACTTAACCGTGATCATAAGATCTTTTGTTTCCTTTGTTGTAGAAATGTATGCCTAAAGAGAAAATTTTATGCTTGTCACTAATCTGCCACCATTTGGAGCAATATTCTAAAAATTCCCAAAGCTTTAAATAAGGCTTATTTCTCAGCTTTATGAATCAGCTTTTAAGTGACAAAAGACAGTTATTACTGGAGCAGCCTTTGGCTCACTTCAAAACAAACTAAGAAAAAGTAACCCAAGCCAGTGTCATTCTTTGCCTGCTTTAGTTTCATCACTATCAACTTGAAAGGTAATTCATTTAGAAAAGCAAGAAATTTATCCCAGTGAAGATACTTTACTAAAAAAAATACAGTAGTTATGCATGCAGCAGTTGTATATTTTTCCCTAAAAATGAAACTTGATCAAGACTTGATTCAGTACAATAAGAATTATGTGATCAGTGGAAATCCCTAAAAGTTTGAGGAATAGTCCATCCAGTAGTCAACACTTTTGGTTATTTGTGTGTGTAGCTATTAATGTTGAATCATGTTCAATGTCAATCAATAGTCTCCATGTCCTTTTCTGCTGACAGCCTCCCCAAAAGTATTGTAGGAGATTCTCCAGTCTGAATGTAAGAAGAATCTTTAGTGAGACTAACAGAGTAGACTAGCACAAGGAGAGACGTTACTAGTTTGTCATCTGTGTTTGCATTCCAACCTTCTTTGTGTTTTAATGCCACAAAAAAAGTTATCTGATAATGGAAATGCTCCTTCTTCATCATTGTCTCTGCTAATATGTTTTCAATAAGTTCTGTACCTTTCTACTTCTGTGGACTGTCTCTTGGCTAGGAAGGAAGAAGACAAACTTACATAGCACAGTACTAGATAACTCTTAATGAGCAAGATTTCTTCTTTTTCTTTTTTAAAAATGGAGAAAGGTGAAACAATTTGTGCTGGAATTTGACTAGTATTTGTCCAGGAGTAGCTGGACCTCTAAATCGATGTTAGAGTTGCAGACTTAAGCATTCAAACAGTGAAAGTACTTAACAGTTAAATTATGTGCTTATCTGTCCTTAATCCTAAGGAGAACTTTGGTTCAAGTTATGGTGACAAAGGTAGTAAAATATGGGCTGGATTCTGCAGTGCAGTGTTGTCTTGAATGTCCTGCTGAACTGAATGGCAACATAAGCTAGGTGTCACTTCATGTCTTGTTATTTTCTGCACCTACTAATGACAGTTAAAATGCCACTTGAGGATATAAGAATGGCTGTACTGAGTCAGATGAAAAATCTGTATATCCACATGTCCTGCCTTTGCTAGGCCTCAATACGAGAGGTGTGGGGCTGATATTAGCAATCTGAAACTTTGGACTTTTCCTGAGCCAGAAGTAGATTAGGGGTTACAGTGATTCAAATTGAAAGTGCTGAGGGAGTAAGACAAAACAAAACATGTACACTAATAGTTTTTGCACTACTCTGCTGCAGAGATGCAAAACTTAAACTTATATCTGCAGATCTGCTTTCTTATGGTTTGGAATCTGTCAGCTGATAGTTTAAATTTTTTGAGTCTTAAATAGAACCACTTGTTCATTCTTTATACATGTTTCCTGTGGGACTTGTGTAATAAGCTTTTAATATCTACTCTGTTGCTTTTCATAAAGTATCAGTTAACTGTGGCTCAGTTTGTTTGTTTGTTGAGATTGTCAAGTAGTAACATCATGTAAATCAAGCCTTTTATGCTTCTTTTATTTTAGGTTTATAAAAAACTAGGTCAAACTCATTTGGCCCTAATGAATTTCTCATGGGCAATGGACTTGGATCCCAAAGGAGCCAATAACCAGATTAAAGAGGCCATTGATAAACGCTACCTTCCAGATGATGAGGAACCAATAACTCAAGAAGAACAAATCAGTGAATGTTACCCCTATGAATCAGGTTTGTACTTCCAACCTTTTGTCATTCAAGGACCCATTTCCACTTCAGTGGTAGGAAGCATCCCAGGTTTAATAAGTGAAACATACTGCTCAACCTTGCTGCTCAGCAAGTAAAAACTCCAGAGACTCTTCATGTTTCCTACAATTAGTAGGAAATAAAAGATTGTGATGTTTCTTCAGAATCTGTAGATAGAGGAGGACGGTGGTAATAACTACTGTAAGTTCATACAAATCATAGCTGGCTAATAGTGTCTTTGGAGACCAAGATGTTCCCAGAGCAGCAAATCTTCCCTCCCAGGAGTATCAAATAATTTCTATGTAACTGAATGGCAACTGAAATTGTAGAGACTTCATCAAAAGTTAAAGTGGATGTGGAGTAAAAATTTGGCCTGCTAAACATAAAAGGTAGCTTTTGAGCAAAGTCATGGAAACAGTTTCATTTGAATTGAGAGAAAATAAAATACTCCTGTTATACTACTTAGGAATAATCCACAAAAAGGAGTGGCCCAGGTTTCTCTCTTTTTATCTTGAGAGCTTAATTCCATGAAGTATGAGTATCTCTCTGAGATGTGTATAGTCATAAATATCGACCTCTTTGGTGTAGACTGAAATAACAATAGAAAGTAAATACTAGTAAGCAATTTAATTCTGTTTCCTACAAAGAAGAAAATGTTTCAGGTTTTTGATACTTTATTAATAGATGTATGTTATATTCTACAGTTCTAAGTCTTCAACTGAAAAAGTTATCACGCTTTCATCTTGTATATCACGTTGATTGTTATTAGTCCTGTGTACAATGTGCTTTTCAGTACTGGAAACTTATCCTGCACTGCACTTCCTGAAGTATGAGGTTTTTTCTCTCCCTGCTATTGTAGTTGGACTAACTCAGGAAGCTGACTTACTGGTGACTGAGTGTGTTTCTGACCAGAAGATGGAGACAGAGTACTGGAACTGCTGAGCCACACACACAAAAAATAAATTTAACAGTAGATGGCTGAGGCTGCAGCATGTTTTGTTAATACAATCTTCACGTTAATTCCTTTCTAAATGCATTTATTTAGGTGTCATTAAGGTAATGAGGATCAGTGTGTTAGAAGGAAAAAGTCATACAGCTTTAAAGCATTTTGAGGGTGAAGCCCAAACCCATTGCTGCTGTGCTTTTGATGTGCTGGTGATGATTGTGGGGGAATTGTTGTAGCAAAGCAACCTGGTACTGTTTGACAACTTTGTGTTTCTTGTTCCCCCAAAGTTGGCACAGATGAATCCCAAGAGAGCAGCATGACAGATGCAGATGACACGCAGCTCCACGCAGTTGAAAGTGATGAATTTTAATCTCCGAAAGCCAGTATCTGAACTTGAGTGTGTGGCTGGTACTGTTGTGTTCTCCCCTTCCTTTGTACCCTGGGTCTTCACATCACTGAACCAGCATTATCATTCTCCACTGACTCCATGAGTACACCATTCAGACTTAAACTGTACATCAAGTTAATGACAGTACAATTCATCTGCTACTGAGTTGGACTAGTTGATTCTTGTTCATTTATGTAAGTGACTGAGGAGGAATTGCTGTTTTTGGACTCCCCTTTGATGGAAAAATATGGAAAGAAAGACTTGTTTGCTGTAACAAAGCCAGTAGATATATGGGAATAGCACTATTGAAGCAGTGTCTCATTCTTTTTCCAGAAATGTGTCTTAGTTTGGTTCATTCTTGGCAAGCAGGGTGCTGAACCTCATTTCCAAGTTTGAGGACAGTGTTGACAAATGCAGGCTGTTGAAGACTTTTGCATATTGTTGTGTAACTTAAAATACCAAGGAGTGTAGATGACCTTAAAGCTGCAGTGTCTCCAGTGAACAAACACCATGCACATGCTCTCAGGACTGGGAATGTGTCGGACTATGTAAAATACCCCTTGTCTCTGCTTAGAGTGCAAACTTGCAGGAGTGGAAATATAGCAGGAGAATCATATTGTAGAATCAAAGCTTTCATGAAATGCTTTCATGTTCTAACTAAGAATTAATTTATTCACTTAGTTTCTGGAAGTGTTTACTTTGTACTTAAAAGAAACAATTCAGCAACACCTTGCTTTTTTTCATATGCTCCTTGACTTGTTCCTCCCCTTTTAAGAATAAAAATTAATAAAGGGTAAAATCGAGAGAGAAATGTAGATACAACTGTAATATGAAAACACCAAACCCTTAATCCAGATTGACTGTGTTTCTAAGCAGGTAGACTGGGAAGACCATGGAAGCCTTCATAGAATCGGAACCATAGTTAAATGTGTCAAATAACTGTCTAAGATTGGTACCATTTTTAAAACTGTTTTGTAAAGTGTGGTCCAAGGAGGATGCAAAAATGTGCAATTATCGTTCTCCCTTTTCTTTAAGTTGTTCTTAAGGATTCTCACACTAGGAATACTTTCCTTTTCTGCAGAGGCTGTGCTGGTGAGAAAAAAGCTATGCCATATGACCGAGTCCAAAATTATCTTTCTCTGTATTGTTCTGCAGGAACAACTGGTGCCCTTTATGCAGTGACAATAAAGAAAGTGTATGATATTAGCAGTCTTAAAGAGCAGTTTATGCATAATAAATTGACAATTATATGAATTTCATAGTAATGTACTTGTGATCAGTCTTAATGTTCTTTTTTTAATGTATTGGGGTTTAGGGGTCTCTTGGTTATCTTTGCAACTTTGGTTTTTTAAAAACAAAAAATCTGTCTCTTATACTTGGCATTTCTTCTGTCACAGCTGCTCTCCTGTTGAGAGCCACAGGGACACCTTTATCATTTGAAAAATAATCCTCAAGTGTAGAACAAAAATATAAATCTCAGATTTCCCTTGTTTTAAAGTAGGAGGATAAGTAGTGAAAAATAGGCTTAAACTCCCTTAATGGTACAAAAAGGAACTCTAAAATCTGAGGAGTGATAATATATTAAAGGAGCTTTGTGCCTCTGCCAAGTACTTCTGATCAGCTTGTGTCTGGAAGGCTAATGCACAGACTGGAAAATGGTGACCTATTTTGCCTGGCTGAAGCATACAGCTTGCACAGCTTCTTGTGGCCATTAGCTGTTCTAGGACCATTTCTTTTTCCTGAGGAGCACACAGGGTTCCAGTTTCCCTGAGAGCTGATCTTCATCCACGGTCAAGCTTGGGCACAGTGTCTGTTGAGTTGCCTGTCTCCGTCCTGACATGTTTTTCCTGCATATGCAGCTTCCTAGCACATCTTTCAAAGAGGACCTTCAAAGCAGCGCCTCAGTGTGAGGTCTGGAGGCAGCACTTCTGTGAATGTCACCAATTTAATGTATTGATCAGCTTCCTCTTGGTTCCAAACATTTTCTAAGCAAAAAGCAGGAGTAAGCAGGTGCTACTCTCAAGACTCTCCATAACCAGTGCTGAAATGGGGACCAGAGATCTAGGAAATGAGGTAGCTATTTCATTTTTCTCTTCTCTAAAAGTTGTGAACAATTGTAATCAAACTTTTAACACCTTGGAAAGAGCTCTTAATTCAACTGGGATTTTAAAAGGATATTCATGCTATTTGGAAGATGCAATGCATAAAATTGTCACTTGCTTTATATGTACATATATGCATTGAAGTGATTTTTCTTTTCCTGAGATTCTCAAGTATTATGTCTTCTGAAGAGATGCACAAAAATTAGTATTTAATCAATAAAATTTTTGCTCTTAAGGGAGAGGGGCGAGGAGAGTAGGGAACATGAATGCATTCTGGCAGCCAGCTTTGAGCAAGTGTGTTCACTGAAAAATAATTACAGAACTGTCATTTTCTTACAACAAAACTATGGGAAAATGCGAAGTGGGGGTGTGGTGTGTACTCTTTGCATTGAAACAATGTAAGTTGTCTATTTCCTTTTTTGCCTTTCTTGACTTTTTATTTCAAAAAAATGTACAGTCGTCAGGGGAAGAAGTCTTTTCTGTTAATATATTTGTGATTCACAAAAGGATGTGGAAAGTCTAAATAAACTACTTCTAAAAGCAGGCTTATCTCCCCAGGTCCTTGGGATAGTGTGGAGTTTTGCCTTTTGTGAAGTGGGGTGAGCACTGCAGAGGCCAAGAGAGTTTTGAGGCCCCTTCTTGGGATGTGAGGGCTGGTGAATCTGACCCAGGTTTCTAATGAAACAGGCTCCAACTGTCTCTCCCTGAGTTGGAGGAATTGTGGGTCAGGATGGAGGTGCTGCAACTGATGATAGGAGCCTGCAATGAGGCTTCCAAAAACAATGTTTTTGCTGCCATTCAACAAGACCTGGACAAGCTCAAGAGTGGGGTGGGGAGAAATCTAATGAAATTCAACAAGGGCAAGTGTAGAGTGTTGCATCTGGGAAAGAATAACCCCATGTACCAGTACAGGCTGGGGAATGAACTGTTGGAGAGTAGGAAAGGGGAAAGGGAGCTGGGGCTCCTGGTGGACAGCAGGCTGAGCATGAGCCAGCAATGTGCTCTGGTGGCCAAGAAGGCCAATGGCATCCTGGGGTGGATTAGAAGGGCTGCAGGCAGTAAGTTGAGAGAGGTTCTCCTCTCCCTCTACTCTGTCCTTGTGAGGCCTCATCTGGAATATTGTGTCCAGTTCTGGGCCCCTCAGTTCAAGAGGGACGGGGAGCTGCTGGAGAGAGTTCAGCACAGGTCCACCAAGACGATTAATGGAGTGGAGCATCTTCCTTGTGATGAAAGGCTGAGGGAGCTGGGACTCTTTAGCTTGGAGAAGAGGAGACTGAGGGGTGACTTCATTCATGTTTGCAAATATGTAAAGGATGGGTGTCAGGAGGATGGAGCCAGGCTCTTCTCAGTGATGTCCAATGATAGGACAAGGGACAATGGGTACAAGCTGGAACATAAGAAGTTCCAAAGAAACACAAGGAAGAGCTTCTTCATTGTGAGGGTGATGGACCACTGGAACAGACTGCCCAGAGGGGTTGCTGTTTAAAACCCACCTGGACAAGTTCCTGTGTGACCTACTCTAGCTGGTCCTGCTCTGGCAGGGGGGTTGGACTGGATGATCTTTCAAGGGCCCTTCCAGCCCTTGAGATTCTGTGATTGTCAGTTTACATCCTGCAGCTTAACAGGAGATTCAGTAAGTTCCTAGGTATGGAGCAGGTTTGTTTGGTTTTTTTTCTTCTTTTTCGTTCTGTCTTCTGTAGCAGCTGGTAATGTTGTGGCTGTGACTTGTGGGCTCAGCAGAGAAATGGATTAGAGATTCGGCTATACTTTCAGACCTAGAGGCAAAGTTTGCTAGGAAAGCTGAGGCTCATGGCTGAGAGAGTTTGTAGTGATGAGGAGGCTCAAACATGGAGCGTAGAGAATCTGGGAGCGCAGACAGGTCCGTCACTGTGTGGGGACGTGGAATGTGATGGGCTTGATAGCGAGGAGGAGCAGGGACAATGCTGCCGGCGCACAAGTGTAATAATTTTGTTTGTCAATTGTGCTTTTTTGTCAGTGTATAAAAAGCTTACCAGGCATGAGTTGTGTAGGCACAAATGTGGCTTGGACCAGCCAGCTTGAATAAAGATGGTAGGGACAAGTTAATGCAGCTGGTAAGCTACTTCCAATTATCAGAAACAGGTGCTGCAAGTTAATCAATTGGGCCCTGGGTGATCACATGGGCGGAAACAGCAATCAACTGGGATTAAGAACCCTCGGCAGAAAATTGCCTGGATTCCTGTCTGAAAAGCCAAGTGACCCAATTAAACTGGTATAATGGAAAAGATGATGAGCAAAGAGGAAAACTCTATTGCCACCCTCCAGCATATCCTTGCTGAGAAAGGATTCAACTATGAAAGAGAGTTTTTGTTAAGACATGTAAGATGGGGACAGGAAGTAGATTTCTTCGTCTCCCCACAGGAAGTATATGAAATGGGACATTGGGAAAATCTAGGAGACATGTTGAATAATGCTATTGGCCTGTGTAAATTGGTATCATCCATTCTACAACAGTTAGAAGCTGAGCGTGCTACAGCTGCTGCCATGAACGCAGAAAATGCTGTACCATCTGCGTTCCCAGTAGACGCTAAAAGGTTCTTTGGAGGTGATGACTTTATAGTGCCATCGGCTCCACATCTAGAAGAAAATACCAAGAGATTTTTTGGAGGTGATAATGTCATAATACCCTCGGCTCCACCTCTAGAGGAAGAGAGTATGGATGTGAGCCCACATCCCCCCCCAGAACCCCCTAGAGCACTGTTCCAGGAGCCGAATGCATGCATTGTTTCTCCTCCCCTCCCACCCACCCACCCTTCACCATCCTGCCCTGTCCCATTCTGCTGCTATGCCTGAAGGAGTACCTGGCAGAGAACGAAAGGTACACTTTGCCCACAATACTATGGATCTGCCATTGCCCCTGAGCTCATTAATCCCTGAGTGTATTCCTCTTCCATCATCACCCCCAACATCTAGTGAAGGGGAAGATCAACAAAGACAATTGTTAAAGGAAGAATTAAGAAGGCACGGAGAAGATATGAAACGGACTTTGGCCCACTTGGAGGAACTGATAGAAAAGCCAAAAGCAACAGCTAATCAACTGTTGAAACAGATTAACGAATTAACTAGACCAGAGATTAAAGTTTCACCCCCACAGGTGCTCAGAGACCCCCGGTCAGATGACTATGATCCGGCTAAGAAATGGAGAGGCCTCATACGTGACGCAGTAATTGAAGAAGAATTCATTCCACAAGCCTTTCCAGTAATAACAGCACATAATAATCCTACACAATGACAATGGGCACCTTTGGATTGGAAGTTGGTAAGGGAAGGCCAGAAAGCTGTGACGCAATATGGCTTGTCCAACCCATACGTTTAAACCTTATTAGATCATATTTTCACCAGTGGATTGATGACTCCATTTGACTGCCGGAAGCTAGCAGAAACCTTCCTGAAGCCCACTCAGGTATTACTATGGGAGTCTGAATGGGAAAAAAGAGTTGATGTGGCAGTAGTAAAATATATGGACTTACAGCAGGGAGATCCACAGCGAGTTGTCACAGCGGATATGATGTTAGGAAAAGGACCATTTGCTGACCATCAGGTACAAGCCCAACTCCATGAAGCTATTTTGCAACAAACACAGACACTGGCTCGTCAAGCGTTTAAGATCGTCCCTGACATGGAGGTGCCAGTTCCCTCATACACAACCATTATACAGAAACCCAATGAACCAAATGAACAGGACAAAGAAAATAGATGTGTGCAAATTAGACCCTATGAACACTTTAGTTTGGCTTTTAGGTAGAGACGCCTTAAGCCAAATGGGCTTTCATTTGTCAAATGAAAATTTTTAATGGCGGCCATTGATGGGCGACCAATCCTGAAGTTAACCCGGCTCACAGATAAACCAGTTTGGATTGATCAATGGCCGCTAAGCAAAGAAAAGCTCGCCCAGATTCATGAATTAGTAAATGAACAATTAGAAAAAGGTCATATTAAGCCATCCACTAGTCCATAGAATACACCAATTTTTACTATCCCTAAAAAATCAGGGAAATGGAGGCTGTTACACCATCTAAGAGCTGTTAATGCAGTGATGCAGGACATGGGCGCTTTACAGCCAGGATTACCCTCTCCTGCAATGCTTCCAAAAGAATGGCCCCTGTTGGTGATTGACCGAAAGGACTGTTTTTTCACAATTCCCCTACATGAGGATGACAGTGAGAAGTTTGCTTTTACAGTACCATCTATTAACAAGAGCCAGCAAAATTATATCAATGGACTGTTTTACCTCAGGGAATGAAGAACTCGCCAACTATTTGTCAAACATGTTGCCTGGGCACTGACACCTCTGCACAAAAAATACCCTCATGTTTTATTTTACCATTATATGGATGATATCTTGATTGCAGGAAAAGACCTGGGCCAGCATCAGATTCTACAAGAAGTGAAGCAACAGTTGAGCATCTCCGGGTTGGTGATCGTGCCAGAGAAATATTTAGGTAATATTATCACCGATGCGCATATTTATCCTCAGAAGGTGGCAATTAAAACAGAAATTGCTAATTTAACAGACGTTCAAAAGCTAATAGGTGATATCCAATGGGTACGAACCATGTGTGGTATCACGAATGAGGATCTTGCACCACTAATGCCTTTGTTAAAATGCTCAGTAGAGGCTGACAGTGCACGAAAACTGTCCCAGCAGCAAATACAAGCAATAGAAAAGATAGGAAACAAGATAGTCAATAACTACAGTCACCGATATGATCCTGACTTGTCAATTAACATTGCTGTGATAAGTCAAAACCAGCATGTAATGGCAGTCTTGATGCAATGGGATTCAGTAGCGAAAGACCCATTGAGGATCCTGGAGTGGATATTTTTGCCATATAATTTGCAAAAAACAATTACCACGAGGCTAGAGGCAATTGCGAAAATAATAGTTAAGGCCAGGAAACGTCTGCTGGAAATAGCAGGGATTGAGGCAGACATCATTTTCGTTCCTCTCACAGATGAGTTCTTGAACTGGGCACTGCAACAATCTGATGAATTACAGTGGGCCTTATTGTCATATTCAGGGAACATAAATAATCATTATCCGGCCAATAAATCGTTTTCTGTTAAATTTCAAATGGAAGACCGGCCGTTGAGATCAGCAGTACCCGTTAAAGGCCTGACTGTTTTTACCGACGCAAGTAAGATCCAAGCCAAAGCAGGAGTGGTTTGGTGGGAGAATGGAAAATGGCAAAATCTAACTGTTCACTCCCCAGACAGTTCAGTTCAACTGCTGGAGCTGAGGGCTGTAGTTAAAAATTTCAAGAAATGGCCAGACGTCCCATTAAACATCATCTCTGATTCCCCCTATGTGGTGGATGCCGTCACTCGATTAGAGAGAGCGTTGTTGAAAGAAATCTCTAATCAGAATCTATATAACTTATTTCTGCGGCTCTGGCATCAGATAAATGAACGTCAAACTGCTTATTATATTGGACATATTCAAAGCCATTCGGGCTTAACAGATGGCGTATCAGTTGGCAATGAAATTGTTGACAAGATAGTGGCAGCTCCTTTATTGATACCTATGGGGCCAATAATTGACAAATTTTCTCAAGCTCGAAGATCACACGACTTTTTTCACCAAGGTGTGAAAATGCTGGCGAAGCAGATTGACCTGACCACATTGGACGCTCAGGGTATTGTTTCCACGTGCCCTGCATGCCAGAATCAAGTCGGCCTAGGAGTAGGAGTCAATCCCAGGGGTCTAGCACCATTAGGAATATGGCAATCGGATATCACTATCTATGCTCCCTTTGGATGATTTAAATGAATACGTCACTATTGATACTTATTTGGCCATGGTTTGGGCCACAGCCTTAACGCGTGACAGTGCTCGAGATGTCATAAGACATTGGAGGAGTTGCTTTGCAGTCCTTGATGTTCCACGAGGAATAAAAACTGATAATTGCTCGGGATATATAGCCAGTAGAATACTTAAGTTTCTGAACTTATGGGGTGTTAAACATACTACTGGAATCCCAGGCAAGTCTACCGGTCAAGCCATTGTTGAACGGACACATCAAAACTTAAAAGGACTGCTAGAAAAACTAAAAACAGGGGAAGAGGGGGTGAGTCCTCAAGACAGACTAATGAAAGCCCTTTATACAATGAATCATCTCAGAATTGTGGCAAACCGGAATGAACCACCGGCATTAACACACTTTGCCCAAATGAGTCGGCATTTGGATTTTACTGACAAACCTAAAGTTTGGTATAAGAATCCCACTACTGGAGAGTGGCAAGGACCTGCAGATCTGTTAACGTAGGGAAGAGGCTATGCTTGTGTCATTACAGATCAAGGTCCCCAGTGGATTCTGGCAAAATGGATCAAGCCACATCAACCGAAAGGACTTAATGACAGTAAGACCAATGGAAAAAATCTTGAGGAAAGAACCAAGTGATCCACCCTCAATCCATCACCCTATTAAAATGTAAACCCTGTCAACTCTGGCATCACATATGCTGCTGTAAATTCCTCCAGCAATCTGTATCACATTAAAAGAATTGAAGAACTTAACAAGACGGCCAATGGGAACTTGAAAGCAAAACTGGTGTGTTTTCTACCAATGAAGAGATATTTCCAACTTACAGATAATGCTCACAGATAAGCATGCTAGAGAAGTTGAAGAAAAGTCCGAAACTACATTCAGGAAATAGAAATATCAGTGGAGTTACAGTGAACTCATCCCTTCTCACCAGTGTGTGTCCTTCCTAGCAACATATATCAGATTATGTTTATTTTGAGTTTATAGATGTTTGTATTATATTGTTCAGCAATGTAGCTGTTATTGACCTTTTGTTGTAAACTCATGGCCATGGGTAAAAATATTTATGTTTTCTTCATATACTTTTAATTTTGAAATGTGTTGCTAAAGGCTGGCTGGTCCAAAAAAGATAAAGGGGGGAGTTGTAGGCACAAATGTGACTTGGACCAGCCAGCTTGAATAAAGATGGTAGGGGCAAGTTAATGCAGCTGGCAAGCTACTTCCAATTATCAGAAACAGGTGCTGCAAGTTAATCAATTGGGCCCTGGGTGATCACATGGGCAGGAGCAGCATATAAGGAAGTAGCCAGAAAAGGAAAGGTGGCTTTGAGTCAACTCTGTTGTAGTATGTTGCCTGTGTATGTCTCTGCATGTGCGTTACCTAGATTCTCTACAACTTTGAATGAATATTGCTTGCACTGCTACAACAGAGTTGCTCAAAAAGAAAAAGGGGGAACTGTGGAGGAATTTCTGTATGAAAGAGGCCACGGCCTGGTAACAGTGAACAACCCATGCTTTGAGAGCTAATGTGCGGATTGTCCTTTAGCGGCTCTCGACTGTGAGAAAAGAAGAAGAAAGAATGCCTAAACGATAACAATCTCCAGCAAGGAGGAGGCTGAAGCAGTATGTGAAACCGCAAGGCTTATCGCAGAAAAGTGCAGCTGGCTTTTAGAGAAAGGACCAATTAGAAGTAGTATAAACATGCTAATTTTGCTGCTGATTATAAAAGTCTTGCTGCCCGTTTCCGAAGGAAAACACAAAACAACCGAGGTCGTTTTATGCGGTGCTTTATTGAGGGCCCTAGGGACCTGAGGACTAGTGTCCAAAGTCAGAGCCCCCACTAACAGAAAATTTCACAGAGTTTATATACTTTCCACAAATGATTACTTCATCAGGTCCCCGTGATGTTTACCAGTTTTCTTAGACATTAGGATTATGTTGTGCTCTTTCATGTAGTTACTTGAGACTATGCTTATCTGAATCCACAACAAGAAATTTCCATAGATAACAAACAGGTAAACATTCGAGATAACGATTTCTTTGAGAAAAACAAGATTCAGCGTTCAGTATTCTTCACTAATCTCTTTGCTTTGTTTAAGCAAGAATGCACAAGCTCAGCATGCCCCACTAGTTCCCTAGACTGCTAGGTTACATCAACATCCCACACTGCTCACTAGGCCTCGATACAGACCTTAGCCTAACTATTTCTAACTTTCCATATACAGTAATGCTAACAAGTCCCCCCTTTTGAGCATTCTTCTATCTTGCAAGGATGCTCAACATCATCTGTCTTTATTGTCCGTGTCTCAAGTAGTGATTTCCTTATATGATGGAGGAGGAGACCCATTTCCAGTTCCATTTCTGGTCATCGCATTCATTAATCTGCAGGTGTTGAGCTTTTCTCTGGTAATGGTTCCTAAAATACACTTGTAAACTATATAAATTATCATCAATAGTATAACAAACATAATTACATATTGGATGACTGAGGAAATCCACCCAGAGACCTGGAGCCCCAATGAATCAAATATTGCTCCTATCCAATTATGTTGAGCTTCTTTTTCAATTTCTTTGGCTTCGGTTTTAACCTTCTCCAATTGTAAAATATCTTTTTCTACTTCGATTGTCATGTTTGGAATATGGATACAGCAGTGATCAATTCTTTTGCTCAGGTAACCACAGACCCCATGTTCCCGCAGCAGCAACATATCTAAGGCCATTCTATTCTGCAAAGTCATTCTGCTAGTTGCCTGTAGCTGCAAATTCATATCCTTAAACCCTTTCTTGGTGGCTGCTGCTAATCTTTTAGTCTGGCCCAGTAGGTTATACAACATTTCCCTATTACGGTAAGATGCAGCCTGTGCAAACAAAGGCTCTAAAGCCCAGCCAAATTTTACTCCATCACTTGGTTCATGCCACTCATCTTCTACCTTGATATCATCACCTATTTCCCTTTTCTTCCGAGCTATCCTTGTTTCTAATTTAGATTGTCTCCAAAATGGGCATAATGTGGGAACTCCCAAGGTTATTTGAGTTACTGGACCATCAATTGGTAAATGGGTGGTCCATTGCCCATGACCCATAACCCAAACTAAGTTTCCTGGACTTCTAATTGTAGTGGATTTGCAACTAATGACCCTTTTTCCATACATCCCTTTCTCATGTACATCTCCCTTTATTTAGTCTTTAATCGTATGATTGTATCCCCGACATTCACACCCCCATTTCAGCAGAACTCTAACAGGGACTAAACCTATCTGACTCTCTGGGGAGTCACAAGTAAAAACTTTCGTACAGTTCCATATTTCTTTCTGATCTCTGGATGGTCTCACGGAAGTGTATGTAGCCATCACACTATCGTGAGTCTGATCTTTCTCCCCTGTCCATTGTATACACCATTGTACTGGACCTAGGTAACTATATGATTCCAACAAACCAGGTCCCCATACTGTGTCCCATTCATCTTCCAAAGTTTGTTGTTGTGTAACATTCAGGCAGATCTCTTCATTCCTAATCTTTTTGACTTTTATTTTTGTGCTATTACACCAATATCCAATTATTGGAATAGTACTATCTACTGTACAGCGACCTTTAATATTGCCACCTCTCCCATAAGGACCTGTTCTAACCCATCTATAATACCCCAGCAATGATCTACACTCCTTTTCCGTTAAATCCCCCTGTATTAAACACCCATTTATCCACTCTTCATACTTTATTGATACTTGCCTGCAGTTCCAAGTAAAATTAACAGAGGTTTCTGGCATGGTTGTTATTGGAATAATTCCCCAGGGTATAGGTTCACCTGCAGCCTGAGGTAGTGGCAAACATGCTGTAATCTTAGATATATTCTGAATCATTCCAAAATCTCTAATCAACCCGACCACTACATTTTCCCGTCCTTCATCTTGATGGAAGTTTATTGTCCCATTTCCTAGATCCCGTATTCTCCTTCGGCTATATTTGCCTCTAATTAATGATACTAACATCCTAGAGTGGGCCCACCACGCATCTTTGGCTATCCAACACCAATACATCCCTTCATCATCTGACTATACGTCATTTATTATTAATACTATGGTGCCGCCTAACCTTTTCTCTATCCGATATTTCCTTCCAGGCTATATACTGCTATCTCCAAACCACCACCCAAAATCTGAAAAACTCATTCTGGGATTCACTTTACATGTTAAAATAACTATTTTCCCTTCATTGGCCTGATACACCCCTTGTGTGGCCCTAATTCCTTGATTCAAATGAGGTCGGCCCTGCACATTTCTTTTTCCATAATTAGAGTAGGGTCCACATACAACTACACATAGATATTGTCCATCCATCTTACCCAACAGAGGTTGAGTATAATTCAGCCATCCTATCCCTCTGTTCCCCACATTCCACCAACTGATTCCTTCCTCGATCCTGTCCCACAATCCTTGAGGTCCCATTTTCCACCATTTAACTTGAACCAGGGCTTCACATTCTCTTTGTGAAGTAAAAGTGCAGTTTTATCCTCAAGGGTGGGCCATCCCACATATCCATTAAAGCTATTTTTGGTATTAGTTCTACTCCCTCCTGAATCGGGGACCAAGGTACTACTCTCAAATCTATTCGCTTATAATCAAAATTTTCCCGAATTAACACCAAACACATGTATACTCCTGCTTCTCCTAACGTTAAATTAGTCAATTGCAAGGTAACACTTCCTTTTTTGGGTATCCTTATTCCAAACAGTAACAATACTTGCAGTCAATCTGGTTTGTCCTTGTTTCCAAATCGCAATTATTTCCTCGGCTCCAGCTCCTTGGTCATCAGCAATGTCACAGGTTAAATTGACATCCATCCCTTCCATGACAGTAACCACAGGTTCTGTAACAGTGACAAATACAAATCCATTGACCGATACCATTTTCAATAATATCAACAGTACAACAGTTAAGAATGCTGTTTGGCTCGAAATATCATTTGAGTGGGGGATACCACTTGGGTTTCCCATTCGGTTGGAACCTTCTTGACTCGAGTGTAGTGGATCCAAGCGTCGATTCCCGCTACCTTTATGGCTGTGAAAGTTGTCAAGATCACTTGATGGGGACCGTCCCATGTCTCTCTCAGTGAGTCTGTGAACCAATTCTTCACATAGACCTGATCTCCCGGTTGAATATCATGCACTGGATTTTCCAGCGGGAGCGGCCGATTCCATTGAAGGGCACCCTGTAAGGCGTTGAGAACTCTGTTAAGTGACATAACATAGTTAAAAATCACCTGGTCTCCCAATACATGCGGGTCTCCTTTTAACACGGTGGCATGATAAGGTTTGCCGTACAGTATTTCGTACGGACTTACTCCTATCCTTTCCCTAGGTTTTATCCTAATCCTAAGTAAACACTAATGGCAAAGCTTGGGGCCACTGAAGTTTGGCCTCCTGTCATATCTTTTTGATCTGATTTTTCAATGTTTGATTCATCCTTTCTACTTGACCACTAGACTGGGGTCTCCATGGAGTGTATAAATTCCAGGTAATGTCTAACGTCCTAGCCACCTCCTGAACTATCCCTGCCACAAAATGTGGGCCTCTATCTGATGATAATCCCAGTGGTACTCCAAATCTAGGTATTATTTCTTTCAACAAAGTTTTCACCACTTCCTTTGCTTGGTTTGTTCTACAAGGGAAGGCTTCTGGCCACCCCGAAAAGGTGCACACATACACCAAAAGGTATTTAAGTCCCTGAGCCCTTGGAAGTTCTGAAAAGTCGACTTGCCAATAATCTCCAGGCTCTGGTCCTATTTGTAATTTTCCCAACTGCACCTGTTTCCTTACAATAGGATTTTTTTTTTTTTTTTTTTATAAAACAAACTGGGCACATGGCATTCACCCTTTTCGCCAGTGTTAACATTTGGTTGGAAATTATTTCCTTTTTCAAAAATTTTACCAACACCTCTGCTCCCCAATGGCATTTATTGTGTTCAGTCTCTAATATGGACTTCATAACATTTTTGGGCACCACCACTTGTCCCATTGTCGTTACATACCATCCAATTGCATTCTTCTGGGCCTTTAGATATGTCGCCAATTTCTCATCATCGGCAGAATAGCTTGGTCCCCGAATCATATAACAAGAAACAGGGCTCACCTTGGTTGGTATTAAAGCCATCTGAGTCCAAACCTGTCGAGCAGCTTCTTTAGCAGTGATGTCTGCTAGTTCATTCTCTCGATATATCTTTCCTTCTTCTTTACGATGTCCCCTGATGTGCATTACTGCTACCTTTTCTGGTTTATGTACCGCATCCAACAGGGCGAGAACTTCCGATCTGGTTCCATTTTCCACAAAGCTAGATCCATCGGTAAAGAGATCCCAATCTGAATCTTCTAACGGTGTGTCCTTTAGGTCTGCTCGGCTCGCATACACCTGTTCAATTGTTTCTACACAATCATGAACCAGCTCCCCTTCTTCCTGTTTGCTGTGAAGAAATTCTGCTGGGTTGACATGGTTAGTTATCTTAAGTTCCACATCATCTTGTTCTCTTAATATAGCTTGATATTGTAACATTCTGCTGGATGATAACCAGTGACCCCCCTTTTGTTCCAGGACAGCCAAGACCATATGGGGCACAAAGACCTCCATTTTCCTTCCCAAAGTCAGTTTTCGGGCTTCCTGTATGAGGATCACTGTGGCCGTAACTACCCTCAAGCATGACGGCCAACCAGCACTAACATTGTCCAGTTGTTTTGAAAAATATCCCACTGGGTGTTTCCATGACCCTATTTTCTGGGTCAACACTCCCAGAGCCAGATTCTGCCTTTCATTTACATAAAGCTGAAAATCCTTATTTAAGTCCGGCAACCCTAAGGCAGGTGCTTCTTTCAGAACTTGTTTTAGCTCCTGAAAGGCTCTTTTCCTTTGTGGACTCCATTCCAATTGGGGCTCCTTCAAAGCCTCATACAAGGGTTTGGCTAACAATCCAAAATTTAGAATCCATAGTCTACACCAACCAATCATTCCTAAAAATGATCTCAGTTCCTGATGATTCCTTGGAAGGGGTATGGCACATATTGCCTTAATTCTGTTTGTGCCCAATCGTCTCTGACCTTGCATTAATTCACATCCCAAATAAAGAACACTCTCTTTGAGGAGCTGGGCCTTTTCCTTAGATACTCGATATCCTGCTTGTCCCAGCATATTCAGTAAGGCAATTGTAAGCTTCAGGCAAACTTCCTTTTCCTCAGTTGCCAACAGAATATCATCCACATACTGCAAAATCACATAAGAGAATGGAGATTCTCTTACCTGTTCGGTCTTCCATTCCTCCAACTCTTTGGCTAATTGATTTCCAAAAATAGTGGGGCTGTTTTTGAAACCCTGCGGAAGCCGTGTCCATGTCAATTGTTTCTTCCTTCCCGAATTTGGATCTTCCCATTCAAATGCAAAATACTTCCTACTTGGTAATGCCAGCAGGATGCAGAAGAAGGCATCTTTCAAATCAATTACTGTAAACCATTTAAACCTTTCCGACACAGATGTTAACAGAGTATAAGGGTTAGCAACCACTGGGTGAATGTCCTTTACAATTTCATTTATGGCCCTTAAATCTTGCACTAGCCTATATTTACCATTAGGCTTACTTACAGGAAAAATAGGAGTGTTATACTCAGATTCACATTCCTGTAAAATTCCTTGAATCACAAATTGGGTTATCAGTGGAGCCACTCCTTTCCTAGCCTCCAACTTAATTGGATATTGTCTAACCCTAACCGGCTGGGCTCCTTTTTTTTTTCTTTTTTTTTTTTTTCTCCTGTTCTACAACAACAGGCTGGGCAGCTTTTGACTTTCCTGGGGTCCCTGTTTCCCATACCCAGGGTACAACTGCCTGATCTATTTCTTCTGGAATGGGAATAGGTTCTATTTCCTTTATTACAAAAATTTTCCCAATTTCTTCATTTGGAATCTCCAATTTTACTCTCCCATTTTGAAATATTATTTTCATGTTTAACAAAGACAATAAATCCCTTCCAAACAGGGGCTTGGGACAATTGGGCATATAAAAAAAATTGATGATCCAATTCCTTTCCCCCAAATTTCAAATTTAGAGGCTGCAAAAATGGTCTTTCTTCCAGCTGACCCATAGCCCCTACCACCTGTACGGTGGTATCACTTATTGTTCCCAGTCTTTTGTTGAGAACTGAATAAGTAGCTCCTGTATCAACTGTGAATTCCTGTTCTTTACCATTTATTTCTAACCTTACCTTTAACCCTTGCTCTAGTCAGCTCTGATTTTGGTAATTCCCCAAAACCAGGGCTTGGGCGACATCTGCCTCAGGCATAGGATAACTACCCATTGTCCCGGCGCCACCCCCCATTCCATTTTTCACAGGACATTCATTTTTCCAATGTCCTATCTGTCGACAAAAAGCACACTGATTAAAACCTAACTTTCCTTGATTAATGTTTCCCATTCGAAATCCCCCTCTTCCCTGACCATAACCACCTCTTCCTTGGGCAGAGCCTCCCCTACCAGGACCTCGGCCCCTTTGTCCTCCTGATTGTTGAATTACAGCCAATATACCTGCTTGTTGCCGCTTAGCTGATTCTTTTTCCCCTACTATTATAAACCTTCCACGCAACTTCTAACATTTTATCCAAGTTCCTGGTGTCCTCATCTTCATCCTCTTCTTCCTCCTCATTATCATCGTCCTCACTATCCTGTTCCATCTGAGGTGGAACATAGGGTGGAGCAGAGGGACCCTGTCCACTATGAGCAACTAATAACGATAAATCTTCCTCTGGACCAGAGGAGGCAGCTAAACACTTAACACACATAGATCTCTTCTTACATTCACTACACCCTAATTCCTTTGTTTCCAAAACTAAAATACCACATTCCTTCTACCAATCCAGTTTTCGCCCTAAATAATAAAACAAATCCAAATACGGGATCTCATCCCCATTTCTCATTGTCCCGTAAATACTGCATCAAAGGCGATATAATACCCGGATCGACAGTACCGTTTAGGGGCCACGCAGGTCCCCCTTCTGACTCATATAAAGGCCACCAATGATTACAATAGTTTATCGTTTTACCCTTATTCAAATCCTGATAAAAATCCAGCACTCCTCCATCTTCCCAGCAAACATCCTAATGGGGTGTTTCCTGGGATTTTACTATTAGACTGAACTAACGGCTTAAAAGTTTTAAGCGGCATCATTTCAAGTATTCACGAAACAAAATAACACCAGACAAAATAACAGCAAACACAAACACTGTAAGGATACAAACAAAAACCACAAAACCAATAACCAGTACCAAACCAACTTGCCACTTCTCGACACCGCGAGGGGCAAGTGCCGGACCTGCGCAGCTTTTGCCGCGTCTTACAGCCGGCGCCTAGGCATCCACCAAGACGTCTTAGCCCAACTCAGCGAGGATCACCGCCTCGTCTTATGAGCAGGCACCCATACCAGAAAATAAAGCACCTATGGGCTTACCTTATAGCAGTCGTCCGCCAGGTGCGGGGGTCGGGCACGAACCGATGACTCCCTGAGAAACTCTCGGTGCCGGCGTGGAGTAAATCAGCACGCGAACCGCCCCAGCCACCTTCGGAGTCCTTGCAGAAGGGTCTCCGGTCTACTGCTCCTCCTTCCTTCCTCCTTCTCTGGCTGAAGGGTCCGCATGGTCGCCTCCATCTTGTATCACTCTTACACCTCCTGCCTCGCATTTCAAATTCCCGTCCCCTAAATAGTTCTGGCAGAGGCGCCAGATTGGCCCAGCCGGGCCGGAGGTGGGTGTGAACCCAGGAGCCGGGGGAGGGTCCGCAAACTCTTTACCGGGTCTTCACTGCAACCCACTCCCCCTGTTACTAAGCCAAAAGCTGCTCCTTGCTAAACCAGAACAGGAGGGAACCCAGCAGTGGGTCCCAGCGAAATGAATACGACAAGAGATATGAGTCTAAGGGTCTACTGAGTCTCTTTTGCAGATTGACGTCTTCTTCAGAGTGCTCACCGCAATGCAGATCCAGCTGGGGTCACTCAACTATTGGCAAGATTGGGCAGTGAAGTGAAACATGACCAGCACCTGTTTATATCTTCCCACAATTGGCTCAGCTAGCACGTGTGCTGGGCAGACACGTTATGTATTAGCCCATGCCACAGGATGCTGGAGTCATCGAGCATAGGGAGGGGGAGATGTTGTAGGCGTCCGGAAGATCTCGGGTTGTAACACGAGAGGTGGAGGGTACAGAAGAGGTGGGCATGGGGTGGAGGGAGAGGAGCTGCTGGTGCTAGCAGATAAAGGCACATGGTGTAAACAAGGGGTTGGAATAAAGTATCATCCATGCTGAGTGTGTGGTGATCCTTGTCCCCTCAGCGGGGTGGGCTGAGAGATCCGCGCGGGCGGCCTGGTGATGTTGCTGGTAGCGGCAACAAAAAGTGATTGTGGAGGTGCCCAATTGGCTCAGCCCCAGAAGTGGGTCTAGCTCAGAGCTGGGGAGAGGTTCGAGCACTTCTTACAGGAGCCATCTTTACAGCCCCTTCCCCCTTACTAGAAACAGCTGTCACGTCAAACCATGACAGCCTCTCTCAAAGTTAGTGACTTTATCTGAGCATGACCTGGTCCAGGAGCAGTCACTTGGTTTTGGTTTGTTTTTTTTAATGGAACAAAAGAATAGGGTTTCCAAGGCAGGAAGCCCCCGATTCCTGATCTTCAGAGGAACAAGGTTTAAAATTATATTAACACGGAGAATAAGACTTTCTCTGCTTCTTTTGCCTGTCTGCTTTTCAAGTCAGTGTTTGTGGAACACCCGATTTCTCAGTTTGAGTCCAGAAGCTGTATAGACTCTGTGAGATGTTCCTTGCTTTGAAATCCCATGGCAACATGCAACCAAAAAAAAACCATGGATGGGAGAGGACCCGATCCCTTCCCTGGGGTTGCAGCACAGGGTTGAGATAAGAAATGCCTCTCCAGCCTCTCTGTCCTTACATCCAGCTGAGCAGAGTCCTGGAGCAAAGACATGGACTGAGAAAGCTGGACCCCAAACAGCCTGTGGAGGTGGAAATGGGACAAAGGAGGATGAAGGAGACTGAGGAGCAGCTGAGGCAGCTACAACAGAGATGTGAGACTGATGAGAAATAGGGGAGCAGGCACTGCAGGGTGATGGTCCCCTCTACAGAGCCAACTGTCATGTTCACACGGGACATGGACAGTTTGGGGCTTTTCTGGGCTTCCCAGTACTTCAGCAGGAGCAATGCTCAGCAGAGTCACCTGCTTGTTCCTCTGCAGCCTCACAGTACAGGCTAATGCAAACACTGATGGCTTCTGTATCCATCATTGCCCTTACATCTTGTTCATGGCTCTGCCTGCATTTCTGGCCCATCAATGAGGGGTTGGAGGTCCTTCCCCTGCCCTAGATGATGCTCCAACCTGTTCTGCTCTGAGTCTGGGACCTGCTCTCCTGGCCCAGACTATTTTATTTGTCTTTAAACAATGGGAAGGATTTCAAATAGTGTAATGGTACCAATAAGGGAAGTATCAGAAAATAAAACCACTTTCACATGTCAGTTCCACCAAAAATGCTCTGGAACACCATATCTGGAAAGGAGCCACATGTTCTTTTCTACAATATTTACATTCAGACATTTTATGCATTAAAAATATCCTCCTGTTCCAAAATCCACCAGTTCGTATCCATATATATGTAGAGCAACATCATTCTTTGTTGTGGGGACATTTGGAAAGCAAGCTGAAGAAGACAAAGAGAATGAATTTGCCACCTTCTGCTCCTTCGCTGGACCCATGACTACCCCGCAAGGCGACCCGGCCGGACCAGGTCTGCGGAGGCAGAAGCGTAGGGGCGGGTGATCTCGTGGCCGCGTGAGTGGTGTGTGCCGCGGGGGTGTGCGATGCGGGGAGTGCCAGGTAGGGGGCGAGCTGCGGCACCGCATCTATCACCACCTGCCCCGCCCTCCCGCGCTGACTGACGCGGCGGTGGCCCGTGGGGTGGGCCCATGCCCCGCGCGCAGCCAATGGGGGCGGGGGAGGGCGGAAGGCCCCCACTTCAAGGCTGGCCGAACGGCGTATGTAGGTGTGTTGTGAAGTGTTGCTGGTATGAGGGGTGGGCTAGTACGGAACTGGGCCGCCTCCCGCGGAAGCTCCAGTCGCGCAGCTCCAACTCTCCTCTAGCAGTCCCGCAACTTGGCTGCGGGGGCTAGGGCGGGGCTTGGGGAGGCGTGCGGCTCCTCCTGCGGTCGTCCGGGTAGTTAGAGATCGGGGCTCGCCGCGAAGGATGGATGGATGGATGGATGGATGGATGGACAGGCGGTTCGGGCCGCAGGGCCTGGGGCGCTGGGAAGAAGAGCTCCGCTCCGCCCCGCCGCGTTGCTCGGGGCGTCGGGCCGGAGCGCCTCCCCCCCCCCCACTCGGGACCTCCATTTTAGCCCGGGGCGGAATGGAGGTAAAGGAGGGTATGGAGGAGATAGGATCCCGTGGGCTGTGCCCCTTTCCTTCTGCTGACAGCTCTTTCTTCCCCTAGGTCTTGGATTTTTCCACCTCTTCAAATAAATAAATAAGAAACTTGCAGATCTACTAGACAGCGGTGGAGGCTGGAAGCACCTGGAGGCCCTCCTTGTGCTGCCAGCTGACTGCCTGGACCACAGGTGGTGAAAGGATGGGCCTGGCCAAGATGCCCAAGGTATGATCTCCCCTTCTTCCTGCCAGGCAAGGCCAAGCTTGGGGTCTTGTGAGCTGCTGTGTTGGACGGGTCAGGCATGCTGGGTTGTGTTTACAGGTGGTGTTTAAGTTCTGAGGGGGGTGGGATTAGCCTGGAGCCTTGCGTGTAATTTCTTGGTGACTGTTGCTTTAAAATAGAGACTTGGAAATACATCTGAAAATGTGGCTTCATCTGGTGCCTGTACAGGGTGTTTCTCTCCCCAGAACAGTTCTAATGCCTGTACATTGTCAAGAGATGTGTAGCCTTCTTTTGGGAGCATGTATATGTGTTTCCTGGTATTACTTGTCCTTGTATGTAACAGCATTGATACTTCAAGATATGAGTTGCCCAGAAAAAGAAACATCTACTTCCTTCCCCCCCCCCCCCCCGATAGAGTGTATCCTTAAACCCCATGTTTACATCAATCAAGTCCTTTTTACTTGCTGATATGACCTGGTTTATATGTACTTACAATATCAAGAGAGTTCTATGTGTACCTGTTGGAGTGATCTTGGCTTTCTTCTGTGAAGACCAAAGGTGTAAACCTGGGTTTTCATGCCCATGTTCCTGTACCTCTGGCTTCCCCGTGTGTGAAGCAGTTGTACCGCTCATGGGTCTGGAGTGGAGGGCCGTGAGGATTTACTGATGCTTGGTTTGAAAAGTCACTTCTTACCTTGCTCATGTTATTGCAAGTTAAGAATTGTCCTAGACACTTAGATATAGCAATCAAGTCCTGTAAAGCTGAATAAAACCTAAAGGGAAGATCCAAAGGTAAAGATATTTCCCTCTTTTCACAAATCTTCAAGCTAAAAGCAGCCTGACTTTAGACCAGATATGGAGTCTGAATTTAGACTAATTCTCTTGTAATGGGAAAACCAAAATTCAGTCCTTCTACACTGACCTTAAGACAAATTTGCCCCAGTATCTGATCTCTAGTTAGTTAGCACACCAGTAAAGGCTCTTATTCTTTGTATGCATAATAAGAGTAAATTGTTATGTAGGCTTTAAAAAAGGGGTTTAAACCCCCTGTTATAAGTTTTGGAGGTTATCACTAAATTTCTGGGAAGTTGATATCTTCTCATAGCTCCTGCTGAAACTGGTAGAAAGTCAGCAGACAGCTTCTCTGGAAACTGGTCCTTATTTCCAAAGCGCTGCACACTGATGTATTGGCCAGATCGGGGTTTAGTGTGTGACTGTACGGAGGGCCACACACATGTGGGTGCTTGTGAAGCCCCAGGGTGTTGTCAGCCCTGGGGCTTCAGGCTGTATGCCAGCCAGTGAGGGTTGACAGCAGTTGACAGTGATGGTGTTCTGTCTAACAAAATGTTCCCATTCCCAATGTGAGCTCAATAGCCTTGTGCCATTGCAAAACAACCAGATAGTGTCATCTTTGCGTTGATGGCTGGGGAAGGAGGTGTGCCTGTGACAGCGGGTCATGCTGCAGGAGGGTGTACCCAGGAGAATGTGTGGTCGTCGGGCTGTCATGTCTGCTTAGTGCTTTTTTCTTGGAGGCATTGTGGTGAGGATCTAGTTGGACCTCATTATTTTTGTGTATCATCTGTTCCTGTGCTAATTGCTTTAAACCTCTGATTACTACATACTTGAGTGCTTCTGTATCCTGCATCCCTGAATTGTGCACAAAATCTAGTGCCTAATGTTATTGTCACAGTTTGTGATGCTTTTTCACCGTAGAACAACTCCATTATATCCTTCAAGTTTTATAAAGCTCTATACCTGCAGCTCCTCAAAGGAGGCAGAGGTTTCCTCGGGGAAGAAGAACAGGAAGTTCTGCCTGGTCCTTCAAAGCTATTGGGCACAGGGAAAAATTTGCAGACTGTGTTGCTCCAAAGCTCTCTGTGCTGTGGTGGTCACAGGAACAGGGGGACTATCTTATTCCTTCTCTGGCCATTTCACTGTGGCACCAATTCTCCAATACTGAGCTTGTCATTGCTAAGCTGCTCTCCATTTTTGAACCATCATGGAGGACAGGTGAGGTGCCTGAGGACTGGAGAAAGGCCAATGTCACTCCAGTCTGCAAAAAGGGCAGGAAGGATGACCCAGGAAACTGCAGGCTGGTCAGCCTCACCTCCATCCCTGGAAAAGTGATGAAACAACTTATCCTGAATGTTATCACTGAACATATGAAGGATAAGATGGTTATCAGGGGGAGTCAACATGGATTCACCAAGGGGAAATCCTGTTTGACCAACCTGATAGCCTTCTATGAGGGCATAAACAGCTGGCTAGATGAGTGAAGAGCAGCAGCAGTCATTTACCTTGACCTCAGCAAAGCTTTTGACACTGTCTTCCATAACATCCTCATCAGAAAGCTCAGGCAGTGTGGCTTGGATGAGTGGACAGTGAGGTGGATCGAGAGCTGGCTGAATGACAGAGCCCAGAGGGTGGTGATCAATGGCACAGAATCGAGTTGGAGGCCTGTGGCCAGTGGAGTTCCACAGGGATCTTTTCTGGGGCCAGTCTTGTTCAATATCTTCATCAACAACCTGGATGAGGGGGCAGAGTGTACCCTCAGCAAGTTTGCTGATGGCACCAAACTGGGAGGGCTGGCTGATTCCCCAGAGGCTGTGCTGCCATTCAGTGGGATCTTGACTGGCTTGAGAGTTGGGCAGAGAGGAACCTCATGAGGTTCAACAAGGACAAGTGCAGAGTCCTGCATCTGGGAAGGAACAACACCATGCACCAGGACAGGCTGGGGGTGACCTGCTGGAGAGCAGCTCTGCAGAGAGAGACCTGGGAGTCCTGGTTGATAGCAAACTAAACATGAGCCAGCAATGTGCTTTAGGGGCCAAGAAGGCCAATGGCATCCTGAGATCCATCAAGAAGAGTGTGGGCAGCAGGTTGAGGGAGGTTCTGCTCCCCCTCTGCTCTGCCCTGGTGAGGCCTCATATGGAGTCCTGTGTCCAGTTCTGGGCTCCCCAGCTCAAGAGGGACGGAAAACTGCTGGAGAGAGTCCAGTGCAGAGCCCCCAAGATGATCAGGGGACTGGAGCATCTTCCTTATGAGGAAAGGGTGTAGGAACTGGGGCTGTTTAGTCTAGAAAAGAGGAGACTGAGGGGGAAACTCATTAATATTTACAGATATTTAAATGGTGGATGTCAAGAGGTTGGGGCATCCCTTTATTGTATCTAGCAACAGGACAAGGGGTAATGGGATGAAGTTGGAACACAAAAAGTTCCACTTACACATAAGAAAAAACTATTTCACTGTGAGGATGCAGGAGCCACTGGAACAGGTTACCCTGGGAGAGTGTGGAGTCTCCTTCCTTGGAGGTATTCAAGACCTGCCTGGATACATTACTATGCAACCTGATCTAGGTGACCCTGCTTCTGCAGGATGGTTGGACTGGATGATCTCTAAAGGTCCCTTCCACCCCCCATTCTACGATAGGAAGTATCATTAATAAGGAGAGTGTGTAGGGACTTGACTTTTTCCACCTGTGATCTCTGCTGTCTTCCTGCATTGCCCAGGATTTGAAGGCATGTGGATTTGTCTAGGAGTGAGGAATTTGTTCAAAGCCCTGAAACTTGGGGCTCAGAGACTTGCAGATTGCATTATCTCTGGAACAGAAGCTCTCAGAGCAGAGCTCTGGTCTCAAGGTGCTAGGTGACTCTTGAGCATGACCAAAAGAGTAAATAACCTAATATCGTGGTTATTGGCTGTGTTTCTGTCTGGTTTCACTGCTGCTTTGGTATGGGACTATACTGAATTATAAGCAGCTACCAATAGAGCAGTAATTTTTTTCCCTGGAATCTGGAAAACAAAACAGCAATAGAATTGTTCCAACTGCCCTACAGCAGAATAGAAACTAATTCTGTGGTTAATGAATCTGAGAGAAGCTATGTGAAAAAGACAACTATAACATGAAGTAACAAACAGACTCTGAAAACTTGTGCTCATCTTGCTTGTGGCAGAGGGAGAGCTTTCATGTCCCAGGCTCAGTACCGATGAGAGGCTGGCCTTGGGAGGTCTTAGGTTTGCTGTTGACTCAAGTGGGAGTGTGAGGTCCAGTATTTGATGCAAGTAGAATCTATGAACATGTTCTATGAGCCTTATCCATGGCTCATGGATAAAGGAAAGTATATGAAGACTTTCCACCTGGAAGACAGAGGAAGGGTTGAGTTGTGCAGCAGGTTTAAATCTGGCCTCTGTTTCAGCTTTGTACTGCTGCATACCCATGCTTGTTAACAGTTGCTGGGTTCCTAACTAATTCTTCTATCTCTTACTTACTTACATGAGAACTGCTTAATCTATTTATGTCATACAGTGGAACTGAACATTACCCCTAGCAGTGGCAACACAAGTGTGAAATGTCTGCGTTTGTAACTATACCAAACCCAGAAAGTATATTTCAGTGTTGAGACTTGAAAGGTTTGTCCCCTGAAACTCAATTAGTCTGTGTCTCACCATTTTATAAGACACAGGATTTTACGCAGTTAATGCAGGATCCCATTTCTTTCTCTTTTCCCCCCTCCCTTTTCTTTCCTTTCCCCTTTCCTCCTCTCCCATGATATAACTACCTACAACCTGAAATGGGAGGAACACAACTTTTTGAAGTGTGCTGTCACCTTACTTATTCTGCTTATTCATTTGTTTTTTTATTTTACTGCTCACATTGTTAAAAGACTGGGATCATACAGTGTACTCTGCACAAAACAGACTGATTTCCATAAAGTGGTATTGCCTTAGTTACTGCCAGCGTAGTGTTTTTTAAGCAAATACCCAAGAAAACTGATGGGGTCTGAAACTTACTCATACACCACTTGTGCAGTTTTGTACATGTGTCTTGGGTGGGTCTAAGCCAACAATTCTTGGGGACCTAAGTGATCTGGGGTTACAACTAAATGTAGATTTGGATAATTTGCTCTCTGTAAGTTGATTAAACATCTGGAATAACAGCTTAAAAATTCAGGGTGCTTTATTGTGAGTACTCAGCCTACTGTTGTTCTTCAGGAAGTACTTCACTGTATTCCCCAGACCGGTAAAAACAGATGTTCCCACGAGGTGTTGGAGAAATCAGGCTCTTCTGTACAATATGCAGAAGATGTCTGATGCAACAATGGAGTATATTGATTAATTTTTGGCATAATGAGACCAACAGTTCTGGCAGGTAATGAAAAAATACAGCAGTGGAGTTTGTTGGTTACCTGCATGAAATAGTCTTATGTTCTCAGCCTGTCATCCCTATGGAAACCATAGTCAAACATTTTGTAGTGAAAATGGCCTAAATATATTTCACAGTTGAAACTAATCAATTCAAAATAGCTTATTACTAAGTCATAATAACAAATGCCACGTAAGTTTACATCATATGAAAATAACTTCTTCTCTAGCCTTCTCACTCACTGTGATCAGCCTTTGGAGCCAGAGTGGACTGTCCCCGGGCAGTCAGCAGAATGGCAAATCTGGTGCTGATGGGTTCTTTTTTCTCGGGCCAGGCAACACGGGAGAGTGGTACCAGCCTCTTCACGTCACTTGCGAGGGAGGCGGGACCAGTTGAGGGCGCAGCTGCAGTGGGAGATTTAAACACCTCAAGAGAGCCTCAGAGAGCAAAGTCGAGCACAGGAGCGTCATGGTGAGTCACCCGGGAGGGAGGAGTCACTGTGAGCTGTTGGCTCTTCAGGCAACTATGGGAGCAACCTAGGCAAAACCTGTTTTTCAAAGAAATGTGGCAATGCAGATAGAGGTCCCATGTAAACATGTAGGTGTCCAGGTCTCTGGCTGCGGGGAGTGCCAGAGTCTGGCACTCCTAACGGATGACATGAGACACCTGTGTTGGATGTGACCAGGTGAATGACCTGCTTAGCCTGGTGGTTGAACTGAAGGTGGAGGTGGAAAGAGTCAGGAGTGTCAGGGAGTGCAAGAGAGATAGATTGGTGGTCTGAGCATCTACGATCCCTGAGGTGTAAGCAACAAGTTGAGGCTTCACAAGAAGTACAGGATCCCCTACTGTCTTCTAGTTGGGTTAACAGAGAGGACCTAAGACATGGAGGGGAATGGATACAGGTCTCTTCTCAGGGAGGCAGAAGAACAATGATGGCTGCAAAGGTCCCTTGTTGTTGCTACAACTAATCTATATTTAACTTTTAAAATGCATTTTATTTAGTTTTGCATGTTCTGAAGCCTCTGTGGCCACTGAGGCTTGTGGTTGTATTTGTAGGAACTCTCACCCCTGTGTTCTTTGGTGGCCATTTCCTCCTTTACCTTCAGGATGTTTCTCAAATGACCTAGCATTTTTGCAAGGCTCAAAAGTCACCCTTCATGTGTCCGAGCATATTTGTTAATATACCTCTACATACAACTATGCAGATACTTACTCTATAGAGACTGTTACATTTTGGAGACAGATGCAATGAAACAATGAGGATTAATGAGTAGAGACAATGAATGTGTGTGGGAGAGGCAAGGAAACAATCAGATATGAGCAGTTGAGTACATAACACTCACCATGTATTGGACCCTGTGGTTTGTGTGTTCTTGATGTTTTGCAGAAGAGGGTGACTTCAAAGAAAGACTTCATGGGTGATGCAAAAACATGGATTCTGCAGGGGGGTTGGACTAGATGATCTCTAAAGGTCCCTTCCAACCCCTACCATTCTATGATTCACTGGGGAGAGCTCATCTTGTTTGTGCAGAGCATCTCAACTATTAATGAAGCTATGTGAGGGAATCATGGGTGAGACTAGCTGGTACAACGGTAGCAAGGTGACCTGGATGAGATATTGCAGAACTGTTTTGAATGGAAAATGGGGACTGAAAGAGCTATAAAAAGCTATATGTCAGTTGTATTATTTTAAACTGCACAGCAGTTTTTTACATCCATCTCAAGATCAGGTTGACTGATGAAATCTGTAGATACATCTGTGCTTCAGGAAGATATAAATCCCTACCAGACTCTTAGGCTAGAGATCTCGGCTCTTGGTTAGGCATGCCTCAATTGCCAGAAATTTCTGCACTGCAGAAAGAACAAAAGATGAGAAACTCTTCCCTCCCTCTTCTGTTCCAGTGTTGCTACTTCTGCTTTTTAGCTGAACTGAATTCTAGGTACGTTTTAAAAAAAAAGTATGTGTGGTGTAGAGTCCCATGTCCTGGCTTCCTAAAGAGCTGTCCAAACATGATGGGGAGAAACAGATCAGGAGAAAGCATGAAGTCAGTCTCTGAGTTCATCACATGACTGCCTTTCAGAAACACTATTTCCGTAACCCTGAAGAATATATTATATTCTTTGTGACACTGTTCTGTGCTGGATTTGAGGTTGCTGATAGGACTTTGTCCTGATGTCCTCCTTGGCACTGTTTCATCATTGGCTTAAAGCCCAGTTCAAGGTCCCTAGACTAATTCTTCAAGGTTCTACATAAAATTACTGAGATTGGGTAGCTGGTACATTGGGATGGGGAATGGCCATCTAGGAGGGAAGGACTGTGTCTGCAAGGGAGGGCATGCACAGTAGCAAAGGTGGTGGTCTGCAACTTCTTACTAAGGCACAAAACCTAGCATTGATCTCTCTACTGTCCTTAGTGGGACACTTAAGTGTGAGCTGTTTTGTGCATTTGAGTTGGTCAGCAGAGACAGTTGGTATCTGGCCTCTGGTTTTTGTCTGTGAGCATAGTTGGCAACAGAAGGCCTTAGAAAACAGAGATTAAATGTGTTACCCATGGATTTCCTGATCCATAAAAAGACAGATGTAATGGCAGTTCCATGGCATGGCATATTAAAAATCAAATATATTGCTTTTTTTAAAAAACAATAGTAGTATTTTCATAGAATGGTAGGGTTGGAAGGGACCTTGAGAGATTATCCAGTCCAACCCCCCTGCAGAAGCAGGTCCACCTAGATCAGGTCACATAGGAAAATGTCCAGGCAGGTCTTGAAAACCTCCAAGGAAGGAGACTCCACACCTTCCCTGGGCAGCCTGTTCCAGAGCTCCCTCACCCTCACGGCGAAATATTTTTTTCTTATGTTTAAGTGGAACTTAAATCTCCCTTGACCTGCTGGTCACACTCTTCTTGATGCATCCCAGAATGCTATTGGCCTTCTTGGCCACGAGGGCACATTGCTGGCTCATGGTTAGATTATTGTCAAGCAGGACTCCCAGGTCTCTCTCTCTGCAGAGCTGCTCTCCAGCAGGTCACCCCCAGCCTGTCCTGGTGCATAGGGTTGTTCCTTCCCAGATGCAGGACTCTGCACTTGTCCTTGTTGAACCTCATGAGGTTCCTCTCTGCCCAACTCTCAAGCCGGTCGAGATCCCGCTGAATGGCAGCACAGCCTCTGGGGAATCAGCCAGTCCTCCCAGTTTGGTGTCATCAGGGAACTTGCTGAGGGTACACTCTGCCCCCTCATCCAGGTTGTTGATGAAGATGTTGAAAAAGATTGGCCCCAGAACCGATCCCTGTGGAACTCCACTGGCCACAGGCCTCCAACTTGATTCTGTGCCATTGATCACCACCCTCTGGGCTCTGTCATTCAGCCAGCTCTCGATCCACCTCACTGTCCACTCATCCAAGCCACACTGCCTGAGCTTTCTGATGAGGATGTTATGGAAGACAGTGTCAAAAGCTTTGCTGAGGTCAAGGTAAATGACTGCTGCTGCTCTTCCCTCATCTAGCCAGCTGTTTATGCCCTCATAGAAGGCTATCAGGTTGGTCAAACAGGATTTCCCCTTGGTGAATCTATGTTGACTCCTGCTGATAACCATCTTTTCCTTCATATATTTAGTGACAACACTCAGGATGAGTTGTTCCATCACCTTTCCAGGGATGGAGGTGAGACTGACCAGCCTGTAGTTTCCTGGGTCATCCTTCCTGCCCTTTTTGCAGACTGGAGTGACATTGGCCTTTCTCCAGTCCTCAGGCACTTCAACTGTCCTCCATGATTGTTCAAAAATGATGGAGAGAAGCTTAATCACAGCAGCCAGCTCCCTCAGCACTCTCAGATGCATCCCATCAGGACCCATTGACTTATGAGCCTTTAGCTTGGCCAACAAGTCTTTAACCTCTTCCACCAAGGGCAAGTCCTCTGCAGTCCTGGCCATCCTATTATCCTTGCCGGACTGGGCTTCCCGAGGGCCGGTCTTGGCCTGAAAGACTGAAGCAAAGAAGGCATTCAGTACTTCGGCCTTCTCTGCATCCTCGGTCACCAGGGCACCCTCAGTGTTTAGCAGCAGGCTCACATTCCCCCTCGCCATCCTTCTGCTGCTGATGTACTTGAAAAATGTCTTATTACTGTCCTTAACTTCCCTGGCTAAATTTAATTCTAGAAGGGCTCTAGCCTTCCTAGTTGCACCCCTGCATGCCCTGGCAATGTTCCTATACTCTTCCCAAGAAGCCAGCCCCTGTTTCCACCTCTCATAGATGGCTGCTTTCTGCCTGTGTTGTCCCAGCAGATCCTTGGAGGATCTCCTCATCCATGGAGGCCTCCTGCCTCCCTTTCCTCCTTTCTTATGCATTGGGACACACTGATCCTGGGCTTGGAGGAAGTCGTGCTTGAGAATTGACCAGCTCTCATGGGCACTTCTGCCTTCTAGAATCACATTCCATGAGATCCATCCAAGTAGATCTTTGAAGAGGCCAAAGTTGGCTCGCCTGAAATCCAGGGTCACGGTCCTGCTTTGTGTCCTGCCTTTTCCACACAGGATCTTGAACTCTACCATCTCATGGTCACTGCAATTGAGGTTGCCTCCAACCTTCACATCCCCAACCAGACCCTCCTTATTCGTCAGTACCATGTCCAGCACCACACCCCTCCTTGTTGGTTCCTCAGTCATGTGTGACAGGAAATTCTTGTCAACAATCTGTAGGAACCTCCTGGACTGCATGTGCTTGGCTGTGTGGCTATCCCAGCAAATATCAGGGTGGTTGAAGTCCCCCATGAGGACCAGGGATTGTGACTGTGAGGCAGCTCTCAGCTGTTCGTAGAAGACCTCATCCACTTCCTCTTCCTGATCAGGTGGCCTGTAGCAAACTCCAACAATATCACCTGCCTTGCCCTGCCCATTATTTTTTTTTTTTTACCCCTGCTCCTCATCCCCACCCAGGCACAGTTCAGTACACATTAATTGCTCCCTCACATAGAGAGCAACTCCACCTCCACATCTTGTCAGCCTGTCCTTCCTAAAGGATCCATAACCCTTCTTTGGCTGTGCTCCAGTCATGGCAGCTGTCCCACCACGTCTCTGTGACTGCAATGAGGTCGTAGCCCCACATCCGCACCCACATCTCCAGTTCCTCCTGCTTATTCCCCAGGCTGTGTGCATTGGTGTAGAGGCAGTGCAGGGGCTTACTCAAACACACAGGTTTCCCTGGGCGGGTGCAGGAGGTTCCTCTCCAGTTTGGCTCTTTCTCAGGTCAGCCTTCTGCATCTCAGCCCAGTGTACAGATGAAAGGCACTTATCATTGCATTCCCTGTCCTGCCCTGTTTCCCAGCTAGAGGGGACAGCTTGTTCTATTTTGCTTCTCCCCCCACCCCCCAAGTCCCTTAGTTTAAAGACCTCTTTATTAAATTTGCTAGTCTCCTCCCAAATAATCCAGTGCCTTTATGGGAGAGATGAATCCCATTCTGTCTTATCAAGCCATAGTCCCCAAGGAAGGATCCATTGTCAAAGAACCCAAGCCTTCTCGCCAGCACCAGCCTCTCAGCCAGGAGTTCACTTGGCTGATTTTTCCATTGCAGACTCCCCTTTTAGTGAACAGGATAGAGGAGGAAATAACCTGAGCCCCTCTACATTTTACCCGCTTCCCCAAGGATTTAAAATCCATCTGGATCCTGGAGATGTCATGCCTCATGACATCATTCATACCTACATGGAACACAAGTAAGGGGTAGTAGCCTGCATCCCTGACGGGCTGTGGCACTCTCTCGGCCACATCCCTGATCTTAGCTCCTGGCAGGCAGCACACCTCTCTTGACTCCCTACTGTGAGAAACAAAACAAGCTTTCTCACGAAAGACTCAGGTCAGACTCTGCAGTGAAGCACTTTTATTAAGCGTTCTTGCAAGAGCGGGTGTCCTAGCTAGTAGGCACACCCGATGGATACAACATTTGGCTTTTTATTCCCCATCCCGGCCGCAAGGTCCCTCCCTTGTTTCCCCATTGATTAGGTACTCCAAGATTTACAACTTCTCGAGGCGCCTAAAATCCTCCTCAGAGGATGTCTGGTTTTTGTATCTTATCGTGGATTCCCCCACAATCCTAAGATTTAAACTCTAATTACAAACAAACAGATAACAGTCTCATGGTTAATCCACTGATTTACACTACACAGAGGCAGATAACAGTCATGGTTAGACCACTGATTTATATTACACAGAGGCAGACAGCCGTCAAAATTCCTTGTCTTAATTTCTTTTGGATTCTGCAAAAGCAACATCAATATTTCTCACATTACCTGCTCCACAGATGGGTCTCTCAGTGCCCCTTAGCAGCAAGTCACCCACAACAAGCACCCGTTGCTTCTTTCTGTGGTGTCCATTACCTATTGCAGGTGGAGCAGCTGATGGGTTTTCCCCTTTTGGAACTTGCTCGTCAAAGTCCCTTGTCTCCAGTGCCTCATACTTGTTTGTAGTGGGCACTCTGGGAGGAGGGCTTTGAAGATGAGCCTTTGTCTTTTCTTTTTTTTTTTTTTTTTTTTTTTTTTTTTTTTTTTCCGTAACCAAGTGTCAGCTGAACAGCTGACCCAGGCTGGCCAGCAGGTATTCGATACCATCCTAACGTCATGCCCAGTATATAGGTGGGGGCTGGCCGGAAGAAGCTCTCTTCCGGGGTCGTGGTTTCTCGGTCGCCAGTCCGGAGCGGTCGCTTAGGTCGGGTCCGGGGTGGTGAGCAACTGCATCACTCACCAGTTTTCTTTGTAATATCCCCTTGTCTTTGTTATAGTTGTTCCTCGTCATTTTTTCCTAGTAAATTGTTCTTATTTCAACTTATGCGGGCTCTTTTACTTTTTTTTTTCCTTCTCCGGTCCCCTCCGCGTTCCGGCGGGAGGGGGAGGAGTCGCGGGTTTTTTTTCCCCTTTGCTCCGGCTGGGCAAAACCACGACACCAGGGTCCAAGGCTTGTTAAAATCACTGGAGGCTTGCACCTGATTGGAGAAGCCTCTGTCTTTCTCTACCTCTGCCCCTCTAATACTACAGAGCCTACTCAAGTTTCCTGCAGCTCTTTCACCAGGTGCTGCAGTTCCTGAACTTGAGGGCATCTATGACACAGTTGCCTGAGAAGCATCCTAAACCCTCTCTGCACTCTATCTGGACAGAAGTGTCTCTACTAACCAGCTCTGGGTGGACACATCGACCTTCACCTGTTTTTTTTCCACCTGAGCCTTTGCTTTAGCCCTCAGGCGAGTGCTCACCATTTTGCTAGGTTAAATTCTGCTTGGCTGCAGATTGCACAGAGGGCTTTCAACCCTCTTGTCTCTTTACAGCATTTGCTAAAACAGCAGTTTGTGGCTCTAGAAATGGATGACTGCAGATCCCCGTTAGCATGCAGACTTCTGACTGTGTGTATGAGAGCAGGGAGTCCTGGAGGGGACTGTCAGGGTGGGAGGTTTTGCAGCCGAGGGCCAGGACTGTTTGGCAGTAACGGCTCATTGGGTGGGTTTGGGTGCTCTGGGTGTAGGGATTCTAAAATAATTTTTAGACAGGAATTTTGGAAAAAAAAAAAAAGAGTAAGAGCCTGGCAGGGGGAGAATGTGAAATGAGCTGGTACCAAGTTGCTGGGGCTGCAGGGGGAGATGGAAGACGGAAGGGGGTTGTTTTGGAGGGAAGCCACTTACCAACCGTGAAAGTTTTTCTGCCGGGAGCAGGCTTGGGATGGAAAACCGGCAAGTGGAAAGAAGTGCTGGAAACTGACAGTTCTGCAGGGGAGAGGCTTTACCTCCCCCTTCCCCCGTCCTGCACTTGAGGGGGCCTAGGGGCGGCAGCGGCGCGGCGGGACGGCGGCGCCGTATTGCACTACTCCTCGCGGCATGCTCCGTGCGCCCCCGTGGACCTCTGCCTTGGAAGCAGGGTTACACGTCCCCTGGCGAGGGGCGGCAGAGGAGCAATGGCGTACGCGGCGGACAGACAAAAGGCGGTGTGTCCGCCTCGTCCTCCTCCACCTGGTGGCGGACGCCTCTCCCGCACTGCAGCTCCTCCGCGCGGTGGGAGGTCATCGGGGCTGCAGGCGGGTACAGTACTCGCAGTGGCCGGCGGAGGCACTGTGGCGCTTCTCCCCTCCCCTTCCCCCCCTCTCCCCCGTGCATTCTCCGTCTGACGGGAGGGGGAGGGCAGAGAAGGAGCCCGGCCGCCATTTTCCGAGCTGCGCCGCCGCCGCGCTCGCCCGAAGCGGGGGGGAGCCGGGGGAGAAGAAAAGCGCCGCAGCGCCCCCTCCGCCGCTTGCCGGGCCCACCTCGCCGCCGCTCAGCGCTCCGAACCGGGGGAGGGGGGGCCGCTTCTCCCCCCCCCCCCCCCCCCCCCCTTCCCCCGCGTCCACCCTAGCCCGGACTGCGGCCGCCGCGGGAGACGGGCGAGCCCATCCCCCTTGCCGCTGGGGCGGACCCGAGCAGGCGGGGGGGGGGGGGGGGGGGGGGCGTCGGCGCTCGTCCCGGTTGCGGCGCCGCGGCTACCCCTTGGTCGGTGTTTGCAAACTGCACCCATTTTTTGGGGGGCTGAGCCCGCCTGGACTGCACTCCCCGCTCGTCACGTGGTAGGTGTCGCTCGCTCCGCGCCCGCCGCCCCTTTGTTAGCGCCGCCGCGCCCCGCCGGGCCCCGATGCGGGGTGGCTGCTCCGCCGCAACTTCTCTGTTGGGCAGGAGGCGGCTCCTCCGCCACCCCTACCCTTCACGGTACTGGGGAAAGTCTGGGGGTCGTGGCGGGGGAACCAGGGGCGGGCACATGCGCCCCCTCCTTCCCGCCGCCCCCGGTGCTGCGGCTCCCTCGGGCGACGTGTGTGTAGGGGAGGGATGGTGCCACTTTAAATAAATCTTCGGTCTTGAAGCGCCCGAGTGGGCGGTGGGGTCCTGCCGAGCCGAGCCGAGTCGAGTCTGGTCCGGTCCCTTCACGTGGCCGGCGGCCCCTTCCCCTGGGGAGAGAAAGGGACGGCGCGGAAGGAATCGCTGTTCTCTAACCTGGGGGGGGGGGACAACAAGAAGTTTTAAAAGTAAACAGGAAAAAAAAATTGCATAACCTCAGAGTTGCAAAACGCATTGAGGGGAGCAGCTCTTCGGTCCCCAGATCCGCCTGGAAAATATGAACATAGCAGTCTTGGGTAATCCTGGTGGGCTTCCGGCGCTGTCACCGGTGTCTGCGTGCGGGAGCCGTGGATGTGTCAGGGTGCGCTTTCCCCTTCTCTCAGGGTATACAATAGCGTATTTTTTTATGTGTCTTTGAGCTGCTTAGCTATTTTCCTGTATTTATTTTCCGGCTGCTTTTTTTTTTTTTTTTTTTCCCCGAACCGGCCCTGCTGATCCAGCGTTATTTTTCTAAAAACAAGCTGGAACAGTACGGCTGTCTTGAAGTGCTTTCTGTGATTGGTACGTGTGTTTACTTCCATCACAGGATTAGCGTCTTCCAGTGCTTGATTACAGAGGAATTCGCTATCATTTTGGGTGTCAGTGAGAGTCACGTAAAAGGAAAAAATACAGCGGCCAAAATAATTGGAAACTAGCCTTATTTTCTACAAGAAAAGCATACCCTGCAAACCGAGGTAATGTCTCTCCACTCATTAAATGTGTGTATAGGTGAATCAAAACGCAGACACTGTATAGATTGTATTTCCGTGTTATGTAAAATGTACTTGAATGACAAACTAGTTTTCTATGAAACTGGTTAGGATATGGGAGGAAATGCAGGGTTTTTTATTTGTTTTGACTGACCATTATATTTTGAGTTGGTTTGGGCCTTGTCTGTGTTTGTGGTTACATCACTTCATCTATGCGTTGTATAGTGTGATTTGTGTGTCTCAGAATGTGAGGCAAAAGCCTGTTCAGAGGTAGGAGAGTAGGAGGAGAGCACTTTGTCGGCAGGACCATACCACTGCCCAAGATAGAAAACACTTTAGAGGGACAGTTAAGGTGTTACATGTCTGCATGTGTATGACTAAACCTCTGCTGTAGTTATGAATCTGGGTATCTATATAGAAGTATTTTCTCTTTAAAACCGTATTTGTCTTTTTTATAGCCTTTGTTTTCACGGAGGAACCTCTGATGATCTAGCGTGATCTCCTTCAATTTTCATTCTGATATGGGAATGGGGCAAGTAGCAATGCCATTCAATCGGATTATATTATTTCTTTAATTGAAAAGTCAGCAGCCTTTTAAATTGGTGAAGGAAGGGATGAAGCAGGGGTGCCTCAGAAGCTGCAAAGGCAAACAAAACTAGGGAAATCTCTGATCTGCCGATAAGACTGGGATCATGGGGTACTTGCTTTTCCTTCCCAAGGTGTCTGCTGCCAACCACTGTCAGAGATGAGCTACCGGCAACATGTTTTTTGGTGTGGGAGGGATGGGTAGGGTGTTGTGTGTGGTTTTTTTTTTTTTTCTGTAGGCATACTGCCAAGGTAGCACAGATGTGTGGGGCTTAATGGATTGATATGCTGAAGGAGCACTTAATTGTGGAACTTGGTTGTGATACTGTTATAGCTGATTTGCAATGATTTAGCAATGGAGATGATTTGTGTTATCACTTTTGAAGAGAGGAAGCAGCAGATGACCAGGCAGATGTGGCTCTGTGTTTCTCTTATGCTTTTCTCCTCTCTCTGTTTTTTTTTGTGTGTATTTCTTTTTTGTTTGTTTTTTTTAAGGCTGTATTTGGATTTTATTTGCTCTTGGAGATCCCGGTAACCGGAGAACTGGTGAAATTCTGACATCACACAAGTTGGGGTGAAAACTTAGCAGGTTTTTGACCAAAGTCACTTCCTTTTGTACTGTTTATAAGTGTGGTTTTGTGAATGCAACTGCCATTATCTAATGAACACTTTGAACAAAGACTTTTCTCTGGAGTTTCAGTACTCCACCCTTTTTCTGCTCATTCAGCAAATGGTACCTGCTCTTAGGAACCTTGAAAGACTTTTCCAGCGATGATAGGACTTAACTGTACAGTAAAGTAAAGATAAGGCCTGAGGACTTCCTAGGTCCTACCAAGGCAGGGAAAGGGTAAAGCTTGGAGAGAGGGGCAAAAGGTCAAGCAACACATGTTTTGATTTGTGGTCATTCCCTCCATGTCCCTTCTGTACAGTTTTCCTTTTCTGGAAAATTATATTTTTCTGGAACTAATTTTGTGAGAGTAGGCCAGTGGTATGTGCCCATCCCTATTTAACAGCACCCATTTTTTTGTTTTGTTTGATTGGATAGGTTTTTTTTTGTTTCTTGGACTGTGTGGAAAACAGATGGGCTAACTTACACCTAAATGGGAATTTGAATCAGAGTGTTTCAGGTGGATCACATACTAATAAGGCCAAATAGTAATTAAGTTCTGCAGGCATGTCTCTCTTCAGACTGTTTATTGTTTCATTAAGAACTGCAGCTGGGCAGTCAGAATGGTGGGTGATCTGAGAAGCACCATTTCCATTACTGTAGTTTTTAGATACTATCTCTCTCCTTGTAACTTCCAGGAATACAATCTGTATCTGGAATGAAAAGCAGCAAAGACTCCAGCATACCACTTGGTTTGAGAAACCTTATTTGTAAATAGCAGTTGATCTGCATCTTCAAGCATGCGCTTTTATGTAACAAACCATTTAAACTGGAGTAAAGACTTTCTGTTTTTTCTCAGATGTGCAAGGAGTTATCATATTCTAATCAGCAAGAGTCCTGGTGTTGCAGGAACTGAGTAAACATAATTCCATTAAAAGCTGCACATGTCCTCTTTGTCCTGAATTCAGACCCTTGTTTTGTGAAGAAGGTAGTTTGGCTAGGATCCTGTTCAGGTTTCAAAGAAAGTTTGAAAATAAGTATATGTCTCCCTCTGCTATGAACTGCTGTTAGCAGATGACTGCCAAAGTACAACTCAGTTTAGAGAATAAGGTAAACAGTGAAATGGGGTATGCTAATGGCTGTGAACACTTAATTCTGGAGGATAGAGGTCTGACACGTTTAGTGATGGAACTCTGCTGTTTATCTGATAAGGGAAAAGGATAAGAAAATCTGCATCTGAAGAGAGGAAATAGGAAATAGCTGTCAGCCTGGACAGGCCACATCTTCATCTGTTCCTTATGTAACCTCTTGCTGCAAACTTAATTTTTGCAGATTTGATGGAAGGACAAGTATTTTTTTAAAAAAAATATCTTTTTACAATAAGTTAAATTGAAATACATAGTTCTGTAGCAGGAGCTGCTTCGAGCTTCAGAGACGTTAGCAGAAGATGGACCTTTAAGGTTTCTCATTTTCAGCTCTCTCAAACATTAGGAGTCCTCTCTTTGAAACTTCATGTTGAGATCTGCAGTGACAGAGGATATGATGGGAAAGGTTACCCTGAAGTTGCCATACACTATATGAGAAACAGCAAACCAAGTTCAGAGTGTAATTATGGCCCATAAAAAGGAACCTGTGATGTGTGATTGAACATCACTTTCTATTAAATGAGAACTCTGTTCTAGAGTTCATGGCATCTTGTTTTTAGTTGCCACCATGGCAGTCTGTGGATTGTTCCCTCTCCTCTGAGATACAAGGAGCAATAAAAGCTGAAACCTGCATACTGAGGTTTCAGTACAGCTGAGCATACACGTCCTGAAGATCTGTGTTATGATCTCTGTTCAAAATAAGGTATTTAAACTCGTCTGGAGCCTTACCAGATTGGCAGGGATCTAGTGATTGGAGACACTTAATTCTGCACCTCTCTGTTCTGTTATTTCCTCATGAGGACATGGCCAGTAAATACAAGGCACTCTAAAAGACTCGTTATAATGACCATCTATGCTTTGTTTTAAAATATGACGTATTAAGGTGGTGCCATTTAAGGGGTATGAGATGATTGAAATTTTTGGTGACAGATTGGTATGACCACATCTAGTTAATTAAAATGTGTCTTAAATTTAAAAAGGCAATTCTATATTTTAACTTGTTCCCTGAGTCCTGAGTTCAGTTTTTCATTTTTCCTCGGGGACTTGCCTAGATTATGCGAAAGAAAACCAAATTCTCTCTGATACTGGATGGGGCAGACACAGATTTCACAATCAAAGGGTTTTTTATTTTTCTTCCTTCATCTCTGTCAAATTGCTTATTTGTGCAAATGTCCCATTACTGTTTTTTAAACTACATTTCATAGAATCATAGAATGGTAGGGTTGGAAGGGACCTTTAGAGATCATCTAGTCCAACCCCCCTGCAGAAGCCCCCCTTCATGTTCCAGCTTCATCCCATTACCCCTTGTCCTGTTGCAAGACACAATAGGAAAAAGAGATGCCCCGACCTCCTGACATCCACCATTTATATACTTATAAATATTAATAAGGTCCCCCCTCAGTCTCCTCCAAACTAAACAGCCCCAGTTCCCGCAGCCTTCCCTCATATGGAAGATGCTTCAATCCCCTGATCATCTTGGTGGCCCTGTGCTGGACTCTCTCCAGCACTTCCCTGTCCCTCTGGAGCTGGGGAGCCCAGAACTGGACACAGGACTCCAGATGAGGCCTCACCAGGGCAGAGCAGAGGGGGAGAAGAACCTCCCTTGACCTGCTGGCCACACTCTTCTTGATGCATCCCAGAATGCCATTGGCCTTTTTGGCCATGCTGGCTCATGGTTAGTTTATTGTCAACCAGATCTCCCAGGTCTCTCTCTGCAGAGCTGCTCTTCAGCAGTTCGACCCCCAGCCTGTCCTGGTGCATGGGGTTGTTCCTTCCCAGATGCAGGACTCTGCACTTGTCCTTGTTGAACCTCATGAGGTTCCTTTCTGCCCAACTCTCAAGGCGGTCGAGATCCCACTGAATGGAGCACAGCCTTCTGGAGAATCAGCCAGTCCTCCCAGTTTGGTGTCATCAGGGAACTTGCTGAGGGTACACTCTGTCCCCTCATCCAGGTGGTTGATGAAGATATTGAACAAGATTGGCCCCAGAACTGATCCCTTTGGAACTCTACTGGCCACAGGCCTCCAACTTGATTCTGTGCCATTGATCACCACCCTCTGAGCTCTGTCACTCAGCCAGCTCTCGATCCACCTCACCCTCTACTCATCCAAGCCTGAGCTTTCGGATTAGTATGTTATGGGAGACAGTGTCAAAAGCCTTGCTGAAGTCAAGGTAGATGACATCTGCTGCTCTCCCCTCATCTAGCCAGTCAGTTATGCCCTCATAGAAGGCCCTCAGGCACCTTGCCTGTCCTCCGTGGTTGTTCAAAAATGATGGAGGGAGACTTAGTAATCACAATGTTAACAACATATAACAAATGTTATGACTTATGAGCCTTAAGCTTGCCCAACAATTCTTTAAACTCTTACTCTTCCACTCAGGGCAAGTCCTCTGCTGTCCTGGCCATCTTGCTATCCTTGCTGGACTCGGCTTCCCGAGAGCTGACCTTGGCTGTAAAGACTGAAGCAAAGAAAGCATTTAGTAGTTGGGTCTTCTCTGCATCCTCAGTCACCAGGGCACTCTCTGTGTTTAGCAGCCGGCCCACATTCCTCCTTATTTACTGCTTATGTACCTAAAAAACTATTCTTGTTTTCCTTAACTTTCCTGGCTAAATTTAATTCTAGAAAGGCTTTAGCCTTCCTGGTTGCACCCCTGCATGCTCTGGTGAAGTTCCTCTTCTCAAGAGGTCAGGCCTTGTTTCTACCTCTCATAGATGGCTGCTTTCTGCCTGAGTTGTCCCAGCAGATCCTTGCTCATCCATGGAGACCACCTGCCTCCTTTTCCTGCTTTCCTACATTTCTTTTTATTTGATTGTAAACAACAACTTTATTCTGATGAATGAGTTTACAGAAACAGGTATTTTTATCTCCAGCCTCTTCACTTTCCAGGTGAAGGCGTTCCTGCTTGTTGTTGTTTAAATTTTCAAACTTCTTATCGGAGAAATGACAATTTATCTTTTCTGTGGCTTTTGTTTTTCTTTTTGGCAAATTGATTTGGTTTATTTATATCCAGTGAGAATTCACGGGCATAAGAGAAAATCCTTCTTGAAGGAGACCTCATGTTGCTGTTTCTAGTTTTTGTCCAAAAGACACTGGCACTCATGAGGACCAGGAAGTTGAAACAACCACTTTATTTTAAACTTGAGGGCCTCTGGTCAGATACAAAGGCTATAAAAGCGGAGCTCAGAAATATCTTTCTTATTTGCTCCAATGCATAAGTACCATTCTGTGGGATGTTCTTAAAATTAAAATTCTTACTTTTCCCAGAGAGATTAGTTGTAGGTCTGTGGTGTTAATATATGTGGAAGGTGCTGTGGTTCTTATGTATATTCTTAACCTTTTTTTTTTTTTTAAAGCCTGTTTCCCAAATATAGGTCATTACAAGCATACAGTCTGATGAACTGCACGTGATAGCTGGCTTATCGATAATTTTATCATCCTGTACTTCCAAGTCACATTACCTTAATTAAAGCTTTGAGAGTTACTTCTCATCTAAATCTTTCTGAATTGGTAAACATCTGCCTCGCAACTATAAAATGTTGAAAGGTGACAACAAAAGGCACGTAGAGAATCTGTTATGCATAATAGATATAACTTTGGTAGATCTACATTTTGATGTGGAAAATACTTCTAGGGCTCCAGGCATTAGCTTGTGTGTTGAGTACTTACATTTTAAATTACTCTGCTGAGATTAGAAGCATAGATGATGTATTTCAGTTGCAAAATGAAGTGTGTAGGGATTTTATTTTAGCAATTTTAGTGTGGGTTTTTTTTGAGGTTTTTTTTTTTTTTCCTAGAAGATTTTTCACCACACAATTCAAGAATTGGCTGCACTCTTGATCTGTAGTGAGAGAAGAAAGGGGGAAATGGGTATTGGTATAATATTCACTTCCTTCAGGGCAGCTTTGCCTTTACTACTTCGAATTTGGGAGCACCTTTGTGTATGCTCTGCAAAACCTGTATGCTGTGTAGGTGTAGGAGTTTGCAGGTGGTTGTATAGTCAGTTTGGAGAAGGCCTGCATCTAACAGAGGCTTTGTCCTTTACATATGTGTTGAACTGAGGTCTCTGCATGAGCATTTGTAACCTCTCCTGTCTTCATTTTTTTGTACAAGTTATAGGAAAAAGGGAATGTGTCTGGGTAGGTTTTGGGCAAGTGCTTCGTAGGAGATCTGGGGAAGCGAGACCATGCAGTATCTATAAAGAGTAGGCCTGATATGATTTGACATGTGATGAAACTAGACACTGTGTAGTTTGGTTTTTTTTTTTTTTTTATAGAACATCAAGGGTTTAAACATAAACAGTATTTTAGGGAATACAAATACACAAGGTAGATGTGTGTCACCAGGCAATGCTTGGAGGGATTGAAGAAAAAGGTAAGGTAGCCAGGAGGGTGCAGGGCTCAGTGGCCTGAGAAGGATGGTCATGGTTGGGAGGAAAATCTTGTGTTTGTGAGGAGACCTGCTGATGCGAGGGCATGGAGAGCCTTTCAGGAGAGAAACTGGAGTGATTAGATTGCTGGGCAAAGGAGAGACTATTGATATGTTGTGTGCCCAGGACTTGAAGCTCCCTTGATCGTCTCATGAACCTCACTGGAAGCACAGGTGTCTGGTTTCTCCCCCTGAAATTCTTGTCACAGAGATTCTGAAGAGCAAAGACTTCCCATGTTCATTTTGGACTTATTTTCTGAGACGTTGCACAAAATCATGTTCTTGGAAACCCATTTCTCCTTTCAAGGTATGCTTGTAAAATTGGATTTTGAAAGCAGATGGTCTTGAATAAGTCAGCATGTCAGGGGTGTTGTGACCCAATAGCTGCTCTGGGCTACAGCATGACTGGGTCTGTTCCTTGTGTCCCTTCTGACATCTCATCACTGCCTCAACCTTATTCCCACTCTTTCTTTCCACTGCTCTGTGTTTAAAAATCAGTGAGAGTTTGAATGTTGGTATAGTTGACATGGAATTGTGGGTGAAACCACCTGAGTAGGCCTGGTGACTTTCCTCCCTTGGTGGCCTTGTGTGCACTCCTCAGGAAGTGAGGGAAGATTGGCAAATTATGGTTGCCCTGTTTTTACCTGCTTCACAAAGCCTTTCATCTTTCCTCCGTTAATTAATGCTAACTGCTCTGGCAGTGTTCTGGATTTAAAGTGAAACTCAAGAACATGCTTGTGGATTTTGAGTATTATCTTAAGATAGGTGTAAATGCCACGTTGACCTTCCAGAAGAAACTTGTTTTGGATCTTCTCAAGTGGAGTCCAGCACAAAGTGTTGTGCAGCAGCTGTTGAAGGCAGGGCTGGAGCTTGTACTGCATCAATCACACTGTGCTGGTGGAACTGAAGTGGTAATCCAGTTACTCTTGACAGTTGTCTACCAGCAGGACTTCTGCACGAGAAGAAACCTTTTGGTCACATGCATGTAAACTCAGTTGCTGAGAGTCATAGACTCTTTGAGGAGAAGCCATGACAAAAGGGACCTGTGGGTGCTCACATCAATCTGCTGCTATCTGATGAGTGATAGCAGTTTGGGTAGAACTTGCCAGCATGGTTTGAGTCCCGGAAAAGATTCAGAAGACAGAAGATTCAGGATAATTCTTGGAATTACTGTTAAAATTCTCAGAATACTCTGAAAGTTCCTGACTCCAGGTGAAGGACTTTTCCTTTTCTTTATTCCCTCTTCCTATAGTCATCTTAGAGATGCCTTACTTCCCTCTCCCTTTTTATTCCCTGCTGGGAAGAAATTGCTGAGAAATGTAATACAGCTTTAATAACCAAAACTAATAAACAGGATTGAGGGGAGGAACATGCTTCCAAATATTCCTTAACCTTTTTTTCCAAGGGTCATTCAGAAGAGTAGAGATCTAATTGATTATTAAAAAAAACAGTGCTGTCCAGCACATGAATAGTTTTTAAGTTCATACATCTGATAACTTTTGGAGTTCATCTTTACACTACTAGAACAAAGCCTTATTCTTAAGGGAGGCTTTCCAGGCTTCCCAAGTGTTTTAAATGCTGCCCACCCAACTAAAAGGGAAGCCAAGTAGTGTTGCAGTAGCTTAGAAGGAGGATTTTAATTTTAAAGGGAGTTTGCTAACCTGGAGGAGACAGTGGTATGAAAGCTTTGCTTCTGTTTTCTACTTCTGTTAATTTAACTAAAGTTGATGACCTACAAATTTGTTCTAAAATACCTTTCAGCCAAGGTGTCATGGTTTTGCCCAGCCAGCAATGAAGCACCATGACAGTCTCTTGCTCACTGGCCCCCATCCACCCCCACCCTCGTTAGGATGGCAGAAGCCCCGGTGAGATGGGCGGAAAAAAGATAACCAAGGTTGTTGAGGATTGAGACAAGGGCAGGGAGGGCTCGCTGCCAGTTACTATTCCAAGCAAAATAGACTCCAGTACTCAACTGAGGGAGGAAAGTAGGAAAGTTTATTCTGCTGCCTACAAGAAACAGAACAGAACAAAAAGCAAAAAGAGAGTATGATGATGAGAAAATTACAACCAGCACTTTAAGCTCTCCCTCCCCCATCCCTCCTTTCTTCCCAGGCCCAGCTCACTGCTCCCGATATCTCTACCTCCTCCCCCCTCAACGGCTTAGGGGGGCAGGGAGTGGGGGATGAGGTCAGTCTCTCACATATGGACTCTGCCATTTCTCTCTTCTCAGAGGAAGATGACTCCTGGCATTCTTCCCCTGCTCGGATATGGGGTCCCTCCCCTGGGACACAGTCTTTAACGAACTTCTCTGGTGTGGGTTCTTCCCCATAGTTGCAGTTTCTGCAGATACAGGGTCCTTCCCACAGGACATGGCCTCCTCTGGGTATAGTCACTGCCCCTGACACAGGATCTTTAACAAAGTGCAAACAAATCACAGCTTTACTAGTCTTCTCCACAGGATGCAGGGGAGTCTCTGCTCCAGCACACCTCCTCCTCTTACCTCGCTGACCTTCGGGTCCGCATTGTCCCTTCTCTCTCTCTCCCAACTCCTTGCACCACCACCAGCTGGAAAAGAAGAAAGGAAAGAAGGAAGAGGGAGAACCCTCTTCTTCCAGCTGCTGCTTCTTCTTAAAAAATGATCGTGGAGGCATCTAATTGACTCAGCCCCATAAGTGGGTCTGGCTCAGAGGTGGGGAGAGTTCCGAGCAATTCTTACAGGAGCCATCTTTACAGCCCCTTCCCCATTACCAGAAACGGTTGTCATGTCAAACCATAACACAAGGTAAACTCCTAAATGGCTACAGTATAGTGTAAATACATTCATAAAGAATCATTGCGTTCAGCATTAACTGCAGGTTTTTCTGCCTTTTTTGCAGTATGAATGTTTCCTAAGCTGGTCTCAATATCTTGCAGTGCTGTGGTGACAGTTGTGAAGAGCATTGATCTTCCTTTGGAAGACAGATCTGTGTGTTTCTGCAGAACTGAGAACATCCGTTAAGAACAGTCATGCCAAGTGTGCATGTCTCTCCAGTGAAGATCTTAGTAGGAGACTGGAGTGGGGGAAGTCCTTTATTCTGATAGTCTTCCTCTTCTCCCAGAGGTATATTACCTATAAGTGGAAAGTTCCCTGCAAGTTCCTTTTTTTTTCTTTTTCTCCCCTCTTGAGTAGTCATATTCAGTTTTTATTTATGGACTCAAGTGGTGGCTAAAAGCTGTTTTCAATAAGTGTGCAGTATTTTTTTTCAGCATGTGATATCCTTTTTTCAGTAAGTACAAGGTAGAGTTGATTACAAAATATTACAAGTTCTATCAATAGGGGACCTCTGAAGTCTGAACTCATCTCTAGTGTCTCTGTACTTAGAATCATAGAATCATTTCAGCTGCAGGAGACCTTTAAGATCATCGAGTCCATCCTTTGTCCCAGCCCTATCAACCACTAGATCATTTCCCTAAGTTCAACATCCACCATCTCTGAAACCCCTCCAGGGAAGGTGACTCCAGCACCTCCCTGGGCAGCCCATTCCAATGCCTGACAACCATTTCAGCAAAGAAATTCCTCCTCATATCCAGCCTGAACCTCCCCTGGTGCAACTTGAGGCTGTTTCCTCTTGTTCTATTGCTTGTTACTAGGGAGAACGGACCAACCTCCCTCTCACTACAGCTTCCTTTCAGGTAGTTGTAGAGAGCAATAAGGTCTCCCTTGAGCCTTTTTTTTTTCTCCAGGCTAAACAGCCCCAGATCTCTCAGCCGTTCCTCATGAGATGTGCTCCAAATCCTTTACTAGCTTGGTAGCCTGTCTCTGGATCCTCTCCAGCACCTCACTGTCCTTCTTGTATAGAGAGGCCCAAAACTGGACATGGGATTTGAGGTATAGCCTCAAATACTTCTGTTACAATAGCTTCTTTTTTTGTATTTTAAATCTGTTCCTCTGAGTGTATCCTTTCTTCCCTGTCATCTTCCTCTATCACCTACCTGGGTTTGGAGAGTTAGCAAGACTGTGGATGGTCTGAATTGTATACCTGGTAAGGATTCTGCCAGTTGGCCAATATATATGCTCATTGGAAACCAGAGTCAAGAACTTTGAGCTAGTCCTGTGGGCCTTCCCTCCATGAGGGTGTAGGTTTGTTTCTCTCAATTCACAAAAAAACCAGTTTTTAGTGCTTAGTGCCTTTCAGCCTTCATACCTGTCTGTGGTCCCTGTTATGAGAAGCACCAGGTCTGACACTGGGGAGCAACATGGTGCAGCTGAACAAGATTGAGAACAAAACTGGCTGTTAATTTTTACTCACTTAATCAAACTTTGGATAGTCCTTGCTTTTCCTGTAAAGTGGTGTATTAACTTGGTCATTGGGGTGTGTTAACGAACAGCTACAGCAAGATTATGCAAACTTATGTGAATTAAAGAATTGGCATAGCAGGCAAGACATTGAGGCAACTTACTATTAAATTGACATTGAAATAGCTTATGTAGGTGCTAGATAAATTTTGCAGCAAAAGGTAAATAAGTAACTGTTGCACTGTTAGCACAGTCTGCACTATGGATTATGTGAATGCAGTTTAAAAAAAGGCATTAAAAATCATTGATACTTCTAGTGGTTAAGAAAGTAGGTAAATGACCATAAGCTTGAAGGTGGGTGGGTAGGGAATGATTGTAGTGTATGTGAATGAAAGGTCTTTGGTTATTTCTCGTTTGACCTAGTTGAGTTAAGCCATGGCTTGCCACTACAGTTAGAGTGTACAACTGCTCTGTCGTAGTGGGTGTGTGGGTTAATCTTTATCCATGTTCTTGAAAGAGCAGTGGAAATAGCTAATGCTGGAAATCACCTGGCTGGTTTGGAAATGTACTTCTGTGAAAGTAGGTGTCGTATACACCAGGGAAATTACTTTCTTCAAATTCAAGGCTTTCAGGGAAGTGATGGGGTTTCTTTAGCCACTGGGAGTTTAATCATATGGATGTTCCCCTCAAACCTTGTCTCTGTTAGAACATTTAACTTGTCATTTTTAATGCACCTGAGCTGACAGCAGAAGCAGTGAAAACTGTTTTATAGGTGTAGCTCAAGAATTTTAAAGATGCGGTTGATGAGCTGCTGGCATTGAGGAATAGGCATAACCAAGACCAGACCTTTCATGAAGGTCTACAAGGATGCTGGTATGCTTGGTAGATGGACAGAGAGATGAGAATAGTAGTTACAGGCAGGCACTAGCTCTGGGAGATTGAGAACCAACTTGCATGTTGCTACTTCTGTTTCTAGCTGTTGCCCAGATGGCTCCACCAAGAGTAGGGCTGATGGTCACAGAGGGAGGATGCTGTGCTGAATGAGGAGCTTGGGTGGCTTTACCGAGAGTAAAGCTTATGAGTCTTACTGCTGCTGTTGTCCATATTGTTTGTTTTATTTTCTATGTGATGCCTAATTTTCTCTTTTCCCCTTCCCTTCTGTAGGCTGCCCTTGGGAGAGGCTGTGGGAGGCAGTGGAGCTGGCCTCCGCACCTGAAGAGGCTGGACTTCCCGTCTCTCGGTGCTGAATGGCTGCGATGGCGCCCGCTCTCACTGATGCAGCAGCTGAAGCTCACCACATCCGATTCAAGCTGGCTCCCCCATCTTCCACCTTGTCACCTGGCAGTGCTGAGAGCAACGACGCCAATAATATCCTCCTGGCTGCCAACGGCACCAAAAGGAAAGCCATTGCTCCAGAGGATCCCGGTTTAGATTTCAGAAACAACCCTACAAAAGAAGAGCTGGGCAAGCTGCAGCCACTAGTGGCCTCTTATCTCTGCTCAGATGTAGCATCTGTTTCTTCAAAAGAGCCTCTGAAGCTCCAAGGAGTCTTCAACAAGCAGACAGTGCTTAAATCTCACTCTCTTTTATCTCAGTCCTTCTTGAAAACAAGTGATCTGTTGGGGAGGCAACCAGTGTTGGAATTCACTTTAGAGAACCTAAAAACAATGAGTACTAATAGCCAGCCACCTCTCCCTCAAGCACCTGTAAATGGCTTGGCCAAGAAATTGGTCAAAAGTACCAATTCAGATCATGAAAACTCTAGTTCTCTGAATGGTGGGAAGTGTGTTCCTCCTTCTGCTGCACTCCAGAGTCTTGACTATAATGCAGGAGATTCTGAATCCGGGGACCTGAAAACCAGATTGACCAATAGCACTCTTCCACATAGAAGCCTTGGTGCAGAGCACACAACTCCATTTAGCAATAATGGCACTGCAAGCAAATCTTCCCTTAATTCCACAGAGCAACAGCGGGTACTTGAGGGTGGCAGTGGAGAGACTAGGTTGTCTGGTGTTGCTAGTCACTCTGACTTTGGGAGCAGTAAGTTGGAGGAGCAGAAGCCTTCTCTGTTGACTGGTCGCCACAGTGCTCTTGACTCCGAGATGAGGACGAGGGCATTGCTACGACGGCAGGCAGACATTGAGAACCGTGCCTGCAGGCTGCAGAAACGCTTGCAGGTGGTGCAGGCAAAGCAGGTGGAGAGACACATCCAGCAGCAGTTAGGTGGCTTCTTGGAGAAAACTCTGAGTAAGCTTCCAACTTTGGATCCCCTGAGGCATCAGAGCCAGCTGATGTTGACCAGAAAAGCAGAAGCAGCCTTGAGGAAAGCTGTGAGTGAGACAGTTACTCCAGAAGGCCTAAGCAGCTTCTTGAAAAGTGATTCAATATCAGAAGAATTGGAGAGATTCACAGCCAGTGGTATGGCCAACTTGAGATCCAGCGAGCAAGCATTTGACTCGGATGTCACTGACAGCAGCTCCGGAGGAGAGTCTGATGTTGAACAAGAGGAACTGACCAAAGCAGACTCAGAAGAACCCCATGTACCACTGTGAGTAGCAGTTACACTTTCCTTACCGGTGGGGGAAAGAGTGAGGTGAAAGGTGACTGAGTAGAAATCTGGTGGGTTGTTTTTTTCTTTTTGTAGGAACAATTTTTTTTGAGGGGCTTAAATCAAAGAAGTAATTGTTAAAACTAGTGTGATATGATTTGCAGCAGACTTCCTAGTTCAGGCAGCACATGCAAAATTGAAGATAAAATTCTTCATGCATATGGTAGTTGCTGGTGTTCTTGTGGAGCAGCAAGTCCTGGAAATACTGGCTGACGCGAGTGGTGGTGCAAGCATACTGCAGGTACAAACCTCAAATACTATAAATGATTCTCTCCATGATGTGTTGGACCTGTCTCCTGAAAGGAAATGTTTGTCTTTTTAGAGTGGGAATCTTTGTTGCAAATCAACTGTGTAAAGCAAGACCAGTCTGAATCTTTGTAGCTGACACCATACTTGTGACTGGGGAATTGTTTTGTTTAGGTGTTTTGGTTTTGTTTTTTGGGTTTTTTTTGTTAAACAAACTACCTGGAAAAATCTCAGAAACTATTTGGTCCAAGTGCTGGTGGAAGCATGAAGTTGAGTGTGTTCTCTTCTTGAATTTGGGAAAGTATTGTTGACAATTTCCTTCTTGTGTGTGAGTTGCATTAAATGATGATGACAAACTTATAATTACGTTGTTTACTGGGCACTATTTGCATAAATATTAGGTGTCAATTTGTGAGTGGAGGAGGGAAGATCCTTGTCAAGAAAAAAGGACTTGAGGCAGGTCAAGGAAGAAGGGAAATTTTTCTTACAAAACTAAGATTTTTCCCTAGGAGTACATATCAGTATTTTGCACAAATCTCTTAAAAAGCCATATTCTGTGTTCAGTCTGTGTAAAATCTTGCTTGCATCAGTAGATGATCTCTTCAACCCTGAAGAGGTGGAAAAAGGGCCTGGTTTCTTGGGAAGAGTACAGGAACATTGCCAGAGCATTCAGAGGTGCAACCAGGAAGGCTAAAGCCCTTTTAGATATAAACCTAGCCAGGAAAGTTAAGGAAAAGAAGAAGATTTTTTTCAGGTACATCAGCAGCAAAAGGAAGATTAGGGGGAATGTGAGCCCACTGCTGAACACAGAGGGTGCACTGGTGACAGAGGATGCAGAGAAGGCCAAACTACTGAATGCTGCCTTTGCTTCAGTCTTTACAGCCAAGGCTGGCTCTCAGGAAGCTCAGTCCAGCAAGGATAGTAGGATTGCCCAGACAGTGGAGGACTTGTCCTGGGTGGAAGAGTAAGAGATTAAAGACTTGGGCAAGCTTAACACTCCTAAGTCAAGGGGATCTGATGGGATGCATCCTAGAGTGCTGTGGGAGCTGACTGATGTGGTTGCTCCCTGGAGCAGTCACAGGGGTCCTATTTGGAATGTGGATGGCTTTCCGGTCAAGGCTGGAAATAGTCACCAGGACTTTGGCATACCTGTGCTATTCTGAGTTTGTTCAGATCTCTGTGGAGAAATAACTGAATGTATTTTGATACCTGTGGTCCACAGTAATGTCAATGGCTGATTGAGTGCTGTATGATGTAAATTTTACTGAACTAGGTAGGTGGACATGAACAGTGTGTGTATTTGATAACTTCAGCATTCTTCAAAAACATGGTCATATGGATGAGTGCTGATAAACAGATGCTACAGTTCTTGAATATTCAATTCCAGCTAAATGTCATATTGTGTTTTGGGATATCAGCATAGGATTAATTTCTGTATGTGCAGTCTTAAATATGGTGTGAGTTTGACTTTCTCCCAATGCAAAGCTAGTAGCTGAACATGTGATCTCTGCTGGCTGGACATAAAGGCCTTTTTGTGCTTTCAAAAAGAGAATTTAATAACTTCATTCCTGTTTTACAATGTCCACAAACTTACTGTTTGGATTAGTAGTAAAAATGTATTTATAAGTATTCGATTAGTTATTAGAGGAGATATTTGATTAAAATTCTGTCCAAAGTAATCTTAATTTTCTCATATTGTGAGTTTCATAGATTCACATATTGTCTAGGAAAGTGAAATTTCTTTGCCACTTATGTTAATCCCAAGAGGCAATGTTTAGAGATGAGATGCATGAAATTATTTGATAACTTTTCTGCCCTTTGTGTTAGTCATGCCTTTGCATTCTCCAACCTCTCAATTACTCTTAAAGAGCCAAAGATTTTAAAGCTAATAAAAAGAACAATCCTTCTGTTGTATATAGGTTCAGAAGCTGGTGTGTCTGTGTACTGGTCCACTAAACCTAGTTTAGTTTGTGCCTGTGAGTATTTAGTAATTAGCCTTCCCAGCATTGACTTTCCTGTTGGCATGAGTGCTTTGACGTATAGTCTCATGAGCTCTGTCGTTACTGAAGTTGAGACTGAATGCACGTTTGTGCTTGTTAACAAAACTCATGAAGTCAACCTTAAGAACTGGTAGAAGCATTTGAGTACATCTAAATATCATTCTTTTCAAAGAAGTGCTAAGAGACAGGAAGGGGATGAGCTGACTTTTCCGCTGGGAAGCTGCCTTAGGACAACTTATTGTACAGAGCCATTGTTTGTGTGAGCACAGAACTGCAAAGGCTTTTTGCAGGGTTTCTCAAGTATGACTGGATTTTGCAACTTGATGAATTGGCTTATTAGAGGGAAGACTTTTACTCCGATTATTTTAATTTCAGTAGTGAGACAATATCTTAATGAGGGCAAAAACTTCTGCCTCTCAATCAGCATCCTATGGCTATATATTGCCCTTGCCTTCCCCCAAGAAGGTGCTTGCTTGCTTCTAGTTCTTCAGTGAGAGTTACACTACACGTGGTGTGTCTTGTAGCTTGCATTAAAGGGCCACATCCACTGATTCCCTCTGGGATTCAAGTAGAAGCATGCATCAGAAACATAGATGTGCTTACATCGTGCTTAGATAAGAGCTGACCTTTGAGTTTTTCTGGCATGATGGCATTCCAGAATCGGTATCTGGTCAAGAACACACTTGGAAGTATTTGTACTCTTTGGTCCCACATGATCTTGACTGTAGAGCAGTGTATCCCTGAGGAATTGCATCTTTCTAGTAGCACTAGGGTTCTGTCAGAACTTGGTTGGTCCTTTTTAAAGCACTCATAGAGGTGCTGCTGTCATTCAGTTGCATAACCAGACCATTGTGTAATGCATAATCAAAGCAGGGAGGTAATTGTTACACTTTTGTTGTGAAGCCCTGCCAGCTTCTAGGGGGAGGAAGACACTGGGAATCAACTTTGAGCCTGGGAAGAGAGGAGGGATGGGGGGAAGATGGTCTGAAAGGTCTGGTTGCACTTTTATCATTCATCCTACTCTGTATTGTTTTCAGTTGGATATTTCAGTTTGTTATGTTTTGGTTGATGGTGGGTTAAATTAAGTTTTGTTTTCTTCTCTAAGTTGAGTAGTGTTGTTTTGCACAGGACCATAAGTGGCAATTGAGCCTTCCCTGGCCTTTCAGAGTTCCAATGGCCCTTGGTACTTATGGTTGATGGTGGTCCTTTGTTCCTAAATGGACCAAAACCATGACAGATACCTGGTGAGTGGTAAGCAGTTTAGTCTTTGCAATCCTCAACTTTGGTTTGTGTACCATCAAAAATTTTCAGGAAAGGTAGAGAAAACAAATACTTAAGTGGAATTTCTCTCTGAGTTTAGATCTTTTACCTGGAATGTCACTGTTTTGATGGCAGTTACATCAAGCTTTTGAGAGAGAATTCCAGTTTCTAGCAACTTCTCACATCATCTTTTACCAGGATCAGGTGGTACCTACATTGGTATTCAGTTGTGGTTGTTGAGTATGACCATGATGCCTAAACATACATCAGTGATCCCAATTTACTGATGGGAAATCTGAGCACCTTCTGCTCTCTGTTGCAGTGAATCATTTCATAGGCTTGGAGCCCATATGTTTTTGACTCTTCCCTGTGCTGTGTGACATAGTGCTGCCTGGATTACAGAATTGCTGGACTCGGAGTAGTAAACTTGGTGGATGAGGAAGAGGTTAAATACTTATTGGGCAAGCTTAACACTCCTAAGTCAATGGGACCTGATGGGATGTATCTAAGTGCTGAGGGAACTGGCTGATGTGGTTGCTAAGCCACTCTCCATCATTTTCAAACAATCATGGAGGACAGGTGAGGTGCCTGAGGACTGGAGAAAGGCCAATGTCACTCCAGTCTGCAAAAAGGGCAGGAAGGATGACCCAGGAAACTACAGGCCAGTCAGCCTCACCTCCATCCCTGGAAAAGTGATGGAACAACTCATCCTGAATGTTGTTACTAAACATGAAGGAAAAGATGGTTATGAGTCATAGAATGGTAGGGTTGGAAGGGACCTCCAGAGATCATCTAGTCCAACCCCCCTGCAGAAGCAGGTCCACCTAGATCAGGTCACATAGGAACGTGTCCAGGCAGGTCTTGAAGACCTTCAAGGAAGGAGACTCCACACCCTCCCTGGGCAGCCTGTGCCACTGCTCCATCACCCTCACAGCGAAATAGTTTTTCCTTATATTTAAACGGAACTTTTTGTGTTTCAGCTTCATCCCATTACCCCTTGTCCTATTACTAGCTACTATAGAAAACAGGGATGCCCCAACCTCCTGACACCCACCATTTAGATATTTGTAAATATTAATGAGATTCCTCCCCTCAGTCTCCTCTTTTCTAGACTAAACAGCCCCAGTTCCTGCAGCCTTTCCTCATAAGGAAAATCATACAATTATAGAATGCTAGGGCTTGGAATGCTTCAGTCCCCTGATCATCTTGGTGGCCCTGCGCTGGACTGTCTCCAGAAGTTCTCTGTCCCTCTTGAGCTGTGGAGCCCAGAACTGGACACAGGACTCCAGATGAGGCCTCACTAGGGCAGAGTAGAGGGATAGCAGAACCTCCCTTGACCTGCTGACTATGCTCTTCTTGATGCATCCCAAGATGCCATTGACCTTCTTGGAGGGAGTCCAAGAACATGGATTCACCAAGGGGAAATCCTGTTTGACCAACCTGATAGCCTTCTATAGATTCAAAGTCAGAGCTTCCAAAGCTTTCTAACATTCCTCACTGAGAGTGGGAAGTTAGGTGTGGCTGGGTAAGGATTCTGAAATAAAGACTCAGTAACAACAGAGTTGTTATTTAGCAGGTATTCTTTTATGCAGTGTTGGATGCACATTCTTGCTGCTTATGTGGGGTCTTTAGCTAAATGCAAACAAATCTCAGCTTCACCAGTTCTCTTGGTATAATGCAGGGGAGTCTGCTCCAGCACATTTCCTCCTCTCTTCCTTCGCTGACCTTGGAGTCCGCATGATTGTTTCTCTCTCTCTCTCCCCACTCCTTGCACCATCACCAGCCAGAGAAGAAGAATGGACAGAAGGAAGAAACAGGAAGAAGCCTCTTCTTCCAGCTGCTTCTTAAAAAGTGATTGTGGAGGTGCCCAATTGGCTCAGTCTCAGAAGTGGGTCTGGCTCAGAGCTGGGGAGAGTTTCGAGCACCTACTAAAGGGAGTCATCTTTATAGGCCCTTACCAAAAAAGGCTGTCATGTCAAACCATGACGATCGTGAATATCTGCTGGTCTTATCCTGAGCATTCTCTTTCTTGACAATACTTCGTTTGACAGAGTCCTATGGCCTTGGGAAGCATTAACAGTCTTAAGAAAAATTAACTGTAGGAAGGTCCTGAGGCCTTGAGAAACATTAGCAGTGTTTTGGACATCACTTTTTCTATTGTACCTAGTGACAGGACAAGGGGTAATGGAAAAAAGCTGGAACACAAAAAGTTCCGTTTAAACATAAGGAAAAACTATTTTGCTGTTCAGACGAGGGAGCCCTGGCCCAGGCTGCCCAGGGAGGATGTTGAGTCGTCTTCTTTGGAGGTTTTCAAGACCTGCATAGTTGTAGTTGGTGCATCAATTGACTGAGAAAAAGGATTTAGAAATTCAATTTTATTTCCTCTTGAGTTTACTTTTCAAGCAAGAGCATAATAAGGAAGTCTATCTCAAGAGATATTGAATAACATTTCTTGAATCTGTGATTTCACGGAGCTCTAATACAATGGCAAGTCCCACACTGTGAGGACTAAGGAAGCTTTTTATGCTGGTCTTAAACACATTTCACTTAATGCAGAGCAATCCTAAAAGTTTGTATCTACTCTTTATGACTTTCTGCTTGGCTTTTTGTGGTTTTTTTCTTATTCTTGACTTATAGCTGTGCTTGTAGTTACTGATGACAGCACAGTGCTTAACTTTCTATTTTCCAACTATTTATGAAAACTTGTATATGTCATACTTGAATTGGTTGTTGTCCATGTGCTGCTCAGCAGTGATTTTGTTGGTCGAGATGTCCCTCACTTGGATGAGTGGACAGTGAGGTGGATTGAGAGCTGTCTGAATGACAGAGCCCAGAGGGTGGTGATCAGTGGCACAGAATCGAGGTCTATTGGAGGCCTGTGGCCAGTGGAGTTCCAAAGGGATCAGTTCTGGGGCCAGTCTTGTTCAAAATATTCATCGACCACCTGGATGAGGGGACAGAGTGTACCCTCAGCAAGTTCCCTGATGACACCAAACTGGGAGGACTGGCTGATTCCCCAGAAGGCTGTGCTGCCATTCAGCGGGATCTCGAGTGTCTTGAGAGTAGGGCAGAGAGGAACCTCATGAGGTTCAACAAGGACAAGTGCAGAGTCCTGCATCTGGGAAGGAACAACCCTATGCACCAGGACAGGCTGGGGGTGACCTGCTGGAGAGCAGCTCTGCAGAGAGAGAGACCTGGGAGTCCTTCTTGACACAAATAGTTCCATTTCAACATAAGGTAAAACTATTTCGCTGTGAGGGTGACGGAGCAGTGGAACAGGCTGCCCAGGGAGGGTGTGGAGTCTCCTTCCTTGGACATCTTCAAGATTCACCTGGACATGTTCCTGTGCGACCTGATCTAGGTGGACCTGCTTCTGCAGGGATGTTGGACTAGATGGTCTCTAAAAGGTCCCTTCCAACCCTACTGTTCTATGATTCTGTGAACAAGATAACCAAGGATGTTGTGGATTAAGACAAGGGCAGGGAGGACTCGCTGCTAATTATGGTTCCGGGCAAAACAGACTCCACTGCTCAACCTACAAGAAACAGAACAGAACAAAAAGCAAAAAGGGAGCAGGATGATGAGAAAATTACAACCAGCACTTTAAGCTCTCCCTCTCCCATCCCTCCTTTCTTCCCGGGCCCAGCTCAATGCTCCCGATATCTCTACCTCCTCCCCCCTCAATGGCTCAGGGGGGCAGGGAGTGGGGGATGTGGTCAGTCTCTCACAGATGGGCTCTGCTGCTTCTCTCTTTTCAGATGAGGACGACTCCTGACATTCTTCTCCTGCTCAGATATGGGGTCCCTCTCAAGGGACACAGTCTTTAACGAACTTCTCTGGTGTGGGTTATTCCCAACAGCTATGACTTCTGCTCACAAAGTCCTCCAGCGTGGGATGACTCTGCAGCCAGCAACATTCCAGGCACCTTCCCACAGGCACCTTCCGGGCAATGCTGTCTTCCCACAAGACACGACCTGCTCAGGACATAGTCACTGCCCCTGACTTGGGATCTTTAAGGAAGTGCAAACAAATCTCTGCTTAACCAGTCCTCTCCACAGGATGCAGGGGATTCTCTGCTCCAGCACACCACCTCCTGTCTTCACTCACTGACTTTAGGATTCTCATGGTCGCTTTTCTCTCCTCCAACTCCTTCCACCTCCACCAGTCAGAAAAGAAGCAAGAAATCACAGAATCAGGGGGGTTGTGGAGTCTCCTTCCTTGGAGGTCTTCAAGACCTGCCTGGACATGTTCCTATGTGACCTGATCTAGGTGAACCTGCTTCTGCAAGGGGATTGGACTAGATGATCTCTAAAGGTCCCTTCCAACCCCTACCATTCTATGATTCTAAGTGATTGTGGAGGTGCCCATTTGGCTCAGCCCCAGAAATGGGTCTGACTCCGAGCTGAGGAGAGTTTCAAGCAACTTCTTACAGGAGCCATCTTTACAGCCCCTTCCACATAACCAGAAACTGCTCTACGCAAAACCATGATATTTGGTTATAGTATACGTTTTATAGATATAATGAATGTCTCACAAGTTGTTTCTGAATTGATCTGCATGCAGACCTTGCTGTAGCATGGAAGGGAGGTTAGATGTTTTTGGTGTAAGTACTCATGTTGCGACCCACAGAATTGAATTCGGCCAGTGTTGACTTTCATATGAGAGAGAGTTTGATGCATTGATTTAAATTTATCTTTCTGGACTGAAGTAATCACAATTGTTTTAGGGAGAGCAGATGGGAACCAGCCCTTGGTTCACGTATCTGAAGAATAATGATGGAGTTGGGTGCTGTGGCATAGGAAAGCATTTGAATTTGGCATATGACTTGTTGAATGCGGACAAAACATCTTTCTCACAGATGCCTCTAGGGCTCTAGTAGGGCTTTGGGTTGTTCTGTTCTTAGTCAGATCTTCTCTGCCTGTTTCTTTTGCTGTGAGACTGTGCTAGACTGGTGTATGAAAGATGATGCAGAGGACTGTAAATTGTTTGGTGTCTGACACTACCAATAAACTTTGCTTTGTCTCTGCAGCCCTTATCCAACAGGGCAATGGGTAAGAATGGGCTGTAGCTCAGTTTTTTTTGTTTGTTTGTTTGTTTTTTTTTTTTATTTCAAGGTGATGTTTTGGATAGGGTTGCATAAATACTTACTTTGCATTGGAAAGAGCCTGACAGAGCATCTGAAGCAGCAGAAAAAAAAAAAATTGTGAACTGGCATGATAAACCTAGTTTGGTGAACTTGTCTGTTTTTTCTACAGTCTCATGTGAAATTGAAATTAGCATTTGAGCAAGGAAAAGGGGCCCCATTTAGGGCTGATCTTTGTTATTGAAGTCTCATGTACCGCTGTGGGGGTTGAAGAAGAGACTTTAGTATTGCATTACACCAGCATCTGTAAGCAGCTACAGTTAAAGCCATGGTTTTTTTTTTGTTATTCTGACATAAGATAAAAAATAACTATATGGCTATGATAAAAACTGAAGCAACAGCAAACATGGACTTCCTTAAAGAGTACCAGCCTTCAACTTTATGCCAAAACACACTCGTTCCAGCAGTTGTAGGTAGCTGGTTATTATGTCCAAGCAGGGAGGTTGTCATGGTGATGTATTTAAAGCTCTTCTGCTAGTTGTAAGCAGTCAGGTTAGTGCAGATGAACAACTTGACAGATGGTTGTTTCCTTCCTAGCGCTCATGCGCAGCCATGATGTCTTTAACTGCAAAATGGCATGTTCCCTGTGATAGTGGTGGCAGAATTCGGCTGACACATCTTGTGACTTCACTTCTGAAGCAGATTAATTTGTTCTGTCTTATGAATGAGCATAAGCATGCTCTTTCAAGAACTGTTTAATTCTTGAAGGTATGTAGCCCACTTTAAAGACTTACAGCTCCCTTTATCTGTTAAATATGTGCATCCTTACTGTGCAAAATACATAATTTAGTTGTTTCTTGCTTATGTAGTGAAATGGTCAGGGGAAGTGGGAGGAAGGGATAGTTTTGGACACAGATCTCACTGCAGTTTCAGGTGTTTCCTTGCAGCACACAGTACAGCACGGAGTTTGCCAGGTAGTAAAACAACACTCAAAACTTCTTAAAAACTGCTTCCCAACAGGGTGAACTTGTGAAATTTTACTTCATTTGTCAGCTTACTTAACAAAATAAACAGTAAATTAAAGCAATGCAAAAAAACCCAAACCCACCTCCCTCTCAATGGTGACCTTTTTTTATTGGACTCAAAACATTTGGTCATCAAATAACCAAAAGAGGGAGATAAGGAGAATCAGGGTACTTATGCAGCAAAGCTTTAAGCTTTTGTATTTGTGACATTTTAGCAGTTTCCATAGTAACACATAATGATGTTGTGAGACGTGTCCTCCCTTATTTGTATAAGGGAGGACTTGAAAATATTAGTGGAAAGCAATGTGAATCAAAGTGAAGTCTAATTGTATTTTCCATTTGAAGAAAAAAAAAAAGATGCTAGGCAGAGGAAAGTGATTTGAGCCACTGTCTGTAGTGAACCACAATCTGTAGATTGAACTTGTCTTGGCCAGCAAACAGAAAACAAGAGAACCTCACTCACATTGGGAATGTTTGCCATAAAGTCTGTTTTTCTCTGATGCTACAGATAAAGCTTTCAAAATGCTCTGCTGTCATTCATTTTCCAGGTCCAGGTAAAAAATATTTTCTCAGAAATACTTTTCATCCCAGCCTATGTGCAATTGGAGCTCATCTTCTCTTTCTATGATATTTGGTTAAATGTACCCTGTTTGCTTTCATGGGGGTCTCTGTAAACTTGCTGGAGTTAAAAATTGTCTGTCTCCATTTATAAGCCTTTGTAGCAGAGTAGCTGGTACAACTTTATAGGCACTCTACATTTAGTGAATTCTCTGGTGGCTCCTACTTAATGACTGGTATTGAGTTTTTGCTGTTTCAGGGCTGGTGATGTTATATTGCATTATCAATTCTAGTTCACTCTTGAGTAAGAAGCAAAGGGTTTTTATGGAGATATAATAGGCAGAAATCACTAAAAGAATGGTTTCTTGGAGAAGAGGGATTTTAGAGAGGAAAGTTTGTATGCACATATTTAAGTGAGTGTAAGCCTGACTTGTGGGTTAGCAACCGTGCACCTAGCTCCATATTTCCACCCAGTTAAGTGAACAAAGGCTGCAGAGGCCAGTATCACAAAATCACAGAATCTTAAGGGTTGGAAGGGACCTGGAGAGATCCTCTCGTCCACCCCCTCTGCCAGAACAGGCCACCTAGAGTAGGTCACACAGGAACTCGTCCAGGTGGGTTTTGAATGTCACCAGAGAAGTAGACTCCACAACCCATCTGGGCAGCCTGTTCCAGTGCTCCCTCACCCTCACAGTGAAGAAACTTATCCTTGTGTTTCTTTGGAACCTCTTATGTTCCAGGTTGTACCTCTTGCCCTTGTCCTGTCATTGGCCATCACTGAGAGGAATCTGGCTCCATCCTCTTGACACCTGCCCTTTACATATTTGTAAACATGAATGAGGTCACCCCTCAGTCTCCTCTTCTCCAAGCTAAAGAGCTCCAGCTCCCTCAGCCTTTCATCACAAGGGAGATGCTCCACTCCATCATCTTTGTGGCCCTATGCTGAACTCTTTCCAGCAGCTCCCTGTCCCTCTTGAACTGAGGGGCCCAGAACTGGATACAGTATTCCAGATGAGACCTCAGGAGGGCAAAGTATGTTACTGTGGTTTAGATGACTTTGCAATTAAATCACTTGTGGGAACCTGGCAAGAAATTCCTACTTTCCTGGTTACACTAAACATTAGTTCATGAATGTCTCGCTTCTGTGCACTTATCTATGTTTTTCTGTTATCAAGTTAGATATTTAATCTTTCTATTACTAAGTTAGGTATTTTAAGTCTTCTGAGCTTTTGGATTTGCCCTGATGATAGCTTGTAGCTGGGAAGTGGCTGTGAGCTGGTCCCCATGATGGTTAGTGCCCTCTGGATACAGCTGACTGCTGGCTGGAGGTTACAGGTTATTCCTTGTCAGACTCTGTGTGGCCATTTTATGATTTTCCTCTCATAACTGTGAAGCTTGAGTGTAGTGACAGCCAGTTCTGCCCTGCCCTTGTCTTCTGTCTGCATCAAAAGCTGACTAGTAGTTAACAAGTTTCTTCTGCCCATTTAACTTTGGAGAGGACACTTTAATCACTCATAGGAGCAGTGTGTGCCCGTGGAAGTCAGTTCTCTGTTAGGCTGACTAAAGATATGTTGCATTGCAGACACAGATACCAAATGATAAATAAACTCAGTGCTTTGCATTCTGGCTTGTTTTTTGAATTGCTTCTGAATTCTAGATGACAAAAGTACTGTGTACTGCTGTTGCCCACAGTGACTGGCCTTAAAAGTGCTTGGGAAGGAGATGAATGTGTTCAGATGTGGGTGCAGATGCTAGTGGCCTGTTGGTGCCTTTTCCTGTAACCTCTTAAAAAGGTATGTTCCAACAGCTCAGCAGCTGAGACACTATTCTTGTTCACTTGCAGCCTTTCTGCCCATTGCCAGTACTGTTTTGCCCTGGGGTCTGTGGGTGTCAGCACAGAAGAAAGCAGAGTACCCCTCTGCATCCACACATGGAGCAGAGCAGGGCAGATCCAGAGGTGAGAGCTGAGCAAGAGATGGATGGCTTTGAAGGTGTTTCAGTGCTCAGTGATCTTGGCTTGACATGGCTTTTGCAGCTTCTGACAAAGTTTAACTCCTGTGACCCCAATTCCTGATCTGGGTAGTCTGATGTGAAGAGGTAATGGCTGTCCATATTCCTAGTGGCTTTTTTCTCTGCTAGAGGCTCATATCCCAGTGGCCAAGGGCAGAATATTTCTGTTCAGCAACCATTACTATTCCTAGGCTTGACAGTAGCATGAATAAATTTGCAGCAGCTAAATCTGCCTATTTTTGTTTGAATTAGAGCTGTTCTCCATGTGACTTCTGCTATTCCAGTGCTGGCTATTTTTTTTAAAGAGACAATTAGCCTTCTGTGGATCTGCATTTTGAATGCAGAACACTTGCAGGGCTCTTGCTCCATGTATGCAATGTTTTGTGGTATTGACTTTTTACTGTCTCAGACTAAAACAAGAAAAGGATTCTCTGTCTGCTTCTATGTTGTAGGTATCTCTCTTGCCGTTTGTAGAAATATCTGATAGTCAAGGGGAAGATGCTCTTTATGCTGAGACAGCAAAAAAGAATTAAGTAACAACCACATTAGTAATTGTTTCAAGGCATTCACCACTTTTCCTATGTCAAGGCAGATTAAATTGTTACAGAGCATTTTTAAAGTATTTTTTGTCATAATATATGTGTCATCTAATGACTTCTCCAAGGTCTGTTGTTCACATATTGGTTAAGCCTTGCTGTTTTAAATAAAATAAATCTGAGTAGTAGCTGCTTAAAATTCATCAGTGTGATGATTCATATTGTTCCTAAGGACAACTTTCCATGTTCAGCCTTTGCTCACTCCATCCCTCTCTCCCTGCCTCTGGAAATGGGCAAGAAGCCCAAAACAACTCTTGACTATTTAAACCTATTTTTAATAAGTGATACTTGTAAAAAAAGTATCTGGACCAGGGACACCCCCCACTCCCCCCCCCCCCCCCCCCCCCCGTGACCCATGGAGAGAATTAGAGACCCTATGTCAGAGGGGATGAGAGTTGGAGATCTTATGTCAGAGGGGGTGAGTGGTTTGGACCCCGACCTGAAAGAAACAGAGTTGAGCTGCAGTGGCCCATGCAGGACATCAGGAAAGAACTGACTGCAGCCCCCATTCCTTCCCTTCCTCCTCCCCCTTCCCCCCCCAGGCTTCTAGGGGGAGGAGAACTGGGATCATGACTTTGAGCCTGGGAAGAGAGGAGGGGTGGGGGAAAAATGGTCAGAAAGGTCTGGTTGCACTTTTATCATTCACCCTACTCTGTATTGTTTTCAGTTGGATATTTCAGTTTGTTATGTTTTGGTTGGTGGTGTGTTAAATTAAGTTTTGTTTTCTTCCCTAAATTCAGTAGTGTTTTGCACAGGACCGTAAGTGGCAATTGAGCCTTCCCTGGCCTTTCAGAGTTCCAATGGCCCTTGGTACTTATGGTTGATGATGGTCCTTTGTTCCTAGATGGGCCTAAACAATGACACCTTCCCACAACATAAAAAAAATGATAGGAGAAATCTCTGTGGTGTTCAGCAATGCAACTCCTAGAGAGGATAAGATGTAAAAAAACTTTTGTGGCGTTTTCGTTTTTTTCTTCATTGTCATGTTTGTGAAGGCTTTGATCATAAAAGCTTTTTGGAATTTACATGTGATGCTTGGAGCAAGCAACGACTGCAAGGCTTCAGATAGAGGAGGTAACTTTCACAGTCTCTTATAGCAGTAAGGAAGTGGTCTCCACTAAAGAGTATCTGTTGTTGTAGCCAAGTGTTACTCTATGACTCTGCCATCCTCTCTTTATTGTTTTACTCTGATGTTGGGATATTCCTCAAAATCCCTTTCATCTAGTTCTTGTAAGCTTGTTAACAACCATGTGCATCCAGAGCACTTGGCTACTTTAAATGTTTGCCTTATATAACTAAAAACTTTTTTCTCCCCTCCTTTTGAAGCTTTCTAGTAAGATTGCCCCCCCTTCCTCCCCCCAGGTATTTGAATTTCTCAACTAGTCAAACTAGTACATAATCTTCCTGTTCTGGTGCTTGCTGTGTAGTCTTACTGGAAAAATATTTGTTTTCACTTTAAATTTATTAGGCCTGGGAGAAAACTGTAATCTTCCTTCCACTTTGAGAGACTGAAAACAAAATTTCCAAGAATATCTACCTGGGGAAACCTTTCTCCCTTTTCTTTTTTTTAAAATCTTTCTTTTTTTTTCTCCTCTAGTCCTATAGAGGTTGACTGGAGTTTTAAAGTGAGTTAGAGGCTTATCACCCAGCAATTAGGGATTTTGTTCAGAGGAGAAATCCTGGGATATGTGTGTGTGTGTGCCTGTCTTTGCTGTCCTTGAGAACTGCTGACCTAGTACAAAGGAGAATATTAACTGAAGTAATGGAACTGTCCTGTGTTTGTTTCCCTTAATTTCTGAGAGTAACTTGTCTAAAAGCATCTTGCTTTATTTGTTTAGCTGATGATAAAGGAAGAGATGAGAGATAAAGGTGAGATAAAGGAAGTCCTGAAAATTTGTGATTATTTAATTAATTGTGGTTTATGCTATTGTTTGTCACAATGCAGTTGAGCAAATAGGTAGCACCTCTCATCTGCTATGAAGAACAGCAGCTGCTTGACTTCCTCAAGGATTAATCATCTTCATCTTCCCTCGGAGTTTTTGACACGTTAGGGTTGAAAGCTGAACAGAACATTGTTGATTCTGGCTTCACAAAATTGTCTTGGAGAATGTAACCATGCAAAAAATTTTGTTTAGATGTGTAAGAAACAAAACAATTTTTCTTGCGAAAGACTCAGGTCAGACTCGGCAGTGAAGCACTTTTATTAAGCGTTCTTGCAAGAGCGGGTGTCCTAGCTATCAGGCACACCTGATAGATACAATATCTTATCACCCATTCCCCCACAGTCCTAAGATTTAAGACTAGTTAACATTACAAACAAACATCTCCATATCCTACTTCAGTCTCAAATGTTTGTGTTAAATTCTTTACTTCAGTTATAGTTACAATCTTTGGGTCATTTGGTGGGTCCCATGGTTTTATTTTAGGTAATTTAGTAGGACTTGCAATCCTTTGGCTCAGTCCCCTCTTTGATTTCCACACTACAATCCTGAATCTGCCAATGGGATCTGTTCCACTTAAATCTGCTCCAAGTCCATACGTTCTATTAACTAGCCAATCAGCTTCTTTGACAGTGAACATGATGGGATTACATTCTAAATTGTTACAGTTAGGAATACTACTTTGTCCCACTCCAGTGGTCATGATGCTTTCCCTTGGATTTCCAACAAACAATAGCCCGTAATTACAATGATCCCCCTCATTTTCAACAATTAATGACGTTTCTGCTACTACCACCTCATCAGTTAGTAACATTAATGAGTGTCCTTGTTTCCATTAGATTCTTATTGCCTCTTTAGTTTAAGACACAAGGGGTTTGTAGTCTGACATAAGGGCCACTGTCCATCCTCGAGTGGAGAGTCCATTAGTCCTCTGAGTCTGATGTAATGAGTCCAGTCTTTTTTTTTAGCTGTTCTTACTGCTGTCCCAGTGGTCAGTAACACCTGGAACAGGCCTTCCCATTTGGGTTGCAGTTTGGTTTCTTTTCAGGACTTGATCAAGATCTGCACTTCAGGCTGCACGGTGTGTACTGCAAACTTGAGAGGTGGTATTTGGGCCATAAGCCCTTTTTCCTGGGGAAAGACAAAATGACAACCCCAGTATCTAATTCTTTTAATAAATATCTTTGGTTTAAAGGGCCTTAGGCCAAGTTCTCTCCTTCCTAGGGGTTATTTCCTCAGGACCCTTTGTTTGTTTGTTTTCTTACAAATCACACATCATTCACAAATCTGTTTGGCCACTGTATACATTCCTACACATACATATTTTCTTAAAGCTAAATCACATATTGCTTGCATTCCCTAGTGACTTCCTTGATGTAAAGTAGCTGTTATTTCCCTCATAGCTTGTTCATTTAACATTTCTTTTCCATCTGGGAGAATCCACCTCCCCTCTCTCTCAATGTCTTTCAACTCTCTTAATGTTTCTTTCTCTTTTTCTGTGAACACAGGAGTTGCCTTTGGTGCAGGTACCTGGGGGTGAGATTATACATACTAACAATCTCATGGCTTAATGTTGCCTCTTTGGCTGCTTCATAAGCCAGTCTGTTTCCTCTGGCCCTAAAAGAATTCCCTTTTTGATGCCCATTCACGTGGACCACTGCAATCGCATTTGGAAGTGATAAATTCTTTAATACCTGTTTAATTAATTCTCCATGTACTAATACTTTTCACTTGCTATTGAGTAAACCTCTTCTCATGCCTTTCCAAAAGTTTATACCACTTCAGAGGCATACCTTGAATCAGCATAAAATGTTCCTTCTTTTCCTTCTCACAGTTGTAAGGTTCTGTTTAAAGCATATACTTTGTATGTCTGGGCTGACCAGGTATTTGATAATTGCCCTGCTTCCTTTGTCTCTTGACTCATTCCTTCAAAAATTGCATAGCCATTATGCCTTTTGCCTTGAATTACTCTCAAGGCCTGTATGTAAAGGTATTTCTTTCAATTCAGGTCATACCTGACACTCTATTATATCTTAACAATTGTGTTCAAAGTTTTCACATTTCATGGCTCCCTTCTATAGGGAAGTGGATGGATTAAGGCATGGGCTGGTAGTCAAGATTAAAGTTCAGATTTTTCTAAAAGTTTGGGTGGTTTTTTTTTTTTTTTTTTTACATTGTCTTTTATATCAATACTCTAGAATGGGTTAGCCACCTTTCAGCTTTTCAAGTTAAAATAGTTTTCACTTATTGGGAGGTATTTATTACTAATATCACTCCGAACTTTAATTTTCTGCTTTCTTCTACTAAGAGGGCAGTGGCAGCTTTTGCCTGTACACATTCTGGCCATCCCCTCAATATGGGATCCAGAAGTTTGTATATATATGTGCCATTCACCCCCCCATTCTTGAGTTAACACTCCCTTATCTACTGTGACAAACAAAACAACGGGTTTACCTAAGGATGGCAGTGCTAACACAGGAGTGGCGACTACACTTTGTTTTGATTCCTGGATTAGCTTTTCTTCTCCTTCTGTACAAGTTAAAACATTTGTCTCTTCATTTAGCAATTTTGAATCTAACCCATTTGTTTTCTGTGCATAACAGTTTACCCACAGAGGGCCATAGTCAGTTAATCACAAACATTTTCTTAATTCCTTTTTGTTTATTTATTGGCAAGAAGGGCAATTCCACAACTCCCTTTATTCTCTCTGGATTCATTCTGTGTTTCCCTTCACAAATAAAATGTTCAAAATATCTAACTTCCTTTTTGACAGATTGCAATTTGGATTTTGATACTTCTTGCTCTCCTAAAAAGTTTAATAATCAACAAAAAAAATCTGTGGCTTCTTTTACCTCATTGTTCTCTTTGCCCGAAATTTAAAAGTCATCAATATACTGAAGTAAAATAACATCAGAAGGACTCTCAGATTTATTTGTTCTTATATTCTTTCTTAATCTTAATAACATCAATTTAAACATAAGGAAAGAAAATCTCTCTCCTTTAACTCCCGAGAGTTTTATTTGTTGATAACATTGCCCCATAGGGTATAAAGTTTAATGAGATTCTGGCAGTTCCCATGCCAACCAAGAGGACCACCTCTTCTTCCTGGGATCCCACCTTGATCCTATCAAGGGCTCCCAATGGGACTTCTAATTACAAAACTCCAGACCTCCTGTCGTGGTTTAGGCCCATCAGGGAACAAAGACCACGATTAGCCCCGAGTACCGAAGAGGCTGAGAATTGCTCAAGGGCAGGGAGAGCTTAGTTGCCGCTTAAGGTTCAGGACAAAACAGACCAGGCCACTCGGTTTGGGGAAGAAAACAGAAAAATAATTTAATGCAACATCAACTAAAACATACCCCCAAAAACCCAAAACATAACCAAAATGAAACAACACAGAGTAATACATCAATGAAGAGTCCAACCAGCCTTTTTAAGAACACCTTCTTGCCACATCTCCCCTCTTCCCGGGCTCAGAGCCCTGATCCCGGAGTTTTTACCTTGCCCCCCCCCCCCCCCGGAACGGTTCGGGGGGCAGGCAGTGGGGGGTTTCAGTTAGTCTGTTCCCGATAGCTTCTGCCATTTGTCCCTCCTCAGGATGGGTGAACTCCACACCAGTCCTCCCTGCGAGTCCATGGGGTAACTCACACACACGGCAGCCCTGCACGGGCTGCTCCGACGCGCACTTATTCCAAAGGCTGCAGCTCCTCTCTGCCTCTCGTGTGGGGCTGCTCTGCGACGTGCAGGCTCTCCAACACGGCCTGGGCCATGGCCGTCTCCCCACAGAGTCCCTCGCCCGTCCGGGCTCACTCACATGGAGCTGCTGGTAACTCTCGGTCCTGCCATGGATCTCCATAGGTTGCAGGGGCACGGCTTGTATTCTCGCCACGACTTGCAGAGGGATCTCTGGTCTATTGCTTCTCCTTCCTTCCTCCTTCTCTGGCTGAAGGGTCCGCGTGGTCGCCTCCATCTTGTATCACTCTTACACCTCCTGACTCGCATTCCGCATTCCCGTCCCCTAAATAGTGCTGGCAGAGGCGCCAGATTGGCCCAGCCGGGCCGGAGGTGGGTGTGAACCCAGGAGCCAGGGGAGGGGGAGAGTCCGCAAACTCTTTACCGGGTCTTCACTGCAACCCGCTCCCCCTGTTACTAAGCCAAAAGCTGCTCCTTGCTAAACCAGAACACCTCCCCATTCAGTATCTTCAAAAGCCAGTAATGACACCACCTTTTCTTTTTCCTTCGACTTGGGGCATTCTGTCTCAAAGTGCCCCGCTCCCCCACACTTAAAACATCCCGCCGGGGAAGAAACAATCTACATTGCCTGCCCAGGCTGTCCTTTACCTTCCCCCAACACTTCTTCCCCTGGCTTCTTTCGTGCCTCTTATTTTGTTCCATGCAATACACTCCTATCTTCCTTCAGATTCCAATCACACACATCAAATTTGCAACCATTATCCGACAAACTCTATCCATTCGCTCAACTTCCATAATCCCAGTCTAAAGTCACTCTGAGGCTAAATTAAAATTTCATCCCACATTCCTGTGAATTATCTTTTCTTTCTCTTCAAACAAAATAAGTTTCACATACATTTTAACATCAACTTTAGATTATATCCTGAACATCAAAAAAAAAAATAACACACACTGACTTCCTCACACACACATAGTATATCAAGGGGTTAAAACCTTCCACAAAAACTCACTCACTGATTGCAAAACATTTTACCCAAACACACTCCTCTACATACAGTGCAGAGACCGGCTCTGCAGGCACCTTTAGTTAAGAGCACACACAATTGCTGCAGCTTAAATTTTTCATTTTTCCTCTAATGTTTATAGTATACAACCTGAACTGCAGCCTTTTTGCCATCTTTACAGCAAACAATTTGTTTTGATGTTGCGATATTACAATTTGACATTACAAATCACATTGTCATTCTATATGAGTGTTTTGATAACACCTTCTCCTTTTGTTGGAGCTGGTTTCACTATGCTGTTAACAAAATCAATTCCCGTCTTCCCCAGCCCACAAGTTCCTTTTCTTTTTCAATAGACAATCTTAATTTTTCTTTTTGTTCCTCATTCGGGAATGTTAAGGTGAACTGATACGTTTAGTTTATAAAACAATCCTCTCTGTGACACTACATTTATTTTGTCAAATGACAGGGACAATGAGAAAGACACAGACACCAACAAAAAGACCAGTCCCACTTTACTGTCTATGGCAAAATGACACAGAAAACAAGACAATGCATTCAGCCACCACAAAAAGCCCACTACACTCTGGACGACGACAACAACAACAAACACCAAAACAAAATGACACACATAATCATTTATATATTATGCAGGTTTTCAGGTGAGCTCACTCAATGTCAATAATTGGATGCTTGGAGGCAACAAAATCTAAGATCCACAAGCACTCATGCTGCCAAAACTTGTTTCCTCATCTCTTTAGACCACATAAAACAACAGTACTGTATCCTGAGTACCCGACATGTTTTCTCAGCTTCCAACATCCTCCCAACGGACTATCTGGAGGAATGTTCCCGGGACCCTTTTCCTCGTCCCTTTTATTTCCTCAGGCCTGGCACTTCTATTTCCCATTCTGACTTCCCGAGACCTTTACTGTCACTCTGTGCTTTCGCTTCGTCCTTCTCTGGTTGTTTTCCTCGCGGAACAACAGAACCACGGATCCGGACTCCGCACTCACTTCGCACCTGTGGTACGTCTCAAGCACACACATGAACACAGAAAGTCTCTCAGAATGCCTTAACCATCCAAGTAATACTTAATAGTCAATTTTCTTACCCTGGATACTCGACCACCAAAGTAATACTTAATAGTAAATTTTCTTACCTTGGCCCGTGCACAGTTTCCTGGTCGATATGATCGTGCCTCCTATTCCTATCCTTCCCCCCTGTGGTTCACTGGGTCTGCCTTCAAAACTTGGTCTCAGGATCCGGTCAGTCTCTTCTGGAACCCCTGTCGATGATCCACGAGACCGTTGAAATCAACGGGACGCGTCTTCCTGTCCTTCAGCGACAGAGGTCCCCCAGGAAGACGACTTCATATCCCGGACGAGCCCCCATCTGTGAGGAACAAAACGAGCTTTCTCGCAAAAGACTCAGGTCAGACTCTGCGGTGAAGCACTTTTATTAAGCGTTCTTGCAAGAGCGGGTGTCCTAGCTAGCAAGCACACCTGATAGATACTTTTTATTCCCTATCTTGGCCGCAAGGTCCCTCCCTCGTTTCCCCCCCCCGCAGTCCTAAGATTTAAAACTCTAGTTAACATTACAAACAGATAACAGTCTTAAGGTCAGTCAACTGGTTAACATTAGACAGAAATAGATAAAGGTAAAAATTCTTTGTCTTAATTTTTTTTCTCTATTCCTGCAAAAACAACATCAATATTTCTTACAGATGCACCCCTTTTAAAATAATTGTAATTGCCTGTTAGCTTAATGCTGTTTTGCCGCGAAGTTTTCGGCTCTTGGCCTGAAAAACCCAGGCTCGAAGCCTGAAAAACCAGCTCCAAGCCTACTTCATGCGGCGATCAACCCAGGGTCCGATTCTCAGCTGGGTGGGAAGAAATCAGTCCTACTCAATGTGAGTGATAGCAGAAATCTTCTTTTTATTGAGAGCAGGCTCTAACTTATATACCCAGCAGCTTCAAAGCTAGCTCAGCAACAGCAGCTAATAGATTACATTCTCATGTTCATCCTGCTTGCGGTTTCTGCAATAAGCAAGCTCCCTCACATTTTCCCATCTTGTTTTTCTCTGAAGTTGTTTTCCACCTTGAGCTGTTAGCTCGTTAGCTGAAAACAGCCCGACCTTGAAGGAGCAGAAAGCGGCCTGCTGTCTGCGCTGACTACGTGACAGCAACTACTTTAACCATGGCTCTGACTCTGGTCTTGATTGTGCATTAAATTCATATAACTAGAGCTCAGGCTGCCTTGCCCCAACAGGCCTAACATTATACCCTGGGGTCCATGTCCATGCTCCCTCATTTTTTCTTCACACTGGTTGCCATCACTTTTAAAGTCCTGGCATTTATTGCAGGAGATTGCATGATCATTTCAGAAGGACTGTTTCCTTTTGCAGCAAGGTCTGTCTTTCTTTTTAGGTGCAAACATCTCATCCTCTCCAGTACTCACGGTGAACTTTTTTGCCTTCTGAGCAAGATGACACTACTCAAGTACAATGGCTGTGTTGTGGTTCTGGTTCTTACCACAGCTCATTCCAGCTATGCTAATGGAAAAAAAAAAAAAAGTTATATTTCTTCCAAAGCTGGGAATTCTCTAGGTCTGGTGGAAGTGAAGATGCATAATAGTTTGGCTGTTCAGTCTGCTTGGCCCTTCAGACCTTTTGAGACTATGTAGGAATTGACTTGCAGTGATGGCTCTTTTTCTGATACAATTATTTTTGTTGTTAAATACTTGGCTTCAAAGTTTTTGAATGCATTTGAAAGTGTTTTACACTGTCCTTGGGCATGTGCAAATAACGTTTACATGAGTCAGAAGATGTGTAGTGTCCTAAAGGAGCAAAGTCTGAGGTTCATCCCAGTATAATTTGAGGTGATGGTAAATGATCCTGTTGATAGCATGATCGTGCATCACACCTTGGGTTGTTGAATCTACTATCAGCCTCACAACATTGTTCACAGTAGATTTTAGAAATCTCAGTAAATTGAGTATCTGTATTCTGTTCTTTGCTTTGTGTGAACCTTTTAAAGTTTTATCAAGCATTAAGGTCTGGAAAATGACTTAGTACTACAAGCTATTTTCATTTGCTATTTTCGTTTGTTACTTATGGATTGCTTGACTGAAAGTTGCCACAGCACAATTTTTGGGATACTCTTGTCCTGACATCTAGACATGTGAATGTGACATGCTTTGCTGTTGCTTGTAACTATAAAAAATGAAAAAAACAAAAACAACCCAACTAACTAGTATCCACTTTAGAAAAGCATAATTCCTGGAAAGTAGTGACTGTAACGTAAGTAATGCTCCCTTCAGCCCCCTCCCTTCTCCCCCAAAAGCATAAGAAAATGCTCCTGAAGTAAACACATCTTTGATAAAAATCTCCTAATGAGATAGATCTTGTGGATTTTTGAGTATTTTTTTGGGGTTTTTTTTTTGAGAAACTGAGAAGGACTGGGGTAATGATGGAATCTTGTTTTTATTCTTGTACATCTAAAAATAGCCTGTCTTCTAGAAGAATCTATTATTGCAAATTGGAGCCTGATACTAAATAATATACTGTTGATTGCAAAGGATCCACTTTAAAGAAACAGACAAATATTCATCTTTTCTCCCTTTCCAGCTCTTTATTAACTTTCTAGGTATTTGTTGTAGGCTTCACAGAGGATGTAAATAAAGTTAGTATGAGCAGAGGGTTATTTAAAAAATGTGGTACTGGAACTGTAGGGGAGTTTGCTCAGAAGGTGGAAATTGACTTGCTTTTCTCTACCTTTTTTTTTTCTTGTCTTATGCTTGGTGTCTTGACATGAAGTAAGCATTATCTGGTCCCTTTGAGAAGTCCTAAGTAGAGGCTGTGTCTTGTCTGAACCTGACTGAAATGGTTGAGGAAAATCTATCCAAGAAAAATAAATTTCTGCTGGAGCAGCCAACACTGTGTGACATGAACTTTCAGAGGGATGGGGGTGGTATCAATTGAGTATTCTGCTTTGACACTGGGAAATATGAGTGAAATGAGAGGATAATGACCTTTTTTCTTACCTATACAGTTATGATATATCCCTCTCTTTTACACTAAAATAATTCAGTTCTAGGTATTTTCTCACCAGTTCTTGTTCCTGTGGCATCTCTTTCCACAATTTATCCTGTATTTTCTAATCTTCTGTAGCTGTTACAGAGGAGCATCTCCTTTCCCTTCCACTCTGCCGACTGTAGACCCAGGTCTCTGTCAAGTCTGGTGCTGGGGATCATCACTTATGTTGCGATGCAGACGCTTGCCCACAAGGGAGTGTATCACCCAAAGCTCTGGCAGGGAGATTAATCTCATAGAGCTGCTGTTGGGTTCCTGAGACTGTAAAAACTCGATGGGGTTGTGAGTTTGAAGAGGTACAGTTTAGAGAGTTGTTTTTGTTTACGGAGTGAGAAGAGCTGAAAAACATCCCTAGGGTGACAAAGAGGATACTTCCCTTGGACTATCCTATCCTCTCCCCAAGTAGTGTGAGTTCATTTTTTTCTAGCTTTTCTGTGCTTGCCTCTTCCTCCTCATCCAGCCCCTTGCTCCTCATGGTGTGATTTAGGAGCTCCCCTCTTAGCAATATCAACAGGGAGGAGTCATGTAGCAGTGGCAAACCTGTCATGTCTGCTTGATACAAACCTGCATTGTCCTTGTAAGAAACAAAGGAGCTTTCTCAGGAAAGACTCAGGTCAGACTCTGCAGTGAAGCACTCTTATTAAGCATTCTTGCAAGAGCAGGGTGTCCTAGCTAGCAGGCACACCTGATAGATACAGTATTCAGCTTTTTATTCCCTATCCTGTCTTTCCCTTGTTTCCCCATTGATTAGGTACTCCAAGGCTTACAACTTCCTGAAGCACCTACAATCCCCTCAGGGCATTCACGATCTTGTCACCCATACCCATCTTACAGTTGCAGAATGAGATGATGAACCTTTCTGTATCTAAACGCAATTAGATTAGTACTGTATTCTGTGTAGTGCTTTTATAAAGAATCAGAAGCATTTTGCTCTTTTGCAGCATTGTGTTAATCATTAGCAACTTACCTTGCTGAAGACCTGTGGCCATGGGAAGATGTGTAAACAGGCTAACAAAAAGCTGAGACATGCTGAAGGGTAACTCAAGGATAAGAAACAGACTGTGGAAACTCTGAGTCAGAGAAATAGATGTGATTGCTAGTACATACAGTAGCCCAATCTGATTGTTGTAAAGTAAAAATTATCTGTTTTTCTTTCACATGTTGACGTACAATCCTTTTTTACCTGTTTGTTTTTTAAACTGTAGGGAATTGTGAATGACTTCTATGAATTCATAGTGAGTAGTGAAAGCCTTGAAAGATGTCTAAGCATTTTGGAGTGTGTATATACACGTGTGTGTGGTATAGAACAAACTTTTTAAAAAGAAACCTCTATGTTTACTTGTATTCCAGCAGTTTGCTTTTGAGGCCCTTCATTGACTGTGAGGGAGAAATCTGAAGTGTATATTTTTCAATGTAATTAGAATATAATTTTAATAAATGAGTTTTAGGAAGAGCAGGAAGTGAGGTACAGGTTAATAGGTAAAAGCAAGGCTGTTTTGAGAATCTGAACATAAGATCTTGATGTGCATGACAAGTTACAGCCAATTCACCAAAAATGCCACCTGTTTTATTTTTTCAAATATAGAACTCAGTCTCGCTCAGGTTATGTCAGCATTTCTATTGCAGAGGGGGAGTTAGGCTGGACTGTGTAACTCTGTTCCTATAACTACTTCTGTATGCTTCAAAAGTATAAAAATGTAAGTAGGAGGATCTGTTCTTTGTGGTAGGTTTCACTCATGTTGGTTAGAGGTTGTTTTAAATTTTGAAACATGACGTTTAACATATCTTCTAAAACTCATTGTAATTTCATGGGGGTAATAGTATGCAAATATCATGGTTTGGCATGACAGCCTCTTTTGGTGAGGGGGAAGGGGCTGTAAAGATGGTTCCTGTAAGAAGTTGCTCGCAACTCTCCCCAGCTCTGAGCCAGACCCACTGCTGGGACTGAGCCAATTAGACACCTCCACGATCACTTTTTAAGAAGAAGCCGGAAGAGGAGGTTTCTTCCTCCATCTTCTTCCTTCTTCTGCCCCTTCTTTTCCATCTGTCTGGTGGTGATGCAAGGAGTAGGAACAGTGAGAGAAACAACCATGCGGACTCCAAGGTCAGTGATGAAAGAGAGGAGGAGGTGTGCTGGAGCAGAGACTCCCCTGCATTCTATGGAGAGAACTGGTGAAGCTGAGATTTATTTTCATTTCTTTAAAGACCCCGCATCAGCGGTAGAGACTCATTTTGATAATGAGCCCATATCAGGGGCAGAGACTCATTCTGCTAAAGCTGGCCCCAGACCAGGGGCAGCGATTCACTTCATTAAAGGCCCTGTGCCAGGGACAGTGACTATGGCTGAAGGAGGCCGTGTCCCGTGGAGGGGACCCAACCACTTCACTGCAGACCCCGAGCCAGGGGCAGTAATTTTCTTCTTTAAAACTATGTCTGGAGCAGGCCGTGTCCCGAGGAAGGGACCCAATATCCACAGCTGTGACTGTGGGGAGGAACCCACGAAAAAGCAGCTCATTAAACTTATGCCCAGAAGAGGCCTTGACCTGAGAGAGGGACCCTGTAACTGCAGAAATTGCAACCGTGGCAAAGAATCCACACCAGAGATATTCACCAAGGACTGTGTCCCGTGTGAGGGACCCTGTATCGACAGAAGCCGCAGCTGCTGGGAACAACCCACACCAGAGAAGTTCATTAAGGACTGTGTCCCGGGGGAGGAACCCCGTGTTGGAGCAGGGGGAAGAATGCCAGGAGTCGTCCTCATCTGAGAAGACAGAGGCCACCTGTGAGAGACTGACCACATCCCCTACTCCCTGCCCCCCTGAGCCATTGAGAGGGGAGGAGATAGAAATATTGGGAGCAGTGAGCTGGGCCCAGGAAGAAAGGAGGGATGGGGGAGGGAGATCTTAAAGTGCTGGTTGTAATTTTCTCATCATCATCCTACTCCCTTTTTGCTTTTATTCCGTTCTGTTTCTTGTAGAATAAACTTTCCTACTTTCCTCTCTAAGTCGAGTACTAGAGTCTGTTTTTTTTAATTGAAACTTAAAGAACTATTGTTATTTTAGATAGAATTATAAGCTCTATCAGTGCTAGCATATCTTTTTGGATGTATATATCATACATATTAAAGATAAAAATGCTATAGGAAAAGTAAAGCATGGAGGAGGTAATTGATTCACGTCTCTCCCTGTTGATAGTTAAGTTGATGGCATTCAGTTAGGAGTTTCTCCTTTAAGGTCACATTTTTCTATTCTGGATTTTCTCTCAACTAGCATTTGAAATGTGTTCCAGGATTTGCTTGTGTCATTTAGCATGTCAGTCCTTGTGTTTCATGCTCTGAGTGTTGTACTCATAGACCATGGTTAGTTCTGTATTTCATCATATCGTATGTTATCTGGAGAGCTGCAGATGCCAGGCATGTGACAGGGTGTGTTTAACTTGTCTGCAGAGGATACTGGACTTGTTCGTGCTTTTCTGGCTTCTCTTGTGCTCCCTGTGCTGCTGGCCCTGGCACAGCTAGTTAGACACTACCTACCTGCAATCCCAGCCTCTCTCCAAAGGACTGAGGCCTTCAGCAGTGAAATTTGGAGTCCAGCTCATCCCAGACTGCTGCCTTGCTTCTCCATCTGTATCATTAGTCAACAAATGTGTTTTTTTCTGTTCTCTCTTCTCTGCAGTGAGTTGGACTGAGCTCTGCTGCTCGCAGTGTGAATTTTCCCAGCACAGCTGTGGTTGCAGTTAAGGCTCAGCTCTGCCTTTCTGTGTGCGATAAGGATGAAAGAAACATAGAGGAGCCCTCTGTGGTGAAGTGGTTGCTATACTGCACCTTTTGTTAAAGACATTTCTCTCCTACTTAATTTTTTTTTTTTAATAAAGGGAAGGGGAGTGATGAGACCAATCTGCCTGAAAGGGTAGAATGGCCCTAGAAAAGATTAACCCTTATCAGGGGAGAGCAGAAAATGACATGACATGACCCAAGTCAGGATGGGAACAGGACACACACATGATAAAACATCCCTTCTATAAAGTGGCGAAACTACTGATTCTTCTTTTTACCTTTGAAACTTGCAATTTCTTTCTACCCTATGGCATTTACGTCAGAAACAATCTGTTTGTTCCAGCTGATGAATGCATTTCTCCTGATATTTTATGTCTTCTCTATTGGTACTCTGGGATAGTATTGTTTGTTTACTCCCCTGCACAAAATGCCCAGGAAAACAAGAATGGCAAAGTGTTACTGCATGAACAGCCTCAGCCCAGTGTCCTGTCTCCACAGGATGCTTTCGATTGCTGTAGGCAGTCCAACTCCCAGGCACTAGAAGCATCAGTCCAGTATCTCAAGACTTAAAACTATCACAGTAACAAAGACAATATCTTAGAATCATAGAATTGTAGGGTTTTGAAGGGACCTTCAGAGATCATCTAGTCCAACCCCCGCTGCCGAAGCAGGTCCACCTAGATCAGGTCACACAGGAATGTGTCGAGGTGGGTTTTGAAAACCTCCAGAGAAGGAACCTCCAGAACCCTTCTGGGCAGCCTGGGCCAGGGCTCCCTCACCTTAACAGTGAAACAGATTTTCTTATGTTTAAATGGAACTTTTTGTGTCTTAGATTTATCCCATTACCCTTTGTCCTGTTGCTAGATAAAATAGAAAAAAGGGATGCCCCAACCTCCTGACATCCACCATTTAGCTCTTTGTAAATATTAATGAGATCTTCCCTCAGTCTCCTCCAAACTAAACAGCCCCAGTTCCCACAGCCTTTACTCATAAGGAAGATGTTCCAGTCCCCTGATCATCTTGGTAGCCCTGTGCTGGACTCTCTCCAGAGGTTCCTTGTACCTATTGAGCTGGGAAGCCCAGAACTGGACACAGGACTCCAGATGAGGCCTCACCAGATATGGTAGAGTAGAGGGGGAGCAGAACCTCCCTCCACCTGGTGACCACACTCTTCTTGATGCATCCCAGAATGCCATTGGCCTTCTTGACCACGAGGGCACATTGCTGACTCATGGTTAGTTTATTGTCAAGCAGGACTCCCAGGTCTCTCTCTGCAGAGCTGCTCTTCAGCAGGTCACCCCCAGTCTGTACTGGTGCATGGGGTTGTTCCTTCCCAGATGCAGGACTATGCACTTGTCCTTGTTGAACCTCATGAGGTTCTTCTCTGCCCGACTCTCAAGCCAGTTGAGATCCTGCTGAATGGCAGCACAGCCTTCTGGGGAATCAGCCAGTCCTCCCAGTTTGGTGCCATCAGAGAACTTGCTGGGGGTACACTCTGTCCCCTCATTCAGGTTGTTGATGAAGATATTGAACAAGACTGGCCCCAGAACTGATCCCTGTGGAACTCCACTGGCCGCAGACCTCTATCTTGATTCTGTGCCATTGATCACCACCCTCTGGGCTCTGTCATTCAGCCAGCTCTCAATCCACCTCACTGTCCACTCATCCAAGCCACACTGCCTGAGCTTTCTGATGAGGATGTTCTGGGAGACAGTGTTAAAAGCCTTGCTGAAGTCAAGATAGATGACATCCGCTGCTCTCCCCTCATCTAGCCAGCCGGTTATGCCCTCATAGAAGGCTATCAGGTTGGTCAAACAGGATTTCCCCTTGGTGAATCCATGTTGACTCCTGCTGGTAACCATCTTTTCCTTCATATGTTTAGTGATAACATTCAGGATGAGTTTTTCCATCACCTTTCTAGGGATGGAGGTGAGACTGACCAGCCTGTAGTTTCCTGGGTCACACTTCTTGCCCTTTTTGCAGACTGGAGTGACACTGGCCTTTCTCCAGTCCTCAGGCACCTCTCCTGTCCTCCATGTTTGTTCAAAAATGATGGAGAGCAGCTTTGCAACAGCTTTGGTCAGGCTGTTTTTTCATTAAAGAGTAAGAAAAACGTGAAGCCCATATGAATTTTGTAAATACTTTTGATATGTGAATACTCAGTGATATACTAAAAGATCTAGAGGAAAATAAACTTTTGATTAAAGAAGAAACTGAATTCCAAAAATTCCCTGCACATAACGTAAACTTCTTTAGGTACAAGGAGACCTGGACTTGAGTTTTTTGTTGAAGAAAGCTGACTTGCTGTGACCTTCTGTCAGGCTGCCATACTTTTTGTCTCTTTTTGGAACATACTGTACATAAATATTTATTGAATTATTTATTAATTAGATGTAATATTTTGGTTCAACTTTTGAGAGTTTTTCTTTCCTTGAAGTTTGTCATGGGAGCAGTGTGCTGTCTCACTGTGGTGGTCAGAAAAACCTGTGAAGTTGAGACTTTTCAAGCTCTTTTCAAGTTAGGCTGCTTTTTACTGATTTTAAGGATGATTTTGTTCTCTGCAGGAATGGGCTTTGGTATTTCATTTAGATTTAGAGTCAGAACTTGTCTATGTAGATTTTCTGTACCATGTTTACAAAAAGCAGACCTTCTTGTAGCTGTGTACTAACAATTGGAAAGACAAGTTCAAAATTATCTGCTCTGGAAAGGTTCCAAAAGTTTTAATTTGTCTGTATGTAATTCTGACAGCTCTACTAGAGCCAAATGTGCTTTCCTTACATTGGATGATAATGCTTAGCACATGTAGTGTTTTCGTCTTGAAAGCATGTCATTGTTTGACATGTAACTGTTTCTGGTAATGGGGAAGGGGAAACTATCCTTGGTTTTCTTTTTTCCTCCCATCTTGCTGGGGCCTCCACCATCCTGAGGAGGGTGGAGGTGGATGGAGGGCAGTGAGCAAGAGACTGTCATGGCACTTCATTGCTGGCTGGGCAAAACCATGACAAAGCACTACACAAACATTAACAAAGCTAGCAGTTAAGCTTTAAACTTTCTTTTAGCTAATATTTCCTTAGATTTGAAAGCAGACTGCTATCTGGACTGCTCTACACAGACTATAGTCGCATGATGGGCTGGCAATGAGTGCTAAAAATAGCTGCTGATGGTTTCTCTTTGTAGTGTAGAAAAACTCAAATCGCTTTTGAATATGAATCACTTTTCTGATGTGACCATGTCGCAGCTAAAGCTTCTAGCAGAGCACCAAATCGATTATCCTGGCAACAGTCTTTACATTTTCATGCAGGTCGTAATTGGGCTGAAGTAACTGATGTAATTTGTAGTAAAATGACAAGGAAGCAATGAGCTCCTGTTTCTACTCACTCTGCTTAGGGACTGAATCTGACTACTTTTCTGGCATACTACTATGTTCTATGAAGCTGTCCAACCTTTGTTGCTGTACTGCTGGTAATTAAATAATCTAAACCAGTCAAAGGATGGAATTTGGTAAGCAAAATAGTTAAAGAAAACATAGTTACTCTGCAAGTGCTTCTGTTGGGACCTCTGGCCACTCCACTATTTTATGTGTAGGGGGTATCAGATAGTTTGGAGATGCTTTCATTCCTAGGGGCAAGAGGACACATTACTGGGTGTCAAGTCTTTGAGAACTGCTCCTGGCTTGCTTGGAATTGTGGTGATGCTTTAAAAACCTTTATATTTGTGTTTTTGCCTGGTGGGTTAATTGTCCCTTCCTTTAGTTCACTTAGCAGAACAGGTGGCCTTATTTTTTAGCATCTTTGCAGATTTCCTCTTAAGCCTTATATTAGTGAGTTGAAAGAGGAAGAGGGCATAGGGTGCTTTATAAAGCTGTGTTCACTGAGGGCTGTGTTCCAACCAAAATTGTAAAGTCGAGAATAGTTACTCCAGAATCTTTTGCTGTTTTGAAGCAATTACAATTTCTCAATCTTGAAGTGGGGAGCATTGTCCCATAAAAGAAGAACATAACCAGGAGAAGCATTGAAACATGGAAAGAAGGATCACAGGTTTTATTTCTTTGCCCCAGGATTTTTCTCCACTTTGTCTCAAGACATGCACAGGTTTTGCAGGAGCTTGTGAAGGCTTGGAAGGATGAAAATAAGCATGGTCAACACTCTTCTTCCTTGAAGAAGTGCTGCATAATGAATTTTGACATTTACTAACCCCCTTTTTTCCCCCACCTTTGTCATACTTTCTGTACTTTTGAGTAAAGCCTGATGCAAAGTGTCTGGAGAGCGGATGTAGAGATGTGCTACTGCTGCAATTAGATAATGCTTTTTTTCTGGCTTTACATATATTTTCTATCATAACAGTTGAAAATGAGTGCAATCTGTTCTTTTCCTGCTATATGAAATCGACAGAGAGGCTTAAGTTTTCTTCAAAAAATGTTCTGCTATTACTCAACACATTTGAAAAGGCTATTGGTTTTGTCAACAGTCTGAGCAGCAGAAAGGGAGACAGATGCTTGCAATAGATTGTTCTTCTGTGTGTTTTTGAGCAAAAGCCAAACTGATTTTGTGAGAAGAGTACAGCAGAGTCTGGCTGTGTCACCTCCATCATACCATGCCTCTGTTTCCATTTACTGCAGGACAGTCATCAGTTACCAAATTCTCCAGTGAATGGGACACTTTCAGTTGTTGGTTCTTTTTTTTTCTTGGTATATGATTCATTTAGTTTTGATTAGGACCTTGGGAGGATGACTGTAGTTGTGGTGAAGCTCTGGAGTTGCTTATTAGTTGCTTATTATAAGCAGGAGGAACTGGAGATGTGGGTGCGGATGGGGGGCTAAGACCTCATTGTGCTCACAGCGACATGGTGGGACAGCTGCCATGACTGGAGCACAGCCATGGAGGGCTATTTATTGTTCAGGAAAGACAGGCAGACAAGGTGAGGAGGTGGAGTTCTTCCCACCCCTCCCTTCTTCCCAGGCTCAGAGCCCTGATCCTGGTGTCGTTATCTCCTCCCCCACTGAATGGCTCAGGGGGGCAGGGAATGGGGGTTTCAGTCAGTCTATTCCTGATAGCTTTGTCATCTCTGCTCCTCTGCGGGGTACCTCACACACATGGCAGCCCTGCACGGGCCGCTCCGATGTGTTAATCCCAAAGGCTGCAGCTCCTCTGCCTCTTGTGTGGGTCTGCTCTGCGGCCCGCAGGCTCTCCAGCACAGCCTGTGCCATGGTCGCCTCCCCACACAAGTCTCTCGCCCAGCCAGGCGCACTCACCCAGAGCTCCTGGTGGCTCTCAGTCCTGCCATTGCCCTCCATGGGTTGCAGGGGCACAGCCTGTATTCTCGCCACGGGTTGCAGAGTGGTCTCTTGTCCAGCACTCCTCCGTCCTTCCTCCTTCACTGACTGTGGGGTCTGCATGGTCACCTCCATCTTGTACCACTCTTACACCTCTTACCAAGCACTTCAAAGTCCTGTCCTTAAATAGTGCTGGCAGAGGCACCAGATTGGCCAAGCCGGGCTGGAGGTGGGTCTGAACCCAAGAGCCAGGGGAAAGTCTGAGAACTGTTTACAGGGTCTGCACTGCAGTCTCCTCCCCCTGTTACCAAGCACAAGTGGCTCCTTGCTAAACCATGACACAAGGGAAGGAGGTGGAGTTGCTCTCTATGTGAGGGAGCAATTAATGTGTACCGAACTGTGCCTGGGTGGGGATGAGGGGCAAGTTGAGTGCTTGTGGGTGAAAATTAAGGGGCAGGGTAAGGTAGGTGATACTGTTGTAGGAGTTTGCTATAGGACACCTGATCAGGAGGAGGATGTGGATGAGGCCTTCTACGAACAGCTGAGAGCTGCCTCACAGTCACAATCCCTGGTCCTCATGGAGGAATTCAAACTCCCTGATATTTGTTGGCAAAGCCACACAGCCAAGCACACACAGTCCAGGAGGTTCCTACACAATGTTGATGACAACTTGCTGTCACAGGTGATTGAGGAACCAATGAGGAGGGGTGTGCTGCTGCACCTGGTGCTGACAAATAAGGAGGATCTAGTTGGGGATATGAAGGTTGGAGGCAACCTCGGCTGCAGTGACCATGAGATGGTAGAGTTCAAGATCCTGTGTGGAAGAGGCAGAACACAAAGCAGGACCGTGACTCTGAATTTCAGATGAGTCAACTTTAGCCTCTTCAAAGACCTGCTTGGACTGATCTCATGGGATAAGATCCTAGAAGGTAGAAGTGCCCAAGAGAGCTGGTCAATCTTCAAGCACCACTTCCTCCAAGCCCAGGATCAGTGTGTCCCAACATGTAGGAAAGCAGGAAAAGGAGGCCGGAGGCCTCCATAGATGAGCGAGGATCTGCTGGGACAATTCAGGCAGAAAGCAGCCATCTATGAGAGGTGGAAACAGGGCCTGACTTCTTGGGAATAGTATAGGAACATTGCCAGGGCATGCAGGGGTGCAACTAGAAAAGCTAGAGCCCTTCTAGAATTAAATTTATCCAAGGAATTTAAGGACAGTAATAAGGCATTTTTCAAGTACATCAGCAGCAGAAGGATGGCGAGGGGGAATGTGAGCCTGCTGCTAAACACAGAGGGTGCCCTGATGACAGAGGATGCAGAGAAGGCCGAAGTACTGAATGCCTTCTTTGCTTTAGTCTTTACAGCCAAGGCCGGCCCTTGGGAAGCCGAGTCCAGCAAGGATAGTAGGATGGCCTGGACAGCAGAGGACTTGCTCTGGATGGAAGAGGAAGAGGTTTAAGACTTGTTGACCAAGCTTAAGGCTCATAAGTCAATGGGTCCTGATGGGATGCATCCTAGAGTGCTGAGGGAGCTGGCTAATGTGATTGTTAAGCCTCTCTTCATCATTTTTGAACAATCATGGAGGACAGACGAGGTGCCTGAGGACTGGCGAAAGGCCAATGTCACTCCAGTCTGCAAAAAGGGCAGGAAGGACGACCCAGGAAACTACAGGCCGGTCAGCCTCACCTGCATCCCTGGAAAGGTGATGGAAAAACTCATCCTGAATGTCATCACTAAACATATGAAGGAAAAGATGGTTATCAGGGGGAGTCAACATGACTTCACCAAGGGGAAATCCTGTTTGACCAACCTGATAGCTTTCTATGAGGGCATAACCGGCTGGCTAGATGAGGGGAGAGCAGCGGATGTCATCTATCTTGACTTCAGCAAGGCTTTTAACACTGTCTCCCAGAACATCCTCATCAGAAAGGTCAGAGAGTGTAGCTTGGATGAGTGGAGGGTGACGTGGATTGAGAGCTGACTGAATGACAGAGCCCAGAGGGTGGTGATCAATGGCACAGAATCGAGTTGGAGGCCTGTGGCCAGTGGAGTTCCACAGGGATCAGTTCTGGGGCCAGTCTTGTTCAACATCTTCATCAACGACCTGGATGAGGGGACAGAGTGTACCCTCAGCAAGTTCTCTGATGACACCAAACTGGGAGGACTGGCTGATTCCCCAGAGGCTGTGCTGCCATTCAGTGGGATCTTGACCAGTTTGAGAGTTGGGCAGAGAGGAACCTCATGAGGTTCAACAAGGACAAGTGCAGAGTCCTGCATCTGGGAAGGAACAACCCCATGCACCAGTACAGACTGGGGGTGACCTGCTGAAGAGCAGCTCTGCAGAGAGAGACCTGGGAGTCCTGCTTGACAATAAACTGAACGTGAGCCAGCAATGTGACTTCGTGACCAAGAAGGCCAATGGCCTTCTGGGGAACATCAAGAAGATTGTGGTCAGCAGGTCAAGGGAGGTTCTTCTCCCTCTCTACTCTGCCTTGATGAGGCCTCATCTGGTGTCCTGTGTCCAGTTCTGGGCTTCCCAGCTGAAGAGGGACAGAGAACTTCTGGAGATAGTCCAGTACAGGGCCACGAAGATGGTCAGGGAACTGGGACTGCTTAGTTTGTAGGAGAGTGAGTGGGGATGTCATTAATAATTACAAATATCGAGGTAGTGGTTGTTAGGAGTTTGTGGAATCCTTTTTTTCTATAGTAGCTAGCAATAGGACAAGGGGTAATGGGTTGAAGCTGGAACACAAAAAGTTCCACTTAAATATAAGAAAAAACTATTTCACTGTGAGGATGAGGGAGCAGTAGAACAGGTTGCCCAGAGGGGTTGTGGAGTCTCCTTCCTTGGAGGTCTTCAAGACCCGCCTGGACAGGTTCCTATTTGACCTGATCTAGGTGGACCTGCTTCTGCAGGGGGGGTGGACTAGATGATTTCTAAAGGTCTTTTCCACCCCCTACCATTCTATGATTAGAAGTAGCTTCAATAAGAGATACGTGTTCCAAGTCTTTTCTACCTCCCGATTTTGTAATTACTGTAATAAATCAGATACCACAGGTTACATGACTCTCAACTTCATCTCTTTTGATAAACATCTTTTAAATGATGTTTCCAGTAAGATTTTTAGCAAGCAGGTACTGGAGGATTGCTTTGACGATTCTAACTACATAGGAACTCAGTTATATTTCAAGTCTAATCCAGGCAAGATATTTTAGGATGTCCCATTCGCGTGGCTGTAGGTCTTGTAACCCCAATATGCAGCTTAGAGATTTGCTTGAATCTGCTCAGTAACACATTTTCTAATATGGTATAAATAACTAGTTACTTCCAAAACATAATAAGTTTTGGGTTTTTTTTTCGTCCTCTTAATAATGTGTGCAGTGGGTGTAAGCTCCATCCAGATCATGTTCCCTTCCAATGGGATTTCCAGTTTGGAGGGGTAGGTGCCCCTTCTGACTGTCTTTGGTGGTTTGACCCTGGCTGTATGCCAGGTGCTCACTACGCTGCTCTATCACCCTCCTCCTCGACAAGCCAGGAAAGGGGAGAAAATACGATGGGAGTCTTGTGAGTTGAGATAAAAAGCAGTTTAATAAGGAGAAAGCAAAGCCATGTGCGCAGCAAAGCAAAGCAAAATAAGCTGTTACTCTCTACTTCCTATCAACAGCGATGTCCGGCCAAAATGTATATGCCATGTAGTGGGACATACTGGGATGTTGATCTTGTACCAGAAGAACTGGTGAGAAAACCCAGGAGTTGATTCTTCAGCCAGTTAACGTTTAGGCTAGCATTTGAAGCACTCAGAAATCACATAATTTCTGTGCCCTTCTGAGCACTTCAGAGTGGAAGTGAGTTAAAGGTTGAGGGTTATGTGTATGTACTTGAAATAAAGGCTGTTTCAGATGAAACTTGTAATAAATACTAAGCTAAAATCTCTGTGGGGTTGAGAATCTTTGATTTTGAGAACTTGCATTTTTACCCTTTGCATCTTGACATGAACAAGGGGATTCCTACAAGTTTTTCTCTTTATCTAATGGAAAACTTGCATCCGAAATCTGGTGCAGCTCTGGGACGATCAGGCAAAATAGAGACCTTGTGTAAACTGTTCATTCACTTTTCTCACGTGGTTTTTAGCTGGCTGTTACTTTTGAAGCAAATATCACAGTCGCTAAACCCATTGCTTTGTTGCTGCTCTGCCCAGCCACATCCCTATGAATGAGCCCAGCGGCGCTGTCTGTATTTGGCATGTCTTGACTGCTCCTTTCACTGGGGCAGATGTGGAATCTGTAGCCTCTGCTGGAAGCAGACACAGCCACCACGGCCGTTGGGCTGACGAGCTGCCACTGCTGGAATATGCGACACCAAGGAGCTCCTGAGAAGGGAGCACTGTGGAGCAGGGGCGGGTTTGTCCTCTGCAGGCTGTTGTGGTGATTTGGAGGCCTCATTCAGCAAACAACAATTTGCAGTTTGGACGATTCATAAAGGAATTCCAGTATTTGTTTGCATCACTAGCCCTGAGCCCTGCAGAAAAGAGCTCTGTGGACTTACTCAGATCCTGCTTCCTTCCTCCTCTAAGGCATCAATGTTCTCTCAGGGTTTGAATTACCCCATACTCTTTTCAGGAAAATAAATAGAGTATCTGTAAGTTTAAACATTAAGGCCTTTGTCAGCCCACAGCAAGTAGCAGAGGCCTCCTGTAGATAAAACTATGTTTGGGAGGAGGTCCTTGTTTTACAGTGCATTGAGGTCTGTTGAAGGAGGGAGGCTTGGCAGCATTGAGACTGAAGTCCTCTGTCCAGGAGACAGGTGGAGCTCTGGTGAGGAGCCTTTTCCCCCTTTTTGCTCCCAACCACTTGTGCTTTATTTTTCAGCTAAAGTGTGTGCCACCTCTTATCTCTGCAGTGCTGCTTGCTGAAGGTGTGCAGGACCGCCCTCACCACCTCTGCAGCCTGGCAGAGGCAGATCTGATTCTGCACTCAGCTCTGCGGTCAGTGAAACACTCCTCCTGGATCCGCAATCTGAACACAGGAATGCAGATAAGCCAGGCATAGGTGCTTCTTTGTTAGTTACCATTTTCAGGGTTTTTATACAGCTCAAACAAAAGAATCACATTTGCCAACACATCTATCAATTTAGCCCTTCATCTTGATTGGTTCCCAACAAACACAAACTTTCCAAAATCATAGTGATTGGTAAAAAATTATATCAGTCCCTTTGTTTTAGTAACAACTAAGGTAACAGCCAAGGTAACCTAACGAATACATTTACCAGGGTCTTGTAGCTAAGGTAACAGGTCCCCATCAGGTGTGGTATGTAACTCTTGCAGTTTGATCCTTATGTGATTCAAATAAATACTTAATCAATAGGTGTTTTGAGTTATTTGCAAGTGCTTAGCTAATTGATTGAACTATTACTAGGTGATTAACAAGTGCTTGACTACTCATTGTGATGATAAGTTGTTAACTAAAATAATTGTGTATCTGCAACACTCCTTTCTGCTGTCCTGAACAGCTTTGCAGACCAAAACCAAAGTTTCTCCAGCACAGAGTACATATGTTATTGGTTAAGTGCACATACTGCCAATATGACCTGCTCTCCTGACTTGTTAGCTCCCACTGAAGCTGGTGATTAATCTGTTTCATACAGAAAAGACAGATCACAGCTCAGCAGTGACACTTTTTCCCGTGTATGGTACTGCAACGCCCTGGTGTTGATGCCCAAAACAACTACAAAGCACTGCCTGGCTTTGGTCTGTCTTGAAGCAGAATTTTGTACTAGTTAAATCAGCAATTTGTTATCACAGAAGTTTCTGGTTTTAATTGCCACTGGCAAACATGTTTGAAAAATAGTAAGCACTGAAATAGTGATTCTTAAACTGTGCTCTGTGGGACCATGCAGAGAGACTTGCAGATTCATTAAGTGAGCTTTTTGATGGAAAACTTGATAAAGGAGCCAGTAATGTCCAAGAAATTCACAGGTGTTGACAGACATTCGCTGATGTGAAGACTGTTGATTTGTTGCATGTAGATGAGATGAGATGTTCCCTGAAAACCCTTCATTAGTGGCCAGAGTTGCTCTTCTGGAAGGTTCTTCAAACTGGTCAAAGATTGGTTCTTTCTTGGAAAGCAGAGATGCTCTTTTGTGTGTCTCATTTGATGTTTGAATCCTGTGTTTCTTCAGTCCTTTGTATGCCAGAGCATCTTTTATAAAAGGGGTTTCACATAGCTGAACAATACAGTTTGTGCCCTTCTTCTCCTAATGGAAATAAAACTCATTTTTTGCAGCCTCTGACTATGCTGCATTTTGACCATCCCCAGCCACCCTCTAGGACGGCTCTGCCTAAAGCTTCTTCCCACTTGTGCCTCTAGTTTATCTACCTCAAACCCAGCGGCTACCCCTGCATCCTTACCAGGATCCTGGTCTCAGATTTGATCCAATGCTGCGAAACCTTTCCCCGTCCTTTGCTGTGGAACATAATTGCAAATTCCTTAATTGATGCCCTCTGATCTGTCAGTAGTGCAGCTTGTCCACAGTTCAGCCCTACCCTTGCCACCTCAATGCTTCATGACTTTTTTGTGGCATGTTTCTTTGTGACTCCAGGCAATACTTGAACATCGTGTGATTCACATTATCTCCTGTTGTTCTTCCTCCCACTTTGCATTTCTCTCTGGACTTTTTCACGTTCCTGTACTATATAATATAGTCCTTTGACTAGAGAAAGGGCTTGGAGGCCAGAAATGTATTCTTTCTGTGTTAACTGGAAGGACTTTTTGGGTTGAGAGAGGAAACTTTTCTTGGTTTGATGCCAAAAATAACACATCCAACCCTTCCCTTGACTAAACAACCTTCAGATTTAATATTGATGTGTAGCTTTATCCTTGCTCTGTTTTAGACTAGAGGCACGCCTGTGTAGGTACATGAGGAGAAGAGCAGAGCCCTGCAACTACAGAGGGAAGATCTGTAGCTTTATTCGGTGGATATTCTTTTTTCCTAAAAGACCTGGTGCTTCTGTTACTTTGACTAGGGATAACATTCCTGTGTTTCAAGACAGAAAAAACATATTTTCCGTTTTCCTACACCTCTGAAGCAGATCAGATTGAGGTCAAGGCTATGAGAGCATCTCAATCTGCATGAGATGTGATTGCACACATGCAGATCACTCCCTCTGCCTCCTGCAGCATGCATGGCTCTCCCAAGTGGGGTTGGGAAGCAAGCAGATTACTTCTTGCTTCCCTCTGGGAAAACAGGGATCTTGGGGAACCTTGTGTTTGCACCTAATGAGTGAATTCATACCACAGATGTTGTTATGCATTAATGCTGCCATTGTTTCAGTGTTTCCTAAAATCTGTTAGTTCGCCCTTACTCCCTGCCCACTCCAGCCCATTTCAGCTATATTTGGCATTGATGATAACTTCTGCTTCATCTGGAAATCCTTCTTGGCTTCTACCTGTATTTTCCTAATGTTGCTACATGGTCCAAACAAATAAGATTTTTTCTTGACTTCTACCTCAGTATGAGCTTAAAAACCTTCTAATGAGTGGTGAGGAAGACTGGAAGCAAAACTTTTAAAGAGGCTTTTGTGAAAAGGGTGTAGGGCTTTTGTGCTTCAGGTACATACAGAGCAGAGCTTAATTTTCTGATGCTCAGAGCTGTATTTATGAGCAGACTTCACGTTGGAATTCTATATTTTGAGACATGTTTGTAAAGCTCTTTCCTTTTCCTTCCAGGACATTAAAGAGCAGATGAGGAGGGTGAGGTCATCTCAGTAGTGCAGAAATTTCACAGGCTTAGAGAAGAAGCCTGCTTCAGTGTCATTACTTATCCTGAAGTTTCATTTTGATCTTGGTCTGCAAAACCTGTAGAGTTAAACAAAAACACCCCCCTCCCTGTGATTCATGACAGAACACCCTTTTACCTCAGGTCTTAATGACTGTATAATAAAAAGTAAAGAGAATGAAACTGCATTTTCATCCCTGGAAAGATGGAGTGTTACTCACTCTTTCTGCCTGCAGTACTTACTAGGTGCCGCAGATGAGGAAGACTATCTCCTGCAAGCTAAACCAAGAGGAAAATAAAAGCATGTTTTATTTGTTGGACTGCTCACTTCAGTCCTGCTTGGATTGATGGAGATTTGAAGTTGCTCAATTGAAAAGAGTTTGGACAGATGTCTGTATACCATATTGGTCTATACTGAGTCCTTACCAGCTCCACTGTTGGGAAGTCATCTCCTCTTGCAAGGAGAGCTGGGGGATATCCAAAGAGTTCTTTACTTCAAGACTAACTGTGATTTTTCTTGCCTATCTCATACATAGTGAGTTTGTTTTCCTGGTGCTGCCTGAATGGAAAGCAACACTGAGATGGCTGTAGTTGTACTTGTTTAGATCAAGTTGAGAGCAACACAACAGGAAGCTGCCTTTGCTGGTGCTGTTCTCTTTATGGTGTGAGCTGGAAAGTTTTAATGTCCTGGAGAATTTAATGTCCATAAATTCTGCCTTCAGTAAATTCTTCTGGACAATGAAAAACATGTCCCAAATAAGTCCTCTTCTGACATGCTGGCTGCAGAGGAGTCCCACACTAGAGGAGTTTGTGAGCAGAAGCCGTAGCTGCTGGGAACAACCCACACCAGAGAAGTTTGTTATGGACTGTGTCCTGTGGGAGGGACCCCGTATCCAAGCAAGGGAAGAATGCCAGAAGTCATCTTCCTCTGAGAAGAGAGAAGCAGCAGAGCCCATCTGTGAGAGACTGACCTCATCCCCCATTTTCCTGCCCCCCTGAGCCGTTGAGAGGGGAGGAGGTAGAGATATCAGGAGCAGTGAGCTGGGCCCAGGAAGAAAGGAGGGATGGGGGAGGGAGAGCTTAAAGTGCTGGTTGTAATTTTCTCATCATCCTACTCTCTTTTTGCTTTTTGTTCTGTTCTGTTTCTTGTAGGTAGTAGAATAAACTTTCCTACTTTCCTCTCTAAGTCAAGTACTGGAGTCTGTTTTGCCTGGAACCATAATTGGCAGCGAGCCCTCCCTGCCCTTGTCTCAATCCACAACAACCTTGCTTATCTTTTTCCTCCCATCTTGCTGGGGCCTCGGCCATCCTAATGAGGGTGGGGGTGGATGAATAGGGGGCACTGAGCAAGAGACTGTCATGGTGCTTCTGTGCTAGCTGGGCCAAACCACGACTCTGCCTTACTGCAGGTCAGCTGAGGCAGAGGAAGACATTCTGAAAAATGTTAGGAAGATGCCTCAATGCATCTGTGGCACAGTCCAAACTACTGTGGGATCTGCTGTGCAAGGGTCTTCCTGCTGGGTAGGACCAAGCAGAGATGGGAAGCTCTGCCAGGAAAGTATCACCCCTTACTGTTTACTACTCTCTGCTGATTGTTTTAGCAACTGACTCCTATGTCCTTGTTTGTGAGCTGTCCTCTTTGTGTCACCCTCTTGGGTGTTACCTAAGTCATTCTGTTTGGTTGGCACAGGGGGCAGATTGGATGGGACTTGGAGCAACCTGGTCTAGTGGAAAGGGTCCCTGCCCATGGCAGGGGATTGGAACTAGATGATCTTTAAGTTCTCTTCCAACCCAAAACATTCTATCATTCTATGACAGGAGCATTAAATATTTCTGTCCTTTGGGATCTGTTCTCATGCCTGTTGACACAGAGTTGAACTCGGCCATGGTTTGGTTTCTGTTGGCCTTACCATAGATGAGATGGGCACAACAGAGGGAACTGTGACGGAGCTGCTGTTGTGTGGACTAAACATTCCGTGCAGACCCTGCTTGGCAACTGGTGTCTCAAATCTGCCAGATCCTTTTGCTGTGGCCTTAATGAGTATTTTAGGGTCACCATCCAAACGGAAGATGTTTATTTTTATATAATGGCACAGAATTGAGTTGGAGGCCTGTGGCCAGTGGAGTTCCACAGGGATCGGTTCTGGGGCCAGTCTTGTTCAATGACCTGGATGATAGGACAGAGTGTACCCTCAGCAAGTTCCCTGATGGCACCAAACTGGGAGAACTGGCTGATTCCCCAGAGACTGTGCTGCCATTCAGTGGGATCTTGACCGGCTTGAGAGTTGGGCAGAGAGGAACCTCATGAGGTTCAACAAGGACAAGTGCAGAGTCCTGCATCTGGGAAGGAACAACCCCATGCACCAGTACAGGCTGGGGGTGACCTGCTGGAGAGCAGCTCTGCAGAGAGAGACCTGGGAGTCCTGGTTAATAATAAACTAAACATGAGCCAGCAATGTTGCACAGGGCTGTGCGAGAACTGGTGTTACAAGTTTCCACAGATAATACGGGTTGTGTTTCAACAGCCAGCAGCATTGCTCTGAGCTAAAAAGGGGAGGCATATAAAAGGACAATTTTCAGTTTAACCATGAGAAAAATCAGTACAGTTTGTTTGATCTGTGTGTCCATGGTTTCTCTAGAATTTACTGTCTTGTTCCTGGCCTGCTTGATAGGATTCCTCTTACATGGCATATATTCTTCTTCAAAGTATTACATTTAAGGGAAGTGGCTTATGTTTTACTTGCTTTCCTGAGGACACTTTCTGAAACCATTTACACTTCAGAATTATAAATATTGTTAAAATATTCCTGATACTGAGGTTTGTAGATGGTGATGTTCAACAACATAAATAATCCCCTGACATTTTATTTCTGGAAAAAACTTCTTTCTCAAAAAGTTGATTCAAGTACATTTTTCTTATGCAGCTTCTTAAGTAGTTAAAATTGTCTGGAATGTCAGTAGGCAGGAAGGGCTGTGAAGGTGGTGTGGTAGCTTTGTTTTTTTTCTGTGAGATGATCAGATGTAGTGGTTTTGCCTAGGCCAGGTTTTTTGGTAGCAGAGGGGCTACAGGGGTGGCTTCTTAAACAAAGAGTTGCCAGAAGCTTCCCGTGTAGCTCACAGGGTTAGGATCAGTCAGTTCTAAGCTGGACCCTGCACCTGACCCAGGCCTGGCCAATTAGTGATGGACGTAACACCTCTGTGAATAACATATTTGAGAAGGGGAAGTTGTTGCGCAGTTGCAAAACTGCAGCAGCAACAGGGAATGAGAATGTGAAAACATCTCTGCAGACACCAAGGTCAGTGGAGAAGGAAGGGGAGGAGGGTGCTTAGGCACTGAAAAGGCTCCCCTGTGATATATGGTGAGGACCATGGTGAAGCAGGTTGTCCCCCTGCAGTCCATGGAGGACCACTGGGAAGCAGAGACCCACTCGCAGCCCGTGGAAGACCCCACGCCGGAGCGGGTGGATGCCTGAAGTTCCGTAAGAAGTTCATCCTGCAGCAAGTTCCTGGCAGGACCTGGGAGTCTGTGAGGGACTCAGGCTGGAGCAGTCTGTCCCTGAAGGACTGTTCTCCCGGTGGATGACCCACACTGGGTCAGGGTGTGAGGAGCTGCCCCCATGAAAGGCCCCATGTGGGAGCAGTTTGTGAGGAGCTGCAGCCCATGGGAAGGACCCACACTGGAGAAGTTTGTGAGGGACTGTCTCCCGTGGGGAGGGGCCCCACAGTGTAGCAGTGGGAAGTGTGAGGAGGCCTCCCCCTGAGAAGAAGCAGCAGCAAAGTCCATCTGTAATGAACTGACCGCAACCCCCATCCTCTGTGCCGCTGAGGGGGAAGGAAGGAGAGTCCCGGGAAGAGGAGGGGTGGGGGGAGGTGTTTTTAAGATGGCTTTTATTTCTCATCTCCCTGCTCTTATTGTTTCTTTAATAAATCAAACCTTTTTCTCCCTAAGTTGAGTCTGTTTTGCCCATGACACTAATTGCCGAGTGACCTCTCTGTCCTTATCTCAACTCACAAGCCGTTTGTTATATTTCTCTCTCTCTCCTGTCCAGTGTAGGAGGGGAAGTGATTTTATGACTTGGTGGACATCGAGCTAAAGCACCACATCAGGTTGGGGGCTGACTGTACCCTGCCTTGGCAGTGGTTTCACTTTGGTATTTTTAATTTCCCTCTTTTGTGTCCTCATCTGTAGGTCCGTTTGTGGATAGAGTGTTGTACCTGTCCAAGGGTTTTCTTGTATCCTTGGGTTGCACTTACCTTCCACTAGGAAGGCATTTGGGGTATTTTGAGGAGAGAAACTTCTGCAAAAGTGTGGCCTGGGACAAAGGCTTCTACTGCAGCAGTGAGAGAGGAAAATGCAAGAACTTAACTCCGATATGGAGCATAGCCTGGAATTGAGGGGCTGCTGGGACCTGTGTCTCCATACCAGTGTTGAGCTGTGGAGTAGACACCGACTCTGCAACTGGCATATTAGGAATTTGGATTCTGCTGTGCATAGTTGCAACAGACTGTGCAGTCTTTCTCGCATTTCTCTGCAAAGGAGTTTAATGGGTGACCTAGAGCAATTATTTTTTTATTCCCCCCCCCCTTTTTTTTTCTTTTCTTTTTTTTCTTTTTAATAGAAGTAAACAAGAGATGCCAAAACAAACCTTTCATACCCTGATTTTTCAGGGGATTTTTCAGCAAGGAACAGTGGAAATAACTTTACTCCCAGCCTCTAGAGGTCTTCATGTTTTCTGAATATGGGAATGAATGAACGAGTTGAGATTTGAACTAGATTTAGATTAGTGCCAAGCACATGCTGTGAATAGAAGAGCCCTTCAGAAACTGATGTTTCTGTCCATGGAGGTGGAGGTGGATGGTCAGCTGAACAAAGTGTTCACTTTGGTTTCTTTGAAGGCAGAAATGTTATGATCAGCAAATGAGGTTGTTCTTGAGCGCTTGTTTTCTCTTCCTGTCTTGAAGTTGTCATGCAAGTGTATTTGGCAGAGTTTAACTCTTGCTCTACCTATTGATCGTGTTTTCGCAGTGATCAAAAGAAAAAACAATAAAAGTTCTATGCTCTGAGGAATGAGCTTGAATATATGGGGATAGGAGCAAACTGGAAAATAGCAGCTGAATTCGGTGCAAATCTCTGTCTTCTTGAGTGAGGCACGGTTAGAGATCATCATGACTTGCAGAAACAGACTCTATAACTCAAAGAGTTATAAAGAAGGTATGTTTATTTGGAGCCGGGCGCACGGGGGATCGCTCCACCACAAACGTGCGCACTCGACTCGGCAACTTGCTTGACTTATATTTGTTACAAAGTTACAAAATCATATGATGACATTATCCGCCTAGACAAAGACACAACCTGTCCCCGATTTCGCATGTAAATTAGGTCTTTTCTTCCTTTCATTTGCGTGATGTCTCCCGGTGATGGCCGGTGATGGTCTTTGGGGCCTTGGGAGATGAAGGCTGATAAGTCCTGAGGCTTTCTCACCCCTGATCTTCAGATATCGCTTGGCCCCTCGAATAACCGGTTTCTGCCTTCAAGGAAGTTGGAGGACCCCCGAGGTATTGTGTAAGGAGATAAGCATGACCTTTTTACAGCTTATGTGTGAATTTTGTCCCGTCTGAAAAATAAGCTTTATACTATTGCGATAAGTTAGTATAAGGTTTATTAGCACATGTTAGTATAAAGCTCTACATCAATCAGAGCAACTGAGAAAGGTGCATTTGTATAGTGCTTGGGGAATAACGCTTAGATTTTTGTTGTCAGAATTGTATATGTGAGCAGAACACATGGCTTTTTTTACTTGGGCATGTCCAACGTTTCCAGGGCATGTCAGCATTGGTAGCACTGTCCCTAGCATAGACTCTTAACAGCAAGTGTCCCAGTATTTTATTTTATTTTATTTTCAGTATGTTGTGGTTTTATCCAGCCAGGGACAAAGTGTCCTGGTTTGAGCTAGGATAGAGTTAATTCCCGTGAGGAACCGGGAAAGTTCAGTACCTGCTGAACAGCTGACCCAGGCTGGCCAGCAGGTATTCGATACCATCCTAACGTCATGCCCAGTATATAGGTGGGGGCTGGCCGGAAGAAGCTCTTCCGGGGTCGTGGTTTCTCGGTCGCCGGTCCGGAGCGGTCGCTTAGGTCGGGTCCGGGGTGGTGAGCAACTGCATCACTCACCAGTTTTCTTTGTAATATCCCCTTGTCTTTGTTATAGTTGTTCCTCATCGGTTTTCCCCTAGTAAATTGTTCTTATTTCAACTTACGCGGGCTCTTTTACCTTTTTTTTTTTTTTCCCCCCGATCCCCTCCGCGTTCTGCCGGGAGGGGGAGGGGGAGGAGTCGCGGGGTTTTATTCCCTTTGCTCCAGCTGGGCAAAACCACGACACAAAGAGCCACGAGGGTGCTTGCTCAATCCTCCCCCTCCCGGCGGAACGGGGAGGGGAACCGGAGAAAAAGGGAAAACCCGCGTAGGTTGAAATAAGAACAGTTTAATAGAACAACAAGAAGAAGAAACAAGTTCAGGAAAAAAAACCCAGTTATAACAGTAAATGAGGGAATATACAAAAGGAATGGTGTGTGCTGCATTTGTTTACCACCCGGGACCCAACACAACCTCTCCCAACTGGCAGCTGAACTTGCGGTCCCGCATTGCCTGTCCTGACTAGCTCCCTGCCTATATGTACTGGGCATGATGTCAGTATGGTATTGAATACCTGTTGGCTAGTCTGGGTCAGCTGCCCATGCTGTACTCCTTCCTACTTCCTCATCAAAGTTAACCCTATCCTAGCCCAAACCAGGACATTCCACCCCTTATTCTATACCATCTATGTCATGCCTAGTTTCACACTATACGACATCTAAACACCATACTTCCTCTCCCTGAAAAAATATGGGCACACACAGAGAAGTATATCATTCCCTCAGTTTATAGGCCATCCCCCTAACGTTCCCATTGAGTCAATTTAGGCCATAACTTCAGGTCTTCATTCATCATAAATCTTTCTCAGCAGGGCAGATGGGGTGTATGTGTGAGATAGGTCATTGCATGCAGTATCAGGAGTTTGCAGCTGGTCTATTTGGTGTATCTTGACTGTAAGTTGAAGGCACTGATCTTGAGGACGTCACTGGGTGCCAATTCACATTCCACCATTCTGTATCTTGCTTGTCCATGTCCATCTTTCGGTGATCTGGGTGGTCCTTACTGTAGTGTCAGTGATATGGCATAGAGCAACTATGGTAATGACGACATACAACAACAATGTTATTTAACAACTAACATAATACAATTTGATTCAACGAATTCACAGGCTATTCTCACCCAGAATCAAATTTCCTTGAGGTACACACTGGATTTCCCCATCCTTGCGCATCACCCACCAAGTGTACCCAGGTCCCTGAGCAAAAACAATCCCACAAATGGGTTTGCCTTTACCCAAGGTAGGACTCATCCAGACTGCTTTCCCTAACAGATCTTTTACGTGCACTACAGGGACTTTATCCCCTTCTACAGTATGTAAAAGTTCCAATTGGGCAGGGCCAGCTCTGTTCACAGATCCTCTGGAGTTGACTAGCCAGATAGCCTTTTCTAAATGTTTATCCCAATGTTAGAAGGTCCCACCTCCCATTGCTCTCAGTGTAGTCTTGAATAATCCATTGTGTTGTTCATTTTTTCCCCTGAGGCTGATGCATGATAGGGGATGTGATAAACCCCTTCAATGTCATGATCTTTGGCCCAGGCATCTATGAGGTTGTTCTGGAACAGTGTCCCAGCATCTGATTCAATTCTTTCTGGAGTGCCATGTCGCCAGAGGATTTTCTTTTCAAGGCCCTGGATGGTGCTCTGGGTGGTGGCATGAGCCACAGGATATATTTCCAACCAGCCAGTGGTCGCCTCCACCATTGTGAGCACATGGTGTTTGCCTTGGCGAGTCTGTGGCAGTGTGATGTAATCAATCTGCCAGGCCTCTCTGTATTTATATTTCTACCATCACCCTTCATACCATATGGGCTTCCACCGTTTGGCTTGTTTGATTGTAGCACACATCTCACACTCATGGACAACCTGTGCAATGGTGTCCAAGGTTAAATCCACCCCTCGATCACGAGCCCATCTATAGGTGGCATCTCTTCCTTGATGACCTGAGGTATCATGGGCCCATCAAGCTAAAAATAACTCCCTTGTGTTGCCAATCCAAATCTACCTGAGCTACTCCAATCTTAGCAGCCTTGTCCACTTGCTGGTTATGCAGATGTTCTTCCTTGGCCCTGTTCTTAGGTATGTGGGCATCTACATGGCGCACCTTCACAACCAGCTTCTCCAGCTGAGCAGCAATGTCTTGCCATGCTGGGGCAGCCCAGATGGGTTTGCCCCATTGTCGCCAGTCGTTTTGGATCCATTGCTGTAGCCATCCCCACAGAGCATTTGCCGCCATACACGAGTCATTGCAGAGATAGAGCCTCGGCCATTTTTCTCGTTCAGCAATGTCTAAAGCCAACTGGATGGCTTTTACCTCTGCAAACTGGCTTGATTCACTCTCTCCTTCTGCAACTTCTGAAATTTTGCGTAGGGGGCTCCACACAGCTGCCTTCCACCTCCGATGCTTCCCCACAAGACGACAGGACCCATCGGTGAACAGGACATACCGCTTCTCGTCTTCTGGAAGTTCCTCATGATGGGGCCTCTTCAGCACGGGTTGCCTCCTTTTCTGGTGATATTTCACTGTCTTCACACTCTGGCCAGTTTGTGATCAATTCCAGAATTCCAGGGCAGCTAGAATTTCCTACACAAGCTCGTTGTGTGATCAGTGCGATCCACTTACTCCATGTAGCATCAGTTGCATGATGTGTGGGGAAGGCCCTCCCTTTGAACGTCCAGCCCAGCACTGGCAGTTGGGGTGCTAGGAGAAGTTGCATTTCTGTGCCAATCACTTCTGAGGCAGCTTGAACTCCTTCATATGCTGCCAGTATCTCCTTCTCAGTTGGAGTGTATATGATATTCTCAGTTGGGTGGCATATGATATCTTCTTTGAAGGGGTATCTTTCCTTCACACCAGACAAAAGTCATCTCCAGAGGTTGAGGACTTTCTTCCAATTGCCTTGTCAATGCTGCCATTCTGGGACAGAGAGCCCAGCTGCCTGGCTTCCTTGCCCTCCAAATCCAAGCTGTGGGCCCCATTCTCCCAGCATCAGAGCAGCGAGGCAACAAGGTGCTCGCTTGGGTGGCGGCTGTAATCTTTTTGCACTTCTCTCAGTTCGCTCAGGGACAAGGATCGGGTGATTATCTCTGGCTCTGGCTCTGACGCTTCCTCCCGCTCCCGTGATGACACTGGTTCATCTTCATCTCTCACAAGGCGAACTGATTTTTTTGTCTATTTCTTTTTCTGGACAGGAGCAACTGACACTGGCACAGGTTGATTGATTCTCTGATTCGGAAACAGTGTCTGCTGTTAGAGTTAGGGCAGTAACAGTGTCATTTGCCTCGGTTTGAATAGTCACAGTTGTTGCTAGGGTGAGATTCATAATCTATACAAGTAAAAAACTCTTCCAATACCTGTTCATATTCTCCTGTATGTCAATCCCTCCGTAGCTGCCCAACCTCATAACAGTCTGAAAAACAAATTTTGCAACCCTACCCAAGAAAAACACCCTACCTAGAGGACAGAACAATAAAACCACAATGGCTGGAACATCCCAAGTGTATTCCGAATTGTCAAAAGTTAACCTGAATAAGTTAACCTGAATAAGTAAGGGAGAATGGAAAAGAGGGAAAAATTATGGCCCTCCATTTTTCCCATGAATTGAGTGTCATTATTGTCACTAAATTCTGAGAGGAAATGTCCAAGTTGCAGAAATGACAACCAAGTCATGTACAAGTACTGGCCTAGCTCCATACCCAGTGATATAACCATACCTTAAGCCAAAAACAACCAGCATATCAGAATGAGTGCTTTCGTCCCTTTTCCAAAGGCAATAAACAATATCACAGAGAATACATAGTTCATATGAGAAATTATTGGCCAACACCATGTAAGCATATAAATCAACATTGTGACCAGCAACTTTTTTAACTAATATCAGAAATATACACAATAAATTTATTTCAGCCCACTCTGTCTTATTTCAGCCCTGCGGTGCCCCATGTTGGGCACCAAATAATTTCGTGGTTTTGTCCAGTCGGGGACAAAGAGCCATGAGAGTGCTCGCTCACTCCTCCCCCTCCCGGCGGAACGGGGAGGGGAACCGGAGAAAAAGGGAAAACCTGTGTAGGTTGAAATAAGAACAGTTTAATAGAATAACAATAAGAAGAAACAAGTTCAGGAAAAAAAAAAAAAACAGTTATAACAGTAAATGAGGGAATATACAAAAGGAATGGTGCGTGCTGCAGTTGTTTACCATCCGGGACCCGACACAACCACTCCCAACCGGCAGCTGAACTTGCGGTCCCGCATTGCCTCTCCCGACTAGCTCCCTGCCTATATGTACTGGGCATGACATCAGTATGGTATCGAATACCTGTTGGCCAGCCTGGATCAGCTGCCCATGCTGTACCCCTTCCTACTTCCTCATCAAAGTTAACCCTATCCTAGCCCAAAACCAGTACACAGTACTGGCATTTGAGCCCTTCAAAGAAGAGGGACTGAGAAACTTTTTTAACATGGTTTTAATGCTAACAATTTTGTGTTTCTGGTGAATCAACAGGAGTTGATTTAACCATGAGATGTCTCTTGGCATCTCACTATTGTTTAGGAGTAGACATTACACCATTATGGATATGAACCATTACATTGTGTTCACAGAGCTAAACTTTGCCCTGGGGCTGCTGCCTCGTGGTAGGTAATGCCAGGAAAGCATGCAGAATGAATATGGATGATTTGCCCTTTAACAGAGTTGACAGCTGAATGTCATAAACCATCATAATTAAAACCACTTTTGTGGTCTGATGGCAGGTTTTGTCCCTGATGAAGATCTCAGGTGGAAATGGGAACTTGGGCTCTGGTGTACCCTGTTTTTGTTTGCTCTACGTGGCAGCAAAATCCCTCTTCTGGTTCAGAACAATGAATTGCATCAAATCCTGGTACTTGGGCAGCTCTCAGGAAGACACAAAATGCAATTCTAGAGCATTTTGACAGTGGTGGGATGCAGAGTTGATTACAGAGCTGGGAAGCTTGTGCAGAGATTCTGGAGCTGAGTCAAAATTCAGAATGGGGTTGTGGGTTTCCACAGTTGCAGATTGGCTGGAGAGATGTGTGTGACTGATGATGAGATCTCACGTGTGCATTTTTTCTTGGTTGCTTGGGGAGAGGACAAGTGTGTGAAGGGCCAACCAGCTGACATGTTAGAAGCAGTTAGTGGCAAACCAGTAGCACCCAGTCTGCTTTTTTGACAAACATCCCGACAGATGAAAAGCCTTATAGACCCACACGGAATGAACACGGACAGTTACTTTGGAACAATCTCAGGTTTTCCATGTAGGACGTCTTTGGTATGAAAGGATGTGGTGTGCTGGGATGGGACTCTAGCAAGTCAGTGGTGGAGGGTGGGATCAGACAACTCAAATGAAGGAGAATTTGGCCATATAGCACAAGAGTGGATCAGGATGGAGACCTTCATGAACTGTCCATGCAGACAGTCTTGCAGAGAAAGCTCAATGGGATATTGTCTTTTGGATCAAGGTCTTGAAATCTGGGGGTTTGAACCAGATCTAGTGATCTTTGGTGATTTCTTCCATCAAAAGCTATGTAGGAAGGGGGAGAATAAATATAGTGTGGCCTCTGCATTGGTAGCTGACTGCATTTCAGGGGACAGAAAAGCCCCTGGGTATGTGCCAGTAAATAGTGGAGGAGAACCATATGGAAATGTGGTAGTTTGACCCTGGCTGGATGCCAGGTGCCCACCACACCGCTCTATCCCCCACCTCCTCAGCAAGCCAGGGAAGGGGAGAAAATAAGATGGGAGTCTCGTGGGTTGAGATAAAAGCAGTTTAATAAAGAAGCAGCAAAGCCGCGTGCGCGGGAAGCAAAGCAAAAGCAGATAAAGCTGTTACTCTCTACTTCCCATCAGCAGCGATGTCCGGCCACCTCCCGAGAAGCAGGGCTGCGGTACGCGTAGCGGTTGCTTTGGGAAGGCCAGAAATGAATCTCGCCTCCCCTTCCTGCTCCTCTCCCGCAGTTTATATTACTGAGCTGACATCATATGGTATGGAATATCTCCTTGGTCAGCCTGGCTCAGCTGTTCTGGCCGTGGTCCCTCCCAAGATTGTGCTCACCTACAGCTATTGGTGAAGGTGGGGGAAGGAATGCTGGAGGGACAGCCCTGATGCTGTGTGAGCAGTAGTCATAATATTGATATCAACAGTAAGCACAGCACTGCAAGAGCTGCTGTGGAAAATCACTACTGTCTCAGACCCACTACAGGAAAGTGTCTGGAAAGCTGCAGCTTATTGCCTCATGTTGCAACATTAATCTATATCTGTGCTGAAAGGGAGAGGCTGGCAGTGTCATGGCTGAGGACTTTGAGACCCGCCACGTGCCCCAGGGAGTGCCAGCTCCTCTGCCCAGTGCACAGGCAGGCAGGCAACTGCGGTGCAGCTCTCCATGAGCTCATGCTTCTTGGCTGAAAGCGTTTGCTCTCCCATTACTGTTTCACCAGGCAGACTGCCTGGCTATGTGAAAAGTTTTACAGTGTTTCTGTGTGTCACATTTTCTTTCTAGTGTCAAATCTTTTTCTTCCGGCGTGACCTGTTAATCCTCATTTAATATCAAGATGGTTTGAGTTTGCTGAAGTGCTCTGGGTGGCAGAAACAATCTCACTCCAGATCCCAGCAACTGCTTCTCATTCATTACTGCTGACTTCTAGAAGTGGTTCTGATACTTAGTTCCCCTTGCACCTGTCACTTTCCAATCTGAAATATTTTAGCTTTTCTGAAATCTTTTAACTTCATTTTTCTGTGCTGCTCCATGTCATTATCAGGATGCTTTAGCAGCAGCTGGTGGATCTGCTCTGTTCACTTTGCAACTGAGCCTTTAGTGGGGAAGTCTCCCAGTGAAAAATAATTCTACTAATCTCTTAATTCCCTCCGTTTATTGGTGCCGCCCATTTGGCCCATTGACATTCAACTACATGGACCTGGCAGAAAGCAAGATAGACTGATGGCTGGCAAGGGCTTCTCACTACTGGACATATGGTGGAGGGAGAAAACATAGCTTTTCTGACATCCAGAAGCAGCAAAATGAACACGTGTTTTGTAAGACTTGCTAGTACAAAAACAGCCAGCAGCAGCGAACTCCAATGGGATGGAATTTCCTCTAAGGCAGTATGTATAAGCCTGCTTGTGGGAAGAGGGCATGAGTATGCCATTCCTTGGAAGTAGAAAGGTCCCTGTGCATCTTTACCCAGTAGTACTTTGTGGGTAGCTTTGAATTGATTTTTATAGATAGACTTGGTTTAAGCACATATCATAGGTAGAGATTGTGTTAAGGAGGACTTATCTGTATTGAAATTGTACAGCTTTTACTGCAGCACAACTGCTGAGGCAACTGAACCAAATCTAGCACGGGTCATACCGATGGAAATGCACTGACTGAAGTGTTGCTGTGATCAACAACCTAACAAAGTGAAATCAGAAAGCTGTGCTGCCATTCAGTGGAATCTCGACCAGCTTGAGAGTTGGGCAGAGAGGAACCTCATGAGGTTCAACAAGGACAAGTGCAGAGTCCTACATCTTGGGACGAACAAACCCCTGCACCAGTACAGGCTAGGGATGACCTGCTGGAGAGCAGCTCTGTAGAGAGAGACCTGGGAGTCCTGGTTGACAATAAACTAACCATGAGCAAGCAATGTGCCCTCATGGCCAAGAAGGACAATGGTATCTTGGGATGCATCAAGAAGAGTGTGGCCAGCAGGTGGAGGGAGGTTCTACTCCCCCTCTACTCTGCCATATCTGGTGAGGCCTCATCTGGAGTCCTGTGTCCAGTTCTGGGCTCCCCAACTCAAGAGGGACAGGGAAGTGCTGGAGAGAGTCCAGCACAGGGCCACCAAGATGATCAGGGGACTGGAACATCTTCCTTATGAGGAAAGGCTGCAGGAACTGGGGCTGTTTAGTCTGGAGAAGAGGAGATTGAGGAGGGATCTCAATATTTACAGATATCTAAATGGTGGATGTCAGGAGATTGGGACATCTCTTTTTTCTGTTGTATCTAGCAACAGGACAAGGGGTAATGAAAAGAAGCTGGAACACAAAACATTCCATCTAAACATAAGGAAAAACTCTTTCACCTTTGAGGTGAGGGAGCCCTGGCCCAGACTGTCCAGGGAGGGTGTGGAGTCTCCTCTTGAGATTTTAAAAACCTGCCTGGACACATTCCTGTGGGACCTACTTTAGCAGGGGCTTGGACTAGATGATCTCTAAAGGTCCCTTCCAATCCCTACTATTCTGTGATTCTGTGTGATTCTGTGAAATGGGAGCACACACACCTTTCTGAAATAGCTGAAGCCATGCTCTGTGGTGCATGTAGCTAGCTGGCTGCCCTGCCTGAGGACAGCAGTGTCTTCCCTGCCCCTCAGTAGCTTGCTGGGCCAGTGGCAGCGAGGTACCTTTCTGTCCCATTGGCTCTTCTGCCTCTGAAATGGGGATGCTGCTGCCTGGCTGGAACACTCATCTGGTGAGTTTTACTTTATTGAATTGACTTTGCCATTTTTAGTATAACTGATTTTAACCCACAATTCCCTGATTTTTCCTCAGTGAAGGCCTGGATCCAATCCCAAGGATTTGGACTGATGTAACATGGGTTTCATTCCTGCCTCCCTGCCCTTCTGCAGTGTTATTAAACTAACCGCTGCTTTTAGGAAGAAGTGTTTACCTCTGAGAATTTGTCATGTTAATCAAGTTTCTTCCTTTATTTTCCTGAAGGCTGTGTGTTTCAGCTGGAGAGGAGGGCATGGTATAGCACATCTGAAAGCCCAGCATCACAGGGCAGGATTTGCCAGGCACCGGTTTGAGGCTACAACCACAAAGGTCTTCTTCTATTTGAGGTCTTCGTAGAATCATAGTAGAATGGCTTGGGTTGCAAGGGACCTTAAAGATCATCATGTTCCAGCCCCCCTGCTGTGGACAGGGCCACCTTCCACTAGACCAGGTTGCTCCAAATTCCATCCTGTCTGGCCTTGAACACTTCCAGGGATGGGGCATCCACAACCTCTCTGGGCAACCTGTGCCAGTGCCTCACAGAATCACAGAATGGTAGGGGTTGGAAGAGACCTCTAGACATCATCTAGTCCAACCCCCCTGCTAAAGCAGGTTAACCTAGATCAGGTTGCCCAGGAATGCTACCCTCACAGGGAAGAACTTCTTCCTAATATCCATTCTCAATCTACACTCAGTTTAAAGCCATTATGCCTTGTCCTGTCACTACATACCCTTTTAAAATGTACCTCTCTGACTTCTTTATAGGCCCCATTTAGGTACTAGAAGTCTGTTATAAGGTGGCCCCAGAGCCTTCTTTTCTGTGGTCTGAACCACCCCAACTCTCTCAGCATGTCTTCATAGAAGAGTCTTCTGACATGGATGGGGAGAGGAATCCCCATTCTTCCCTCACCCCCTTCCCATAAAGCCCCACAGCCTCCCACGGTATTTATAACTCTGCAGGCTGACTTTGACTCATCTCCCCACTTGTTCTTCTGCCTCTGTCCCAGCTTCCTAGCCCTCTGGAGCACCTTCTGGGCACACGTGGGTTCTTTCCATAAAGCTGCTAATTCTGCGCACGCACGCTATTTATGATAAGCACCATCTGCTGAAGTTTGCAGGATGCTATCCTTGTTGGTCAAGCCGAGTGCCATGCCAGCTGGGTGCAGGCAGGCAGGGGACGACTGGTGCTTGCCTTGTGTTTTCTGATGAGACTGCTCTCCTGCACACACTGGTGCCTGCAGAAGTGTAAAGGATCAGGCTCTTAAGTAATTAATTTTCTGTGCTGTTTCATGAGCTTATCCTGCTGTCCCATCTGGAGTGGCTCTCTCTCCCAGGCCATCCTCTGTAGCACATTTTGTGCAAGTGCTTGGCACAAAGCACACCTGGGCAAGCAGCATGATGAACGATTTCCCTTGGAGAGTGCAGTGTTTAACTGCTTTGCTGCTGCTCACATTACGCCCCGCACCAGCTTTGCCTCTCACAGCACAAGACCACTCTCAAGAAGAGCCATGCAGCTCTTCAGTTCTGGCTGTCTCTTCAGTTGTCTTGTTCAGCTTAATCCAAAACCTGTTTTGGGCAAGTGCATAAACTCCTTTGTTAATTGTCATGTTAAAGTTTAGAAAGAAAGGAAGTGGGTTTCCCTCCCCCCAGAACAGTGTCTGGTTGAGGTTTCAGGTGACTGTAGGGACTTCAGATGCTGCATTTTGCACGTAGTTGCTACTTTCCAGTGCTATGCAAGAAAATAATTGTTCTTGCAAAATATTTGTATAGAGATTAAACCTAAAGGATCTACCTAGCTTGTTATCCAAAAGCTGATCTACATAAAGAAAACACATATATGTTGCTGACAGCACATGGCAGCAAAGAATGTAATTGAACAGGCTCTGAAAAGATGCTTAATTCTAAATATAGAGGACCACACTACAGCCACACTACTTTTGGAAAGTGTGACTGAGCCATCATTTTGTCTTCCCCTCCGCCACCTGTGTTGCAGGGTGTCAGAAGATGAATTACACATTACTCTGTTTTGCTTTCTTTAGCTTTGGTTTAAATCCAGTGGGGTAGAATGTGTCTTGATTTTAAGGTGAAGAGCAGGTCTATGCTACCATGTCACTTAGGAATCTAAATGGGTGTAAAATCTTTTTTATGCTTAATCTCGATTTCTGTGTAATCCAAGCAAAGGATTGAGATGTATTTAAATGAGCAGACCAGTATTGTTCCAGCAGGCATAAGCATTTTTTAATGTTGCAGAGGCAAGTGAGGGAGCTGGCAGTTTGGAGGTGCTCTCAGCAGCTTTTGATATTCCTAAAAGCAGTTCCTAATGCTTTCCTAATGTAGCCATGGATCCCAGGAGAGCAAACTGAAGCTTGCTGAGATCTGAATTAGAGCTCTAAAGTTTCCAGGGATCTGAGTAGTCTATTGCATCAACAGATGCAGAATATGCCATTGCAGAGATGTTTCCTGGTTTTAAGCTATAAAAAAAAGATGAACTTTTCTCCAGCAAAATTGTTGTTAGCTTCTGAAATGAGAGTATGGTAGAATTTCACTGGAACTTGTCTGGCAGAGAAGTAACGTCTTCTAGATAGTCTTGGGGGAAACTATGACATGGAAATGCAGTCAGTCTTGCAAGTGATAAGAGTCAGAGCAGCAATGCTCAGAGAAATATCTCTGTTGAACTAAGGGAGATCTGCTGCCCAAACACCACTATGCTACCCTTCAGTGTCATGGAGTGGATCTTGTGCTATTTAGGCTCAGACTCAAGATCCCTTGTGGGGAGGAGAGACCATAAAGCTTGCAAGGTGTTATCCTTCTTGGAGCAGAATAAAGCATGACTGGGTCAGAGATCTGGATTAGATCTGCATGATTGGATTGTGCTGGGATGGTGGTGGCAACTGCTCAGCCCATTGTAAACCAGATTAACTCTATGGCCATTCTGCCTTGCTGGTCAGGTCTGTCAGACCTTTACCCAGCCCTGGAGCCTCAACTGCTTTGACTGCATTTTGTCTCAGGCTCTGCTGACTTTATCCTTGGTGTAACTGATGGAGGATTAACATCTAGTCTTGCTGTGGCATCGATCTACAATAAATATTAAAATTTCCACCAAACATAAGGTCAGCATTGATCAAAATAGAGCAGGCACTTTACACTGGGAAATATTGCAGGGAGATGAACTTAAGCTCCTAAAAGTGATTTATTTGAAAATGTTCTTGGAGAGGGCTGGGAGGACTGTAGGTAGCAGATACAATTGCTTGTTTTGGTAGAAATCTGGTCTCATTTGAATTAGCACAGAAGCAACATTGCCTGTGCAGTCAGGAGGTCCAGCAAGAACATGGAGAACGTGTCTTGTTCTAAATTTGTGGGATTTCTTATAATTTGAGGGAAGCAACTCCTACTTTTCAGGGTATTTCTAGTAGCTGATTTGAAACTTGTAATATCTGGTACTTGTGGGTTCTTTTAAAGCCAGGCGCATTTGGTAGCAGTACACCTAAATAAAGGCAGATGCATAGGAGATGTAGGTTTTTCTAAGAACTTGATTATTGCTGTTGCATACCACCTCTGCAGCTGTAAATCTCATTTACCACGTGTTGCTTTTGCTATGATGGCTGATTTCAGCTCTGAAACAGGTTAATCTCAGCAGAAGACTTAAAAATGGATTAAAAAATACTACAGAATGGGGGGAGGAAGGACAAAGGGAATTATTTTGTGATTAATTCCTTAATTACCAAACATCCATATGTGGCAAAGGCTTTGTGCAGCAGTGCTGGATTTATGCCTGTACTTTCTGCTGATGCTTTGTTTCTGCACCTTATTGTGATGTTCTGCCTTTTTGGGTAGCCTTAATAGTTATCCACTGGAATCAGCATGCTTAGGGTATATTTTCAAGAGTGGAGCCTTGGATTTATACCTTCCTTACTGTCTTTGTATACCTTTCTGCCCTGGAATGAGGTAGTAGAGAGTAAGGGTGGTTTTGTAACAGTTGACTGTAGTTGGATGCATCAAGAAGACTATGATCAAGGGAGATTCTGCTCCCCCTCTACTCTGCCCTGGTGAGGCCTCATCTGGAGTCCTGTGTCCAGTTCTGGGCTCCCCAGCTCAAGAGGGACAGGGAAGTGCTGGAGAGAGTCCAGCACAGGGTCACCAAGATGATCAGGGGACTGGAACATCTTCCTTATGAGGAAAGGCTGCAGGAACTGGTGCTGCTTAGTCTGGAGAAGAGGAGACTGAGGGGGATCTCATTAATATTTACAAATATCTAAATGGTGAGTATCAGGAGGTTGGGACATTCCTTTTTTCGATGGTATCTAGCAACAGGACAAGGGGTAATGGGATGAAGCTGGAACACAAAAAGTTCCATCTAAACATAAGAAAAAACTATTTCACTATGAGGATGCGGGAGCACTGGCCCAGACTGTCCAGGGAGAGTGTGGAGTCTCCTTCCTTGAAAGTATTCAAGACCTGCCTGGATACATTCCTATGCGACCTGATCTAGGTGGACCTACTTCTGCAGGGTGGTTGGACTGGATGATCCCTAAAGGTCCCTTCCAACCCTACCCTTCTATGATTCTATGACTGTAAAATGCTTTGTGGTGCACAAGTGAAAGCATGTTTATGCTCCTGCAGAACCATACTTTGTATTCATAGAATTGTTGGAAAAGACCTTCAAGATCATTGAGTCCAACCACTAACCTCACACTGACAAGCTCACCATTAAACCATGCTCCTAAGCACCTGATCTACATGTCCTTTAAATATCTCCACCACCTCTCTGGGCAGCCAATTCCAGTATCTAATAACCCTTGTGAAGAAGTTTTAACAACCCTGTGAGGTTTGTCATAATCTCCAATTTTAGATACCTCTCCTGCCGCAACTTGAGGCCATTTCCTATTGTCCTATAACTTGGGAGAAGAGACTGACCCTCACTTTGCTAGAACTTCCGTTCAGGAAGTTGTCTCCTCTGAGCCTCGTTTTCTCTAAGCTAAACAACCCTAGTTCCCTCAGCCACTCCTCATCAGAATTCTTCTCTAGACCCTTCACTAGCTTTCTTGCCCATTTTTGGATATACTTCAGCCCCTCAGTGTCTTTCTTGTAGTGAGGGGCCCAACACTGAACACAGTATTCGAGGTGCAGCCTCACCAGTGCCCAGAACAGGGGGACAATCACTGCCCTGGTCCTGCTGGTCACACTATTTCTAATGCAAGCCAGGATGCCATTGGCCTTCTTGGCCACCTGGGCACACTGCTGGCTCATGTTCAGGCAGCTGTTGATCCAGGTCCTTTTCTACTAGACATCTTTCCAGCCACTCTTCCCTAAGGCTATAGTGTTGCCTGGTGGTGATGTGACCCAAGTGCAGGATCCGGCACTTGTCCTTGTTAAACCTCATACAATTGGCCTTGGCCCATCACTCCAACCTGTCCATGTCCCTCTGAAGAGCCTTTCTGTCCTCAAGCAGATTTACGTTCCCACCCAGCTTGGTGTCGTCAGCAAACTGACTGAGGGTGCACTCAATCCTCTCATCCAGATCATTGATAAAGATGTTAAATAGAACTGGCCCCAACACTGAGCCCTGGGGAATGCCACTGGTAATCAGCCACCAACTGGATTTAACTCCATTCCACACCACTCTCTGGGCCCGGCCATCCAGACAGTTTTCCACCCAACGAAGAGTACGCCCATCCAAGCCATGGGCAGCCTTCAGGAGGATGATGTGGGAAACAGTGTCAAAGGCTTTACTAAAGTCCAGGTAAACAAGATCCATAGCCTTTCCTTCATCCACTAAGCGAGTCACCTTGTTGTAGAAGGAGATCAGGTTAGTCAAGTAGGACTTGCCTTTCTTAAAGCCATACTGAACCTTTGATTGTCCTGTATGTGTCTCATGATAGCACTCAGGATGATCAGCTCCATAACCTTCCCTGTCAGGTTCATAGCAGAGGCAAAGAAGATAGGAAGTCAGTCAAGAGTTGCAAAGTGTGGGGGTTTACTCCATACACCCACACATGCTTGCCTTTTCTTGCATTGTGTCTCTGAGTCCAGAAGAGTTGTTCACTTGGTAATTTTATCATGTTTTTTCCTGGCTTCTTTATTTGCTCGATCAAGCCGTCAGATGCAGAAATCAAGTTTACTGTTGCTCACTTTCCTTTGCAACACCTTGTTGCAAGAGAGCAGATTGTGCAAGATGCTGTTAGCTCTGTTGCTCGTCTACAAACAGTGGTTACTCTTAAAACTGATCAATGGTGTGTTGTGAAACTTGCCACTGAGTTTTAACTGTGGCCATGTGGTAAATGCTGATGTTGAGGCATATTTTGTGACTGATGATAGAGGTCCTTTTTTAAAGAGGCTGCGCTGAGGAAGGGAGGACAGATGAATTTTGCTTTTCTCTATGACTTGGAAAAGTGGATCTGGCAGATGTGGCCAGGTAGGACTAGAGTTGCTGGTTCAGCCAAGTGTGGAATAAAATCTTAACGCTTGCATAGGCAGTACTTCAATCACTGGGTACCAAAAATTGTTTTAATATTGCTGTGCAGAGGCATGGCTTTTATAGCATGTCTGTAGGTTGGTTGATAATTATTAGCAGTGACTAGATGGTATCAGTCATGCCATTCAGTATGTAGCTTCTGATTTGTCAGTTCTGCTAGGGTTTTTGTGAACTATATAATTAAAATCACACTCAAAATAATCCTCCATTTCCCTCTCTGTTTTTCCAGGAGGCGAAGGGCAGAGTGGAGATGGGCAGCAGACCGTGCAGCTATCATCAGTCGCTGGAATTGGCTCCAAGCCCACGTCTCGGACCTGGAATACCGAATCCGGCAGCAAACTGACATTTACAAGCAGATTAGAGCCAATAAGGTGAGGACCAGGAGTGTACTGGGATATGTGTGATCTTGCTTTGTCTGCCTGCTAATGACTCTCTCTTCTGATGCAGTGGAGAATGCATATGCAAAGTCTGATGCTTTTTCCCCCCTGCATTGGTCAAAAAGCATATCGCACAATTGTGACTAATTGTAATGCTACTTGGCATAAGCTGAGTTTAATTATTTTCCTTGGTTCGATAAGGTAGCATGAAGAGAGCAATACCTTGCTTTAAATGAAGTCAGTCTTTGGGTACCAAACAAAACTTACTTTTGCATGCATAAAACTGTTGTAAATCTGCTGAGGAAGGAAAACTTATCTACACAAAGTTAGATAAGCAGAGACGTCCTTTATTTGACAATGCACCAGGGACAAGGGATCATTCCCAAAGAATGTCCAACAAGGTATTAAAATTAACAGATATTTATACCCAACATACTTTTGTTCTTTTCCACTATGCATAAAAGCCTGCTTAGAATTGTTCATTAAATTTATCCTTTACCTTGACTGATTATTTATTACTTTTACACATTACATCACATCACTCTAATCGATTGGTCCCTTATTACACAAGTTATACATATTCATATATATTTCAAAATCATTTGGCCAACTAACTGATTTAAGCTATTGATTATTTGGTGCTCTGGACCCGAATGATACTAATTATCTGGTGCTCAGGATCAGAAAGTTATAGGGGTTCAGGACAGTGAAAAGCCTAAAGGTTAATATAACAAACTCTTTTCTTCCTCTGAACCAATCACTCCCAACATTGTTCTTAGAGGTTTTATGGCTTGCAGGTGCATGGATCTAAACAATCCCCCTCATCGTTACTCTTATTTTCATTGTGCCTGATTTCTCATGCATGTTCTTCTCTTTGGGAGCAGCTTCACCAAGGAGGCCTAGTTTTGCTTAGTTATGCTAACTTACTTATGAATTTTACTTAAAATAACTATTCAATACAATCACTTGAATTTTTATACCTTCTATAACATTTCCCTCCTTAAAAATATTGATAATCATTACTCAATACTTTCATCTATTTACAGTGGAACATCATTATATGCTGGATTGTCATGTGATGGTGGATTCTGTTTATTTTGATTTCTTGCTACTGCTTGACTAATCATTCAATTATATTTTGTTCTGTGGCTTAATTGCCATTTTAGACAGACATAAGCTGGGCCAATTATTAGAAATACATATACCAAAATGAGCAATGTTTCGATTAATGTTACATTTCACAGAATTGCAGAATGATAGGGATTGGAAGGGACCTTTAGAGATCATCTAGTCAAACCCCCTGCAGAAGCAGGCCAACCTCGATCAGGTTGCATAGGAACACATCCAGGCGGATCTTGAAGACCTGCAGGGAAGGAGACTCCACACCCTCCCTGGGCAGCCTGTGCCAGGGCTCCATCACCCTCACAGTGAAATAGTTTTTTCTTATATTTAAGTGGAACTTTTTGTGTTCCAGCTTCATCCCATTACCGCTTGTCCTGTTGCTAGGTGCAATAGAAAAAAGGAATGTCCCAACCTCCTGACATCCATAATTTAGATATTTGTAAATATTAATGAGATCCCCTCTCAGACTTCTCTTCTCTAGACTAAACAGCATTTCCTCATAATGAAGATGCTCTAGTCCTCTGCTCTTCAAAAGTTCTCTGTCCCTCTTGAGCTGGGGAGCCCAGAACTGGTCACAGGACTCCAGATGAGACCTCACCAAGGCAGAGTAGAGGGGGAGCAGAACCTCCCTCGACCTGCTGGCCACACTCTTCTTGATGCATCCCAGGATGCCATTGGCCTTCTTGGCCACGAGGGCACATTGCTGGCTCATGTTTAGTTTATTGTCAACCAGGACTCCCAGGTCTCTCTTTGCAGATCTACTCTCCAGCAGGTCATCCCCAGCCTGTCGTGGTTTATGGGGTTGTTCCTTCCCAGATGTAGGACTCTGCATTTGTCCTTGTTGAACCTCATGAGATTCCTCTCTGCCTAACTCTCAAGCCAGTCGAGATCCTGCTGACTGGCAGCACAGCCTTCTGGGGAATCAGCCAGTCCTCCCAGTTTGGTGTCATCAGAAAACTTGCTGAGGGTACAGTCTTTCCCCTCATCCAGGTGGTTGATGAAGATGTTGAACAAGACTGGCCCCAGAACCAATCCATGTAGAATTCCACTGGCCACAGGCCTCCAGCTCGATTCTGTGCCATTGATCACCACCCTCTGAACTCTGTCATTCAGCCAGCTCTCAATCCATGTCACCCTCCACTCATCCACACTCTGAGCTTTCTGATGCAGATGTTATGGGAGACAGTGTCAAAAGCCTTGCTGAAGTCAAGGTAGATTGCTGCTGCTCTCCCCTCATCTAGCCAGCTGGTTATGCACTCATAGAAGACTATCAGGTTGGTCAAACAGGATTTCCCCTTGGTGAATCCATGTTGACTCCTGCTGATAACCATCTTTTCCTTCATATGTTCAGTGATAACATTCAGGATAAGTTGTTTCATCGCTTTTCCAGGGATGGAGATGAGGCTGACCGGCCTGTAGTTTCCTGGCTCATTCTTCTTGCCCTTTTTTAAGACTAGTGTGACATTGGCCTTTCTCCAGTCCTCAGGCACCTCGTCTGTCCTCCATGATTGTTCAAAAATGATGGAGAGAGGCTTAGCAATCACATCAGCCAGCTCCCTCAGCACTCTCAGCTGCATCCCATTAGGACCCATTGACTTATGAGCTTTAAGATTGCCCAACAAGTCTTTAACCTCTTCCTCTTCCACCCAGGGCAAGTCCTCTGCTGTCCAGGCCATCCTACTGTCCTTGCTGGACTCGGCTTCCCAAGGACTGGCCTTAGCCTTAAAGACTGAAACCTAGAAGGCATTCAGTAGTTTGGCCTTCTCTGCATCCTCAGTCACCAGGGTACCCTCAGCGTTTAGCAGCGGGCACACATTCCCCCTCATCTTCCTTTAACTGCCAATGTACCTGAAAAACCCCTTTTTACTTTCCTTAACTTCCCTGGCTAAATTTAATTCTAGAAGGGCTCTAGCGTTCCTAGTTGCACCCTTGCAAGCTCTGTCAAAGTTCCTATACTCTTCCCAAGAAGTCAGGCCCTGTTTCCACCTCTCATAGATGGCTGCTTTCTGCCTGAGTTGTCCCAGCAGATCTTTGCTCATCCATGGAGGCCTCCTGCCTCCTCTTCCTGCTTTCCTACATGTTGGGGGACACTGATCCTGGGATTGGAGGAAGTGATGCTTGAAGATTGACCAGCTCTCTTGGGCACTTCTACCTTCTAGGATCTTATGTCCTGCCTCTTCCACACAGGATCTTGAACTCTACCATCTCATGGTCGCTGCAGCCGAGGTTGCCTCCAACCTTCACATCCCCAACCAGACCCTCCTTATTTGTCAGCACCAGGTGCAGCATCACACCCCTCCTCATTGGTTCCTCAATCACCTGTGACAGCAAGTTGTCATCAACATTGTGTAGGAACCTCCTGGACTGTTTGTGCTTGGCTGTGTAACTTTGCCAACAAATATCAGGGAGGTTGAAGTCCCCCATGAGGACCAGGGACTGTGATCGTGAGGCAGCTCTCAGCTGTTCGTAGAAGGCCTCATCTACTTCCTCCTCCTGATCATATGTCCTATAGAAAACTCCAACAACAGTATCACCTACCTTACCCAGCCCCTTTATTTTCACCCATAATCATTCAACCTGTCCCTCATCCCCACCGAAGCACAGTTCAGTACACATTAATTGCTCCCTCACATAGAGAGCAACTCCACCTCCACGCCTTGTCAGCCCGTCTTTCCTAAACAATACATAGCCCTCCATGGCTGTGCTCCAGTCATGGCAGCTGTCCCTTGGGAGAATAATAATCCTTGCTCTTTCCACAGGGCTCCATAGACATGGACTACTCCAAAAGCATATTTCGAGTCTGTCCATATGTTTTGGTTTTTTTCTTTACTTGGTTCCAAAGCTCATATCAAAGCAATCAATTCTGCCTTTTGTGCTGATGTCACGTTGGGCAATGCATTCGCCTGTATTACTGTATTTACGGTTGTTACCGCATATCCAGCAGATCGGGTTCCTCTCTGCACAAAGCTGCTGCCATCTGTAAACAGCTCCCATTCAGGGTCTTCCAGAGGGACATCTTTCAGGTCCTTTCAACTGGAGTACACATGGTTGCTATGCAGTCATGTTCTAGTCATTCTTCCTCCTGAGGAGCACTTAAGAAAACTGCAGGTTTCACAAGATTGGTAGTTTTCAGGACCACATCATCCTGTTCTGTAAGGATTACCCGATATTTTATCATTCTTCTGGGAGAGAACCAATGGCTCCCTTTCTGTTGTAACACTGTAGTAACTATGTCACGAGTCTCCCCAAAGTGAGCTTCCAGGCTTCTCGTATCAGGATCACTGTTGCTGCTACTGTTCACAGACAGGAAGGCCATCCTTTACTTACTGTATCCAGTTGCTTGGAAAAGTATCCCACCAGTCTCTTCCATCTTCCCACCTTCTGGGTCAGGACTCCCAGGGCAAGGTGTTGCCTTTCATGGACAAATAATTGAACACAAGCAGACTTTTCTTCAGTGACTATTCAAATGTCATCCATATTACATGGCTTTACCAAGGGGAAGTCATGTTTGACCAATCTCACAGCCTTTTATGAAGATGTAACCAGGTGGATAGATGGTGGTAGTACAGTGGATGTGATTTATCTGGATTTCAGTAAAGCATTTGACACCATCTCCCACAGCAGCCTTGCAGCAAAACTGAGAAGATGTGGGCTGGATGATCAGGTAGTGAGGTGGATTCTTAACTGGTTGAAGGAAAGAAAGCAGAGTTGATCAACGGGGCAGGGTCTAGTTGGAGGCCTGTGTCTAGTGGAATCCCTCAGGGGTTGGTGCTGAGACTGGTATTGTTCAATATATTCATTAATGGTCTTGCTGAGGAAACAGGGCACTGTCAGCAAGTTTGCTGATGATACTAAACTGGGGGGAGTGACTGACACCCCAGAAGGCTGTGCTGCCATTCAATGAGACCTGGACAGGCTGGAGAGTTGGGCAAAGAGAAATCTAATGAAATTCAACAAAGGCAAGTGTAGTGTGTTGCGTCTGGGAAAGAATCACCCCATGTACCAGTACAGACTGGGGAATTAACTGTTGGAGAGTAGTGTAGGGGAAAGGGACCTGGGGGTCCTGGTGGGCAGCAGGATGTCCATGAGCCAGCAATGTGCCCTCGTGGCCAAGAAGGTCAATGGCATCCTAGGGTGGATTAGAAGGGCTGTGGGCAGTAGGTCAAGAGAGGTTCTCCTCTGCCTCTGCCCTCGTGAGGCCTTATCTGGAATATTGTGTCCAGTTCTGGGCCCCTTAGTTCAAGAAGGACAGGGAGCTGCTGGAGAGAGTTCAGCACAGGGCCACAAAGATGATGCAGTGGAACATCTTCCTTATGATGAAAGGCTGAGGGAGCTGGGGCTCTTTAGCTTGGAGAAGAGGAGACTGAGGGGTGACCTCATTAATGTTTAAAAATATGTAAAGGGTGGATGTCAGGAGGATGGAGCCAGGATGGAACCACCAACCTATCTATTCCATTTTTTGGACAGTCACTGAAGATGGGACTAAGAAACAATGTCACAGGAGACTTACTGGGGAAGAGAGAGGACTGGCTACAGATGCTGTCATGTAGCACAGGCTTGAAATTGAGTCTGTATGAAAAAAAAATTGTTTCTAGGTTCTGACCTTTCTCTGTGGAAGGAATTTCTTTTTGTCAGACTTGCTCTCTCAGATGATGGGAGAATGGCTGAAAGCAGAGAAGGGATGAGGAAGGAATTGTTACGAGACTTGTTCAGGCATGCACTTCTAAATGTCAAGCCTTGGACATGACGCTCAGGAATCCAGCGTCCAAGAAAAGCTTTTCGCAAGATGTGTGGTGCTCTGGGGGTGCCAGGGAGACTTCCAGGCAGGTAGAAAGCACAGGCAGGAGAAGAAGACTGGACTTTTATGCAGCTATGTAGAAAAACAGGCTAATTGAGTGAGGGCTATAAATGACTAGATGGAAAAGCATGGCCTACTGAACAGAATACATTACTGAATTTAGAGCAATAAGCTTCTGAGAAATAGACTGGATGTCATATTAATGAACCAGTTTCAGAAAGAATCTTCCTTCTGTCTTAAGAAAGCTGATCATGCAAGATGGTTCCTAAGTACAAAATGCAAAATAGCTAAATATTTATATGCTGAAAGTTAAGTAATGAAAGAAATGAGAGAACTCATCTAATAAAGTGGAAGATTTATTGCTTTTCACCAGATAATGACAACTTGACAGACTCACGAAATAGCCTGATCATGGCTATAAGCATCCCAAATGTTTTTATCTAAGGTCACAGCCTCTGGGTCTGAAAGGAGAACATCATGGTACTGTATCAAAGTTCAAAAGTACATCTGAGGTGTCAGAAAAGAGGATGTAATCTTTTTTTATTTGGTCAAACAAAACCTCCTAAACTGCAATAACTTAGTGCATGAATTTAAGATAAAACATGCCACTTACAGTGGCAGAAGAGTTCAGATATTGAGGATTTGTTAGGGACTTCTCTGTTTCAACAAAAAAGCGAGTATCAAATACTGCATCTTTCTGATAGAACTTCAAGGAGATCACTGCTTACACTGAGCTGTTGTCATGGTGTCACTGAGCTCAAGGATGCCTTGTGAAACGTGTTCTGTTTTCATCAATGAAAACCTCAATAGTCAGATTCATCGAAACAGCTTGGGACAAGTATAGGAGACTAGAGAAATGAGCACATATTTCAGTAATACAAGAGTCTCGTTGGAGTGGATTTGGCTTCAGATTGTACAAGGACAATTCTATCAACATAATTTAACACTTATTTGGCCATAAGGAGGTTAAAAAGGAATTCAAAGTTGCTGTTCCATTTTATTCTCTTTTTTAAGGTTAATTACCTTCATATGTTCACATTTACATCCCTGTGGTAGTTTGACCCTGGCTGGATGCCAGGTGCCCACCACACTGCTCTATCTCCCACCTCCTCAGCAAGCCAGGAAGGGGAGAAAATAAGATGGGAGTCTCGTGGGTTGAGATAAAAGCAGTTTAATAAAGAAACAGCAAAGCTGCGTGCGTGGGAAGTGAAGCAAAAGCAGATAAAGCTGTTACTCTCTACTTCCCATCAGCAGCGATGTCCGGCCACCTCCCGAGAAGCAGGGCTTCAGTACGCGTAGCGGTTGCTTTTGGAAGGCCAGAAGTGAATCTTGCCTCCCCTTCCTGCTCCTCTCCCCCAGTTTATATTACTGAGCTGATGTCATATGGTATGGAATATCTCCTTGGTCAGCCTGGGTCAGCTGTTCTGGCCGTGGTCCCTCCCAAGATTGTGCTCACCCACAGCTATTGGTGAAGGTGGGGGAAGGAATGCTGGAGGGACAGCCCTGATGTTGTGCAAGCGGTAGTCATAATATTGATACCAACAGTAAGCACAGCACTGCAAGAGCTGCTGTGGAAAATCACTACCATCCCAGACCCACTACAATCCCAGTGTACCTTTGTCAAATCAAAGCAAGAGAGGGGCCAGGAAGTTGAAAATAGCCTTCTGTTTTGAAGGTATACTGCTTGCCTGGGTACCTCAGCAGTAATTGTGGTTTAGAGCACATTTGGGTCATACCAATCAGAGCCTGATAAGATGCAGAGGAAAGCGACAAATCAGTGAGCATGTGTTTAGAGTTAGTCATAAAGTACTGTGTTTTCTGATGCTTAAAAACAACAGGCAGTTGTGCCCTTCAATTTTATATGTAGTTTTGAGGAGCGTGTGCAGTTAATTTAAGGGACTAGATGTCCATGAATCACAGAATCATAGAAAGGTAGGGGTTGGAAGGGACCTTTAGAGATCATCTAGTCCAACCCCCCTGCAGAAGCAGGTCCACCTAGATCAGGTCACATAGGAACATGTCCAGGCTGGTCTTGAAGACCTCCAATGAAGGAGACTCCACACCCTCCCTGGGCAGCCTGTTCCACTGCTCCATCACCCTCACAGTGAAATAGTTTTTTCTTTATGTTTAAATGGAACTTTTTGTGTTCCAGCTTCATCCCATTACCCCTTGTCCTGTTGCTAGATACAATAGAAAAATGGGATGTCCCAACCTCCTGATATCCACCATTTAGATATTTGTAAATATTAATAACATTCCCCCTCAGTCTCTTCCAGACTAAACAGCCCCAGTTCCCGCAGCCTTTCTTCATATGAAAGATGTTCCAGTCCCCTGATCATCTTAGTGGTCTTGCACTGGACTCTCCAGAAGTTCTCTGTCCCTCTTGAGCTGGGGAGCCCAGAACTGGACACAGTACTCCAGATGAGGCCTCACCAGATATGGCAGAGTAGAGGGGTGAAGAACCTCCCTCCACCTGCTGACTACACTCTTTTTGATGCATCCCAAGATGCCATTGGCCTTCTAACTTGTTGCTAGACCACCCAAGACAGGCTTGCTATGTTCCCTTCTAGCTTTTGCTCATGCAGTGTGTCCTGTGGGGAGGGCTGTGCTCTAATTGAAGTTGCTGAGTCAAGAGAAGCACGTGATGGGAAGGGTGGGACAGGAATTAGGAGGATCCTCTTGCTGGAAGAATTTGCAGCTCTCACATGAGTTTCCTGTATCTGTAGTAGTATTTGGGCTTAGAGCACAGTAAGATATACCGTTGTCCTTCTGTGGGGCTGTTTAGGACAATCAGTCTCTTTCTGATGTGCCTTAGTGTGTGTCAGTCCTCTTCCTCGCTCTTCGATCTCTTGACAGAAGCTGCTTACTGTTACAGGACTGTTTGACATCTGAAATCTATCTCCATATCTGTCTCTGAGACCTGGACGATGGACTTCTCATTAATATCATCATTAGCAATAAAAATGGGAATAAGAAAGCAGCAACCTTGCGTATAAATATTGGAAGGGGGCTTCTTTTTTCTTTGTTTTAGAGAATGATGGGGAAAAGCAGGTGTGTGACCTTGGAATAATTCACATGCACTGTTCCTTCCACTTTCCTGAAAGGGAGTTGGAAATTTCATGTTGCACTTCTAATTCACCTCTATTATTTGGAAATGTATAAATAATGGAGATTTCAAGCTCTTAGAAGCAAAGCAGTGAGTACAAACCCTCAGAAGAAAGGTGCCATCCAACCTGCAGGTTTGTAGGTCCATAGAGGCTGTCTCATGGGTAGGAGCTAGGAGAGGACAACATGTGCATGGTAGGGTTGGGCAGTAGCACCACTTCTGTATGAGGACACAAAAGCCAAAGCTGTGACTATCACAGGGAAGGCTGTGTTAAGTGTTGCCTCTGCTTCAGAGTCACTGGTAGAGGGACATACTTCTATACAGATACCAACAGGATATAGAATTTGTTACTGCTCCTTCCTGAGGCATAGAGCAGCTCCCTTCATCCTCTTCCTTTAAACTGAAGGCAGAAGTCCTTGGTGGCTGTTTCTGTTCCTGATGTCTGTGCTTCCCCATCTCATTTTCTTGCTGAGCAAATGAGAAGCCCAAGTGCTTTCTGGAGTGTGAAAAGGAAGCAGTTTCCTTGGTTCCAACTTTGCATTCAGTCTCAGCTTATAGCTTTTTCATGTCCACTGTCTCCTACACCTGACATTGTGAGATGACTGACCTCTTTGCTGAAGCATACCCGAGGATGTTTCTATAAGCAATGGTGAAATGTGATGGGTTTCTTTCAGAGAGGGATCTTTCAAGAGTAGAGGAAAAGCACAGCAGTATTTGAGTTTAGACTTTCAGCCTCTCTCATCCACTAATCATCCTTCTGGGATGTCAGAAGACTCTAGAAATTGTCACCAGATTTATTCTAGAAGTTGTCTACTTCCTTATTGCTGGCCAGAGGCCACATATATTTATATTTATTTTACAAACTGTTTTAAAATAAAGTACCCCTGAACTGTGTGCGACCACTGTCTTCCTGGAGAGCCACCATTCTGTTCTGTAGAAGATTATGTCAGGGCATAAGATCAGCATTATGAGTGACTTCCATGGCCATGTGCCATGGCATTGTTTATGTAAGATTTGACTTTGTGGACTTAGAGGGAAGCTCTCCTCTCTCCAGACAATGTGTCCAGGTTCCCTTCCAGGCTCACTTTCTTGTGACACACTGTGCATTCTTTTCACATGACTGATCTGTGTGTTGTTAATCTGAGCAGCCCTTTCCATAGTTCCTTGTTTGACCAAATGCAAACTTGGTCTGTCTTGTTTTTGTTCTGGACTATATTCATGGCCTGTAATTTCCACCAACTCTAATCACTTGCACATTTTAGCCTGCTTTGTTATAATATATAGCAGAATATGCATGATTATAATGATTTTATTTTCCTTTGTGTTATTCAGAGACAAAACAGTTCTGCCTTGAGAGTAAGTTTCACTTAGAGTAAAACATAAACAGGACAACATATGATAAGCCTGATAAAACAGTGTTCTGCCACTATGCTTTGTCCTGCTCATTTTATAGCAGTGGCTTGTTTATCAGTGTTTTTCTTTCCTTACTGAATTTTGTGAATATCACTTCTTTGAAAAGATCTGCTCAGAGTAACAAGTTTAACTGTAGATTTTTGGCACTCTCTCAAAATTGTTTGCTTGACTGTGGTGGCAAGTTCCACTTTGTACTATGAAAACAGTCATTTCCTGCTCTGTGCTACAACAAAATGTTCTCTCTTTTGGTTTTGCTGGCATGCAGCTTGATGAACCTCCTCATGTGTGGGAGGAGGGGAAGGAGAGTGGGAAGCAGACAGCAGCAGCATTTCAGCAGTTTTGCCCAAGAGAGAGCTAACTGTCTACTATTAATGGGCTGAAAGTATGTGATCTGGCTTCAGCCACTGTCCTTCCTCCTCCGAGTTCAGCTTAGATATTAGGAAAATCCAGGCAGCAGTGGATGGATTCATTTTAGCATCATGTCACAAAAATGTGGTGTGAATGCAAGGCTTGCTGAGCAGCAGTTGTAGTTTCTGGGGGATGATGGATGAGTAATTTCCCTGCTGAGACCAAAGGAATTGCAGTTAATTCCTCTTCCCTTCTCTCCCTTACAGGGGCTGATAGTTCTTGGTGAAGCATCACCTCCTGATCCTGCAGTAGATGATGCATCCTGTCCCGTTAGTGCTGAAGTTAAACTGGAGCCTAGTGCTGACCGTCTGGTAAGTGCCAGCAGCAGAAGCGACTGGGTCCAGATACTTCACATTAATGAATTTTCGGTAGGGAAGGTTCATCCTTTAAGCTCAAACTGTGTCTGGCATGGGTCTGACATCCTGTAGAAGCACTTCTCTGTGGGATCTCACATGGGAATTTTTGGTCTATGTAGCTTGCACCCTCCCAGATTATTTTGGGGTTAATAAACTGTAGAATTAAAACACATTTTAGAAGAGAGTTCCTCAGGGTACCTTTGCAGTATGCATTAGCATTTTGTGAAGCTTAAAAATCCTAACTAATCCATCCCTGCTAGCAAAAAAAGTAACTCAAACTAAGAGCAGCACAATTAGCAAAGGCTTCTAAAGATGTGGCCTTTAATATATGCCAGAGTGTTACCTCTTGGAAAGGGAACTAATAATTTTAGTGAGATGCACTGGAAACTACACAGAGTGCCAGGTATTTAGTATTTAATGCAAAAATGTAGGCCACAGACTAAAGGCTTCATCATGCTGTCCAGTCTGGCTGTGATTAATTTTGGTGGGACACATTGAGATATTAAAATGGAGAGTTTGTGAAGTTGTGATGTAGTACTAGGAGAAGGGTGGTCCTTGTGTGACTCCTACTACCAAACTGTAGGGCTCCTGCTTTTTTGCCCTAATGCCACATTTGGGGAGAAACAGAGCTTCGCTGCAATGGCAGTGCTTGAGTTTCATAGAACAAATATAGTTGATATAGATAAAAAACTTAACTAAAAGTGACCATAAAATTGTACTTGGAGTGTTTTCTCCTATCGCTGGCAAGGCTTTGTCAGAGTTTTCCTGAAACTGAATGCTAATATGAAATACTGTGAAATTTTTTTGACAACACTGGACTGTAAAGGAGTTATTACGAGTGACTGTAATAAAATGTCTCCTCACTTGACACTGGCTTTCATATTTGTGTTGGGAATTTAAGTCTTTACTTAGCAGATTATCTGAGCCCAAAACACTGATGTGTGATTTGGTATAATAAACAGGTTTTACTCACGTCTGAAATAGTAGATGGTGGTTCAGACACTTAATGGAGCCACGCTGGAGGAGAGACAGCAGGCTGGAAAGCCAGGATGAGCAGGGGTTGCTGCAGATCGTGATTGAATCACAAGCATTATGCAGTGTCTGGCTTTGAACAGTGATGTCTGTCTGTCATGTGCCCCCCACTTAATGCTTTAACTCAAAAAGTGCTTGGAGGATAATAAACAAGTGTAGTGACATTGCACTCCCATTTGCTTCCAAAATAGCATGCTTCTGCACTGATGAATTGGCTGTTTTTTGGGAGCTAATCTGTAAATAGCAGGCTGATAGCAGAGATAAATGATCAAATTTGACAGCAATGGGAAGAATATTTTCTTCCTTATCTATTTAAATCCGCATGATTATTTGACATGAGTGTATTTTCAACCTTGGAGTCTGCAGATGGAAGGACTGTGTCCCACCTGACTTTGTTCCTACATATTAAAGACATTTCCCATATGCCTAAAAAATCATCACATTGTCCTTTTTTAGATTGTCTTAGACATCATCTCTATACAGAATGGAAAATGTCCGTAGACATGTTCTGATGTATGGGAAAAAAAAGAAAGCTTGCTTGGCCTGTGCTGTCTGCTTTTGCTGCTCACAGCCATCTCACTGTTGCTGTGTTTACTCATTTCCTGCATTGTGCCTTTTCTCATCCCCTTTGCTTGGGTGTGAGCTCCTTAGACAGAGGCTTTTATGACTGTGGTGCTCATGCAGTGGAGATTCAAACTCTCTTGAGGGTCTTGGAGGTAATGGTGACACAAATAATAGTGAGAGCAGCAAAGAACAGCATGTTTAGTGTAAAGCAGGCTGTTGGTTCCTACTTGGCACCTTCTTGTGTCTACTCCTGCAGCTGTGCTTGCCATCTTGGAGGGTAACTCTTCCTGAAAAGGATATCTTACTCCCCTTGTACATGTGGCTGCTTGTGGATACTCACATCAGTCCATTCTGCCCATTTCTCTGCAGCTCTGCTGGAGGTGTCAGCCACCAGAAAAAAACTGCCTCCAGGCACTCAGCTTCTACACCCTGCTGCTGGAGGGTTTGTGCTTAATTAGACTTGCTCATAAGGGTGGGGTGTTGAGTCAGAGTCTTTATGTGCTCAGAGCCGGAGATTAGCCCAGAGGCCTTTCCCTATTCCTGAGCAGCTGCGAGATGTTCAAAGGGATTACAACAGCCCTCACCCAGGTGAGCACATGGTCACCTGGCTGCTCCGATGCTGGGAGAATGGGGCCAACAGCTTGGACTTAGAGGGCAGGGAAGCCAGACAACTGGGCTCCTTGTCCCAAGACGGGGGCATTGACAAGGCAATTGGAAGACAGACATAAGTCCTCAGCCTCTGGAGATGACTTTTGTCAGGCACGAGAGAAAGATACCCCTTCAAGGAAAATATTACATGCCACCCAGGCAAGTGGAACACCATGGACAAAGGTACCTGAGAGAGCTAGCTGTGCTGGAAATGATTTATAATGAGCGTCCACCCATAGACCCAGATGAAGTCCAATGCACGTGATCTATGTGGCAAAAGTTCCTACGAAGTGCACCAACACCCTATGCCAGTTCATTGGCAGTTGTCTCCTGGAGGGAGAGGGACAAACGGTGGAGGAAATGGCCTCTCAACTTCGGCAATATGAAGAAAACGTGTCTTCTTCCCTACAGACCTGCATCTCAGCTGTAGAGAATATGTCACAGAAGTTCGACCAATTCATGGTCCCCCTGCCCGAGCCCGTACTTCAGCTGTTAGGAATAGGTGCCTCTTTGTTTAAGAGAGGGAATATAGAGAGTATATGCCACGGGTTCTACTCGCAAGACCAGGGAGAGAACATAAGCAAGTGGGATAGGCCACCTACTCCGACTCCAAGGGCATGGGTACGGGAGTTGTGGGGAGCAACAGTTAGAAGCAGCAACTCTTCCTGGAAAAATGCCACTCCAGTTTCCAGTGAGTAGCCCCCTAGACAAGATAGAAGGGTTGTTTTTAATTCTGATACCCTTGAGGGGACTTCTAGCTCTTTTCTACAAAAAGTATGCAATGACTGCCATGGCCAATATTAGGGAGGCCCTGCCTCCAGCCAGGTGGAGGAGAGGGACAACCAGGTTTATTGGACTGTGTTGATTTGTTGGCCTGGCACATCAAACCTCCAAGAGTACAAGGCTGTAGTGGACACCAGTGCACAATGTACTCTGATGCCATCAAGCTGTAAAGGGACAGAATTCATTTGTATTTCTGGAGTGACAGGGGGATCTCAACAGCTATCCTTATTAAAAGCTGAAGTGAGCCTAACTGGGAATGAGTGGCACAAACACCCCATCTCTCCTGCTGTGAAAGATTTATGATGAATGAAGACCTGAAGTTATGGACTAAATGAACTCAACGGACACATCAGAGGGATGGCCCATAAACTGAAGAGGAAGTGTGGTGGTAGATAACTGTAAAGTGTAAACCTAGGCATGATGTAGATGGTATAGAAGAAGGTGTGGAATGTCCTGCTTTGGGCTCGGATAGAGTTAAGTTCTATGAGGAACCAGGAAGGGGTACAGCCTGGGCAGCTGACCCAGGCTGGCTAGCAAGTATTCGATACCATCCTGACACCATGCCCAGTATCTAGGTGGGGAGCCAGCCAGAAGGAGCTCTCTGACGGAGTCGCAATTTTCAGCTGGCGGTCCGGAGCAGTTGGTCGAGTCGGATCCCAGGTGGTGAGCGACTGCGTCATGCACCAGTCCTCTTTATATAAATTCTCTCATTTATTGTTATACTGTACCTTCTCAACTTGTTTCAAACTTTGTTCTATTAAACTGTTCTTATTTCAACCTACACGGGTTTTTCCCTTTTCTCTGATTCCCTCTGTAGATGCATCAGACCTTTTGTCTTTCTTTTTTACTAGTGCTTGAACTGCATCTCCGCCCTTATGTACACAAAGGAGAAAACCCAGCTAGAGAGACATTGGCAGTGAGTTTAGGAAATGCTGCACGAGGGAAGAAATGATGTGTAAACCTGGGGAGGAAGAGAGTGCTGGAGTGGAGAGCAGGAATGTTGCCAGCATGTTCTTGGAAGCTGCAGTGACAATCTGCCTTCCCTCCCCGCCATTGAGGCCACTTGCAGTGCAGTGGGAGATGTGTAACGTTCAGTGCTGCAGCCACCCAGTAACTGCTGCTCTCAGCAAAGCCAGGCAGTTTGTATTTCAGACCCAAGGCAGAAGGGATTGGGTAGCTCTGTGTCTTTAGTTTATATTTTACTTACTTTATTAAAAAAAAAAATGTTTCTAGCTTTGTGTTTATCAGGCAGTTTAAGCTTTATAGAGATGTATTATTTTTCTTATCCTTTTTTAGAGTGTTTCTGGATCCCAGACACTAGAGAACTTTGGTATTTCTGCTGCAAATACTCTTGAATCCCATCCCACCAAGCCCTGTGGAGCACCAAGACCTGTCAATGGAGTTATTAACACGTAAGTTGCTTGAATATTAGGGGAAAAGATTGATTTATATGAGCTTGCCAAAGCCCCTTTGGAAACCAGCCTGTAATATGCTGGTTGATAAGTGTGTAAATAATCTCTTTTTGAAAAAAAAAGGCTGTGATTGGAAACATTTTGGAGGAGATTGCTTGCTTGAGGTTTTCTGCTGCATTGTTTTTCTGAAAATGGTATTAAACTGAGCTATGTTTACATGAACAAGCACTGCAGGCAACCATACAATGAACATGTTCAAAAATATTTCATTATGGACATTTTTAATACACTTGCAAATCGTATGATTCAGAGGTATTAGTGGCCCACTTTTCTGGAGATCCTGACGAACACAAATCCTACTGATTTTGGGAATAAGACTTTCTCAATTCTTTGTTTATCCAGGTGTGGTGGTTTAGCCCGGTGTCCACCAAGTCATAAAAACACTCCCCCTCCCAAACTGGACAGGAGAGAGAGAGAAATGTAACAAACGGCTTGTGAGTTGAGATAAGGACAGAGAGATCACTCAGCAAGTAGTGTCATGGGCAAAACAGACTCAACTTGGGGAGAAAAAGATTTGATTTATTAAAGGAACAATAAGAGCAGGGAGATGAGAAATAAAACCATCTTAAAAACACCTCCCCCTGTCGGAGAGAGCATCACTGGAGAAATGACAGACACCAATACGTTTAGGTCATAACTCCCATTTTACTAACAAGCATCAGACTTTTATAATCAGCAGCAAAATTAGCATGTTTATACTACTTCTAATTGGTCCTTTCTCTAAAAGCCAGCTGCACTTTCTGCGACAAGCCTTGCGGTTTCACATACTGCTTCAGCCTCCTCCTTGCTGGAGATTGTTATCGTTTAGGCATTCTTTCTTCTTCTTTTCTCACAGTCGAGAGCCGCTAAAGGATAATCTGCACATTAGTTCTCAAAGCATGGGTTGTTCACTGTTACCAGGCCGTGGCCTCTTTCACACAGAAATTCCTCCATATCCCCCCACCCCTCCTCTTCTCAGGGCTCCCCTTCATAGAATCATAGAATGGTAGGGGTTGGAAAGGACCTCCAGAGATCATCTAGTCCAACCCCCCTGCAGAAGCAGGGTCACCTAGATCAGGTCGCATAGGAACATGTCCAGGCGGGTCTTGAAGACCTCCAAGGAAGGAGACTCCACAACCCCTCTGGGCAGCCTGTGCCACTGCTCCATCACAGTGAAATAGTTTTTTCTTATGTTTAAGTGGAACCCATTACCCCTTGTCATGTTACTATCTACTATAGAAAAAAGGGATGTCCCAACCTCCTGACACCCACCATTTAGCTCTTTGTAAATATTAATGAGATCTTCCCTCAATCTCCTCTTCTCCAGACTAAACAGCCCCAGTTCCCACAGCCTTTCCTGGTATGAAAGATGTTCCATTCCCCTGATCATCTTGGTGGCCCTGCGCTGGACTCTCTCCAGCACTTCCCTGTCCCTCTTGAGCTGAGGAGCCCAGAACTGGACACAGGACTCCAGATGAGGCCTCACCAGATATGGCAGAGTAGAGGGGGAGGAGAACCTCCCTCCACCTGGTGGCCACACTCTTCTTGATGCATCCCAGAATGCCATTGGCCTTCTTGGCTACGAGGGCATATTGCTGGCTCATATTTAGCTTATTGTCAACCAGGACTCCCAGGTCTCTCTCTGCAGAGCTGCTCTCCAGCAAGTCACCCCCAGCCTGTCCTAGTGCATGGAGTTGTTCCTTCCCAGATGCAGGACTCTGCACTTGTCCTTGTTGAACCTCATGAGGTTCCTCTCTGCCCAACTCTCAAACTGGTCAAGATCCCACTGAATGGCAGCACAGCCTCTGGGGAATCAGCCAGTCCTCACAGTTTGCTGTCATCAGCAAACTTGGTGAGGGTACACTCTGTCCCTTCATCCAGGTCATTGATGAAGATATTGAACAAGACTGGCCCCAGAACCCATCCCTGTGGAATTCCACTGGCCACAGGCCTCCAACTTGATTCTGTGCCATTGATCATCACCCTCTGGACTCTGTCATTCAGCCAGCTCTCAATCCATGTCACCCTCCACTCATCCACACTCTGAGCTTTCTGATGAGGATGTTATGGGAGACAGTGTCAGAAGCCTTGCTGAAGTCAAGGTAGATTGCTGCTGCTCTCCCCTCATCTAGCCAGTTGGTTATGCACTCATAGAAGACTATCAGGTTGGTCAAACAGGATTTCCCCTTGGTGAATCCATGTTGACTCCTGCTGATAACCATCTTTTCCTTCATATGTTCAGTGATAACATTCAGGATGAGTTGTTCCATTACTTTTCCAGGGATGGAGATGAGGCTGACCGGCCTGTAGTTTTCTGGCTCATTCTTCTTGCCCTTTTTTAAGACTGGTGTGACATTGGCCTTTCTCCAGTTCTCAGGCACCTCGTCTGTCCTCCATGATTGTTCAAAAATGATGGAGAGAGGCTTAACAATCACATCGGCCAGCTCCCTCAGCACTCTCAGATGCATCCCATCGGGACCTTGAGCCTTAAGCTTGGCCAACAAGTCTTTAACCTCTTCCTCTTCCATCCAGGGCAAGTCCTCTGCTGTCCTGGCCATCCTGTTATCCTTGCTGGACTGGGCTTCCCAAGGGCCGGCCTTGGTCGTAAAGACTGAAGCAGAGAAGGCATTCAGTACTTCAGCCTTCTCTGCATCCTCAGACACCAGGGCACCCTCGGTGTTTAGCAGTGGGCCCACATTCCCCCTCGCCATCCTTCTGCTGCTGATACACTTGAAAAATGCCTTATTACTGTCCTTAACTTCCCTGGCTAAATTTAATTCTAGAAGGGCTCTAGCCTTCCTAGTTGCACCCCTGCATGCCCTGGCAATGTTCCTATACTCTTCCCAAGAAACCAGCCCCTGTTTCCACCTCTCATAGATGGCTGCTTTCTGCCTGAGTTGTCCCAGCAGATCTTTGCTCATCCATGGAGGCCTCCTACCTCCTTTTCCTGCTTTCCTACATGTTGGGACACACTGATCCTGGGCTTGGAGAAGTGGTGCTTGAAGACTGACCAGATCTCATGGGCACTTCTGCCTTCTAGAATCATATTCCATGAGATCCGTCCAAGTAGATCTTTGAAGAGGCCAAAGTTGACTTGCCTGAAATCCAGGGTCACGGTCCTGCTTTGTGTCCTGCCTCTTCCACACAGGATCTTGAACTCTACCGTCTCATGGTCACTGCAGTCGAGATTGCCTCCAACCTTCACATCCTCAACCAGGTCCTCCTTATTCGTCAGCACCAGGTCTAGCAGCACACCCCTCCTTGTTGGTTCCTCGATCATCTGTGACGGGAAGTTGTTATCAGCAATCTGTAGGAACCTCCTGGACTGCATGTGCTTGGCTGTGTGGCTATCCCAGCAAATATCAGGGTGGTTGAAGTCCCCCATGAGGACCAGGGACTGTGATCGTGAGGCAGCTCTCAGCTGTTCGTAGAAGGCCTCATCCACATCCTCCTCCTGATCAGCAAACTCCTACAACAATATCACCTGCCTTGCCCTGTCCATTAATTTTTACCCATAAGCACTCTGCTCTCTCCTCATCCTCACCCAGACACAGTTCAGTACACATTAATTGCTCCCTCACATAGAGAGCAACTCCACAGTCTGTCTTTCCTGAACAATCCATAGCCCTCCATGGCTGTGCTCCAGTCATGGCAGCTGTCCCACCACGTCTCTGTGACTGCAATGAGGTCGTAGCCCCGCATCTGCACCCACATCTCCAGTTCCTCCTGCTTATTCCCCAGGCTGCGTGCATTGGTGTAGAGGCAGCACAGGGGCTTACTCAAACACACAGTTTTCCCTGGATGGGTGCAGGAGGTTCCTCCCCAGTTTGGCTCTTCCTCAGGGTGGTCAGCCTTCTGTATCTCAGCCCAGTGTGCAGATGAAGGGCACTTATCATTGCATTCCCTGTCCTGCCCCGTTTCCCTGCTAGAGGGCACAGCTTGTTCTGTTTTGCTTCTCCCCCCACCCCCCAAGTCCCTTATTTTAAAGACCTCTTTATTAAATTTGCTAGTCTCCTCCCAAATAATCCAGTGCCTTTACAGGAGAGATGAATCCCATCCTGTCCCATGAAGCTGTAGTCCCCAAGGAAGGATCCATTGTCAAAGTACCCAAAGCCTTCCCGCCGGCACCAGCCTCTCAGCCAGGAGTTCACTTGGCTGATTTTTCCATTGCAAACTCCTCCTTTATCACCACTGAACGGGACAGAAGAGAAAATAACCTGAGCCCCTCTACCTTTTACCTGCTTCCCCAAGGATTTAAAATCCTTCTGAATCCTGGAGATGTCATGCTTCATGACATCATTCATACCTACATGGAACACAAGTAGGGGGTAGTAGTCTGCATCCCCAACAAGCGGTGGCACTCTCTCGGCCACATCCCTGATCTTGGCTCCAGGCAGGCAGCACACCTCTCGTGACTCTCTCCCTGCTCCACAGATGGGTCTCTCAGTGCCCCTTAGCAGTGAGTCACCCACAACAAGCACCCTTCGCCTCTTCCTGCGATGTCCATTACCTACTGCAGTTGGATCAACTGATGGGTTTTTTAGTGGGTTTTCCCCTTTTGGAGCTTGCTCGTCCAAGTTCCTTTTCGCCAGTGCCTCATACTTATTTGTAGTGGGCACTCTGGAAGGAGGGCTTTGAAGACAAGCCTTTGTCTTTCTTTTATTTTGTAACCAGTGTACATGACTTATTGGATTCACTGGAGGCTTGCACCTGATTGTGGAAGCCTCCATCTATCTCCATTTCTTCCCCTCTAATATTACAGAGCCTACTCACAGTTTCCTGCAGCTCTTTCACCATGCGCTGCAGTTCCTTACCTTGAGGGCACCTATGACACATTGTTGCCTCTGAGGCGTAGGTCCCTAAGCTGCCTAAACACTCCCTGCACTCTACCTGGAGCGAAGCTTCTCTACTAACCAGCTCTGTCCAGGTAGATGCATTGACCTTCACCTGAGTTTTGTCCACCTGAGCCCTGGCTTTAGTCCTTAGGCAAGTGCTCACCATTTTGCTAGGTTGAAGCTGAAGCTGGGGCACTTCTCTGACTTCTGCTTCTCTAAAAGGGCCGTGAGGTTGTTCCCTGCCTGTCCTCCCTGCTCACCCTGCCTGCGTGAACTGCCGCGCCACTCCTGAGTGCCGTGCTCCTGGTCGCTCGCACTCCCTGGAGGACGATTAAATCCCCAGCGGATGCTGCGGTTCCGCCTCCCGGCAGGACCGTCCCCCTCACGAGAGCTGCCTGGTCCTGACGGCTCTCCTCGCTTATCCTCCACTCCCTGTGCTCCAGGAATCCCTGGATTACCTCAGTCGGCCGCAAAGCCGTGAATAAATGAGCCTTGCCTCTGCTTTGTTTACCTACATTCCTTCCCCCACAGTGGCGCAGGGGATGGGGGTTGCGGTCAGTTTGTTACAGATGGACTTTGCTGCTGCTTCTTCTCAGGGAGAGGCCTCCTCGCACTTCCCAATGCTACAGTGTGTGGTCCCTCCCACGGGAGACAGTCACTCACAAGCTTCTCCAGCATGGGGCCTTCCACGGGGGCAGCTCCTCACACACTGTCCCAACGTGAGAGAACAGTCCACCAGGAGAACAGTCCTCAGGGACAGACTGCTCCAGCCTGGATTCCTCACAGGATCACAAGTCCTGACAGCAAACCTGCTCTGGCGTGAGCACCTCCCCTCAGACTCCCAAGTCCTGCCAGGAACTTGTTCCAGGATGAACTTCTTATGGAGTCACAGCCTCCTTCAGGCATCCACCCGCTCTGACGTGGGGTCCTCCACAGGCTGCAAGTGGGTCTCTGCTTCCCAGTGGTCCTCCATGGACTGCAGGAGGACAACCTGTTTCACGATTATCCTCACCACAGGTCACAGGGGAGTCTTTCTTTCAGGGCCTAAGCACCCTCCTCCCCCTCCTTCTCCACTGACCTTTGTGTCTGTGAAGATGTTCCCACATTCTCACTCCCTCTTGCTGCTGCAGTTTTGTAACTGTGCAACAACTTCTCCTTCTCAAACATGTTATTTACAGAGGTGTTACCTCCATCACCAATTGGCCAGGCCTGAGTCAGGTGCATGGTACAGCTTAGAATTGACTGACCCTAACCCTATCAGCTACATGGGAAGCTTCTGGCAAGTCGTTGATTAAAGAAGCCACCCCTGTAGCCCCCCTGCTTCCAAAAAACCTGACCCAGGCAAAACCACTACACCAGGCTGTTTTGTTGAGAAAGTCAGTAAACAACAATAAGTGAAAGAAATGCTCCTGTACTACAGGATGATTTCACAGAATCACAGAATGATGGGAGTTGGAAGGAACCTCTAAAGATCATCTAGTCCAACCCCCCTGCAGAAGCAGGTCCACCTAGATCAGGTCAGACAGGAACATATCCAGGTGAGATTTGAAAACCTCCAGAGAAGGAGACTGCACACCCTCCCTGGGCAGCCTGTGCCAGGACTCCATCACCTCAACAGTAAAATAGTTTTTTCTTATGTTTAAATGGAACTTTTTGTGTTCCAGCTTCATCCCATTACCCCTTTCCTGTTGCTAGATACAAGAGAAAAATGGGATGCCCCAACCTCCTGACATCCACCATTTAGATATTTGTAAATATTAGTAACATCCCCCCTCAGTCTCCTCTTTTCTAGACTAAACAACTCCAGTTCCTACAGCCTTTCCTCATAAGGAAAATACTTCAGTCCTCTGATCATCTTGATGGCCCTGCACTGGACTCTCTCCAGAAGTTGTATGTCCCTCTTGAGCTGAGGAGCCCAGAACTGGACTCAGTACTCCAGATGAGACCTCACCAGGGCAGAGTAGAGGGGGAGGAGTGCAGGGACCACCTTGTGGGACGGGATTCACAGACTACGCATCAGACCAATATGATCAATGCAGAAGCCGTTTATTTTAGCATTCAATCACATTATATATATTATTCTTTTCTAAATACATGATGTAATCTATTATGATTGGATAGCTCAGTCTATCATGCTCTGTTCACACGCCTAATAACAGAATATGATTTTTTAAGCTTAACTATGTTAGTATCTTTATAGCAGCAGTTTCTACATTCCTTTACCTAACTCTTTCTTTATCTAATTTCTATTCTAAGCTTACACAGTTTCTTTCCCACACACAGCTGCCTTCATATCTACATTCTAATAAGCAACTCGTCCTTGACTATTCTTCAGGCCCACTGTTCACTGTCTGATATAACTAAAGTCTGAGGCCTGCATCTGAGGCCTGTGTCTGAGCCTAATGCAGCTTACGGTTTCATATAACCAAAGTCTGGGTGGGCCACATGTCCATTTTCCTTCAGGTACATTGCTACAATTCCCCCTTTTTCTTCTTGGACCAGCCAGACTCTTTTAACAGCCTTTTCAATCATAGCAGTTACACATTTCAAAATCAAAGGTACAATCATTAATAAGACTACGATGATCAGCAAAATAAACATGGCCATTTTAACTATCGACATTAACCATCCTTGTATTCCCCATGATGATAACAAATTGTCTAACCATCTCCACCCATCTGACACCTGTAAGTGGGACACTCCTTCTCTCAGTTTCTGTATACTGGCATGAATCAATTCTGAATGATCTGATAAGTTCATGCAGCACATTCCATCAAGATCCTCACATCCATGACCATGAGCTAACAGTGAAAAATCAATAGCAGCTCTATTCTGCAGTGTTGCATGTCTAATACTACTTACATCACTAATTAAGCCTTCTAATGTTATTGAGGTTTGATTGCCTTTTTTGCTAATTTGCGTAGCTGAGTTAATGAAGCAGATACTCCTATACCTGGAGCAAATATGCTAGTTGTTATTATTCCTGACGGAGACCAAAGGGTAACATGGTCATCACATTTACGACAAATTGCGTGACATCACGACCAACAGTTTTTACACTAGTTGAGGCAACGGATTGAGGATGGATCAGCCAGCATTCTCCTCAGAGGTGCTGACTTTTTTTAGTATAGCTCTCTCCAAGCATTGCACAATTCCTACAACATACAAAGAATCAGATACAATGTTAACTGGAATGTTTGACCAGGTAGACAAAAAACCCATACAACTGCCTTTAATTCTAGTGTTTGTAAAGTCTCCGGTCTGTCCCTCAAGCATATGATCATTCCATTTTCCTGACTCCTGCCAAGTTATGACTGCTTTGTGATTATTTTTACTTGCATCTGTAGAGACTGTAAGGCTTTCAACTGGAGTTTCTGATCAATATGGAACCTCCTCAAAAATTCGATTCTGCAGAACTGCATAAATCCTCACTGTAAATCCTCACTGTGACAAAATCCCCAGTCTAAATACACTTGAGTTAATGGACACAGAATTCAATCTGGGCCTTTGCCAGCAATTTCAATAATTCTGGTGCGGCCTTTCATTATCAAAAGACCAAACGCTTCCAATCTAGTGACAATCAAAAAGCTAAAAATATCCATTCCAAAATTTTTAATGGTTGAGGTTCACTTTCCACCCACTGAGCATGGGGATATTTTCCATTTCCCCCATTGATTAACATGAGCTCTATAGGGACATGTGATGTAAAACAACTTGCAGTGGTACCAGATATCTTGTTTGCAATAGATTGTAGTGCTGGCTGTTGCTTCTGAGACAAAGCTCGAGAATCATCTGCATAAGTACTGCTTCCTAGTAGAGGCATAAGAGGCACTAAATCCTCATTAGTAATTCCACACAGAGAACGTACCCACTGTATGTCTCCCAATCAGTTTTTGGATATCTGCTAGGTTTTTGATATCTGTTTTGATCTGAATTTTTTGTGACCGAATTTGAGCACCAGTAATCACCCAACCAAGGTAGGACCATGGTGCTTGTTTTTGAATTTTCTCAGGAGCAATTTGCAATCCAGATTGTTTTAGCTCAGACTGTAAATAAGGTAAAACATTCACATCTAAATTTTGGGCCACTATAAGGATATCATCCATATAGTGATAAATTATCCAATCAGAATGTTTCGACCTGATGGGTGCCAACGCCCAAGTCACATATATTCGGCAAATGGTTAGAGAGTTTTTCATCCCTTGGGGAAGCACTACCCAGTGATAACATCTTGCTGGCTCCTGCTTGTTCACAGATGGCACTGTAAAGGCAAATTTTTCACAATCACCAGGATGCAAAGTAATGGTAAAAAAGCAATCCTTTAAATCAATTACTTCCTATGCGACCTGATCTAGGTTGACCTGCTTCTGCAGGGGGGTTGGACTAGATGATCTCTAAAGGTCCCTTGCAACCCTACCATTCTATGATTCTATGAATAAATGCCAATGTTCAGGTAGCATAACTGGTGAGGGTAACCCTTGTTGTAAGGCTCCCATGTCTTTCATTACAGCATTAATGGCTCTTAAATCATGAAGCAAACGGTATTTCCCACTTTTCTTAGGAATACTAAAAATAGACATATTCCAAGGACTCGTAGATGGAACAATATGTCCCTTCTCTAATTGCTCTTCTACTAAACTGTGAATTGTGGACAGCTTTTCAGATGTTAGCGACTATTGATCAATCCAAACAGGAATATCAATTTCCCATTGAACTTTAAGGATCCAGAATGTTATCACTGAACATATGAAGGAAAAGATGGTTATCAGGGGGTGTCAACATGACTTCACCAAGAGGAAATCCTGTTTCACGAACCTGATAGCCTTCTATGAGGGCATAACTGTCTGGCTAGATGAGGGGAGAGCAGCGAATGTCATCTACCTTGACTTCAGCAAGGCTTTTGACACTGTCTCCCGTAACGTCCTCATCGGAAAGCTCAGGCAGTGTCACTTGGATGAGTGGACAGTGAGGTGGATCGAGAGCTGGCTGAATGACAGGGTGGTGATCACTGGCACAGAATTGAGTTGGAGGCCTGTGGCCAGTGGAGTTCCACAGGGATGGGTTCTGGGGCCAGTCTTGTTCAATATCTTCATCAATAACATGGATGAGGGGACAGAGTGTACCCTCAGCAAGTTCGCTGATGACACCAAACTGGGAGGACTGGCTGATTCCCCAGAAGGCTGTGCTGCCATTCAGCGGGATCTCAACTGGCTTGAGAGTTGGGCAGAGAGGAACCTCATGAGGTGCAACAAGGACAAGTGCAGAGTCCTGCATCTGGGAAGGAACAACTCCATGCACTAGGACAGGCTGGGGGTGACTTGCTGGAGAGCAGCTCTGAAGAGAGAGACCTGGGAGTCCTGGTTGACAATAAGCTAAATATGAGCCAGCAATGTGCCATCGTGGCCAAGAAGGCCAATGGCATTCTGGGATGCATCAAGAAGAGTGTGGCCACCAGGTGGAGGGAGGTTCTCCTCCCCCTCTACTCTGCCATATCTGGTGAGGCCTCATCTGGAGTCCTGTGTCCATTTCTGAGCTCCTCAGCTCAAAAGGGACAGGGAAGTGCTGGAGAGAGTCCAGCGCAGGGCCACCAAGATGATCAGGGGAATGGAACATCTTTCATACCAGGAAAGGCTGTGGGAACTGAGGCTGTTTAGTCTGGAGAAGAGGAGATTGAGGAGTGATCTTATTAACATTTAGAAATATCTAAAGGGTGAGTGTCAGGAGTTTGGGAACTATTTCACTGGAGAGTGACGGAGCAGTTGCACAGGCTGCCCAGAGGGGTTGTAGAGTCTCCTTCTTTGGAGGTCTTCAAGACCCGCCTGGACATGTTCCTATGCGACCTGATCTAGGTGAACCTGCTTCTGCAGGGGGATTGGACTAGATGATCTCTGGAGGTTCTTTCCAACCCCTACCATTCTATGATTCTATGATTGGCCATCCCCCAATGCCTGCAACTAAAAATGCTGGTTAGTCAGTCTCATTCCTAGCTGACTCAATATACCCTGGCCAACTAAGGCATTGTTAACATTTAAAACATATAGTCCTGTCCGAGCAATTGAACCATCTGACATTATGAAGCTAATAACTGATTTGCTATTTTGAGTTGATTGGATACCTCCAACTCCAAAAATTCCTCCTTATTGTCCAAGGGCCACATCACAGGCCAAAGAGACTTTGCTATAATAGTAACATGTGGTTTAGGCCCATCAGGGAACAAAAGACCACAGTTAGCCTCAAGTACCGAAGAGGCTGAGAATTGCCAAAGGGCAGGGAGAGCTTAATTGCTGCTTGGGGAATAAAACAGAAAATAATTTAATGCAACATCAACTAAAAAATAACCTTAAAACCAAAAACAACACAGAGTAATACAACAATGAAGAGTCAGACCAGCCTTTTTAAGAACACCTTCTTGCCACACCTCCCCTCTTCCCGGGCTCAGAGTCCTGATCCCGAGGTTTTTACCTTGGGACACGAGATGACAGGGAGTAGGAGTTTCAGTCAGTCTATTCCCGATAGCTTCTGCCGTTTGTCCCTCCTCAGGACAGGTGGGCTCCACACCAGTGCTCCCTGCAAGTCCGTGGGGTAACACACACACGGCAGCCCTGCATGGGCTGCTCCGACGCACATTTATTCCAAAGGCTGCAGCTCGTCTCTGCCTCTCGTGTGGGGTTGCTCTGCGACGTGCAGGCTCTCCAGCACGGCCTGGGCCATGGCCGTCTCCCCACACAGTCCCTCGCCCGTCCAGGCTCACTCACACGGAGCTGCTGATAACTCTCGGTCCTGCCATGGATCTCCATAGGTTTCAGGGGCACAGCTTGTATTCTCGCCACGGCTTGCAGAGGGGTCTCTGGTCTACTGCTCCTCCTTCCTTCCTCCTTCTCTAGCTTAAGGGTCCACATGGTCACCTCCATCTTGTATCACTCATACACCTCCTGCCAGCACTTCAAATTCCCGTCCCCTAAATAGTGCTGACAGAGGCGCCAGATTGGCCCAGCCGGGCCGGAGGTGGATGTGAACCCAGGAGCCAGGGGAGAGTCCGCAAACTCTTTACCGGGTCTTCACTGCAACCCGCTCCCCCTGTTACTAAGCAAAAGCTGCTCCTTGCTAAACCAGAACATAACATCAGCCCCAGTGCCCAAAATCATTTGTATTTTTAACTGCTGTTGATCTGGACCAGTTAGTAATACCAGATCTTCAGGCTTTGATTTACAAATATCCATTGCAAACAATATCTGAGGATCACCTGTGTATCCAAAGCCTCTATTCCCTCTATGTTTCTCTCCTTTATTTGGCACCATAGATCTAAATGGTATGAGCTGAGCAATTTTAGACCCTTTTTTAATTGACACAGGCGGACATAGGTTCTGCACCATTATACCAATGACTCCTTCAAAGTCTGCATCAGTTATCCCAGGCAATACAAATATACCTTGTCACTATCTTGACGACTGACCAAGTAGCAAAGCACATAAGCCATACCCTAACGGGCCTTTCATTTCAGGTGGAATACAATGAACTTGATTGTCTACTATAGTAATGTCTACTGCTATTGCCAAGTCCACTCCTGAACTCCCTGAGGTTGCGGAGGAGAGGCAACCCAGGCATCCTGTACTTGTGTCGTGGCGCACGGGACAGTCACCCTGGTTATTGAGTTTCCCAGCACCCTGCCATCTCTGTGAAATCTTGAATGACAATCTCCTACCCTGTGATCAAACTTTCCACAACGATCACAATTTCTTGCAAAGCCAGTATTTCTTGGTTCTGCCGAGTTTGAAACTTTTGCCTTGTTTTTACACCGAGTTTTAGTGTGACCAATTTTTCCGCATTTAGAAAAACTTTAATCCTCTACCTTCACACCCTTGCTGTAATAAAGGCTTTACTGCTGCAGCAAAAGCATTGGCTAAAAGCTCCGCTTGTTCCTCATTAGACCCTACCCGTGAGCAGGCTTCTAACATCTCAGCAAGCGTAGCAGATTTAGGCAATGTATAAAGAATACGTTTGCATTATGAATTAGCATTCTCCAGTGCCAGCGATACTAAAAGTTTCTCTTTCACCTCATTATCTAAGTCTGGATGTTTTTCCAAGGCTTCTGTGAGCCTGCTTAAAAAAGACCCACAGGGCTCCTTATTTTGTTGATGGATGTAGGGCAGAACTGTCTTCCCTAGATCTGGTACACTTTTCAACACAATTAAAGCTAATGACTGAGACAACTGCAAAGCCTGAACAACAAGCCTAGCCTCTACTTGTTCATTTGCAAAAGGACTTCTTCCCATCAACATTTCATGTGTTATACCAAATAACGGATCATCTTGCCCCCTGTTTAAATTTTCCACGGATGCTTCATGACAAAGACGCTCCTAGTCATTAAGAAAATGAAGTCTTTGAGCTGGCGACAACAATAACTGTACTATACGATTAGTATCTGATGGAGTTAACAACATACCCAGGAATATGTGTTGCAAAAAACCTTGAGTGTAAGAAGAATTTAAACCATATTGAGTAACCGCTTGTTTAAGCTCTTTTAACAATTTCCAGTCAAGATTTACCCACTTATTTGATTGATTCTGATCCCCCATAATCACAGGAAATGCCTCGGGTAACATAACCCCTTCTATTAAAGCATCTTTAACAATCCCTCTCCATTTTTGTCCTGGTTCAGGCAAAACTGGTTCCTGTTGTAGCGGTGCTGTTGAAGGTCTCGTAGGAGCTGGAGCTGCTGGATCAGCTTCTAATCTCCATTTTTAAATAGTCTCCTGTAATTGTTGGAGGGTAAACGGCGGGGGTCAGCGGCCCTGATACCCGCACCCGCACTGTTGCTGATGTTTTTGGTGTCGTTAAGGGGGAATAAGTAGGTGACTGCAATTCAGAATCTAGAGCAGCTGACGCCCCACTTGTATTGTCAATAATATGTTGCAAGATCGATTTATTAGAGTCATTATTCTTGGTAAGTTTTTCCTCCTGTGGTGGAACTTTGGGGTCAGAGGGAGATTTTAGTGTGATTGGAGGAGGAGGAGACCACTCCGTTTCTCCCGGCGATGAAGATAACAGTGGTGCCAGTAATGTGGAGGGAGCGGCAGCAACGACATGGACTGCTGGTCCTGATATGTGAACCTCCTCAAACATTAACGCAATCCCCTTTTCCTCTCCAGAAGTTATAGCTGCAAAGGCATCAGTGGCAGCTTTGTGTTCAGCCTTTAACTCTTGTAGAGTCTCCAAGTGGTAGCAAAGCACTGTGCCTCTCGTGATCCTAGGCTCACCTCTTCCCACAGAGCACTGCCAAGTTTTTCCCAGCTGGCAAGATCAAATGCTGTAACTGTATCAGTTATTATTCCCTTTTCCCAACTCCACAGCAACAATCAACATGAAGCTGGTTCGTCATATTTAAGTCCTCTCTTAGAGAGTATATGTTGGAGGAGATTTACTACTGCTTCTTCTTCTTTACTTAATTGTGTTCTCATACTCCTCCCTCCCAGCCGTTCACTTCTATTTCGGGTGTTCCTCTGCACAGCATTTTTCTTCTTGTGTTGCTCCCTGGCTGTTTGCCTCCGACTCCCAGACTCTGATTGGATCTGTCACTGGCTGGACTTTCCCATTTTTTCTCCCAATCTCTTCTTCTTATTTTAATGTTTTAGTAAGTTTGATATGAATCTTATAAAAGTTGGTGATGTCCCTGTTTGGGCACCACTTGCAGGGACCACCTTGCAGGACAGGATTCATGGACTACACATTAGACCAATATGATCAATGCAGAAGCCGTTTATTTTAGCATTCAATCACATTATATATGTTATTCTTTTCTAAATACATGATGTAATCTATTATGATTGGATAGCTCAGTCTATCATGCTCTGTTCATGTGCTTTAATAGCAAAATATTTGTTAAGCTTAACTATGTTAATATCTTGATAGTAGCAGTTTCTGCATTCTTTTACCTAATTCCTTCTTTATCTAATTTTATTCTAAGCTTATACGGTTTCTTTCCCACACACAGCTGCCTTCATATCTACATTCCAATAAGCAACTCGTCCTTGACTATTCCTTAGGCCCATTGTTCACTGTCTGATATAGCCAGAGTCTGAGGCCTGCATCTGAGGCCTGTGTCTGAGCCTAATGCAGCTTACGGTTTCATATAACCAAAGTCTAGGTGGGCCACATGTCCATTTTCCTTCAGGTACATTGCTATAGAGGAGAACCTCCCTCAATCTGCTGCCCATACTCCTCTCGAAGCATCCCAGAATGCTATTGACCTTCTTGGCCACGAGGGCACATTTCTGGCTCATGTTTAGTTTATTGTCAACCAGGACTCCCAGGTCTCTCTCTGCAGAGCTGCTCTCCAGCAGGTGAATCAGCCAGTCCTCCCAGTTTGGTATCATCAGGGAACTTGCTGAGGGTACACTCTGTCACCTCATCCAGGTCGTTGATGAAGATGTTGAACAAGACTGGCCCCAGAACCGATCCCCGTGGAACTCCACTGGCCACAGGCTTCCAACTCAATTCTGTGCCATTGATCGCCACCCTCTGGGCTCTGTCATTCAGCCAGCTCTCGATCCACCTCACTGTCCCCTCATCCAAGCCACACTGCTTGAGCTTTCTGATGAGGATGTTCTGGGAGACAGTGTCAAAAGCCTTGCTGAAGTCAAGTTAGATTGCTGCTGCTCTCCCCTCATCTAGCCAGCTGGTTATGCACTCATAGAAGGCTATCAGGTTGGTCAAACAGGATTTCCCCTTGGTGAAGCCATGTTGACTCCTCCTGATAACCATCTTTTCCTTCATATGTTCAGTGATAACATTCAGGATGTTCAGTGATAACATTCAGGATGAGTTGTTCCATCACTTTTTTGGGGATGGAGGTGAGACTGACCGGCCTGTAGTTTCCTGGGTCGTCCTTCCTGCCCTTTTTGCAGACTGGAGTGACATTGGCCTTTCTCCAGTCTTCAAGCACCTCGTCTGTCCTCCATGATTGTTCCTGATTGATGGAGAGCGGATTAGCAATCACATCAGCCAGTTCCCTCAGCACTCTTGGATGCATCCCATCAAGTCCAATTGACTTAAAGGCGTTAAGCTTGACCAACAAGTCTTTAACCTCTTTCTCTTCCACCCAGGACAAGTCCTCTGCTGTCCTGGCCATCCTACTATCCTTGCTGGACTGAGCTTCCCGAGGCCTGGCCTTGGCTGTAAAGACTGAAGCAAAGAAGGCATTCAGTACTTCGGCCTTGTCTGCATCCTCTGTCACCAGGGCACCCTCTGTGTTTAGCAGTGGGCCCACATTCCCCCTCGTCTTCCTTTTACCGCCAACGTAGCTGAAAAACGTCCTGCTATTGTCCTTAACTTTCCTGGGTAGATCTAATTCTAGAAGTGCTTTAGCCTTCCTAGTTGCACCCCTGCATGTTCTGGTGAAGTTCCTATACTACTACTTGGAAAACCCTTGAGCACGTGGTGCTTTGAAGTTCTGATGGTGACTAGAGAAGCATTGCCAGCACCATTGCACTTGCTTAGTACCTTGAGATGGAGGGAGATGTTACACAGGTGCAGTGTAAACAAGCATAGAAAGCACTGATCAGCTAATTCATTGCTGCAGCTGAAACAATGCAGGCTATAACAGAGCCTTTTATTTGCTTGTAGCTTTTGAACTGCAGAACCTTAGACCACAGAACTTTAATGTTTTTCATTTTAAAAAATGAAACATTTGTAAAATATACATGAAAAGATTCTGTAGATACAGAGTACTGGCACAGGCTGCCTAGAGGGTTTGTGGAGTCTCCTTCTCTGGAGGGTTTCAAGACCTGCCTGGACACATTCCTGTGTGACCTGATCCAAGTGGGACCTGCTTTGGTAGGGGATTTAAGTAGATGATCTCTAAAGGTCCCTTCCAACCCCTACCATTCTGTGATTCTATTAGTAGTTGTGCTGGTATTTGGTAGGTGGCATGCTGTATTGATGCCACAGTAGGGCAGTGTTACTGTGTGTGGATGGGAAAATCCTTTATATGTAAACCAGAAAGGTTAATGTTTACATTGGACCTTTCTGGTGTCGCTGCTGAGAGTTGTTACAGGTATGGTTCTCGAATCACAGAATTTTAAGGGTTGGAAAGGACCTCGAAGGGTCATCCAGTCCAATCCCCCTGCCAGACCAGGACCTACTTGAGTAGGTCACAAAGGAATCATACGTTCTCTATCTTGTGCTATCTGACATTTAGACTCATGAGAAACCTGTTTTCTTAAGATGGCCTGAACTGTACTTGTGGGGGACGCTGAATTCTAGGTTTAAAGTTGTTCAAATCTAGTGTGGCCTTTGGTCTTGCTCTATGTCCAGCTTTACGTGCTGTTTTCCATTCCGAAGGAATGGAAAGGTATTCCAAAGGTATTTTGTCAAGGATTCAGTGGTGGAAGAGTCTGGAAAATGACCAAAGTAAAAGCAAAAATTAGAGTCAGCCTAATAAAAGCTATTTTTCCTGTTAATCTGCAGTGCTTTAAACAGTTTAGTTTGCTGAGGTCTGAATTGTGAACCTGGCTGATACTTGCTGGGTACCATGGGATGGTTGAATGAATCACAGTATCTTTTGTATTCTCTTCTCTTCTTTGGCAGTCTTCAACCTGGCCTGGCAGAACATGCTCAGGGAGACAGCCAGGAAGCTGAGGAGCTCTTGCATAAAAAGCAACGGCTGAACATGGTTTCTTCAGCTTGGGATGGAACGTGTGTAGCAGCTCGCACTCGCCCAGTACTGAGCTGTAAGAAGCGACGACTTGTTCGACCTAGCAGCATTATGCCCCTTTCCAAAAAGGTTAGTGCTGTTTGTTTGGGGTTTTTTTGATGCAGTATATATAACTAAAGCTCCACACCAAAGAGCCTGATGAGGTACTGGTCTGTTAATCCAGTGTGCTTTTGCTCTTGTCATGAAGAGATCTCCTTGTTTTGGGAATGTTCGTGGTTATTAAGAAGGAAAAAATAATGGGGAGGGAGAGGAGGACAGTGAGGTTTCAAAGGCTGTTAGAGAGGTAAAGGAGAAAGCTTTTAATTTGTTGAAGACTTTTATTAGCTGTCACTGGCAGGAGGAGATGCTGAACTTTGATGTGGGTTTTCTTTTCTAAAACCACCAACCTGAGATGATCTTCAGGCCAGGCATTTCAATATGGCACAGTCTGAGCAGTCAAAAGAAACTATGAAAAGTCAAGTATCAGGAAACCTTAAATCTGAGCACAGGAATAAACACAACCCCAGGAACTTGCTGATGCTTGCTCAAACAAAAACTACAGTGATCTGGCCAGGCAGGAATATGTGAGATGTCTTGCAAAAGGCCTGCTGAGGTGATTGTGTTTGCTTCTGTTGCTGAAGTTTGGAAAACACTGTTCTTGGGGCTTTTTTTCATTTATTGTTTTTATTTTATACTCCTCTCCACATAGTCTTCCCTTAACCTTATGCAGAATTCAGTTCAGGGGAAATACAGTTTATTCCCTTTGTGAGGAAAGACTGTGTTTCATTCTTTTTAGTTTCTCTTAGGAATGCCATAAACAGTCAGTTGGAGGATAGATAGTTAGAAATTGAGGAAATAAAGACCTTTTTTGTGCATGCAGCTCTCATGATTGCAGAACCAAAAATTTGCAGTGGCAAAAATCCACTTAAACCTTTGAGTCAAAGTGTTTCAAGACAAACTTTACCACAAGGGTTTGGGGATTTTCACTCTGTGGGTGCTGGAGTTTTAAAGAGAAGCTCAAAAAGCAACATTTTCCTGAGCAAAATAGATTCTCACTTTAACAGATTACTTGTTTGCAGTTTTGTCTGGGGTACTTCTGGTAGAGCTCTGCAGTGACTGCTTACAAGATCTTCAATAATTTGAAAGTTTATGAAGTGTCCCATAGATGATGCTAACTTGTGCATTCAGTGCTTGAAGAAGGGTCTGTTCATTCCGTGTTAGTTATTGACCATATTCTTGAGATACATTTGACAATCAGAGGTGGTTGGAAAGAGCAGTTCCAAAGTATGGAAGATGTCCCAGATAGCAGAGGATTTCTGTGGACTCCTCCAGTTATTCAAGAGGAAGCTGAGTGATGTCTAGGTCATGGTCCAGAAATACAATGTCCAGTTGCCCACACTTTCCTGTCTAGCACAAAGTGGTTGTGGATTGCTGTGACCAGGAATTGCAACCAGGACAGCTCACTGTTTCAATAGAGATCACCCATAATTGTCCCTACTGTTTTGCAAAGTCTGAATATAACATCACTTCAATTTTTTAACTCAGGAGATGTCCTGTAGGAAAGAAAAGTGGCTTAAAGGTTGAGTAGACCTGTAGCCTGCGTTGGGTTGGACACAGGACTGGTCTTGTGAAAACAGGATTGGAAGGAATCTCCTGCAGTCATAGAATCATAGAATGGTAGGGTTGGAAGGGACTTTTAGAGATTATCCAGTCCAACTCCACTGCAGATACAGGTCCACCTACATCAGGTCACACAGGAACGTGTCCAGATGGGTCTCGAAGACCTCCAAGGAAGGAGACTCCACACCCTCCCTGGGCAGTCTGTTCCACTGCTCCGTCACTCTCACAGTAAAATAGTTTTTTCTTATGTTTAAATGGAAATTTTTGTGTTCCAGTTTCATCCCATTACCCCTTGTCCTGTTGCTAGATACAATTGAAAATGGGATGCCCTAACCTCCTGACACCCACCATTTAGATATTTGTAAATATTAATGAGATCCTTCCCTCAGTCTCCACTTCTCCAGACTAAAGAGCCTTTCCTCATAAGGAAGATGTTCCAGTTCCCTGATCATCTTGGTGGCCCTGCACTGGACTCTCTCCAGCACTTCCCTGTCCCTCTTGAGCTGAGGAGCCCAGAACTGCACACAGTACTCCAGAGGCCTCACCAGATATCGCAGAGTAGAGGGGGAGAAGAACCTCCCTCCACCTGCTGGCCACACTCTTCTTGATGCATCCCAGAATGCCATCGGCCTTATTGGCAATGAGGGCACATTGCTGGCTCATGTTCAGTTTATTATCAATCAGGACTCCCAGGTCTCTCTCTGCAGAGCTGCTCTCCAGCAGGTCACCCCCAGCCTGTCCTAGTGCATGGGGTTGTTCCTTCCCAGATGCAGGACTCTGCACTTGTCCTTGTTGAACCTCATGAGGTTCCTCTCTGCCCAACTCTCAAGCCAGTTGAGATCCCGCTGAATGGCAGCACAGCCTTCTGGGGAATCAGCCAGTCCTCCCAGTTTGGTGTCATCAGGGAACTTGCTGAGGGTACACTCTGTCCCCTCATCCATGTCATTGATGAAGATATTGAACAAGACTGGCCCCAGAACTGATCCCTGTAGAACTTCACTGGCCACAGGCCTCCAACAGACCTCGATTCTGTGCCATTGATCACCACCCTCTGGGCTCTGTCATTCAACCAATTCATTGTCCACTCATCCAATCAACACTGCCTGAGCTTTCTGATGAGGATGTTGTAGGAGACAATGTCAAAAGCCTTGCTGACGTCAAGATAGATGACATCTGTTCCTCTCCCATCATCTAGCCAGCCGGTTATGCCCTCATAGGTGGCTATCAGGTTGGTCAAACAGGATTTCCCCTTGGTAAATCCATGTTGACTCCCCCTGATAACCATCTTTTCCTTCATCCACAGCATCTCTGTGTCCCAGAGCAGACTACTTTAACCTTGTATCGTGGCAGATGTTTTATCTAAACCTTCTTAGACAAACTGAGTGCTTAGCTCGTCCTATTTTTCAGATAGCAAAACCAAACCAACCAAACTTTCTAATATAAGCTGTCTTGACTGCCAGAAGCTCTGCCTGAAGCATGGAAGTTGATGTAGTAATGCTTAATGTGGGTCACCTCTATGCTAACAATGCCATGGGTCTTTCTGTTTTTGCACATAGGATGTAATTTTTTGGATCTTGTAATTTTCTGGTTGTTTTCCTCTCCATTTGGTGTACACATCTCTTGAAATATGTGCCCAAAACTGGGTGCAGCCCTCCATCTTGCATGCTAGCAATGCTGAGCAGAGTGGCAGGATTACCTCGTGTGTCTTGCACAGCCATCCTGTTTATAAAGTCCCATGGGGTGCTAATTCTTTGTAATGATACAGCACTGCTCATTCATGCTCATTTTCTGATCCATAACAACCACTAGATCCTCTGCACAGAGCTGCTGCTCAGTTACCTCCTCCTTCTCTTCACTGGGCACTGAAGCTTCTGCTTGTTGCATTTGTCCTCTGTGAATTATATTTGATTTATTTGAGATAATTTCTCTTAATTTGTAACCATGAGTGGGTTTCCAGCTCCTTCCTTCAAGATGCTTGTAGCCCTTCCCAGTTCTAGTGTCTTCCGTCACTTAAGTAATTAATGGAAATTATTTGAATAATACTAGACTTGGAACAGACTTCTGCAAGATCCAGTTTGATGCATCCTTCCATTTTGATGGGGAATCATAACTTGCTGTCTCTGTATGGGATTTACATCCAGCGATGCATCTGCCTACAGTGGTTTCATATGAATGAAGTCTATATAAAGTCTATAAATCTGCAAATTGAAAGTCTGTCCTGACTTAAGAAACAAGATTGATAAACACCCTTTTTCACTTGCTAAAAATGTCCTTGTAAGCTCTTGACATATGGTGATGGCTCTCTGACCCATCTGAACTCAAAAAGGCACTGTTTTTCCTTTCCCTGACAACTCAATTGTGTTGCCTCATGTTTTTTTAATAAATGAGGTTTCAACCTAGATAAAATTAAATGCTTTTAATCAAATGTAATAGATGTTAAATGTCTGTGCTGGTGAGTAGTATTTTTCAGCTGTATTTGTGTGAAATGAAAAGCAACCTTTGATGACTCCAGACTGAATGAACAGGTTTTATCCAAGGTATAAAAAACCCGCCCAAACAAACCAGCCATTATTCATGAGCCCTCAAAGGGGAATGTGTTAAGAGAGCCCTTAGACACGTTGACCTCTGATAACGTTGCTACTATTCTCTCTCCCCTTTCCAGGTCCATCGTAATAGCCTGATGCGATGTAGCTGTGACGTGAACCCTTCATGTGCTCTGTGTGGCACTCGAAGCTCGACAACTCTGGAAATTCAGTATGATGCCCCTTTGCTGGAGCGCCTCTCCCAACTGGACTCATGCGTTCATCCTGTCTTGTCATTCCCAGATGGTAAGCATAGCACCCATGAAGATGCCAGGGCTATTGTCAAAATGAGTGCTGAGATGGGTTACAAGGAATGCTTAGAGGTGCTCCAGAGCCTGCTCCTCCATTCTGGGCTTCCAGAGGAAGTACAGATCTGCTTGAGTACAACCAAACTTGTTCATCTGCAAGTGTTTTTACAAGTAGAGCATTTACTGGAGCAGAAGATGCTGGGAAAGCATTACATCTGAAGTCTGCTCTGCTATGAATGTGTCTTATGAGAGGCTGACCTGGAGCCTTGCTCAGGGTGAACAAACCAAGCAGTGCCTAGGTGTCTGTACTGGGACCTGGGTCTTAGACTGGTGTCTCTGTCGCTATAACCCAGTTGAGAAATACTTACTTCCACGAGTTTATTCTTGGTTTAAGTCATAGGATTTTTTTTTTTTTTTTACCTTGTAAGGAATTGTAAATTATCTTCCATGGTTCAGAGGGTGCAATAAGAAGGAATGTTCCCTTTAAGACACTCCCTGTGTTAGGATATCAGGGTTAATCATCATTAAGAGGAATAACTAACCAACCCTGACTGTGGGGTATTCACAGATTTTGTATGTAGGGACTTTTCCCAAGAGAAAAGAAGTCATTTCCAGTGTCTTTTGCTTCCTAAGCTGCCAAATGAAATACAAGTTTGTTCTTTGACCAGAAACTACTGGCTTCCATGAGATTGGTGTCTACCTGTCACCTTTATCCTCTGATCACAAAATACAGGACCACAAGTGACAGGAACTGGTACTTTTATCAGGCAGTAAATAGATCATAGCAGTTCCTTACCTTGGCAGGAGTTCCTGGCTTCTTGAGGTGTAGAACACTGTAGGAAGATGTGTATCCCTGCTTCTCATGAAGATGTGAAGTGGTTGATCCAGGTTAAGATACTGGACTAATGCGTGTGATTTGGTTTAAATTCCTGCTTTGCCCAAACTTAGTGTGCTGGTAGGAAATACATGGAGTGTCTGGGAACAATTGATCTGGTATCTTTTTTACTGTGAGAGTGAAGGAGCAGTGGCACAGGCTTCCCAGGGAGGGTGTGGAGTCTCCTTCCTTGGAGGTCTTCAAGACCCGCCTGGACTTGTTCCTATGTGACGTGATCTAGGTTGACCTGCTTCTGCAGGGGGATTGGACTAGATGATCTCTAAAGGTCCCTTCCAACCCTACCATTCTATGATTCTATGATCTTTCACTAGCACTATTTTAAAGAATACTAAAATAGTAAATTGGTGCTATTTTTAAAAAAACCCTAATTCTCCACTTTTGCTAAGGAAGCATTTCTGTTAAGAAATGCTAAAGGAACTGAATGCACTGAACTCCTGAAGCAGAGATTTATTTCCTGATTTCACATCACTTTTAATCTCCTGTCTATAGTATTAAATCTAATATCCTGGGAAGCAGTGAGAAGAGCTGTCCATCAGAAGAAGAAGTGCCAGCAGCCAGTATCTCTAGTACAGTTTGCCAAGGACAAAATTGCCAGGCTCCACAGGAGGAAAAGGATTGTTTATTCTTCTGGCAAATGGGGCACAGGCATCGTGGCTTTTAACCTGTGCACTTGTGCTTCATAAGTGCTTTGTCTCTTTCCTTTCAGTCTGTTTTTTTTTTCTGGTTCATCGTGTTTCTTGCAGGGAATTTTTGGATGATGTAATGACCTTGGTGGGGAAGATGAGCCGGGCACTCGGCTTGGTACAGTCGCCATCTGCCAGTCCCCGGGACGCCTGCACCACTCAGCTGCCAAGGGGGAGGAGGAGGAGGAGTGACAATGTCACTTGCTGCACTGACTCTTGTACAGCCAGTGCTGACAGCAGGACAGTAGCAAACCAGCAAATAACTCCTTTTTTTTGTCTTTTGCTTTTTTCCCCCTCCCTCTGATCTCTTCTCTCCCCTTTCCCCTCCAGCACTGGGATACAGTGAATTTTGAGGAGGGAGCAAAAAGTTACGCCATTTTCCCAAAGTAAGACCACTTCAGCAAGGTGGTAGCACAGCCTTTCTGGCAACATCCTTAAAGGACTGACTTGGCCCCTCTCTGTTCTTTGGGCCATGTCTCCACAAACCAGTTGTGGTGGCTGAAGAGCTGCCACTGCACTATGGTAGCCCTTCCTTAGCAACTGTCAAGGTACTTGAAATGCAGCTGTCCCAGGTTTTTCCTGAGAGTCAAGTTCTCCCTATTAATAACAGCTGACTCCATACTATGCTCTCCATCCTGTTTGCCTGCCTGGATCTGCTGGGACTTTCTGGTCCCTGGAATTGGTGGGGAAATATGGGGGAGGGGTTCAGATATCAGCCATTGAGGCTACCAACAGGTCTTGAATCTCTGCCACTTGCCATGTGAGACTATCTAGATGCAGTTTCTAAATCCCACGGCAGCTCCTAATTGCCTCCACATCCCCTCTGCAAGTACATTATTCCTTGTGCGGGGCCTAGGAAGGTTCATCTCTGGCAGGGTCACATCAAAGGTCCCTGTGAAAAAGTCATGAGAGCTTGAGATATGTGGGGGAGGGATGTTTGTACTACTGATGCTCATCTTAGTGCTTTTAATTCCTAGTTACAGCAGCAGGAGTTTATATTGGGCTGTGTGTCCTGCTGATGGTGGTCTGCTGGTCTGGTACTGGGGGAGGAGAACAGATGGGTGGCATGTCAAACCACACATGCTGCTGTATAATGATCTCATGAGTGTAGTTAGAAAAGATAAATTCATGTCTCATTAGTGCTCCTGTTAACACTAAAGATTTTAATGGTTTTCCAAACTAGAATTCTGTCCCTCAGGCATATAAAAGAGAACCAGGTCTAGGAGGAGACTTAGGCAGCAGTATTTGGTGATCAAATTCAAAGTTTGAAGCTATGAGTTTGAAAAGAAGGCTTATTTGTGAGACCTCTGAGGCTCGAGAAGTTTGCTACTCCAATGAATGGTTTTAATAGTCTACCTTAGCATATCTGCACAAGAAATACAGTGAGTAATCTCATTAATGTTCTGTCTTTTGCCTGAGGTCGGGAGTGCACATCTGTCAGGGATTTGGGAGAAATAAAGATTGAAGAATGTGAACAACAGTAGTGTCTGCTGAATTTCACAGCAGCACGGTGTACTTGTGCTCATTGTGAGATGACAGGATACTCTGAATTACTGTGATCTGTGGTATGCACAGAAATTTCAGGCTTGAAGTGCATCAGTTATCCTGCCTGACCCACCCTCAGCATGGAGTGCTCCCAGGGAGCAGCAATATTTTTGCTTTTTGAGCCTCTGAAGTGTGATCACTTACACAATTTTATTCCATGATTGAACAGAATTATAGGGTTTGGAAGGAACCTCTAAAGATCATCTAGTCCAACCCCCCTGCTAAAGCAGGTCCACCTAGATCAGATCAGACAGGAATGTGTCCAGGTGGGTTTTGAAAACCTCCAGAAAAGGACACATCACACCCTCCCTGGTCAGCCTGGGCCAGGGCTCCCACACCCTAAAAGAAGTTTTTTCTTAAGTCTAAATGGAACTTTTTGTATTCCAGCTTTTGTCCATTACTCCTAATCCTATCACTGGACACTACAGAAAAAAGGGCTGCCTCACCCCCTTGACGTACACCTTTCAAATACTTGTATTGAGATCCCCCCCTCAGTCTCCTCCAGGCTGAACAGCCCCAATTCCCACAGTCTTTCCTCATCAGAGAGATGCTCCAGTCCCCTGATCATCTTGGTGGCTCTGCACTAGACTCTCTCCAGAAGTTCTCTGTCCCTCTTGAGCTGGGGAGCCCAGAACTGGACACATGAGAGGCCTCCAGATGAGGCCTCACCAGATATGGCAGAGTAGAGGGGGAGGAGAACTTCCCTCCACCTGCTGGCCACACTCTTCTTGATGCATCCCAGGATGCCATTGGCCTTCTTGGCCACGAGGGCACATTGCTGGCTCATATTTAGCTTATTGTCAACCAGGACTCCCAGGTCTCTCTCTGCAGAGCTGCTCTCCAGCAGGTCACCCCCAGCGTGTCCTAGTGCATGGGGTTGTTCCTTCCCAGATGCAGGACTCTGCACTTGTCCTTGTTGAACCTCATGAGGTTCCTCTGCCCAACTCTCAAGCCAGTCGAGATCCCACTGAATGGCAGCACAGCCTTCTGGGAAATCAGCCAGTCCTCCCAGTTTGGTGTCATCAGGGAACTTGCTGAGAGTACACTCTGTCCCCTCATCCAGGTGGTTGATGAAGATATTGAACAAGACTGACCCCAGAAACAATCCCTGTGGAATTCTGTGCCATTGATCACCACCCTCTGGGCTCTGTCATTCAGCCAGCTCTCGATCCACCTCACTGTCCCCTCATCCAAGCCACACTGCCTGAGCTTTCTGATGAGGATGTTATGGGAGACAGTGTCAAAAGCCTTGCTGAAGTCAAGGTAGATGACATCTGTTCCTCTCCCATCATCTAGCCAGCCGGTTATGCCCTCATAGAAGGCTATCAGGTTGGTCAAACAGGATTTCCCCTTGGTGAAGCCATGTTGATTCGCCCTGATAACCATCTTTTCCTTCATATGTTTAGTGACAACATTCAGGATGAGCTGTTCCATCACCTTTCCAGGGATGCAGGTGAGGCTGACCGGCCTGTAGTTTCCTGGGTCGTCCTTCCTGCCCTTTTTGCAGACTAGAGTGACAATGGCCTTTCTCCAGTCCTCAGGCACCTCCCCTGTCCTCCATGATTGTTCAAAAATGATGGGAGAATGGCTTGGCAACCATATCAGCCAGTTCCCTCAGCACTCATAGGTGCATCCTGTCAGGTCCCATAGATTTATGGGTGTCCAACTTGCCCAACAGGTCTCTAACCCCAACCTCCTCCACCAAGGTAAAGTATTCCATTCTCCAGGCTATCTTAATATCCTCTAGGGACTGGGCTTCCCAAGGGCTGGTCTTGGCAGAGAAGACAGAGGCAAAGAAGGCATTCAGTAGTATAGCCTTCTCTGCATCTTCTGTTACCAGGACACTCTCCTTGCTTATCAACGGGTTCACATTCCCCCTCATCTCCCTTTTGCTGCTGATTTACCTGAAAAAACCCTTCTTGTTTTCCTTAACTTCCATTGCCAGGTATAATTCCAAAAGGGCTTTGGCCTTCCTGGTTTTGTCCCTGCATTCTCTGTCGATGTTCCTATACTCTTTCCAAGCAATCAGGACTTTTTTCCACCTTACACAGATTTCTCTCTTCTCCTCGAGTAGTTCCAATCGTTCTTTTTTTATCCATGGAGGCCTCCTGCTTCCTTTTCCTGATTTTCTACTTTGGGGGACACACTGATCTTGGGCTTGGAGGAAGTGGCACTTGAAGATCAACCAACTCTCTTGGGCACTTCTACCTTCTAGAGTCCTGTCCCATGAGATCCATCCAAGCAGGTCTTTGAAGAAGCCAAAGTCAGCTTGCCTGAAATCCAGGGTTACAACCCTGGTGCCTTGCTTCTTCCACACAGGATCTTGAACTCTACCATCTCATGGTCACTGTAGCCGAGGTTGCCTCCAACCTTCACATCCCCAACCAGACCCTCTATTTGTCAGCACAAGGTCCAGCAGCACCACCCCTCCTTGTTGGTTCCTCGACCACTTGTGACAGCAAGTTGTCATCAACAATCCGTAGGAACCTCCTGGACTGTGTGCACTTGGCTGTGTGACTTTGCCAGCAAATGTCAGGGAGGTTGAAGTCCCCCATGAGGACCAGGGATTGTGACTGTGAGGCAGCTCTCAGCTGTTTGTAGAAGGCTTCATCCGCTTCCTCCTCCTGATCAGGTGGCCTGTAGCAAACTCCTAACAGCATCACCTATCTTACCCTGCTCGTTAATTTTCACCCACGAGCATTCAACCTGCCCCTCATCCCCACGCAGGCAGAGCTCAATGCACTCTAATTGCTCCCTCACATAGAGAGCAACTCCACCTCCTTGCCTGTTGGCCTGTCCTTCCTAAACAATCCATAGCCCTCCATGGCTGTGCTCCAGTCATGGCAGCTGTCCCACCATATCTCTGTGACCGCAATGAGGTCGTAGCCCCGCATCTGCACCCACATCTCCAGTTCCTCCTGCTTATTCCCTAGGCTGCATGCATTGGTGTAGAGGCAGTGCAGGGGCTTACTCAAACACACAGGTTTCCCTGGACAGATGCAAGAGGATCCTCCCTGATTTGATACTCTCTCAGGATCTTCAGTGTTCTGCATCTCATCTTGGTGTGCAGCTGAGGAGCACTCATCATTGTTTTCCTGTTAGATGGAATGGCATATACTTTGCCATTCTGCTCCCCAAGTTCAAAGCCCTCATAATGAGGTTGGCCAGCCTTTTTCCAAATATTCCAGTGCCCTTGTAAGACAGATGTATTCCATCCTGCCCTATCAAATTACAGTCATTGAAGAAGGTCCCGTTATCATAAAAACCAAAACCTTCTTGTTGGCACCAACCTCTAAGCCAGGAGTAAACTTGCTTGATTTTTCTATTATTGACTGCCCCTTTTCTTCTGGTGAACAGAATGGAAGATAAAATAACTTGTGCCCCCCTACCCTTCACTTGTTCTCCCAGGGGTTTATAATCCTGCTTGATTGTGGTAATGGTATGTCTCATTTCATCATTCATACCCACATGGAACAGAAGTAAGGGATAGCAGCCTCCGTCCCTGACGAGCCGTGGCACTCTCTCAGCCATATCACAGACCTTGGCTCCTGGCAGGCAGCACACTTCTTGAGACTCCTTGTCTGATCAACAGATGGATCTCTTGGTGCATTTTAGCAGTGAACATTGTTAGTGCTCCAAATTTGATTTTGATTGGGACACTGGAGGGAGGGTTGCAAAGGGGAGCCGTGCTTTTTTTGGTCACCAGATTAATGTCGTACAACATATACAGGCCGGTCAACACCATCTCCATCCCTGGAAAAGTGATGGAACAGCTCATCCTGAATGTTATCACTGAACATATGAAGGATAAGATGGTAATCAAGGGGAGTCAACATGGCTTCACCAAGGGGAAATCCTGTTTGACCAACCTGATAGCCTTCTATAAGGGCATAACCAGCTGGCTAGATGAGGGGAGAGCAGCAGCAGTCATCTACCTTGACTTCAGCAAGGCTTTTGACACTGTCTTTTGACACTGGGGCCAGTCTTGTTCAACGTCTTCATCAACGACCTGGATGAGGGGACAGAGTGTACCCTCAGCAAGTTCCCTGATGACACCAAACTGGGAGGACTGGATGACTCCCCAGAAGGCTGTGCTGCCATTCAGCGGGATCTCGAACGACTTGAGAGTTGGGTAGAGAGGAACCTCATGAGGTGCAACAAGGACAAGTGCAGAGTCCTGCATCTGGGAAGGAACAACCCCATGCACCAGTACAGGCTGGGGGTCGAACTGCTGAAGAGCAGCTCTGCAGAGAGACCTGGGAGTCCTGGTTGATACTAAACTAAATATGAGCCAGCAATGTGCCCTCGTGGCCAAGAAGGCCAATGGCATCCTGGGATGCGTCAGGAAGAGTGTGACCAGCAGGTCGAGGGAGGTTCTTCTCTCCCTCTACTCTGCCATATCTGGTGAGGCCTCATCTGGAGTCCTGTGTCCAGTTCTGGGCTCCTCAGCTCAAGAGGGACAGAGAACTGCTGGAGAGAGTCCAGCGCAGGGCCACCAAGATGATCAGGGGTATGGAACATCTTTCATATGAGGAAAGGCTACAGGAACTGGGTCTGTTTAGTCTGGAGAAGAGGAGACTGAGGGGGGATCTTATTAACATTTATAAATATCTAAAGGGTGAGTGTCAGGAGGTTGGGACATCCCTTTTTTCTATAGTAGATAGTAACAGGACAAGGGGTAATGGGATGAAGCTGGAACACAAAAAGTTCCACTTAAACATAAGAAAAAACTATTTCACCGTGAGTGTGAGGGAGCAGTGGCACAGGCTGCCCAGAGGGGTTGTGGAGTCTCCTTCCTTGGAGGTCTTCAAGACCCACCTGTTCATGTTCCTATGTGACCTGATGTAGGTGAACCTGCTTCTGCAGGGGGGTTGGACTAGATGATCTCTAAAGGTCCTTTCCAACCCCTACCATTCTATGATATACAATACATAATTATAATTTGCAATATTGAAATTAATTATACAATTAAAGAAAATATTTACATTCAACTAATAATTTTATAATTTTGCATATACTATATATAATAATGTATATTAATTAAATAATAATGTCATACAGTATTTGGTTAGCTTTTTGCTTGACCTGAAATTGAGGATTTAAGCTGATATTCTCTCTTTCAGCCTGTACTTCTGTAGATTTCATGTGCTGACATAGATTCTTGGAAGTCAGATCTGAGATAGCAGAATTGAGTGTGGGAATACACAAGATGCCTTCATTGACACATTGGGTTTTCTGACAAAGGCTTCATTTTTCTGCCAGGATATATTTGGGCTGTGAATCTTGTAGGAATGTTCTTCTCTCAAAGAGCTTCAGACTAGAAATGTTGGGTCCTAAATCTTGAACCAGCAGTGTGCCCTTGTGGCCGCAAAGGCCAATGGCATTCTGGGATGCATCAAGAAGAGTGTTGGCAGCAGGTCGAGGGAGGTTCTCCTCCACCTCTACTCTGCCATATCTGGTGAGGCCTCATCTGGAGTCCTGTGTCCAGTTCTGGGCTCCCCAGCTCAAGAGGGACAGAGAACTGCTGGAGAGAGTCCAGCACAGAGCCATCAAGATGATCAGGGGACTTGAGCATCTCTGTGAGGAGGAAAGGCTGCAGGAACTGTGACCTGGAGAAGAGAAGGCTGAGGGGACCTCATTAATACTTACAACTATTTTAAAAGTGGATGTCAAGGGAATGGGGCATCACTTTTTTCTGTTGTATCCAGTGACAGGACAAGGAATAACAGACAAAAGCTGGAACACAAAAAGTTCCACTTAAACATAAGGAAAAACTGCTTTACTGTTCTGGTGAGGGAGTCCTGGCACAGGCTGCCCAGGGAGGTTGTGGAGTCTCCTTCTCCGGAGATTTCCAAACCTGCCTGGACACGTTCCTGTGTGGAACTGCTTCTGCAGGGAGTTGGACTGAATGATCTCTAGAGATACCTTCCAACCCCTACCATTCTGTGATTCTGTCCTAATGTTGCATATTCTCCCTGAACGTGAGGAAGGCATAGGCAGACCTGGGTTTTATAGTCCATGCCTGTCTATTTGTTGAGGGCTGTTCTTACAAGGGCACTAGGAGAGAATTAGGGCACCACAGCCTTCTGGTGCATAATTCAATTTGAACGCTGTGTTTTATATCCCTCTGCAGATGTGCCCACGAGCCTGCACTTCCAGAGCATGTTGAAATCTCAGTGGCAGAATAAACCATGCGAGAAGATTAAACCTCCCAAAAAGCTCTCGCTCAAGCACAGAGCCCCCATGCCTGCCAGCAGCCTGTCTGACCCTGCTCGCAAGGACCGCCATAAGCTGGTGAATTCATTCTTCACTGCAGCCAGTAAGTGTCCTCTGCCTTTACCGTGTGCTGAAGTACTGCCTGGTTTTGTACCCAACAGCCATGTAATCTGGGAGGAGAGAGGAGGAGCACAAGTAGTGCTCTTCTCTATCTGTTTGGTTATGGACAGGGACGAGGAAAGCATATGGAAGGCGAAACAGATTAAAACCTGACTCCAAGCCTGGTGTTACTGACAGAATTTTGGGGTTTTTGAGCACAGGGCACTTTACAGGGCACCGGAGATAATTCAAAGGGATGGAATACATTATCACAGAGGGAAAAAGCAACTGGGACAAGAGCTAGTGGGGCTCATTGGGAGGGCTTTATATTAGATTTGGAGGGGGAAAGGGGTAACACCAGACTTGACAGAGGTAAGCCTAGGGACAGCATGCAGGCCCCTGAAGGACGGTCTGCTGCCGAATTCCTTGGGTCTGTTGCCTTGGTGGAGACAGGGGATGGAGATATTTGTGGCAGCAGAGAAACAAGAGTTAATGTGTTAAGAGGCCACAGACGCATCTGAAAATGATCATGTGGATGTCAGGACTTCTTCCCCCTCAAAAGGTAGCTGGATCTGTAACCCATCTGAAGTGCATTTACACCAACACAGGCAGCATGGGCAACAAACAGGAAGAGCTGGAAGCCATTGTGCACCAAGGGAAATGTGACATCATGGTGGGATGAGTCACACGACTGGAGTGCTGCACTGGATGGCTACAGACTCTTCAGAAGGAACAGGCAGGGCAGGAGAGGCAGAAAGGTAGCCCTCCATGTTAGGGAGTGTCTTGACTGTTTAGAGGTCAATGATGGTGATAGGGTCTATGGGCAAGAATCAGGGGGAAGGACAACAAGGCAGATGTCATGGTAGGAGTCTGCTATAGACTGTCCAATCAGGATGAGGAGGTAGATGAGATGTTCTTTAGATAATTGGGAAAACTCTTGGAATCGCTGGCCCTCATTCTCATGGGGGACTTCAACCTACCTATTCTGCTGGAAATACAACAGAGCAGAGAGGAAACAGTCCAGGAGGTTCCTGGAGTGTGTGGAAGATAACTTCCTCGTGCATCTGGTGAGAGAGCCAACGAGAGAAGGCACCGTGCTGGACCTGGTGTTTGTGAACAGAGAAAGTCTGGTGGGGGACGTGATGGTTGGAGGCCACCTAGGGTATATTGGTCATGAAACAGTCGAGTTCCTGATCCTCAGAGAAGCAAGGAGGGGGATCAACAGAACTGCCACCTTAGATTTCCAGAGGGCAGACTTTGAATTGTTTAGGAATTTGGTAGCCAGTATCCCTTGGGAGACAGTCCTGAAGGGCAAAGGAGTCCAGGAAGACTGGACATTCTTCAAGAAGGAAATCTTAAAGGTACAGGATCAAACTGTCCCCATGTGCAAGAAGATGAGCCGTCGGGGCAGAAGACTATCACAACTGAACAGGGAGCTTCTGCTGGAGCTCAGGAGGAAAAAGAGAAGCTATGATCTCTGGAAAAAAGGGCAGACAACCCAGGAGAAATACAAGGCTGTGATGAGGTCATGTAGGGAGAATATTAGAAGGGCCAAGGTTCAACTCAAATTTACACTGACCACTATTGTAAAAGACAATAAGAAAAGTTTCTACAAATATATTAGCAACAAAAGGAGGCCTAAGGGTAATCTTCCCCATTTGAAGGATGAAAGGGGAAACCTAGTAAGGATGAAGAAAAGGCTGAGATACTTAATACCTTCTTTACCTCAGTCTTAAATACTAAGGCCAGCTGTTCTCTGTGCACTTGTCCACTTGAATCAGAAGAGAGAGATGGGGGATATGTTCCTATGTGACCTGATCTAGGTGACCCTGCTTCTGCAGGGAGGTTGGACTAGATGATCTCTAAAGGGCCCTTCCAACCCCTACCATTCTATGATTCTATGACAGAATAAAGCCCCCTTAGTCCAAGGGGAAATGGTTTGCGACCTGCTGCTCCACCTTGACATGCACAAGTTGATGGAGCCAGATGAGATCCACCTGAGGGTGCTGAGGGAGCTGATGGAAGTGCTCACCAAGCCACTCTCCATTATCTACCAGCAATGCTGGCTCACCGGGGAGGTCCCAGTGGACTGGAGGATGGCAAATGAGACCCCCATCTACAAGAAGGGCCAGAAGGAGGATCCTGGGAACTACAGGCCAGTTAGCTTGACTTCAGTGCAGGGGAAGTTTATGGAACAGATCATCCTGAGGCACATACAGGATAACCAAAGGTTCAGGCCCAGGACAGGTCCTGTTTAATCTGATCTCCTTCTATGACAAGGTGACCCGCTTAGTGGATGAGGGAAAGGCTGTGGATGTGATCTTCCTGGACTTCAGTAAGGCCTTTGACAGTCTCCCACAGCATCCTCCTGGAGAAACTGGCTGCCCATGGCTTGGATGGACCTACTCTGAGATGGGTGGAAAACTGGATGGATGGCCGGGCCCAGAGAGTTGTAATGAATGGAGTTACAGTTTGCAGCCGGTCACCAGTGGTGTTCCCCAGGGCTCAGTGTTGGGGCCTGTTCTGTTTAACATCTTTATCAATGATCTGGATGAGGGGACCAAGTGCACCCTCAGTAAATTTGCAGATGACACCAAGCTGTGCAGGTATAAAGACCTGCTTGAGGACAGAAAGGCTCTTTAGAGGGACCTGTACAGACTGGAGTGATGAGGTTGCCAAGTCCTGCACTTGGGTCACAACACCCCCATGCAATGCTACAGGCTTGGATAAGAGTGGCTTGAGAGCTGTCTTGAGGAAAAAGACCTGGGGGTGTTAATCAGCAGTGGCTGAACATGAGCCAGCAATGTGCCCAGGTGAGCAAGAAGGCTAATGGCATCCTGGCTTGTATCAGAAATAGTGTGGCCAGCAGGACCAAGGAGGTGATTGTCCCCTTATGCTCACATGGGCATAGGCAGTACTGCAGCTTGTTCTGCTCTGAGCACATCTCTCCAGCACCCTGATGGTTTTGAGTCCAACCTGTGTGGATTTATAGAGCTGGTAAGCTCTGCCTGAGTCTCCTGTGCCAACAGAAAGAGATGAAAACAGGCATTTCATAACTCTTTCTCTGTTCCCCTCTTCAGAGCACTCACATCAAAAAATCCACCCAGACAAGGCACACAGGCCACCTCTAGATGATTTTATGGCCGTGTCCAAGGCCGAGAGAGCGCCAGAGCGCTCGCTTGTCCAACCTCCTGCCTATGACAAAAAGCGATTGCGAGACTGCTCATCTGAGAGGAGTGAAGGTAGGCTCCCACAGCCAGGTCTCTCGGGGGGAGCTTGGGCTTTGCTGCATATCCAGCCTCTCTACCCCTTCAGCTTCAGAGCAGGGGGAATGCACTGCTTTGGGCCATGTCACCACTGCAGCAATGCCTTGTGTGCTCTAACTACTTCTTCCCTCAGGGCCTCTCAAGCTGACAGATACTGTCAGAAGGTGCTTCTCTTTCATGCAAAGTGCTCCTCAGCACTGGCAGTTTCTGGTGCACATGGTCCTTTTCTATCCACCACCATTCCCTTTTGTTTTGGGGTGTTTTTTTGCTGATGTCATCTTCATTTTCGCCCACTCTCCTTGTGTAGTGTTGAAGCATCACACAGACATCAGTGGCCCAAGCTACTTGTCAGCAGTTGCAACCCCAACACCTCACAGCCCTATAGTACGACAACTGTCCACCTCCTCGGAAGGCTCTGCTCCTGCCAGCATGAGTTCACAGGGCACCTCCAGCACAGCTGTAAGTATCTAGTGCCTTTTTGGAGAGGTTTCTGAGCTCAGCTCCATCATGGGGTCTCAGCTTTGCAGCAGTTCGAGCATCTTAAGCTTGAGTGCTTAGTATTTCTCTTACGTTGGTAAGATGCTGAGGTCCAGTCTCTGGGCTCCAGGGTCCAACTCCTTGGCTTGAGCATCCCTGTCTGGCACAGGTTTGTATGTGCTCCCCAACCAGTGGGTCAGGCCTCACTGTTGACAGTGACATGTTGGGATTTCCTTGCCATGGTGACAATAGTTCCCCACCTGCTCTGTCCTCATCCAACTTCACACAAGTCCTGGGGTTTGGCTGTGGAAGGTCCCTGGCAGTTGGGTTCCCATGTGTGTTTATACTAAAAACCACAGGGATCAAAGGAGATGGAGAACATGACAAATTGCAGGTGACTCTTTTAGGAAGACAGGCCATTTGCATATCAAGCCAATCCATGAGGATTCATGTCACTGTACCAACAGTGCTGCTGTCACAGACTTGGGGATGGTTTTTGGGTAGACAAATGGTAGGAGAGCACCCAACATTCAACCAGGTTTAAATAGCTAAGTGTGAAACTTATTTCTGTCTTAGAAAATCTATTCCAGTCAAAAGCATGGTACAGATGGAAGGAAGCTCTTAGGCTCTTAGTACAGCTGTCAAAACCCGAGATGAAATCCTGACTGCTTCATGTTCCTCCTCTGTCACAGTGTCACCTGTGGTGTGTGCAAACCCCTGCAGGGCCACCACAGCCCTTGCCCTTGTTTGTACCCTCCAAACTAAATATTTTTGTTTGAGAAAAGGACTTTCCAGCAAGCAAAAAAAAAAAAAAAAAAAACAAAAAAACCCCAAAAACTCCATTCTAATGGAAATTGCTTTTTGGTTCTGGAGTCTCCATAGGTCATACAAGGCCATTTTGTATGAGGCCACATCCTTTTTCCTTCAGTGACCTGACATGACAAAACCTGTAACTCTTCCTCATGTGGTTCTTGTCTTCATGTTACAGCAGCCAAGGAGGAGGAGAGGTGAAAGTTCATTTGATATTAACAACATTGTCATCCCGATGTCTGTTGCTGCAACGACTCGTGTGGAGAAACTGCAGTACAAAGAGATCCTCACACCCAGGTACACACCTGATCCCCAGCTCCCGGGGCATTGCTAGGTGCCAGGCTTTTGCTGGGCAGCTGTGTCATCAGAAGTTCAACTCTGACTTAGGGCTTTGCTCCCAGGGGCTAACAATACTAGTGAGGAAAAGGGCTTTCTTCTTCCTTGGAAATAAGAGAAAGTTTGGAAAACTCCTGATCATACTTTTCATAGAGACTTGATAAGTTAGGGAGTATGTTGTCTCAGTGTCTCTCATGCATGAAGGCCAGCTGCCCTGATTGGGTCTATTTGTGCAATCTAAAGTCATCCTGATTGTCCTCTGTGCTGCTGCAAAACTACGGAGTATGTTGAGCCAAAGGTCCATGTGGTTTCCCAGCTCTGCATGTGTCTGGGCCAGGCAGTGGGTAGCTGGGCTGGGTTAATGCTGCAGTGCAGAAGGAGGGCCATTGTGTTGAGTCACACTGGCCAGGAGAAGCACTTCCATGCCTGGGCAGAATTGGAAGTCTCTTCTGCCTGAGCTTGGTGCAAGGAGGTGTGAGCTGTCGGTCCTTGTATGGGTTAGCACCATGGATGAGAGCAGTTCCTGATTTTCACACCTGAGTGTGCTGACATGCTGCAGCACTGGTGCAGCTTCTTCATCCACACTGCCTGGTTTCCAGTCCTTCTTTTCCCTCTCAGTTTTCCAAGTCTCTTTCTCAACTTACCTACTTCTTCCTCCTCGTCCTAGAAGCTCTTCCCCAAGCCCCTTTCAGAGGGGAGCAGGGAGGAAGCCTGTTGCTGAGCCAGAGGAAGAGGAGAAAATGCTGCAGCATGTGCTTTACTTCCTCTGCCCTTGGCAGGCTTCAGCCATGCTGCCAGAGCAGTGCCAGGAGCTGGGCAGGGAGACAGAGGGGAAGGGCTGAAGCAGGAGATGGCTGGTTGCAGCAGGAGGTGGCTGGTAGCCTCCCTCTCTATCCCACACTCTCCCAATGTGGAAGGACGTCTCTGCCCGTGGGGCAGCTTTGCACTCAGGGGGTATGAACCCATTGCTCAAATATGTGCTCGAAATGGAGCAGGCTGACAAGAGAAGGGAAGAAAAACTTGTCTGATACCAAAGGAGGGATTTTGGTAGACAAATGTGGCCACTTGACTTAAACTTGAGCCAAAGTATGTTGCTCACTGTGACAGGCTTGTATTTTTTCTTTCCCAAAGCACAGTGCTGGTGTGTGCAGGGCATGTTCTGTGGTGCTTGTTTGTGCCTGTGATTGACTGCCCTCTAATGTTGTGTGTTGCAGCTGGCGTGAAGTGGATATCAGTGCTCTGAAAGTGAACCCTGATGAAGACAATGAGGAGGTAAGAGTTTTATTTCAGAGTTGATATGGGATGGAGTTAGCAGCAACTGAGCAGCATCCATGGAGGATGCTGGAAGGGAGTGAGTGCAGGGACCTAAGCAGGGAGGTGCAGAGTCTCTTCCAGTTTTGCAACAAAATGGCACAAATGGCCTTGTCAAAGCCAGCCTGGTATTGGTTCCTTTCAGGAAAGGCATGATAAGGCAGAGATTGGATTAACTGGCTGGATATAGCTGTATCTGAGATCTGACTGCTGTCAAGAGACCTCTCTAGGCAACAGTCAAGAGATCATGACCAGTCGTGCTGCTAGTTATTATTTTAGCTAAACTGATAGTGATGGTATTTCCTTAAACCTCTGGGTGAGTGTTTTCATTCTGAGATAAGTGGCTTTCCTTAGGTTTTTAGTTCTTAATCTCTTCCCAAATAGTGCAGACTCAGTTTAACAAGGTGCTCTTGCATTCACAGATAGAACCATAGAATCATAGACTTGTTATGGTTGGAAAAGACCTTCAAGATCATCAAGTCCAACCACTAACCTCACACTGCCAATCCCATCACTAAACTAAACCATATCCCTCAGCACCTCATCTATGCATCTTTTAAATATCTCCAGGAATGGTAACTCCACCACCTCCCTGAGCAGCCTGGGACAGTGTTTAATAACCCTCTGCGTGAAAAAGTTCTTCCTAATGTCTAATCTAAAGCTCCCCTGGTGCAACTTGAGCCCATTTCCTCTTGTCCTGTCATTCATTACTGGGGAGATGGACTCCCACCTCACTACAACTCCCCTTCAGGTAATTCTAGAGAGTCCTCATGTCTCCCCTCAGCCTCCTCTTCTCCGGACTGAACACCCCAAGTTTCCTCAGCTGCTTGTCATAAGACTTGTTCTCTAGACCCTTCATCAGCTTCGTTGCCTGTCTCTGGACACGCTCCAGCCCCTCAGTGTCTTTTCTTGTAGTGAGGGGCCCAGAACTGAATACAGTATTCGAGGTGCAGCCTCACCAGTGCTGAGTATAAGGGGACAATCAACTCCTTGGTCCTTCTGGTCACACTATTTCTGATACAAGCCAGGATGCCATTGGCCTTCTTGGCCACCTGGGCACACTGCTGGCTCATGTTCAGGCACTGTCGATAGGATCTGCCTCCCTCTAGACATAAACATTTCTTTAAATTCACACTGTAGCTAATGCTGGAAAAACTACATGTAGGTGTGTGTTTAATCCAATAAAGCTCTGATCAAACCCTGTACCTCTTCCCTTTCCAGATCGAGGACTTGTCTGATTCGGCCTTTGCTGCTCGGCATGGCAAATGTGAAGAGATGGAGCGGGCCCGGTGGCTTTGGAGCACAAGCATGCCCCCACAGCGGCGGGGCAGCAGGTACAGGGCCTGTCTGCACGCTGCCCCAGCACTGCCTCGGGGCTGGGAGGGGCTGCCCCAGCGCACCAACAGCACTCGGGTGCACAGAGGGTACAGTGGGGTTCTCTAGGCCCGGTAGAGTGGGATGTTCTTGAGAGCAGATTGTGGAGGCTTTATTAGATTGGCTGGTCTATAAAAATGGTTAAGAGCTTGTGCTGGTATTGGAATGTTTGATTACTGTCCAAAAGAGCAGCTTGAGGAGCCCTTTTAGGAGTGAGGTGGTGTCTTGTATAGGTGAGGGTGAGGTTACACACCAGTTAAGTTTTGGACAACCAACTTTTGCATCATCTGTTTGGATTCTGCTTTCTCAAGCACTTTCAGTGCTCTGGAAATGTGGAGGCTGATGTGCCAGCTCAGGAGGCCAGAGGAAGCTAAAAGGCTGAGCTGGGCATTCTTCCTGCAGGATCTCGGAGCAGTGGTTGTTCCCAGTGTTATGACATTGGTCGCATCTCTGCTCGACAGCTTCAGCAGTGCCCATTCTCTGCTCCATTTATATACCTATCCTTCCTCTCATCACTCAACACTTGATTCCCTTCCTGTAGATTCTTTTTGTGGGTAGGTTTCTAAAACCACACACAGCTTCCAGCTGTTGATCTCATCATAAACCTGCAGAAGAAGAGATGTACTCTTCTCCATTTGATTTCCAGTGTTTTGCTTGCTATCAAACTGCTCCATCCTTGAGCAGAAACACTTGCTGAACTACAACTGCAGACATACACCTGGTACTCTCAGTCTGGTTGTGGTTTCAGTTTATCCCTGTCAGGTGCGTGCCATCATACAAGGTTATTTCTGCAAGAGCTGCAAATGCAAAGGTGGCCTTTGTCAAACTCCATTTGCACTGCTGCTGCCTCATTTCATCTGCAGCTGCACTTCCCAGTGACAGTGGAGTGTGGGACACTTTGGGGTTTCTTTGCAAACTTTGTCAGTTTCTCACATCTGATAGCACTTCACTATAACTTTGTTTCTTTAAAGACCATTGTGGACTGCAAATTGAGTTCTTCTTTCCAATGCCTCTATCAATTTCTCGGTCCCTAGCGAGAGATCCCAGCTGTTGGGCTTCTCTACCTTCCAATTGCTGACTGTCAGCCCTGTTATCCCAACATCGGAGCAGCCAGGCACCGATCCGCTCACCTGGCTGGCGACTGTAATCTTTTCGCATATCTCTAAGTTCTGTTGAGGTGAGGGACCGAGTAGTTTCCATTTACTTTTCGATTTCTTTCACTCCTTCTCCTGATCTCCTTACCGAAGGACCAGTTTCTTCTTCTAGCCTTTCCTCTTCCCCATCTTCTGCCCTTACTAATCGATGATATGGACTTGTTGACCTCCTTATCCACTGCTTCTTTTTTATCTGTTTTTTATCTGTTCAGGTGTAAAATCCCAGGTTACAGGAGGTGATAACCGTCCTAGGAATTTGCCTAAATTCGCCCACACACCCTGCCACCCAGGGACTGGCCGCTTCAGGGGGCATTTCAACATCTCTTCATCCCAAATTTGTCCTCTCTTATACCCAGATGAGTCCAGATTCCACAAAATATGTAATGTACCAGTCATGTTAATTAGTAATATTAAAAAACTCACATAAGGGTGACTAAGGACCTGGGAAGTCTGTGTAACAAAATTACCTACATCAGTCCGAACTGAGAGGAAGGAGGTGCGTTCCCCCATTACCTCCACAAGATAGCTCCCACAGCACAGTAAACCCATTGATAACAGAATTAAGCTCATAGTTATTATTTGGGCCATCATGTTCCCAGGCCCCTTCATCCGACTCACAGAGTGGTACAACCAACACAGCAAAAATATCAATATTAGAGCACAGCACAGAGTGAAAGTTAGAAACAGCATATTCCCAAACATAGTGAAGTAAAAGATAAACTGTACTACAGCAAAACTTCTAACCTGCACAGGAGCTTTGCACTTAGTAACTTACTATAGTTACAGCACATTTAATGTAAAACCGCTGTTATCTCGCCCCATGTTGGACGCCAAAAAGGCTGTGGTGTTTTGACCCTGGTTGAATGTCAGGTGCCCACCATGCTACTCTATCACCCTCCTCCTCAGCAAGCCAGGGAGGGGAGAAAATAAGATGGGAGTCTCGTGAGTTAAAAAACAGTTTAATAAAGAAGCAGCAAAGCTGCGCACACGGCGAAGCAAAGAAAAATAAGCTGTTACTCTCTACTTCCCATCAGCAGCGATATCTGGCCACCTCCCAAAAAGCAGGGCTGCCATACATGGAACGGTTACTTCAGAAGGCCAAAAATGAATCACGTCCCCCTTCCTGCTCCTCTCCCCCAGTTTATATTGCTGAGCTGACATCATATGGTATGGAATATCTCCTTGGTCAGTCTGGATCAGCTGTCCTGGCCATAGTCCCTCCCAGGATCCTGCCCACCCACAGCTATTGGTGAAGGTGGGGGAAGGAATGCTGGAGGGACAGCCCTGATGCTGTGCAAGCAGTAGTCATAATATTGATACCAACAGTAAGCACAGCACTGCAAGAGCTGCTGTGGAAAATCACTACCATCCCAGACCCACTACAACCATCTGGTAAGGGTGCTGTGTTGAGGTCCTGGTTTGGTCATTGAGGTTCATCTCATAGGTTTAGAAATTCTGATGGGAAAGGACTTACAGATGTCTCCTGCCCAACCTCCTTCAGGATTGTTGCCAGCAGGAGACCAGCTTGGCCATGACTTTATCTGGCCATAGTTGTGAGCGCTTCCACGGATGGAGATTCCCCCAGAGCTGGGGCCAGTGCTCCCAGTACAGCTGTCTAGCAGGGAGAGATGGGGGTGTAAGTGTCCCTGCTCCAATGGCCATGTTCCTCAGTGCAACCAGGGACGTGGTTTACTGAGTTTGTGCTCAGTGACTTGGCCAAGTTCAGCTTGGTGTTCACCATGTCCCAAGCTCCTCCTCAACAGGATCCTTGCTCAGTCCTTCAGTTCCCATCCTGGGGTTGTTCTCTGTGGCTACTTGTTAGTCTTTTTTCAGGAGTTGTAGGAGCACCTCAGGGCCTGGTAACTTCTCGTTGTTGTGATTCAACCAGTACTTTACTCCTTGCCTGTGCAGTATCTGGGCCAGGTAATACCAGTAAACAGTGGGGTAAACTTACTTAGTTTCCCTTAAATGTCATTCTCTTTGTGACCTGCTCCAGCAGTTCTGCTGTCTTGTGGTGCTCCTGCCTCATGTATGTAACAGATTGGGTTTTGTTCCTGTAGCAGCTTTTAAATCACATCTTGATTCAGCACATTGACAGCTTGCTGCAGGTCTAGCTGTTCTATTATTCTAATTTGGGCTAGATTTGTAGGTCCTGATGAACATTTTGGCCAAGGCAGATTTTGGAATCTGATCCTTGACAGTCCTTGATTGCCTCTTGCTGGTGCAGTTCACCTTGAAGATTTGCACACAGAGGTGGAGACTCCAGTTAAGTTTCTCTGTTTGCAGCCTGTGGGTGTTTTATCTGGGAATCTGTGTAGATGCTCAGACTTTCTTAATTCTTGGTTTAAATCTAACGTCTAGGGCTTTTACAGTGCTCCTCCTACACCAAATTGTTGAACTTACTGCATTTTTAGCATTACTGATTCACTACACATGGTTCTGGAGCTGCCTGGTGTCGTGTGGGCTGTGGATGGTGGAAATACTCAGAGAAGCCAATTTTCATAGAATCATTACAGTTGCAGAAGACCATCAAGTCCAACCACTGAAGTATTAAAGTATTTTGAAGTATCTGGTTTCATAGGGTGATTTCTCATCGTAGTATTTCTGCAGCACCGCAGTGCAGGAGATGTGTGGGACACGTAACCTGAGGAGAGCAGCATCAGTGATGCAAAGTTGCATCAAGGCAGTGGAGCTGGGATAGAGATGAGCCTGGATGGATTCAACCTCTGGGCTGCAGCACTCCCTGATTGTGCATGCCGAGTCCCCACAGCGTTCCTCAGCGTAGAGCTGTTCCTGAGGAGGATGCACTAGGAGGGGTCGTAGGGTGGCATCAGGAGGCAGCATCCCGAGCCCCTGCATTGGTGAGAGTGCAGCTGGGACTGAAACCTGGCTCTGTAATGTATCTCAGGTCTTATAGATCGACGGATGGACGGATGACCCCCCAGCTGGGAAACCCCTCAACTCCCCAGCCAGCATCCCCCGAGGTGGGCAACTGCCACTCACATTCAGAGCTGTCCCACAGCCACTCACCGTGCAGCCCCATCAGCCCAGAACTGCTCTCTGCCCCCCTCATCCCCCTCTCCCGGGACTCCATGCGGCTCCTGTCCAGTGAGGATACACGTTGCTCCATGCCTGAGGCCGGCCCTGATGAGCAGGTGAGTGCTGCCTGGCTCTGGCCATTGACTCGACTGGTGGGAAGGTCCGAGCGCTGCCTTTTGCTGCAGTGACTGCAGCAGATGCATAGAATCATAGATCATAGAGTCATTTTGGTTGGAAAAGACCTTTAATATCATGGAGTCCAACCCCTACCCTCACACTGCCCAGCCCATCACTAACCCATGGCCCTCAGCACCTCAGCTCCACGGCTTTGGGATCAATCCAGGGATGGGGACTCCCCCACCTCCCTGGGCAGCCTGGCACAGGGGCTGACAACCCTCTCAGAGAAAAAGTTCTTCCTAATGTCCAATCTAAACCTCCCCTGGTGCCACTTGAGGCCATTTTTTCTTGAACTATCACTTGTTACTTAGAAGAGACTGACCCCCCACCTCACTACAACCTCATTTCAGGTAGTTGTAGAGAGTGTTTCTGTCTCCCCTTAGCCTCCTCTTCTCCAGCCAGAACACCCCCATTCCTTCAGCCCCTCCCCAGCACACTTGTGCTCCAGCCCCTTCCCCAGCTCTGGTGCCCATCTCTGGGCATGCCCCAGCCCCTCAGTGTACTTCCTGTAGTGAGGGGCCCACAACTGAACACAGTATTTGTAGAGGTAAATCTGACTTGACTGTTTCATCCTTCTTACCATGGAGAGGCAGCTTGGAAACCTGACAATGGGAAGTTGCATCAGAGTGCTGGGCCAGCTATGGTGCAAGGGCAGTGGGGTGCTCTGCCAGCAGTTGCTTCAGCCTCAGTTGTGCAGGGAGGGGGGAGCAGAAGTGTTTTTTCCAGAGGAATTTCCATAGCCTGATGTCTCTTCCCTTTAGGCCGTGCAGCCCTGGGAGCAACGCATCTTCCCTCTCCTGTACGATCCCAGGACAGAGTGCGAGGACCAATCTGACCCCAAAGACCGGTTGTCGCGCTGCACCCGGCGCACGTCAGGCAGTAAATCCTCTCGGGAGACCGATGGCACTTCTGCTTTGCCCACCTTGGCCAGCCTCAAGAGCCGACCCCTCCTGGGGACACCCCCCTCCCTCTCTTCCCCCGCAGCAGTTCAGCGGCCAGCACATAGATAGATGTGTGGGAAGACATGAGCAAAACCAACACACAGAACTAACTCTTGGCATTAAAGCTTCCAAAAATCTGCGTTTGATATTCAAACATCCTGCCGGGAATTTTCACAGTTTTTAGTGAATTTAAGGAGTTTAGAAACTGTTGGGTTTTAATTTTTTTTCTGTTTGTTTGGTTTTGATCTTTCTTTCTTTCTTTCTTTCTTTCTTCCTTTCCTTCTTTCTTTCTTTCTTTCTTTCCTTCTTTCTTTCTTCTTCTCCATGTTTCCTTGTCAAACAAATGAGGGCCCCCAGGTTCCTCCCAGCAGAGTGAAGCCTCAGGAGGGGAGCAGCCCACAAGACTCCCTTCCCTCTTTCCTCCACTCCCCTCTTAGGTGTATAAAACCTAGAGCACAGGATTTAGCTGACTAGCAGACTTTGAGGATAGTTTTTCTCAAGCAAAAGGGTGTCTTTTTCTCTTAACCTGCTACCCTTCCCTCCCTGAAAGGTTTTAGTGAAATGAAAGTAGTGGTGAAAAGTGATGTCTTGGGATTGCAACCTGCACTAGCTGTCTCTGTCCTCATGTGCAGAGTGCCCACCCTGCACTTCTACCCTCCGGCATTTTCCTCCCCTGGATTAAGTTCCAGGTGACTCTGTCCCCCAGCCCTGATCTCCCCTCTGCCCCCAGGGCCACCTGCCACCTCCTCCTTCTTTCTCCTCTAGTTTGGGAGCAGCCATTTGCTGTGCTAAAGGTCTGACTGCCCTGCCTGTCACAGGGAAAAAGAAGGACCTTTTCAGCTGCTTCAGACACAGCTGTGCACGTGTGGGAGGAGCAGGATTTTTGGAAGCAGCTTGTGTATGTTTCCCCTGGGTGGAAGGTGGGGAGGGGACAGTCCCTAGCTGGGTGCATCTGGTCTATGTATGGAGCAGGAGCAGAAATCTTGCCTTGTACTTCAGGGACGCCCTTTGTGCTGTGGCTCTTGGCCGAGCTCAGCAGCAGCTTTCAGCTGGGGAACATGACTCGCACTTCAGCTCTGCCCTCACATGTGTCACTGGCCCCACATCCATGTTATTTGTCCCCCGTCCATGTTGTATGTGTCCCCATTGGGTTGGAAAGTTGTGGTGAAGGCAGCTCTGGGACACAGCAGGAAGGAGCAGCAGAGGCAACGGCCGAGGCACCAGGATTGGTCTCAGAGAAGAGGAGCTAAGGGAGGGCAGGGGATCGGTGCTGGGGGGGGGGGGATGGGATCCATCAACACTGCTTTGCGCCACTCCCACACATGGTCCAAGGATGGGTCACTTGTATTTCATTTCCCAGTTGTTGGTCTGATGTTCCACCTCCTGACAGGGATCTTTGTTTCAAGACCAAGTTTGCTGTTGTTCTTGCCCCTGCCTGATCCCTCTGTACCCACAGTGACTCCTGGGATCCTGCACACTGTTTCCACTCAAAACGGTTGTCCATCCCAATGGTGTGACTAGTGGTCCCCGTCCTGTTGTTATCATCATGTCTGTCACATATAATCACATCACCAAAAAAAAAAGAAAAAAAGAAAAAAAAATCCTTCCCTCCCTCCCTTCCTTCCTTCCTCTTTCTTTCTTTTCTTTCTTTTTCTTTCTTTTCCCCATTTTGTAATCGTAAATAAATAGTAGCTAAACTGCTTAATGGTTGGGGTTTTCACAATTTTCAGCATTATCTAGTGGTTTTGGTTCTGTTCTAGTTTAAAGGATTTGTCATTTCTTTAAAAAAGCAACAAACCACAACAGTGCTACCATATCCCTCTGCATAAGTGCTTTTTATTTATAAGGTTGAAAATTCTGAATAACCCTTTTAGCATTATAAAAAAAACCACAAAAAAAAAAAACCAACCAAAAACAACTCCACCTTGTATCTTGTAAATATTTTCTTTTCCTGCTTTGAGCTGTGTAATGCCCTTGTTATATAGAAATGCTTTCCTTCCGAGAAGCTGATCTTTGTTAATGTCTTGATTTTGTTGGCAAAGCACAAATGTGCTTATAAAAAAAAAAAAGGAAAAAAAAAAAAAAACCAAAAAAAACCTCCCCCCAAAAAAACCCAGAATATCCCATGCAAAGTGTGTTTCTGAAATGCTGGGCTGGGAAGTGGACTGGGCCTTTTGTGTGCCCAACCCCAATCCAGGGTGGATCAGCCACTTCCCTCCCACTCCACGTTTCAGTGGCCTCTTGTTTTTTTCCCTTTATAACATTATTTCCTAGCACTTATTGTCAATTAGTGAAAAGAGGAATTGCTCCGTGGGATCTCTGGAGCTGGGCTTTGTGCTGGGATGAGGAATGGAGCAGGACTGAGGCCGGTGGCACCTTTGTGGGCTCACAGGAAGCAAGTGCTGCAGAGCTCCTGTCAACCAGTTTGACTCTCTGGGGTGGGTGAGGGGTTTATTTTACATAACTGGTTGCTGCTAGTCTGTACCCAGGTGCTGGTTTTGCCAGTTGTTGGCCCCTTTTGCTATGAAAGTTGAATAGAAACACACAAGATGCGAGTGATGGGAGGCTCCTTCATTCAGTGCTCCTAAATGATCAAGATAAGAGAATTACACTTTGTTCCTCGTTGCCTGAGTAGGTGGGAAATGAAAAGGTGTCTGGTGATTATTAGCCAGATGAGCAAAGAAGTAGGAGGCAGCAACCTGGGCACCACTGGGCTGGTTATAAGTAATTATAACAGGGGAGGAAAAATCCAGTTTAAAAAGCAAAAGGTGGTGGCCACACCAGCAGCTGCACTGGGCTAGAAACTCCTGATCAGCACAAGGCAGCCCAGTCCTGGGGAAGGTGTGGGGCAAAGGGCTTGTGGTGTAGCTTTGTGGCTTCCGGAGTGCTGATAGCAGGGACCTCTGGCTGCAACTGTCAGGTCTGGATGGGAGCTGGGGCAGGGGCAGGATGCAGGGCTGGCACACAGCAACCTGTGAGCAGACCCAGTGCTGTGGGGGCCAAGCTGCAGTCAGTCTCGCTCTGCAGCTGAGAGAACAGTCTGGCTGCAGGGGCTCTGCCTGCTCCTGCTGCCTGCCCCATACACACAGCCTGCCTTCCTGCAGGCAAAGCCTCTGTTCCCACAGGCAGAGCCTCTATTCCCTCACATAAGGCCTCTTATCCTGCAGCAGGGCCTCCCTTCCTGCACACATGGCCTCCATTCCCACAGGCAGCTTGCTGTGGGAAGCACAGCTGCTGTTGAAGCTGCAGCCTGGGCTGCCATGGTGGCTGGTACTTGCAAAGGAAAGAAAGGGTCCCTGCCCATCTCTCCCACTGCCCCAGCCACTGGTGCCATAGCCCCACTGCACTGGCCCAGCTGCTGAGGGACTGCTGAAGCAAGAGGACAGACCCTCAGTGCAGCAAAAACCTACTGAGCCACAGAACCCTCTGTGGGCCCAGTCCCTGCTCTCTCTCTGCCCCCCCCTCAGTTCCCTCCATCCCCGTGCAAAACAAGCAGCATTGATCGTAGTAATGACTTTATTTCCAAATTCACTTTTATGGCAACAGTGTAAACCAGTTGTTAAAACACACGCTACACTATGGACATTTACAGACAACAGCTAAGCTAGAATGATACACTAAGATCAAACCTTCCCCTCCCACCCCAGTATCTGCAGGGATCGGGGCTGCCAGCACCACCGCCAGTCTGGCACTAGAAGCTTATTTAACAAACAAGTTTATTTGAGTGCAGAAACACAGGGTTTTGGTTTGCTTTTTTAATCAGTACTGGTTTTAACCCTTTTTAGACCAAGATATGTGTGGAGTAATTGAAAAGCTATGGGTCAGTCCAGCTGCTCTTGGTAACCCTCAGGCCTGGGTCTGAACATGGTATTAGGGCTGGGGACATGGCTTGGGCTGCTGGAAGGGGACAGCAGGAGAGGACTGTCCTGGGACCTGCACAGCCCCTGTGGGGGAGAAGGGTAGAGGGGCTGGGGAGGGGTGCTCAGTTGAGGATGCTCTCACTCCCTGGAGCTCCCAGCACACCCTGGCCCTCCAGAGCTTCACAGAGGGGTATGTAGGTAGCACAGGGCAGGGCCAGGAGGGGCTCAGCTACACATCACCCTGGAGCTAAAAAGGGTTAAAAGGGGTGACTAGCATTCTGGGTCTCCCACTTGCTCCTTTTACAGAGGACAAAAATACTGCACCAGCTCCTCCATTCTGTACTGGTGCAGAGGGTCACAGACTGGAGTACAGTGTCCTATGATCAGTCAATTGTAATGGGGTGAGTGACAAGCTGGACGTGGGCTTTCACTTGACCTGTTTATGTTGTAGCTGAACCAGCCCCTCCCCAGCAGTAAAGCAGCTCCTGGAGCTGCAGAGACAAATGTTAGAAAATTCCACACCCCCCAGCCCTTATGCTGCTGCAGGCAGGATGGGCAGCAGCCCAATGCCACTCAGAACATCTCAGTGGCACCAGCACAAGGCATGCGGCAGCTGTGGCAGGTTCAGCAGCACCTGTGAAAGGTGGGAGGGGGTCTGTCCTGGTCATAAACCTGCTGAAACAGCCTCTTTGGCACCCAGCTGCCATCCCAAGGACAACCTGTGCTCTGTGCCCCAGTGAGACCAAACCCCCCTCCATGCCTGCCAGCCCAGGGTTTCAGCCCCTTGCTGGGAAAGTGCAGCCTTCCCTGCAGCATGGCCCTGGGGGTCACAGTCTGTGGCCCCCTGGACACCCTTCCACCTGCACTACCATTGCCAGCTCAACTGGTGCCTCTTGTGGGGAGACAGGGATGGAGGGGACACACTGAGCTGAACTGATGGCATCTCAGGCTCTTTGGTTGTAGAAGGGGCGTGCAGGGACGGCCATGGGTACAGCACAGCCCCAGGCTACTCCCTCACACTCCCTAGGTTGCCACAGGAATAAAAGCAGCAAAAGGAAGAAATGCTTCAGCTCTTTTCCCCTGTGTGGTGCTGGGGGGTGGCGAGTGCTGCATGAAGGTGACACCATGAAGGGGTAACATGCTGCCAACTCAAACCAGAAAACCCCAGGGTGAGGGGGGAGGGGAATTCAGTACCAGGGAGTTGCTTCTGGCCCCGGGTGCAGAACCTGGAGGAGCTGCCACCACACACCAGCTAAAACCTCCCTCATGCCTTCTCACATCCTCCTGGTTGTCTCCTGCTGCTGCCAATGGCATGAGAACAGCAGAACCGTGGAGCTGCCACTTCCAAGACTTCTGAGCTGACCTTGCAGGGGGAAAAGAACAACAAAAAAAAATAACCCAAAAATGTTAACAAGCTGCACCCAAACCTAGGGGTCATCCCAGCCCTGGAGCTGTGAGTGCCCCTCCTACAACATCCTAAGGCCATGGGAGGTGCACAGTCCCGGGGGAAGCCCCAGCACAGCCCCCTGGCGGTGCTCAGACACAGCCTGAAGCTCAACAGCAGCTCGCCCCCCCCCCAGCTGGGCTGCAGAGGAGTCGGCACTGGGCACCTCAAAAACTACTTAATGCATTTTTCTTTTTTTAAAACACATGCTCGTTATTAAAACAATCACCCTGGCATGGTTCAAGCATATATAGATACATCTACTCTACGACACGAGGGGTCGCCAAAGGGATGGGGAAAAACCACTACTCATCCACTCAGTGGTTCCAGCACAGCCACGGGGGGGAGGGAACACACACACACACACACACACACACACAGAGCTTTGGGGGGTACCTGGCAGTTATTTTCATATACACCTCAGCTTTTGGAGGCAAAACCAAAAGGTTTCTTCCAAATCAGCAAACAAATTTAATGCAGGAAGGGAAGGCACCTCCCTGCAGTCCCTGGCTGCAGCCCCTGCTACCTGCACTGTCCAGCCCAGGCATCCTTAGGGGGAGGAGCACAGCACACCTCCCCCATCTCCCCCCGGAGAAGCTCAGCCCTCCCCTGAGGACCTTGTCCTGTGGTATGGGGTGCTCAGGTCAGGAGAAGGTGAGTCCTTGCCAGGGTGGGCAGCCCCAGGACAGCCAGGGACCTCTCAGGGAAACACGGGAGGGAGTGGGGGACAGGCATGGGCAAGGAGCAGGGGGAGAGGAAGTTTTGTACCTCATAGTGTCACCAATGTCCTGGAGCTAGAGCTGAATGAACAGTAAAAGCAGGTTAAATTATTAACCAGTTAGGGGATGGGGAAGCAACTGTAAAAGGAACAGAGAAAGAAGGGCAGAGTATTATTATTTCTGTTTGCTTTATCTTTCTTTTTTTCTTTTCCCTTGTCTTCTCCCATATGGGCCAGCCATGCCCCAATCACAAGCCCTGCTTGGCCAGCGAGGCGGACACCTCGTCGGCTAGCGTGGCAAGCTGGGGGGAGTCCACCATGTTGATGCTGCCGCTGGAGGAGACATTGCTGAGGCGGCGTGGGGAGGCATCTCCGGAGATGGTGGGGGACTTGTAGACAATTTCGGCACCGTGATCGGTCTTGGCTTTGGCGTTCTCACGGAAGGTCAGCTTATGGGTCTCAATCTGCAAGGGGAGGGGAGGGCGGTGAGAGGGGGTGGGGGACCCATCCGGACAGGCCGCTGGTACCTGCAAACCATCCGCTTGGTCACTGCCATGTGCAGCTGGGAGGGAAGCTCTATTCCGTGGCCTGATGCCCTCCAGTGCTCCCAGTCCTCAGGCACGTCCCTTCCAGTAGCCCACAAAGAGAACAGGCACAACCAGAGGGGATGGCAGGACTAGAGTACCTGGGGATGCTGCCAAATCCTTGCCAAGCATCCAGGCCCAATGTGGCGGTGGGTGCCAGGCATAGGAGACAAGATGGCATGGCCTGGGCTGCTCCCACTCCTCTGGCAGAGATTTATGGCAGAGGTGGCATCCCCATAGGGCACGTAAAGCTGCCCCTTAATCCACGGCCCAGCTGGGCACAACACACTGCTCCCATGAGCCAAAACTCTCTCTCCTGGCAAACCTGAGGGCTGGGGAGAGGAGGTGAAGTGGAATGGATTTGCTACTTACTGGTGCCCTCCCCAGACAAGTGCAAAGCTGGAAGCTGACTCTCCGGGGGGGTGGGTGGCTCCAGCACCAGAGCCTGGAGCCCAGCAGGGTCTGGACTTGGGGTCCGATCAGCCTGAGGGCAAGTCTTGTCTTCCTTGCCTTTCTCTCTCTACAGATGAAGAAACCTGCCCAGGGCAGTGGGGGGCAAAAAGCATATCAGCAACAAAAAACAAGATCCAATAAATGTCAACCAGAATGAAAAAGACAAAAATAAAGGAAATAAATAGAAAGGGGGTGAGAGGGAGAAGAAGATCTGAAAAACAGAGCCATTCACTGACTCACAGGAAGAACAGCAGCTGCCCTTGGAGATGGGAGGAAAGCTTTTCATGTGCAGCAAAGGAGAGCACGTGCTGCCAGCACAGGCACCATGGCAGAGCACAGAGCACTCTGGCTCCCTACAGGAGACCAGTGTGAGAGCAGCACATGAAGCAGGATTCATCCTGAAGAGCTGTGGACTGTGCATGCAAATCTGGATCTTCTGTGTCACAGAGCAAGGAGGGGACTGGGGTCACGGGAAGAGCTGGGGAAGGGGCAGCAGAGCCATCCACAGCTGCTCGACATGGAGGGTTGATGGGGCTCAACTGTGTCCTGTCCCCTCCCTGCAAATAGTGTCCCACCTCAGAGCAGCATGACCTGAGGACAGTCCCTGGTGCCAAGGTAGGAATGGGAATGGGCTGGACAAGGGAAGCAAGTTGAGGCAGCATCTGAACTCAGGTCACAGCAACAGCCTCCTCTAAGTGTGGATTTAGGCAACTACCACACAGGAAGGATGAGGCGGGCAATGCCAACTGCTGGGTCACACTCTGGCAAATAAGGTCCCCCTCCAAAGGGCAAGTTCTTCAAACTGTGGCCCAGTGAATGTGCCAGGATATGAAAGAATCACCACTGAAATTTCATAAGAAATTATGAAAATAAGCTTAGTGAAGCACAGGGCAGTCTGATGCGTAGTAGCAGCGAGAGAAAGGTAAGGAAGTCAAGCAGTCCCTCAGAGGCCAGCACACTGCTGGGAGATGGAGAGCTGGGAGGTGCACAGAGAAAACATGACCAAGAACAAAGTGCCACAATACAGGAGTAGAAACAGAACTTTCCTCTCCCATTGAGAAAAAAAGTGTTTGAAAACCAGGCAAGATAGATAAAACCCACTTTTCCCTGGAGAAATTCAACCATGCACATCACCAGGCTGGAGTCTCAACTCTGTGCTTACCTGATCTCCCTGCTCCCCTGCCTGCAAGAGACCTGGCTGTCCTTGAAGTAAGGTTGTACAGGTATCTTTAAGCTAAGACTTACTGTAAAGTCACCATCAAAGCCTCTGGCAGAAATGGCTCAGTCCAAGTTCAGTATTTCATCTGACCTGATCAGCTTTTCTCTTTCAATTTAAATCACCCCCCAAACACACACCACTCCCTACACAGAGTCCTCAGTCAGTCTCAGCTGAGAGACTGAGGCTTGAAGTAAGAAGCGATCACCTTTCTTCTGAAGTGACAGCCTACTGCAAAGTCACCTTTTCTAAGTAAAGTTAAGCCTTTAATGCTCCACTTTCACTGGGGAACCAACACCTGTGCAGCATCCTAAGCTGCCAGCATTGTGCCACACTGCTGGCAGTACCTGGCAACACAGAGGGCAAAAGCAGTTGCTGACAGTGGCATCCCTTAGGATGCCGGGAAGAGGATGGCGACTGCCATCCCCAAAGCTCTGCTACAGGTCTGTACCAGCAAATGTCCTCCTGGTTGGCAAGTGCAACCCAGGAGCCCTGGGCTCTGCCTGCCTGCAGCAAGGCAGCAGGAGGGCGAAAGGCTGCCTGGTAGCACCCAGCAGCCTGGCCTGGCCTGGCCCTGCCTGTCCTCTCAAGGATCAGTGTGCACACAGCCCCCCATGCTACAACATGGGCAGCCAATTGTTTCCAGCGCTGGGGAAGAAGTGCTGCCTGGTCAGCAAAGAGGAGAGGTTAACACTGAAGCTGGGTGAGCAGGACCTTCTCCCAGCCCAGACTTTGACTCTCCTTTGCTCACACTCCTGCTCCCAGGCCCACAGACACATAGCATGTCTGTTCTCTACCCAGTGCCCCTTTACCTTTTTATTTCCTCCTCCAGGGACATGGCTGATGTTATCTAAGGATCCAATTTTCGATTGCACCTTATCTTTGAAGTCCAGTTTCTCAGATTTCACCTCCACCTGGCCACCACCTGGAAGAGAAGAGCATGAGCTGGGTCAGCTCCTGTGCCAGCCAGGGTGGGCTGCAGAGGAAGCACTGAGACCTGAACTGCTGCCCTAAGGCACTCTTAGGCTGAGCAGAGGTGAGGAACAGGAAAATGGCAGCAAGAAGGACCCCATGGTGATCTGGGAAACCCAGGAGCCAGGTCAAATGGGAACCAGGGTAAAGAGACTTTCCAAAGGATGCTGTGCAGAGCTGACAGACATCCCAAATGCTTTACAGAACCACAGGCAGGGAGCTAACCTTGCTCCCCTAAACAGCAGCAGTCCCCTCTGTTTAATTCCTAAATACTTCCCATTTACAGTTATGTACTGGCAAACACAAGGGTGTCTGTGGACCACACCAGATCCCTCCCCTACTACCAAGTGGTCAGGCAGACTGGAAAGGGTCTGGTAGCAACGAATCTGGAAGCAGTGTCCTACACCCCAGGGTTCACTCTGATGTTCCAGTCAGTGTCTCATGTCCCTCCCCTCACTCCCTGCACTACTCCCAACCCTCTCCATGTCTCAGATGCATTCTGTGAGCTCCCAGAGAGCAAGACCCAGTGCTGCTGATGCTGCAGAGTACCTGGTTTGTGATGGATGTTGCCCAGGGAACCACATTTGGATGTCACGTGGCTCAGGTCAACTGGCTTGTAAACAATTTGAACCTGTCCATAGAAGAAAGGAAAAGGCAATGAGCTTATTGCCACCACAGGCAGCCTGGGAAGGGGGAGGCACAACACACACTGACACCTGATCTGGATTTGAGGGAAAGGACAGCCTAAATCCCAGTAAGATTAATAATACATAAGAAATTGTCATCAGAAATGAGAGAACATTAATGCCTGTGTGCAGTAGCCTCTCTTAACATGTCAGCATGCACGAGATCACCTCTCTGCAGAGGCAGGAAGCAGAGGCAATTTTAAAAGTGCTTACAGTGAGAAAGTGGAGTGGTAATTAATTAAGATTTGCATACACATCATCCAAAAGGAGGAGATATACCAGAGAGAAAATGTAAAAAAATAAATACCTTTTCTGGTGTAAAACATAAAGCTTATGTCCACAAAAACTGAAAGAACAGAAATGATCAATTTGCATAGAACTTTTAAAAGAGTGACCAAAATATGCATTTCTGAAAAATGCTGTGATGGAAATAAAGGGTTAAAAAAAACAAAGTGCAAAGCAAAGTCCAAACATCTGGCAGGTGTTCACATCATACAAATTAACATGGCAGTCATAAAATACTGAACCACATCAGCATTTCATCATTTCATGCTCTGGGTTTTTATCTGCTTCACCCACTCTGTCTGTGAACACGGGCTGCAGCAACTGCCCCACTGGGAGGCACTGAGGCCTCCTGCGCCCCACAGTCACCTGACATGGACACACACACACGAATGAGGGACAGGTAACATGGAGCTGTTTAGTGGGTACATTAGTGGTTAAACACCACACTGGGAAACACCAAGGGCTGGAGAGACCTGGGACCATCAGGTGAGTCAGGGAGGGCAAAGCACCGTGCAACCACAGCAGCCAGAGCAGAAGCAGGAGACAAGGGGCTGAGAAAACATCCCCCTAACCCCAGAAGTTACCTTGGATCTTGGTTTTTGGACTCACACCTGTGTGTGAATCAGCTATTGCAGTAGTCAGTGAGGCTGTGCAGGAGGAAGGACCTCCAGGTTGGTTCCTGCTCACTGGCAAGTGTCTGGCTCACAGCATCAGTCTGGGTTTCACAGGGAGCATATACTGCTCTCTGTGTTTTTGCCAAGCACCATGGCAGTCGTGCTGCTCTCAGGAAGGATGTGCCAGTACCAAAGGGACCTTTGCAGAGAAGCTGACTCCTCCAAGCAGCCAGGCAGCCCCTGGACCAATGTGTCTGAAAACCAGCACAAAGGATTCGCTGCATCCACTGCCCTCTGTCACACCTGAGCACCCTGCACTGACTTAAAGGCCCTGAGGCATCTTTCAGTGCTCACATTGGCCCTGTATCCACTCACTCAATCACCCTCAGAGCAAGGTGCTAGACTGTATTTGTGCAAACTACTGAGAAACATTCCCCCCTCCATCACACAGTCAGGAAAAGGAGCAGGGAACTGAGGCTTGGTGCCACCATCCCACCAGCATCAAGCCAGAGCACCAGGCATGTAGACCTGCCTTGTCTCCAATGTTCACATATACCAAAGGGCATACTTGACAGAGAATGAAGGCAGAGAGAGGAAGAAAAACAACCCTAGGGGCTGGGAGCACATTGCAGACACAGACATGGAGACAGCATTGGGGAAACGTCACACATTCAATGCACTGGACAGGAGGAGAGCTTGATTCAGTCAGAAGGCAGGAAACAGAGCCCAGAAGAACAGCTGGTGCCCTTCTCTGAGCAATTTTGGCACCACTGGGACCTGGGACTGACAGACCTCCCATATCCAGAGCAAGCAATTGCAACTGAAACACTTTCTGCTCTTGTTCCAGTCCCCTTTTTTTACAGACAGGACTCCATGAACCCTTACCATCCTACTGGGAAGCAGAGCAAGAAAGTGAAAGGAGCACAGAGCTGCTTGCCTAGGAAACCATTGCCAGAGACCTGGGGATCCTACCTCTCAGCATCAGCAATGCTTAGGTTAACTTTGGTCAAATTTTGCCTAATGTATCACCTTGTCAGAACATTCAGGTTACTGTAAGAGCAGTGAATTCCTCCTGAAGCAGCAGTGGCTGGGCAGGTAGTCACCGCTGACAGTGTCGTGGAGGCCAGCACATCCTGGTGACATGATGGCCACCAAACCCTGGTGGTCTATGGTTGCCCCTTTCCTGGAGGAGCCCCAGGGAAGAGCCTGTGCAGCTCTGACCACAGCAGCACGTGGCTTTGCTCCGAGCGCTTGCACCCAGAGCTGAGCTGCTGCCTTCTGCGTCAATGCAGTCATGCAGCCACCACCACACCATTTTCTCTGATGGCAGAGCCTGGGGAGGGATGGCAACTTCCAACCAAAAATCCAGGTAATTCTTAACCCATTGCAGCTGCAAACACTTGCCCATGGCGTGAGCTCTCAGTGAAGAGGATGAGCTCACCACCCTGTGCTGAAGCTAATTATTCAGCCACAGCACAGATGATTGGTGACAAACACTAGCTCCTGGCTTAACAAGTGGTCCACCACACACCAGGCAGTCCAGTCAGTGCAAGACCCTGGGGTAAGAAAGAGCAGAACAAGCATAGAATCCACTTCACAAAGGTCTGACCTCTGCAAAGCAGCTCCTCTGGCCCATTAAATAAATGCAGAATGACATAAAATTTAAGACAGAGGTTGTAAACCCAGTTATGCCTCGATGCTTACATGTCAAGCCCTCTCCAATGATCAGTTTCTCAGGGAAGGTGTCCACAGAGATCAAAAAAAGCACAAAGAAAATCTATGGGGAACATCTGAGAGGCACCAGGTAGCTTCCTCAGATGGCCACAGACCAGGCAGCCACAGACTCTGGACCATGCTGTTCATGGTCTTAGTGACGTGCCTGCCTTGGTCTGTCCTCTTTCCTGGACCTAAACTCTGTCTCCAGAGAGACTGGTGTAAATTTACCAACCTCTGTGGAATTTCTCCAGGTTTCCGGCACAGTAACTGAAGGCTGAGTCTGGCTGTTTATCTGGGAATGGCTGGAAATGCCAGTGTTCAAATCAATTAACTCAATATTACTTTAGCCTCAGCCTCCACCACCAGATACATTCATGAGCAAGAAGCAGCTTAATATTTGATGGGAATGGGCAGGAACCTGCACTTTCACATATTGTGCAGAGTTGTGTGCAATTTAGCAGTACATCAAGCACCAAGGGCTAGGTTTGCACATGGATCTATCCACCTACTGCATCAGCAACTGTGTCATTATCTGCCAGAGGCCACCCATCCTGAAGACAATGAGGCATTAGGCCTTCCAGGTAGTATAAAACCTTCAAATTAACAGGATGTTTTGTTACAGACATGGCTGCTACACGGGTCAGTTAGTTCTGTCCATGCCAGGCATGTACGGGACTTGTTAGGGTTCATCTAATCATGTCTTTTGGGTTAATGGGGTTAAACGACAGCACGTCCCCAATCGCTATCTGAGGGCTGGGTGGCTGCAGATAGCATTGGCAGTTTAGTGTACACAACATGCCACTAACAACCAGGATTATTACAGTGCATTCAAAGTGTGAAGGTACTCACACTGCCTCCTCCCGGGATGTGTTTGATATTATCCTTTGAGCCACACCTGGATTGAACGCTGCTAAAGTCCAACTTCTTATTAACAATCTGCACCTTTGGTAGCCAGAAAAGAGTCATTGCACGTCACCAATAGCTATCTGATGGCAGGGTCTCTGCAGATAGCATTGGCAGTTTAGTGTATACAACATGCCACTTATCATAAGAACCATTACAGTGCATTCAAAGTGTGAAGGTACTCACACTGCCTCCTCCCGGGATGTGTTTGATATTATCCTTTGAGCCACACTTGGATTGAACGCTGCTAAAGTCCAGCTTCTTATTAATAATCTGCACCTTTGGTAGCCAGAAAAGAGCATGAGAAACAACATGACCATCTGCAGCTTGACCATGCGTTATATCACTAAAACCAGGAACCTGCCTGCCAGTGCCAAGACCACAGGAGAATCTCTAGCTTGCTGTATAGGTTTGTCTACTTGGCGGGCTGGAAACTGAAGATGGAGGTGCGCAGATTATAGCGAAGGATTGGATACTAGAGTCAGGCTAGGCCAGAAACACTGGCAAAAAAAGCCAGTTCACCCCATTTTCTTCCACAGAACAAAGCAGGGAACTTTGCTTTGGGCGGCAAACACACTGGAAGGCAGCAGTGCTCTGAGACTCAGCTTCTGCAGAGCCAGTGGAAGGAGGAAGGATGGAGCTGAGAGAAAAACGCCTGCTCAGACCCATCACCCATGTCTCCTCTCTGGGATAGGTACACGTGGCCTCAGGTTTCAGCAGCTTGAGCAAACTGGGCAAACGTGTGGAGCTGATGGGGGCACCAGGCTGGAGAGCTGGAACTCCTGTGTGTCCAGCACGGTCTGGCAGAGTACCTGAGCTCCATGCTGTGCAGGGCTCCAACTCCCTCTACAGTCACAGAGACAAAAAGCAAACACTGCCAGGGATGCAGCCTTATGCCTGCAGTTTTCTTAACTCCTGTAGAGATGAGATGAATGAGATGAGATGAGATGAGATGAGATGAGATGAGATGAGATGAGATGAGATGAGATGGGATGGCTCAGCACAGATCAACCCCAAAGGTATCTGTTCTATTGCATATTCCTAATGCCATCTTGGATGGGAGAGAGGCTGGAAATGGCTTGGTGCCACAGGGAAACCACATACCATGTGAACTTCACCCTCCAGTCCCAAGGCCCGGCTGCCCTTTCTCCTCCACACACAGGTTTTTTCTACTATTGTTTCTCTTTAGGGCTTGTTTTCCCTATTTGGGTTTTATAAGGGCAGCTATGCTGGAGTCAGCCCATGCATAGGAGCAGCTACTCTAGGCAAGACAAAGATGAAGGCAGTCCCTGCTCCTTCACCTACATGGACTGGATTGGCTTTACCACCTACACAAGTATAAACCAGAGGTGAATGCAGGTAAAAAGCACCAGGCAACATGGGCCTGTACTGACTCAGAGGGAAGTGTGTCTGAAGCACAGCCCCCATGAGGGAAACAGACAAAGCATCCTGCAAGAGAGCAGTGCCACATCACACTGTACATGAAGTCCCTGGATGACAAGGTCCACAAAACTATCTGAGCAGACAACCTCGTCCTCCCTTTCAGCATGTCCTCAGGCTGGGGCTGCAAGGAGAGCTACTTGCTATACCCTGGCTCTTTAGCACAAGAAGTACTGAGGCTGACACATGCATCCAGCATCGTTTTCCAAGTTCACGTCAGCTAATCTTGCAAACCAGGATCTAGTCCTGCTAGACTAAGCTTTGTCAAAGCAGTCCTCAGTGATCCAGCCACCAAAAAAGTGCTCAGACAATGCAGAAACACTGGAAGAGATCTGGCACAACTGACTCCTGGCACACATGCCCCATGTACCTTTGCTTCTGTAGGCTGGGGGTCTGAAATCTGCATGGAGAGCAGGCTCCAGACCCATCTTCTGGCCACCCTAAAAATAAAACTCATTGATTCAGCTTTTTCTGCCCCAGCTGCAATCATTCTACTAAGAGCAGACTCGGTTCCTACAAAATCCCCAACAGAGCATTCAGACATTCTCCTCTGCAAAAAGAGCAATGGATCATCCCAAATTTAGCCATTCTTACTCTTTCAGTGACAATAAACATGTTGCCTGAGAGAGAAGCTGACGGAGGGGAAAAACCAAACTTGTAAAAGTTGGATTAAAAAGAACAAGGAAACGATTTAACCAATCTACATCAAATGGAAGGGCTCCTGAAATCCCTGAAGGGCAGTGTTTTGTGGGAGAAGCAGGAAAAACATGTCTTGTGCTAAGCAGGCAGTTGGGCTGAGATGCAGCTGGAAGGACTCGTGCTGCTCTGCTCGTGACCAATGGCCAGAGCAGCCCTGCCCAGGTTCCAGAGTCCCCTGGACTGTAGTACAAAGCAAAATGTGCATTGTCCAGTAAATCACCAGCCATGGCAACAAGAGCACAAGAAGAAATGAAAAAGCATGCTGCTATTTAAGATGGTGGAGAGAAGCCATCTCAAAGCCTCCCTCTGTGCCAAAGATGAACATTGAGGGCCACAGAGTTCGCTAGTCACACCAAATGGCACGCACTGCACTCTGAGCAGATTCGTGAGGGCTCTGTTGCATCAGCAGCCACAGAGTCAGGTCTGCAGGGGAACCTTCTCCCCAGCATCAGCCACCACGAGCACAGGGGTACTCCCGACTGCACTGCCCAAATGTGCAGAGCTGTCATTTAACACGTGTGTAGGAGCCCCTGGGCCTTCACCAGTTGGGGCAAATGGGTTCTCTCATGTCTCCAACCATACAGAAATAAGGATTTTACAACAGTCACCGGACAGGGCTCCACAGTGCAGCAGAACAGTGCAGAGAGGTTGGGAAAGGCACTGAACAGCTAGCACTGCAGCCAGAGTTGCATAACCACACACTGCTGCTATTGGGGCTGGACAGATGAATCGGCTCACACCACTCCCTCATTCAAACTCCTCTGCTGAGCCTGCAAAATTTAGCACGAGACTCTCCTTCCCTAGCACTTGGAGCAGAGAGATCACTTTGCAGCTCATGAAATAGCCTCTCTGGGAGAGAAAAGTCCCAGTGGTTGAAAGAATAATAGAGCTACCAGTTATGGTTGTGCTACTCTGCACCGTGTGGCAAGACAGTATCTGACTGCAGAACACAATCCAAAATCTTGCCAACAGAGTTGGATCCAAAATCACAATGTTCTGCAAAGCGTGCAAGTCTGGAACCCTCACAGGGAGGAGACTGTCCTGCCTGTTCACTGATGAAGAAATAGAGGCAGCATTGGAGGGACTGCTCCATGCAGTGATTCAGAAAAACAACCTTGATCCTGCAGCTCTTTAGGGCTACAGGTCACAATTTGCTCTCCCTAACTGGTCACCATGAGGGAATGTCATTCCCCTGGCAGCCAGTCCATACATTGACATGCCACTCCATGAAAGCCACATCATAACCTCGTCACCTGTATTGCACTAAGCCAGGCAAGCAATTTCAGGGCAAGCATCCAACCCAAACAGCACAAAAAACTCCAAAATCAGAATGAGGCTGGAGATGAGCTGAAGCACAGCTGACTGCTGCTGCATCTCTGGCCCCAGCTGGGCTGCTGCTGCTCCAGGAAGGGCTCTCCCCTCCCAGATGCAGTGACAAGTGCCCTCCGTCCCTACAGACAGGCCCCTGGAAAGCAGCACTCAGTGCTTACCTTGCCACCTCCGGGCTGGTGCTTCAGGTTTTCAGTGGAGCCAATTTTGGACTTGACGTTTTTCAGATCAGGCATGGGTGCAGCTGAGGGCTGGATGCGGCTCTTGGCAGAGGCGGGGGATTTTGGTGGTGTGCGGACGACTGCCACCTTCTTGGGCTCCCTGGCTGGTGGGGTGGGCAGAGAGGGAGTGCGGGAACGGCTGCCGGGAGTCCCGGGGGAGCCGGGACTGCTGTAACCGCTTCTGTCTCCAGACTTTGGCTGCTCACCTGAAGTTAACAGACAGAGGGAGGTGAGCATGAGATAAGCAATCTGGGTACACAAGCCTTTCCCCACTCACTGCCTGCCTTTATGGGGCTGATCTGTAGTCCCAGAGTCCACCCGCTATTCCTAGTGGAGACCACCAGCCGGGGAGAAGTGGCTCCACTTTCTTCTACTTCATTTTGAAGTGAAAACTGTAATTAAAGGCTATTTCCCAGAATCTTAGAAGGATAATCTTCATTTACTGGATCACTGAGAGGAGACATGATCCTTCCCTGCAACTACCTGAAGGGGAGTTGTAGTGAGGTGGGGGTCGATCTCTTCATTAATGAATGACAGGACACAAGCGAATGGGCTCAAGTTGCACCAGGGGAGCTTTAAATTGGAGATGAGGTTTTTCACCGAGAGGGTTATTAAGCACTGTCCCAGGCTGCTCAAGGAGGTGGTGGAGTCCCATATCTGGAGATATTCAAACCATGTGTAGCTGAGGTGCTGAGAGATAAGGTTTAGTTTAGTGATGGGCTTGGCAGTGTGAGGTTAGTGGTTGGACTTGATAATCTTAAAGGTCTTTTCCAACCATAATGATTCTGTGGCTCTATGATTGGTAAGACTCCCTACCCAAGCAGGACATTAGCAAGTGTGACAAATTACAAACTAAAGACACTCAAACAAAACCACTTTTCCCATAGAAATGTGGAAACATTTTTTCAAAATTATTTTATGTAATTAAATCAGGCTGATCTCTGAGCAACTTAGAACTGTCTGCTGTATGAAAAGAAATGGAAGAAGAAAACCCTTAAACATCACCTTTCTCAGACTTTGCTGCTGCAGGAGGTGTTTTTTTCTGCTCCTTTCTGCCTGTTTCATGAATAAGAAAGATGCTTAAACATAATAAAGTTGGAAATCTAATTTATTTAAGGTTTTAAGCTGTTCTGGTTAAGTATTAAAAACATCTATATTCAGTGAAATGCATCATTTTAATGGAAATTCACAATGTCTGATGCTTTCCCAGGTTTTCTTCTCTGAGAAAAATGGGCTAATCTCCATTCCTACAGCTGAAGAATTGATCCTATTGCCCCTTGTCTTTGTGAAATATTGTCAAGAAAAAAAGGAATAGATGGATTAAAAAAAATGGAGCTGTCTGTATCTTCTAAAGAGGAGGAAATCCCAAAGGGATAAAGCAACTGCTCTCTCCTACATGTTGGCAACTATATGAACAAAGCAGATAAAGTAGCACCCAGAAAGGCTAAACTGAGAGGAATCACCCCTAGCTGTGCACCCACAGCCCCGTGACAAGGCTGAATAGCTCCGAATCAGCACACAGCCCTCAGCCTGCTGCCCATGCTCATGCTTAGCATTGTGCCTCACCTCAGTTTGTACTGGGGCTAATTTGTTCACTACCCCCACACAATGGCACAGAGAGCCTGGGAGCACCACCAAAGCAGAGCCTATGGAGTCAGAGGCCCCAGGGAAAGGCAACAGCAGGATGCTCTCTCCATCACTTACCGGAGCTGGGGGGTGTTTTAGGGGCTGTAGGTGTCTTTGCTGGGATGCGTGTGGCATTGGTCGAGTTCCTCTGTGCTTGCCCGGCTCCAGACCATGGTGTGCCCATCTTCGTATCCCCTCTCATCTCCGGGCCCTAGGATGCACGGGGGGAAAGGCTGTTGCAGGGAGGACCTGCCTTTGGATGGGCTATCATCCCGTACAGATCAAAGCTACACAGACCCTCCTGCTTCCTACCCCACCAGCCAGCAGGAGCTCGCAAAGTTTTCCCCACACAGAGGCATCTGTGACATGCCTTCAGCTACATTATTCACCACACACCCAGGCCTGGTTAAAAAGTATCTTCAGTTCCATTGTCTGCTCTCTGAATTTCATCATTTTGTTTTCCCTGTTCTGTTAAATTTTTGTACACAAGGTAAATAAATCCGTTGACTAGGAGCACAGTGCTAGATTCCAAACACAGAAAAGCACCTCCTTTATCCCCACCTGTAACACACTACTGTAAACAACACATCATCCGTAATAGCATGTCAACAACAATATACTTATTGTCTTCTGATCTTGCAGAAAAGCCTCTTCAAATCTATCACTTTCTAACACTGGTCTGTGTACAAAAGCTCAGGAAAAACATCTGACAACTGTATCCAGTACTGAGCTCCCCAGCTCAAGAGGGACGGGGAACTTCTGGAGAGAGTCCAGTGCAGGGCCACCAAGATGATCAGGGGACTGGAACTTCTTTCATACGAGGAAAGGATGCGGGAACTGGAAGATGGGGCATCACCTTTTTATGTTGTCTCCAGTGACAGGACAAGGGCTAATGGACATAAGTTGGAACACAAAAAGTTCCACTTAAACACAAGGAAAAACTTCTTTGCTGTTGAGGTGAGGGAGCCCTGGCCCAGGCTGCCAAGGAAGGGTGTGGAGGCTCCTTCTTGGGAGGTTTCCAAACCTACCTGGACACGTTCCTGTGTGACCCGATCAAGGGGAACCTGCTTTAGCAGGGGATTGGACTGGATGAGCTCTAGAGGTCCTTTCCAACCCCGACCATTCTATGATCCTGTGATTCTAATTTACATGCTGACTGGTCCCAAGGCAGCAGGGAATCAGAGCAGAGCCATTACAATCCCTATCACAGTAAAATCATATCCCATTGTCTGCAACCTGCTCCTTCCCTCACCACGGGTGTATTTGCAACTGAGCATCACAAAAGGGAACCCCAGGCTACTTTTCACATTTGCAGAACAGGCCACGGCTATGTGTGCATTTCTGTGCAGCACCTGACAGATTTCAAACACATCTGTTTACAACCAACACAGCTATAAAACACAGCACAAAACTGCAAAACAGAGAAGAGCACGAAATAGCATAAAAGGGAGCTGGAAATGCCTCAGGGATACCAGGTAACACCCTGTAGCAAAGGGGCCTATGTGCTGGTGAGCTGCTTCCAACACCAAAACTAAAGTCTGGCCACAGTCACTGGAAAGTGAAAGAGCTGCACATCCCACTGAATGAGACGCATAGAGACTGGCCAGCCAAGCACCATCAATCAGACCTGTAAGGAATGCCTTAAGGTGTTCATCAAGGCATCTTTGCCTCTCTCACATCCCATTTCCTTACCTTGGCTTTTGTTTCTTGTGTTTCTATATGGACCAGTCGGGATGTGACAGAAGAGACTCGTTTAGAGGTGGAAGCAGAGCTGGAGGATTTTTTCGAAGGGATTGTGCTAGCAGAGGTGTGTCGGTGGGGGGGGATGGAGGGTCTGGAGCCTGGGGCTTTGGCAGTGGAAGGTGAGCATTTCTTAAACACAGAAACGAAATAAAATCGGAACAAAACCCAAAAATCAGTATGGGAGGGAAACAAAAGAGGTTCACTGACATGAAATAGGATTAGAAGGTGCAATAAAGAACTGGGTGTGGGACAGGTGATGGCTGGTACTGCCCTCTCCCTGCAGCACAGAGCTGGGCAAGAGCTGTGGGGTCCAGGGCACTGTTGGGGTCCTGCAGCTGCACTGTCAACTATGGGATACCTCAGCTCTATTCCTCCCACAAAGTGCAGCAGTACCCAAGCCCCTCTCTGGGGAAAGAGTTACCTCTCCACACCAGTGGCACGATTTACCATCTGAACTGCTCTAGTCACTTCCCGAACTCTCTCTGTGCTCCACTGGCCAAGATGCTGCAGGTACAGCCCCATCAACACCAGCATTTCTGGGAGATGCAGGTAACTGCTCTCAGGTCTCAACTCCATCATAGTAAGGGTGAGGGAGCCCTGGCACAGGCTGCCCAGGGAGGGTGTGGAGTCTCCCTCTCTGAAAGTTTCCAAAACCCACCTGGACATGTTCCTGTGTGACATGATTGAGAGGAACCTGCTTTAGTAGGGAGTTGGGTTGGATGATCTCTAGAGGTCCCTTCCAACCCCCATCATTCTATGATTTTATGATCACTGTTTTTTATCTAGACAACTGCTTGGCATCATGTCAAATACTTTGCCTGATACAACCCTGCCAAGACTCTCTAGAGAAAGACATGATTTCACATTGTTTGAAAATAATTATATTGCTCACCTTTAATTCTTCACTCACTAAACTGTCCATCAGCTTGTCCGTTATCTTGCCCAGGCACTAGCCATGCTAATGGCAAGCTGAACTAAAGTTCCTCCAGACTAGCAGTAGAATTTACCCACTACTAAACTCTGTTCCTCATGGCATCTGCAAGACCTAGATTACTCAATTTTTTCATTACATAACTTGCTCTTTTCACTGCTGCTTGTCCCTAGTGCAGCCCAGGGAAGTTTTCAGTTTGCTTTTGCAGTCATTTTCCTCAGAAAAGCCAGCTGTCTGCTTTCTGGTCTCAGGCTGAGGAAATTATTTCTCTAACCACCCACCCAATCCCATGAGCCACATGTCTGTTTTAGATTTGGTTTGCTTCCTCACCCTCAAAGATCGCCATGGATTGCACCATTCAAACCCGAGTGAGAGATGGAAAAATAAAAACACTCTTGAAAGACAGACAGAAGAATGGGAGATAATGGCAAGGTTTCCTAAGGGGCACAACTGCAGTCCAGGAGAGCAAGAGAGGGAGTCAGGAACATGCACAACACTTTGTGGGTTGGTGTCACCTCTGGTTTCATTTTTTAGCTTACCTTTGGTTTCTTTTCCTCAGCTTCAGTACCTTCCTTATCTTTGCTGTCAATACAACCTGAAAAATGGAAACACACACAGTTACACTTCTTGGGACAGGTCAGTAAATTTCACAGAGATGACAGTGCCTGTGCTACAGCAACATGCATACTGGGTGGGTGTTCCATGTTCCTGCTCTCCTTTAAATACTATTAGAAATATTACAAAGTCACTTATTTCTTGCAGAACTACTTCTACGTCATAAACATGTTATTTCTGGAACAGTTCTGTGCACAGTCAACAGTGCATTAGTCATCACTGGAGCATCAAAAACACATCACAATGTCTGTATGAGACCATTTTGCCCAGATTTGCACCAAATACCAACAGCATCTGAGTTCCAGTATGGGACAGAACAGTCCTCTTCAACCCTAAATGTGAGTCTCCCTCTCTAAAATACCCATATTTGTTCTATCAATCACATAAATAAAAACTGAAGATTGAAGGGTCAAGTCTACAGTGACCATATTTCAGAGTTTTGTCTCATCATAGTCTACAAGCACAACAGACTGCAGTGTAGCTAATTAGGAGATAAGAAACAGGGAGGAAATCATGTTTGTACTATAAGGCACTCATAACAAAGCTGCTTTTCCCCATCTTCAGCTAATTCCTCCCTAACCTGGGAGGAAAAGCTGCTGATAGTCTTCCAAGTGTTTTGGAAATTTGTCCTGGGAGGTCAGTCCTTTCATGTTGTTAGTCCAGCACTGACCCATCCCAGTAGCCACTGCCAGAGCTGCTGGATGCACTACCCTTTCTAAATTCAGTTAAACTGTAGACTGGAGATGAACAACCACACAGTATCTGTCTTTAAAGGAAAAGACCACTAAATAATAAAAGAAATTCCTGCTACTGAATCAGAAATGAGATGACTGAGCAATGCATCTCCCCAACACACCATTGTTTCCAGACTCCCAGGTGAGCAACAGCAAGCCATGTCAATGCCCTGCAGCACGTGTGAGCAGCTTCTCACAGCCTTATTCCATAGTGAACAATGAGAAATATGCTATGAGCTTTAATTCCAATGAAAAAAGCTGCATCAACAATTCCTCCATGAACCCTGTGCAGCAAAAAGCATGCACTCTCTGCCACAAACCAAAGCAGCATTTCCAGGCTAATAGAAGAGGCCAAGCCAGTTTTGGGGATGCAGCACTGGGGTGATGAAAGGCAGAGCTTCCTCCAAGCCAGGTCCTGGGCAGGCAGAGTTGAGGTACAACATGGTGAGACATCATTGGGTTTTAATATGTGTCCTGTTGTCCCAGCTTATTAACACAACTCTGCAAAATCTGCAGTTGACCACTGAGCAGGGCCCTAGTAACATCTATCTTACCCCCTGGAGGAATGGTGGGAAATAGTTCTTGGAGAAAGAAAAGGTCTAAGAGTTCCTCTGTTGACAGGGATGCTTGTGCATTCGGTGGTGAACCCAGACCTTCACCTAAGACAGCTAAGACTGCGAATGTTGTGTGAATACAGCAGCTCCAGGCTCTGGCTGCCCTCCCAGTCCAGCCCAGCCTACAGACACACACACTGTTAGATGCACCCAAGAGCCAGACCTCCACATGCACAGGCTGCTCCCACAGAACATCCCAAATACAGTCATCACGTCAGACTACTCAGGGACACACCATCCAGAACTGGGATGGGAGCAGGATGCTTTGTAAGAGCATCAGACATGCCCTGCACCAGGTCCAGCTGGCTGCAGACCTTACTTCCAACAGCAGTCACTAGTAGGTATTTAAGAGAAACAGGACCAATGCTTGGCCATTTCTATGGCAAGACCTGCCATCTCACTTGTCTTTTTCCTCCTTCTGCCTCTTTATGAAAGCCAATACAAAGAGTAACTGGACCAGACAGTGGACACATATAAAACCAGATGGCATGTGTCTTGCTGGAACAAGTCGCAGCATGCACCGAGTTGGCTCCACTTCAAAATGACAGAACAGCATCCATCCAGTCTTCATCTTCTCTGGGAAGGTGTCAGGTGTGAGTTAAGGGGCCCATCCCACAGATCAAAGGAAATCAAAACAAAAAAACAGGTGAACAAAGCATGATTGGGGACACACCAGCACCATGCAAGGGACGTCAAACCAAAGGGGAAGGGTCTGGCAAGTCTGCTAGAACATCCAGGATTGAACTAAACAGGGAAGGGGAAGGAGGGAGGGAAGGAGGGAGAGGCATTGGCACCTTGTAGATCAGTTCAGAGCAAAGGTCCAGGCCATTTCCCAAGCAGCAGGATTCGAGAGGCAGCAGCAAGCAGAAGTAACTGGTTCAGGCAACCTTGTCATGAACAAGTCACTAGCAATGTGAGAGTTGAGCAAGGAAGAACCTCATGGGGTTCAACAAGGACAAGTGCAGAGTCCTGCATCTGGGGAGGAACAACCCCATGCACCAGTACAGGCTGGGGGTGACCTGCTGGAGAGCAGCTCTGCAGAGAGATAACTGGGAGTGCTGGCTGATAATAAACTGAACATGAGCCAGCAATGTGCCCTTGTGGCCAAGAAGGCCAATGGCATTCTGGGGGGCATCAAGAAGAGTATGGGCAGCAGGTCGAGGAAGGTTCTGCTCCCCCTCTACTCTGCCCTGGTGAGGCCTCATCTTGAGTACTGTGTTCAGTTCTGGGCTCCCCAGCTCAAGAGGGACAGAGAACTGCTGGAGAGAGGCCAGCACAGAGCTACCAAGATGATCAGGGGACTGGAACATCTCTCTGATGAGGAAAGGCTGTGGGAACTGGGGCTATTTAGTCTGGAGGAGATTGAGGCGGGATCTCATTAATATTTACAAATATCTAAAGGATGGGTGTCAGGAGGTTGGGGCATCCCTTTTTTCTATGGTATCTAGCAACAGGACAAGGGGTAATGGGATGAAGGTGGAACACAAAAAGTTCCATTTAAACACAAGAAAAAACTATTTCACCATGAGAGTGACGGAGCAGTGGCACAGGCTGCCCAGGGAGGGTGTGGAGTCTCCTTCCTTGGAGGTCTTCAGAACTCACCTGGACGCATTCCTGTGTGACCTGATCTAAGTGAACCTGCTTCTGCAGGGGAGTTGGACTAGGTGATCTCTAAAGGTCCCTTCCAATCCCTACCATTCTATGATTCTATGATTCCATGAATGTGAGCTCAGGGCAGGCAAAAGGTGCACAAACCTTTTAGGAGAGGGACACAACTGACAGCCTTATCTGCAACATGGGCACAAGGTTTCTTCTTGGGTGTCTGGTGCTCTCCTGTATCTGGCACAGTCTCCTTTAAAGGAGCATCTTTGTTTTCTACATCGTCTTTTAACTCAATGGTGAGTTTGACTGTTTCTAGCAATAGTCCAGAATCTTCTCTCTTTCCAGGCTCTGCTTCTTTTGGGGAGACAATTTCAGAAGGCTCTGATGGTGGCATCTCTGTCTTCTTCCCTGCCCAGTGGTTATCTCCTCTCCTCTTGATCCTCTTCTGCTTTATGTGATTCATCAACAGGAGTGTCTCTCTTGGGATGTCTCTGAGGGTATCTTTGGCTTTGCTTTCTTTGAAGGCGTTTCTCTCAAGAGCTTCCTTAGCTGTTCCTGGGCACAAGTTCATTTCAGGTCCTGGTGAAGCATGCTGTTCCACCAAGGAAAGCAAATCCTGTTCAGAAGTTTCATTGATATCACAGTCTTCATCTCTTTCCTGTCCAATGGCATCTTCGTTTAATGGAGTTCTGATACATAAAGGAGATGGTCCATCTTTTGTATGGGTGTTATCATCTGTGCCACCTGCTCCTGCCAACTCCTCTGTGTGCACATCACAACATAGATTTGTTCCCAGCACTGGATCCATACTAATGCTTTCTCTGCCTTGATGATCCAACTCATTGTTGTCTTCAGATGGTCTGGAGTCTTGGTACATATCATGGGGTATTGGGATAGTGACCTCGATTCTGATGGGAGCTGCTGTTGTAGCCTTTGTTTAATGTGACAGAAGAGGCTGCTGAAGAAGTGTCCTGGTTTGGGCTAGGATAGAGTTAACTTTGATGAGGAAGTAGGAAGGGGCACAGCATGGGCAGCTGACCTGGGCTGGCCAACAGGTATTCGATACCATACTGACATCATGCTCAGTACATATAGGCAGGGAGCTAGTCGGGGGCGGGGCTGCGGGAGCAGAGGCAGGGCTGCCGGTCGGAAGGGGTCGCGTCGGTCCCGGGTGGTGAGCAGCCGCAGCACGCGCCATTCCTTTTGTATATCCCCCTCATTTACTGTTAAAACTGTTCTTTTTTTTCCCTGAACCTGTTCATTCTTATTGTTGTTCTATTAAACCGCTCTTATTTCAACCTACGCGGGTTTTCCCCCTTTTTCTCTGGTTCCCCTCCCCGCTCCGCCGGAAGGGGAAGGAGTGAGCGAGCACCCTCGTGGCTCTGTTCTCGGCTGGGCAAAACCACGACAAGAAGCTCTGTTACCTGCTTTGTGAGCTGTATTTCACTTTTTATTGCATCTCCAGCATACTCCTGAGGGCCAGGCTGTGGCTTTGGAGAGCTTGGCTCCCCTGGGGTGGAAGATGCTGGGTATGAAGCATGGGCAAGCAATTAGCACAGGCATATCAAATAGGTACTCAGTCATGTAGTGCTCAAGAGAGACTAAGGATTTCTACCATCAATCTAGAGGATAAAAGCAAGTCCCACACTGTCCCATTGAACAGACAACTCACTTCTACAATGGCTTTTACTTTTAAAGAAACTCTGATTCCTGTGGGAATCAGGAATAGTGACAGTCACAGCACATGAGAGATCAGACACCCCCCCTGGACCCGGTCCCAGAGACGGCTGGGGTGTCCAGCCACTGAATCTGCTGTGCCCGTGCTCTATCAGCTGGTTTAACTATGGAGGTTTTTAGAAGCCAAGAACATACCCATTTTCTAACCTAACAGCACCACTGGACCACCAATTTGCTGGCCAGTGATCACCTCTTCTTGCTTTAAGGGCCTGAACACCCTCCTCTCCTTCATGGGCTTACAAAACCCCTACTGTTTTCTCCTTCCTTGCAGGAGATGTTCATGCAGACATGGTACCAGTTACCTCCTGTCAGAGTTCAAACTCTGATCATTTTTATTGCTAATGAGCTTGGGGAAGAGCACTCCTATGTCTCATTTCTTATTGCTGTGTATTTCAACAGCCAGTGGAGCAGATAGCCTTGGTGAAAAGGACTATAAGTAAAAATGTGGCTGTAATCACATTCTAATCAGAGGTCCAGTGCTGCTGCCACCATTTCGGCAGAGTAGTGAGTGTGACATTTAAAAACTTAAGCTTAAGGTCACAAAGACACAGATGTCTGTTCTACTGCTGATCTCATGCATGACACAGACCTTTACAATTTAACCCAACAGTTGCTGTATTAAGACATATATTCTAGTTGAGCTGGAGCTTTTCCATGAAAAAATCATTCAACTGAAGGAAAGATGCACTGAGCAATAGAGAATTCACCCTGAACACAGGTAAATCACTTTAAAGGAAACTGCCCTAGTAAGAATGTGCATATTATACTATGAATTTGTCCAGCTTCAAATACTCCTTGGTCTTTTTGAGCACTGAAGCCTAAATTAAAGAGTGTAGATTAGGTCACTTCAGTACTGACATTTCAACTGTGGGTTTGTTAGATTAACAAACAAGATCAAAATAAGAAAGAAATCAAGGCTGACTCGGTCTTTCATCAGTGTTCTCATTTTAAGAGAATTATAATGGCTAAGGGAAACTCCCACACAAAGACCTCTGAAATTGTGGTTTAAGAGAAATCTTAAATTGGCACCTATTGGTAAGTAGTATTTGAAATGTGACGTCAAGAAACACCTTTTATAACTGCAGGGATTTGAAGGGTGTTTCTGCAGTAGCCAGCACCCACTTGTTGGGGGTTCTGAGGCAAAATGTACAGCATAAGCTCAAGAGCTGGCAGACCACCAGCACAGCACAAACTGCGAATCAGAAGATGCTTCTCCACCTGTGGCTCCAAAAGCATTTTAACACGTTCCAACTTCCCTTTGCAAAGATCATTTTTTTTCAAATAAAGATAGCTAGTAACGAGACAGTCAAGACCCTCTATGTGCATCAACAACCACATTTTCCTATGAATCAAAGAGAACCATTAAAAGGAAGCAGAACACTGTTACAAGTTCACTTTCAGGGAAGTAACAATTCAGAGAACCCAGAAATGCCATCTGTAGGTTTGTCCTGGGTTGGTTAGGATAGAGTTCACTTTCTCAAGGTGCCATTGCCAGGCACAGGAACCGTGGCTGTTGCATCAGGCTCCGAGCGCTGAGTGGCTTTGTACACCCCTTTACTGCTGTCACAGCTGTTTCTTATCCCCTTGTGCTGGTCTACTAAACTGTCCTTATCTCAACCCAAGAGGTTTTTACCTTTTTCTTCTGATTCTATTCCACATCCCACCTAGGGATGGGAGAAGGGAGGGAGCGGCTGCATAGTTCTTTGTCCCAAGCTGAGCTTAAACCATGAGAAGGTTCCATCAGAGCTCCAGCTAGTTGTGTGTCCCCATATCTGACAGCTGAAAGACCTCAGGACAATACAGAAAGGTCTTATTAAAAATTTGTTGAGAAATAGCAGCTAGAACCAGACAGAAGAGAAAACCTTGACCCCCTCCTTCTAACAAACTTGATTTCTGTTTTGTAGTGGCACTACTATTTTAAATACAAAAGAGTTGCTAGTCCAAGAACCACTGGACCATCAAGCAAAGTTTTTATTTTAATTGCAGGATGCAGACTGCACATAACTGTGTTCATCTATGTGTGGAAACAAAGATGACCTGAATTCCACCCCAAGCTGAAAAGGCAAAGATCTATTTACTTCTTTAAAAGACATGGTAAATGCGCTAATGCAGCCATGAGGGGAAAAGACGCCACCCAAGCAACTGGAGCAGTTTCTAATGTACTGTGCAGAAAACTACCTTACAAAATGGGGTTTAACTAAGATTTTAAACCGTGCACCAAATTAGCTCTATGGTGTATTAGTGCTAGCAAGACCCATAAGTCTGCCCCACTGGGCATGGAATTAAGTTAATGGTTGCTTTGGGAAAATCCCATCCTGAAGTTTTTCATCAAGTCTGAACTGAGTCAGGAGAGGCTTTCCAGATAGCCAAGAGGTCCCTAGGTCATCTGAGCAGATGCATAGTAATGTTCTAAAAACACTCATTGCCCACCATGCCTGGCTTTGACAGTCACATTCTCTAAGACTAGTATGAGATAAAAACATGCTCAGTGTTAAAGTCAGGGCATCAGCAAGTAGGTCTGAGATATAATTTACATTAGAGAGACGTGGTAATGAAACAATTCACTTCCTGTATCACATGCAGGGCCCAAAACAGACTCTGGTCAATGCTGAGCAATTGCTCCTGGCTAACTGCATCATCTCAGCTCTGGTTATTACCTTTTCTGACCTGAAGGATGTCACGACAAATATGCACCAAGGCTTCAGCCATATGAGAGAGAAATTGGGTGCATGAAAAGCTGCACTTCCCCAAAATCATTACATTGGAACATTCAAAGCATGTATGACACTCCTCTGACAGGAACAGGGAGCACAATTGCTCATACAGTGCACAGCATTTGTGTTGCAGAAGAAAATTCCCAAGCCACTAGCAACCAGACTGTAGTGGGTCTGGGATGGTAGTGATTTTCCACAGCAGCTCTTGCAGTGCTGTGCTTACTGTTGGTATCAATATTATGACTACTGCTCACACAGCATCAGGGCTGTCCCTCCAGCATTCCTTCCCCCACCTTCACCAATAGCTGTGGGTGGGCACAATCTTGGGAGGGACCATGGCCAGAACAGCTGACCCAGGCTGACCAAGGAGATATTCCATACCATATGACATCAGCTCAGTAATATAAACTGGGGGAGAGGAGGAGGAAGGGGAGGCAAGATTCATTTCTGGCCTTCCAAAAGCAACCGCTACGCGTACCGCAGCCCTGCTTCTCGGGAGGTGGCCGGACATCGCTGCTGATGGGAAGTAGAGAGTAACAGCTTTATCTGCTTTTGCTTCGCTTCCCGCGCGCACAGCTTTGCTGTTTCTTTATTAAACTGCTTTTATCTCAACCCACGAGACTCCCATCTTATTTTCTCCCCTTCCCTGGCTTGCTGAGGAGGTGGGGGATAGAGCGGTGTGGTGGGCACCTGGCATCCAGCCAGGGTCAAACTACCACACAGACACACACGTGGGCAGCAATAACTGGACCCCAGCAACAAATGATTCAACAACCTTGAGTGGCATCTCCTGCAGCATGGTCCTCCAGGTTGGGAGTGGCTCCTACACCTGCATCTTCAGCTGGTCCCAGTTCAGAGAAAGAACAGGAAAAACATGACCAAAACAAGAATTAAGTTGAAGTACGTGTCCAGATAATTTATTCACCTCCTTGCCGATGCTGCCCATCAGCGCTGTGTGATGAGCAGGGCAGTATCAAAAAGGTGATCAACCCACACTGATGATGGAGCTAGGTAGATCTATTCAGACTGTGCTGTGCCAGACTGGAGGAGTGTTTCCCCAAGTTGCATATCCAGGGTGGCAGGTTAGTACAAGCTCCTTCAGTCAGAGGTGCAGAAAACAGGCTGTAAGGAGCAGGGAAATGTGCAGGTTTATACCCTCTATTCTCCCCCCACCCAGCATTTGTGTTACCAGCAGCACTCACGTGAATGTCTAACTCTTACCTGATCCCTACCTTCGTGGGGTCTACTACCTGGCTTATTGTAATGAACTCTGCTGAGGCTATTTGACACTACCAAATCTGAATCTGATGTAAATGTGACACTTCAGGAACACTGGTACATTAGAGAAGCACAACGCTCTCAGCAGCAATGAAAGTTTGTCTCTATCATAATGTTTTCAATTTATTACATGACTAGTTTCAAAATGGTTTAATCAATTATATTTGTATGTCATAGTGCCACAATCAAATGAGGACTTTCTCTGGTTTTCCCTATTTTTTTCCCCAAAGAGTGCAGGACACACTGCTGCTTCCTGGCTCCCTGGCACAGTCGGACTTTGAACCACACACTGCACATCCTTGCTAGCAGGTGAGCAACTCTGCATGTCAGCCGAGGGCTCTACCAGCAGCCTGGAGACTGAATGCAGGACAATTTGGCTGCCCAAGGGAGTGTGCTCCCTGTTTCAGTGTTCAGGCATTAACAGATGCTCATTTCTACCCAGTACCTTTCTCAGTTCCTGCCTGATGCTTCCAGGAAAAGCATGTGGCTACTGCACAGAGGACAAATACTTAATTTTCACATACAGAACTGACTGTCCCAGGAGCTCCTGCCCTCATGTACACACATAGTACTGCTGCAGCTCACTCCACTCTTCCTCTGCCTCTGAAAGACTCTCATCTTTCCCTGGAAAACCAGGCCCAGGTGCAGTGATTCCCAACAGAGCATTCAGGCTGAATTAGCCATTTCACTTCCTCTGCATTATCCTTAAACCACACCAGCAGCCCCAGAACTGCTGCAGTGGCCTGGCTTTCACCCGCCACTTTGTCATGGTTTAGCAAGGACCAGCTTTTGCTTGGTAACAGGGGGAGAGGGCTGCAGGGTAGGCCCGGTAAAGAGTTCTTGGACTTTCCCCTGGCTCTGAGGTTCAAACCCATCTCCAGCCCAGCTGAGCCGATCTGGTGCTTCTGCCAGCATTATTTAAGGACAGGAATTTGAAGTATGTAGAGGGAGATGGAAGGGAAGAGCAAGATGGAGGTGACCATGTGGACCCTGCAGTCAGGAAAGGACAGAGTGATGCTGGAGCAGAGACACCCTTGCAGCCCGTGATGAGAAGCAGAGACCCCCTGGCAGAGGGGGCGAGAGCTGGAGATTCCGGGTCAGAGGGAGCAAGCAGTTTAGACCCCAGCCCGGAGAAGATGAATTGGAGTTGCAGTGCCCCGGTGGAGTGGCCTGTGCAGGGCTGCCCGGTGTGTGGGAGCCCCTGAGCTGGAGCAGGGCAGGGCTGGCGAGGAGCACTTCTCAGGACTGAGATAAGTGACAAGAGACATCAGGAAAGGACTGACTGCACCCCCTCCCCTTCCCTGTCCCCTGCACTGCTTATAGGGGGGGAGGCAATGATATTGGGCTCAGGGTTCTGAGCCTGGGAGGGGACAAGGGGTGGGGGAAGGGTGATTTTGAAGAGTTGGTTGCACTTCCATCATTTGCCTTACTCTGTATTATTTTTCTGTTGGATATTTGTTATGTTTTAGTTTGAAGCAGGTTAAATTAAGTTTCATTTTCTTCCCCAAGTTGAGTAGCCTGGTCTGTTTTGTCTGGGATCATAAGCAGCAATTAAGCCCTCCCTGCCCTTTGGGAGTTCCAGGGTCTGTGGTACTTGAGTGGTCCTAAATCAGGACACACTTCAAAGACAACCACATGGGCTGGGCTGAGAAAGAGCACCAGTGATACAAGCAGAGAGGTCCTGTCGTGAGTGCCTCACCTTGCCAGCAAAGTGGAGCTGCTGGCAGAGATGCCCAGGAGCTGCAGGTAAGCATCTAGCCTGCAGATGAGAGGTAAAGACACCACAGACATACTAGATAAGAAAGATTGTCAGCTGTGGAGCTGAGACAGAGAGAAAGCTGCAAATTTCCCCCAGGATGGGGAAGGCAAGAGGACAACTATAAGCTAGGAATAATTTCTGCGAGCCATGGAGAAGGAAACACGCATCAGGAGCAAAGCATGCCTGTGAGAGGTTTTGCAGTGTTATTTTTAAGCAGTAATCAGTCAAGCTCTCTGCTCTGTCTGCATCAAGAGATGAAACTGCACCTTGGTCTCCCTCACCTGTGGTTCCTTCTGGGATCTCCCCATGCTGTTCAACACCACCCTGATCCTCGTGGTCTCCTTCCTCCACTAAAGGTACTGTGGCATCTGAAAAACAACACAGCTTTCACATAGCTGTTGAGTGGCAAAACCCTGTGGAGGCCAGGACATGCCTGAAGAACTTTCTGCTTGGAAGAGCACCCGACTCCCTCCCTTGAGCCAGCATTTGTGAAGGGAGAGATTGAGCATGACAGAGCAAAGCCAGTATCACAGGGATACCATGAGCTGTCCCCTCTGTCACACAAACCACACATCTCCAGTGCACTCCTTATGCAGCTGAAGGCTTTAGCATAAACACTGTCTGAAAATGCACAGCTAAAGACAGCCACTCATTTGCATGCAATGCTATCTGCGTGGGGATATCACTAGTCTGGAGCAGGAAAGAACAGCTCCCATCAGATACCTTCATAAACAATCCAAGCACTGCAACTGCGTCACACTGTGCAGCTCTGAGGCAGACACCTGGCTCTGTCTACCAGAGGTATGTCTGCTTGTCATGACAGTCCTAATCCAACTGGGAAGAGGGACAATATCCCCTTCTGCACCAGCCAGGTGCAGAACTGATTTCTTGAGCCACATACAGAGAAACAGAGCCACTTTGTGGACGCTCAGTAAGCCCACACTTCCAGCAGGACAGGGCTGGTACTGGTCAGCATCTCTGTCCACCTTTCTTTTAGATAAATCTTGCAAATTAATGCCTTTAACTGAAGTCTCCAAGAGGCAGATACTTGGGATTAAAGCAGAAAGAGGAACACCAAAAGTGCAGTTAATTAAAATGGTGAAGCAATCTGTAGACCACTTCAGAATTGGATTCTTTCTACAAACATGGCATTCTGATAACACTCTGGAGCAGCACAGACATGTCCTGAGCCCTACCAATAAGACTTCTATGTCAACACAGTTTTGGTTTATATGTAGACTCTGCCCATCTCATCATTCCAGTACAAATCACGCTGTACTAACAAACATGTAAATACAGAAGGAGCAAAAAATGAGCTATGAGGTACATCTAACTGAAAAAGAACACAGAAACCAGGACATGCTTTCAGTATCTTGGGGAAGCACAATGATGCAAACCTCTGGCCCTGGGAACAAATGACATGGGACTGTTCCTTGCTGCACTGAGCTAATGTGACCATGCTGTCACTGTTTCAAAGTCTTCAGGAAACAAACTGCAAGCAACTTCCTGAACTATAATAAACACTTCACCTTCTCTTGCCTTCCAACTCACTCTCCACCTTTAAAGCTCATTATCTCATTCTGCAGAGTGGCAAACATCACTTGTGATGAGACTACTTAAGAGCAAGAATGCAGACACTCCTCCTGAGAAACCCCACCAGAACATGGCCCAGTGAGTCATTCAGCGAGGTTAACCACAACCCCACCTATCACAGTTTCAAAGCAGTAAGTCAAAGAGCTCCCACCTTCCATAGTTGGGGTGCTCTTAGCATCAGATGTTTCAGAAACAGGCTCATCTGATCCATCATCGACTGGTATCTGAAGGGGATAGCCTGGAAAACATTCAAATGCTTAGAACAACTCCTTAGCTACAAATTATGGCCTGTGTGTTATGAACTCAAATTGCCCAGATTCACAGTAATAAGAAACTATGATTGGAGAGTATAAAACACCTGAACTAATAAGCAATCAAAGCATGAAAATGCCAACCAAAAGCATAATAAAGATAAGCAAAATCCCAGGGAATCTGTGATGTGAGAAGCTGAGGCTACAAGTTGAGAGGAGCTATCAGACTGAAATGCATTACAGAATCCAGGATGAATGGATGCTATGGAGTCTCTCCAGGACTGAAGCAACCCATTTATCTGGTGTAAGGTGTGTCCAAAGAACCTCAAGGAAAGAAAATTAAGATGATGTTTATATGGAGCATAGCTGGAAGTGAGTCCCATCAGGTTTGCTGGAGTTACGTGGGGTTCTAAGCTCAAATGTGAAACATAGTGGAATGAAAGGAAAGGCTCCTTGAGAGATGCAGGTCAGAAATATGGGGCAATAGATTCTTGCATGGCCCCTGCTCCCAGAGCTGTTCAGTTCCCACCATCTCCCTGTGCAAATGAAAAAGCAGACAGTGAGCAGCATCCTCGAGCCAAGTCTCAAAATAAAAGTAGTGCTGTAATTTTATAGCAAACTAAGGAGTGAACACAGAAATACACATTTACAAAGCTGCAGCAACAGGATCATCACCAGTCTAGACACTAGGGGTTGTTCTGCTCTTGCTGGGCAATATCACATAGCAGCATTTTCTTACGACTATGAACATCAGAGCATTTTGTGGGCTATTCACTGTTCACTGGCTGCAGTCGGCTGATTGGCAGTAACCTTCCAGACACACGTACCATCTCCTCCTGGCTATCCTCAAGGACCCCTTGCACTCTGGCCCTGCTCTTCCCACTTAGGGCATTGTCTCAGCAGTGGGCAAGGCAGGTCCTTTATACCTCCTGGAGGTGCTCACCTGATGGGATGTGCTTCTCCTGGCCAGCTGCGTGATCCTTCATCATGGTGACGTCCTGATGCTGCTCCGCCATCTCTCAGCAAAGTTACCTGAAGAGGATAGTAAAAGCAAACATCTGTCAGGCAAAATCAGACACAGCACACCTTCATTTGGAGCCCATCTACTGCTCCACAAGACAATTTTGGTTTGTCAGTCAATTTCCAGGAGCACTAAACATCCTACTGGGAACAATAAGCCAAGAATAGACAACCATCTTTTCAGTCACTGTAAAAATATATCTGCTTGTTCTCTTTTCCTGATGAGCCCTGAAATCACACCATTGTGTTCGGAGAAGGTTACAGTTCAAGATGCATGTTACCTAGTGGGTTTCACACCAGTGCTGAAATACTCCCCAGAGCAGGACTATGTTTTGTCTGCAGCCATAATATGGAGGAGGACAGTGGGAAGGGAGTGCCAACATGGCAGACTGGGATCTAAAAGGGCTGTCCCAGAGAGATGCTGCGCTTCAGCAGAGCTGCACCAAGCCCTCAGTGCATCAGGTCACAGCAATTCAGACTGTGGAGGAGAGGAGAGGAGAGGAGAGGAGAGGAGAGGAGAGGAGAGGAGAGGAGAGGAGAGGAGAGGAGAGGAGAGGAGAGGAGAGGAGAGGAGAGGAGAGGAGAGCATTTTGTCACAGGTGATCATGGGGAGCAGCATGCTTAGTGCAGACATACTTCTGCTGTACACTCCGCACTCTGCATTTGCCAATTTAATCAGTCTCTCAATAGAAGTGCCTGCTGGTTGTGGAAGTGTCTTGCTTGGTTGTGAGTCTGAGAGGACAGTATAACAGCTGCTTTAACCCTGAATCCTTCTTGCAGTGCTCAGAAAGCCAATACTGTGGTGTAGAGCAGAGCACAGTAAATTGATCTGGACACTGGAATGGAAGTCGAAAGGTGCTAAAATGCAGTTATTTTTCTAAGGTGCATCTATCTGCAACAGGAAATGAAGGCACCAACAAACATCTGTTTACATTATCTGTTTCTGTGAAGCGGGGGCCATGTCTCTCCTTATTCTCCATGTTGGGTGGTCAGACATTGCTTTACTTGACTTCCTAAATAGCTGATATAATTACAGCCATTGGCAGTGATTAATAACCAGATATTAGTGTAATCATGTTTCCCATGACTGTCAGATGCAAACAACTGCAGCAATGAAGCTCAGGTTACCACCAGCAAGGTGGCAAACTCATGTGGGTTTGTTTGCTGGCAGTAAATTAACTGGATATATGGAACTAGGCACAAGAAACTCCAATGCTAGTAATCAGATCTCTCACCCAGCTTTTTTTAAGCCTTAGGAAGATGACTATGCAATTTAATTTCTACCTCAGACAGCTACAAATAAATTTGACTGAACTGTACTAAGTCAGTCTGAGATCTTGCCCTGAAAAGAAATCATCCATAAAAATGGAGGTATAAAATAGGAAATAAGTACTTTTTTTTTTGTCCCAAAAATGGCCCTAATTATTTGGACACATGGCTGCCCTTCTCCCAGAGCTCAAAGAATCATATTGACAATTATCCTGATATTATCTGGCCACTGATTGATATTATTCACACTGAAAAACTAAAATATCATGTTAACCTAGTATACAGGCCACAAAAGCAATGTGGGCATGAACATGAGTGTAAAATGACACACAAATGCATTGCTCTTGTGTGTTTGTGTGCGTGCACCTACAGCAGAGTGACATCTCTGCCACAAACACACACACACAGGACTGGGTACAGCAGTTTTCCCCATGTGCTGTCTGTTGGTAGGAAAATGTGGATGGAAGAAGCAGTTCCACACTCACAACTGGTGGTCCATAACAGTGCTCCCAGCCCAGCTCACTTCAGTTCACTAAACATCTACAGATATCAACATCTTTGCTTCTCAACTGCAGCCCCAGAGGCATTCCACTCACAAATCTGCTGTGCTGGATGTAAATGAGGCTTACTACTTCCTTATTCTGCCTCCTTTTCTCTCTTCCTCCCATTTGTTTTTTGGAGAAGAGCAATAAGTGTCTCCCCTAGTCTCCCTGGAAAGACATATTTAGTCCATTCTTGCCTCTGGACAAGAATTTCACAGAGCACCATCCAGAGAGGACTCCTAGCCTGACAACTAGTGAGCTCGCATACCTCACCAGAGGCTCATCTGCTGGCTCTGTGGACAGCATTCAACAGAGCCAAAGATCCTCCACTTTCCCTCTGATTAGAACATTTAGCATCTGCACAGCCCTTGGCAGAACGGCAGCATGCAGTGATTCAGCAAAGGCCAGGGGATCTGCCGTATGGTCTGAGGTGGGCACGGGGCGGAGCGAAAGGAGGTGTTAGTGCTAGCAGATATAAGTGCATGGTGCAAGCAATAAAGCTGGAACAAAGCATCATCCATACTGAGTATGCAGTGGTCTTGACCCCTCAGCAGTCGGTGAGCTGAGTGATCCGCTCGGGCGGCCTGGCAATGTTGCCAGTAACGGCAACATATGGTGACCCCGACGCACAGATGGAACAAGTGATTAAGGTACTCAAGGCGGTGGCGACTGAGGTGGGCGTGTGGGTTCACCGTGCATCCATGGCTGCTTGCATCCTATGGTTGCAGAGGCAGGGTATGTTACAGGCACCCACAGAATTATTAAGTGTCCAGAATTGGACAGCAGTAGAGGAGGAGATGCTGCAGGCTACTTTGGCGGGGACCAAGGGGATGGACCAGCATCTTAAAACGTGGGGGGAGATTAAGAGGACTCTGTCTAAGGCAGCACAGGCAAAACAGGTCTGGTTGACGGCGCAGGAAATTATCTGTTCAGGGAGGTGGCTGTGCGGTCGGGTGCACTGTCATTTCGGGCTCCAGGGGTCGCCCCCTTGTGGGGGAAGAGCCGGCTGTCGTTAGCGCAGTGCCGCGGGGCGGCCGTGTTACTGAGCGAGGTTGGGCAAGTCGGGCAGGGTCGGACGTTGCCACCGCCTCCGTGTGGAGGCCGGGCGGGTGCCAGGGGAGGAGAAATATCAGCTGCACCACTGGCCACCAAAGATGGCGCCTGGAGGAAGTGGGGGCGGGAGGAATGGGAGCCGGAAGACTGGGGGGGGGGGGGGGGGCAGTGCGGATACATGGGACCATCATTACCAAATTTGGAAGAATTGTCTGAAGAGGAGGAGGAGGAGACAGAGTACAGGGAGGATGTCAAGATGCATTTGATAGGCGAGCGTGATAGCATGCAGCCGCGAAGAGAAAAGGGGTTGGGCTATGCCGAGACGGTGCAGACAGGAGGGGGCAGCGGTAGGCTGGCAGCGTTACTGAGCCGACTACATGATTGCTAGTGCCGAGAAGGTAGTCCAGGAAACACAGTTGATTAAGGATGCAGCCGGGGGAGGGAGGCAACCGCTTACAGACTGGTATCTGATAGCAAAAAATTCCCTCTTGGAGTTAAATTTGAGCATGTACCAATAGCGATGCCAGTTCAAATGACCGATGGGGGCAGATATGAATGGGCTCCCCTAGAAACAAAGAAGGAGCTGCATGGGACCGTAAAGACACATGGACTTAGCAGTCCAGAGTCCCTGGTGCTACTGGAATGCGTCTTCCAGCAGCCTATGTTGCCGCATGATTGCACACAGTTAGCGAAGGCTATTCTATCGGGGCCCTTATTTTTGTTGTGGAAGGAAGGGTGGCGTGAAAATAGTCCACTATATGGATGATATCTTGTTGAGCTTGCCCACTGGCGGCAAGCTCCGCCAACTCCACCAGGAGGTTGTGGAGTTAGCTAAACATGGACTAATTATCAAACCTAGTAAGACCCAGTGGGGTAGTGGGATAAAATATTTAGGGACACTTATCACAAAAAGGCAAGTGAGAGTGCAGAAATTGTTGGTAATTGACCAGATAACTACACTACAACAGGCGTAACAGTTAGTGGGGACCCTACAGTAGCTGCGATCATTCGTACCGATCACCCAGGATGAGATGCAGATATTTTACCCACTTCTCAGAGGCAAGCCGGTAGCGCAAGCCCCAAGGATGCTACCTGACCACCAGAAAGCATTACTGGCAAACATTATCGACCATGTGCAGAGTCATGCCTTGACCAGATGGCAACCAGGCCAGCCATTGGTCGCCACTATCCATTTGATTCCACAAGGAGCGCACGGTTTCCTGGGGAAACTTGATGGTAGTCATCGTCTCACCATGCTGCAATGGATCTATCAGAGCCACAAAAAGGTGGCCACGCCATTTTGGACTCAAGTATGCATGGCCATGATTAGACGGATAAGACAGTGTGCACAGCAACTGTCAGGAATGGACCCAACTGTCCTTATGTTGCCTATTTCAGTTGCACAATGGAAAAAAATGTTTCAGATGTAGTGGGAGCTCCAAAATGCCTTAGCGGATTTTACCAGTCAGCTCTCTGGCCCGATAGAACACCTGCTGTTGCACTTGCTGCGGAACGTGCAGTGCACACCTGATGTGCAGTTGTCCACAGCGCTGGTGGAAGGCCCCACTGTCTTTACAGATGCCTCATCAAAGACCAACACAGTGGCAGTGGTGTGGAAACAGGGGGACAGATGGGAGAAAATCTTGCATACTGATGCCACAAAATCGGTGCAATATCTAGAGGCTAAGGCTGTCGCCCTTGCCCTGGAGACATAGCATTCAACGCCACTCAATATCGTCACTGACTCGAGATTCGTCGCTGAACTAGTTCGACAATGTGCACGAGCCATTTGTGCCTCCACTGGTATAGCAGACCTCATATTGAATGCTTTACAAACTCGTGCTGCCCCCTGCTCTATTGTACACATCAACAGTCACACCAATACTCCAGGGGCTCTCACCAAAGGTAACCAAAAGGCAGACGAAGCAGCGACGCATGTATGGCCTATCTCCACCCAAGAGGATTTCCCAGCGGCCAGACAGCTACACGCCTTTTTGCATTGTGGAGATCGGGCTCTACATCATCAGACCAAGATCCCTCTCCAAGTGGCAAAGCCGAGAGTTGCTGCTTGCTCTCAATGTGCTCTGGTGCCACCATGGGAAGCCGGAGTTAACCCTCGAGGGTTGCTCCCCAATCAGATCTGGCAAACAGATGTCACAATTTATGAGCCCTTTCGTCCCAACCATCACCTCCATGTCAGCATTGACACCTGCAGTGGTTACATACTAGCTATCCCCATGCGTCGAGCCACAGCGCACCACACAATCAGGCACTAGCTACAATGTACAGCCGTCCTAGGATGTCCCGAACAAATAAAAACTGACAATGGGCCTTGTTACACCTCCCATGTGACACAAGAATTCTGTCAAACCTGGCAGATTAAATTGGTGCATGGCATCCCTTACAACAGCCAGGGACAGGCAATCGTTGAACACGCTCATGCTACTCTTAAAGCACAGCTCAGCCGTCTTAGGGAGGGGAAGAGCATGGGACACAGAACTCCCCCTGACAGGCAACACGATATCTTAATGCGCTGTCTGTACGTCCTTAATCACTTTGTTCGAGGGTCAGGACCCATACTGGCACAAGCACACTTTAGGGAGCAAGAACCAGTAGCAATAGATAAATTACTGGCAGTCAAATTGCGGCAAATTGACTCTGGGGAGTGGGAGTCAGGACAGAGGCTTAGATGCTTGGGCCGACAGTGTGCTTGTGTGGAAAAGGAGGGAACACAGCAGTGGGTCCCAGCAAAACGAATACGGCCAGAAATAGGAGTCTAATGGTCTACTGAGTTTCTCTTGCAGGTTGATGTGTTCTTCGGAGTGCTCGCCGCGATGCAGATACAGCTGGGGTTACCCAACTACTGGTGAGATTGGGCGGCGGAGTGGAACATAACCAGCAACTGTTTATATCTTCCCGCAATTGGCTCAGCTGGCACGTGTGCTGGGCAGACACATTATGTATCAGCCCATGCCACAGGATGCTGGAGTCGTTGAGCTTAGGGAGGGGGAGATGTTGTAGGTGCCCAGAAGATCTCGGGCTGTGATGTGAGAGGTGGAGAGTACTGAAGAGGCGGGCACGGGGCGGAGCGAAAGGAGGTGCTTGTGTTAGCAGATATAAGTGCATGGCGCAAGCAATAAAGCTGGAACAAAGCATCATCCATACTGAGTATGCAGTGGTCTTGTCCCCTCAGCAGTTGGTGAGTTGAGTGATCCGTTCGGGCGGCCTGGCAATGTTGCCAGTAACGGCAACATGGTCACAGGGCTGACTGTCACCCTGCTTCCCTCTGACCTGCCAGGGCCAGGACTTTTCAGCACAAGGAAATGGATGGGTGTTCTTCAGAGAAGCTGATAGTCTTGCTCTCTGTCTGAGCTTTGCCAAAAGGCCTTTAACACACTGCTGCTCACAGCAGGGCAGAGACAGCCCCTGTTCCCAGAGCTCCATGTAGGGCAGGATTTAGCTGTCTCAGAGCCAGAGGACTGGAGATGGATTCAGGAGGATGTAGCCATTGATTTGTCAGAGACAAGAGAGGAAAAGCTGCCTTTCCTGTTACAAGGGGAAAAAAGCATGTACAAAAGCCACAAAGATCCATCAAAAAAAACATTTGATGGGACCTTGAGAGCACCTGAAATCTGGCTGTAGCTTATGAAATGTCACACATTCATTTGGACACTGATTTTGCCTGGTTTGTTATGGAGAGCAGAAGCATCTCCCAGCAGATGAAGCATAATGTCCTCCCACCATGTGCAGTGTGGCACAGAGGAGCAGAGTCACTTTGCGCCTGAGCCACTGTGTGCAGCAGGCAGTGGCAGGAGAGAATAAAACCTCCTCAAACTGGCCTGAGCCAAGGGACTCAAGGGAGGGGGATCCAGCTCCTGCATGGTTCTCACAGCATCTTGTTTTTTAGCCGAAGAAATGCCCACTCAACAGATATCTTTATTGCAAGAGCTGCCCCTCCTACAAGGCTCGGGAAGCATTTCCTAAAGCTTGCCCTCCGAGGCCTGGTAAGGCTTAGATTTAAACCCATTACAATAGGGCTGATGAAATTTCATCAGCACCAGATAAGCAAATAACATTAAGCATAGAAAGCAATTCAATGGGTAAATACGTGAGCCACCACCATCATTATCTCAAAGCTGCAAAGCTCACCCAGTAGAGTTTGAAATACACAGACTATACAATCATACGGTCCTATTCACCAGGAACATCATCTACAAAGACATTTTATGCTTCTCCAATGGATGCTGAGCTTCATTCTCTCCCTCTTTCTTTTTCATCCATTATAGATGTCAGCTAAAAACACTGCTCACTCAAAACCATACTGATGATGTACACAGTTTTAGGAAAGATCTGTCCAGTGGAAACCAAGAAGCAAAACTGAAATGTCTATACGCGACCTCTTCTTATTCTAGAGAGAAAGTCTCAGCTTTGCTTTGGATTTTAACTCAGGTAATAAATTCATTTGACTAAAGAGAATATAAGCCTTATTAAAGTTGCGTATTTTAGATTAAATTTCTTAAACAAAGATGGTCTGAAAAATGTGCATTTGAGAAACTGCTTTGAATGTTGATGTCGTGGTTTTGCCCAGCCGGAGCAAAGGGGAAGAAAACCGCGACTCCTCCCCCTCTCGAAGGAATGCGGAGGGGATCGGAGAGGTAGAAAAAAAAGTAAAAGAGCCCGCGTAAGTTGAAATAAGAACAGTTTACTGGGGAAAATTGAAGAGTAACAACTATAACAAAGACAAGGGGATATTACAAAGAAAACTGGTGAGTGATACAGTTGCTCACCACCCCGGACCCGACCTAAGCGACCGCTCCGGACCGGCGACCGAGAGCCCGCGCCCCCCGGAAGAGCTTCTTCCGGCCAGCCCCCACCTATACCCTGGGCATGACGGTTAGGATGGTATCGAATACCTGCTGGCCAGCCTGGGTCAGCTGTTCAGGCTGTGCCCTTTCCTGGTTCCTCACGGGAATTAACTCTATCCTGGCTCAAACCAGGACAGTTGAAAAAAGTCTATAATGACAATCTCATTTATTTTTCATTTCAAGTGGAGGAAAGGGAAATATCTCTTAGGGAAAAACAAAACATTAAGGGTAAAACATAATCTAAAACCTTGAAGCAATGGTTCAGTAATGAATAATTACAGTGAGGATAGTTGCGCAGAGATAAACTTTGGCAGCATGCTCTGCATGACAGATAAAGCACAAATCCTCCAAAGAATCTTATCCATTTTCAGCAGAACTATTCTTGTTAACCAGGGACACTATCTAAAAGCAACAGCCCATCCCATAATTAACAGCTCCTCGAAATCACACATTTTCCAAGCCTGAGGCCTGCCTTCTGAGAGAGGAGGTGTGCTGAGCAGCCACTCTGAGCTGTGTACAATGCATACCAGCAAGAAAGCAAGAGACAAAGTTTTTGTCCTCAGGACCAGGTGAAATGGCCTGATTTCTGGCCCCAGCCCACCAGTACCTCTGGTTTTCAGTCTATATGTGCAACCTAATTAGGGCTCTGAGCATAAATACAGTTTGTCCAAGAGGCATGTTTTAACTGGTGAGAGTTCAGCCATCTCCTGCCACCAAATGCAATTGCTTTGCCATTCACATCAGTGTTAAGATCACAGAATCATTATGGTTGGAAAAGACCTTTAGGATCATCAAGTCCAACCACTAATCTCACACTGCCAATCCCATCACTAAACTAAACCATATCCCTCAGCATCTCATCTATGCATCTTTTAAATATCTCCAGGGATGGTAACTCCACCACCTCCCTGAGCAGCCTGGGACAGTGCTTAATAATCTTCTTGGTGAAAAAGTTCTTCCTCATCTCCAATCTAAAGCTCCCCTGGCACAACTTGAGCCCATTTCCTCGTGTTCTCCATCACTGGAGAGATCAACCTCCACCTCACAACAACTCTTTTTCAGGTAGTTGGAGAGTGATCATGTCTCCCCTCAGCCTCCTCTTCTCTAGGCTAAATATCCCCAGCTTCCTAAGCCACTCCTCATAAGACTTGTTCTCCAGACCCTTCACCAGATGACGTGCAGGGTGGCAAATAGCATATTTCACTACCGAGCTTGGAGCTGCTTTCCCAATAATAAAGGACTACAAGCCATGGCCTCAAACCAGTGTAATCTGGAGAGGAGCAGATACTCCCAATTTGCTGTAACTGGGGTGGGCTGGAGGTGTCCACCACAGAGCAGAGGGAGCACAGGGTGGTTCATGGCATTCAGGCCACGGAGTGACTTCGGATACACTTCTCCACAACTCAGCCAGCTAAGCTCAACATTAAGCAACCAGAAGCAACTCTCAAGCATTTGAATAGCATTTCACTGCTGCACTGGGCCCCAGAACGGTCGCTGGAGGTGTGCTGTACAAAATGTTAGGGGCTAAAAGTCAAAATAGCAATTTACACCCCAAAGAGCCCACAGCATGCAGGACCACATATCCAGTAAGGAAAAGTCTTAAGTGAAATGATTCAAACCTGTAATAGCCACTGACAGCACTGAAGGCTAGGGCAAGAGGTAAAAGTTATTAGTCAGGTCAAGTTCCAAAGACATGTAAAGAGGAAAAAAAAAAAATCTATTTTTCCTTGTGGAGTTTGGCACAAATGTTAAAAGCAACATCACTCCTCTCACACAAGATTGCAGAGACCTAACAGTAAAGCTTTATGTGATGGTCCCCACGTTGCTCGCAAAACCATGCATCCACTATCTTTAGTCCAACACTCACAAAGGTCTCTGTGCCCACCTGTGTCCAGTCTGACCTTGCTTCATTTGCAAGATGGTGAGTCAAAACACCAGAGACACATCTCTGACACCATCCTGCATTCGTGCCCATAAGAACTGAGCCAGAAATTAAAGCACTTCTCCCACTGCCTATTCTGCAAATTTATTTTCCAAATAGTTTGTTAGGCATGAAGGCATCATTAAAATGACCTGGTCTAGGCTGTCAGCAGAAGAAAAAACTACTAGAGTGTGGCTGAAGTGGCACTACTTTGAGTAAAGCCAACTGTTTTGCCTATGCAAACTGGGATTAAAAAAGAAAATGAAATTAATAAATGAACTAAATACATGAGAAGTTCCCAGCTAGAACACATTTAAGACCCATTTACAGGGCATAAATCAGCCCCAGGCGTTGGAAAGAAACTTCTATCATTAAGCAGCACGTTTCTCCTGCCTGGTGACCCCTTGTCGTGGTTTGGCCCAGCTAGCTACTTCCTTTCAATGGCTTGGGGGGGTGGGGAATGGGGGATGTGGTCAGTCTCTCACAGATGGGCTCTGCCTCTTCTCTCTTCTCAGATGAGGACGACTCCTCATGTTCTTCCCCTGCTCCAACACGGGGTCCCTCCCACGGGACAAAGCTCTCAATGAATATCTCTGGTGTGGGTTCTTCCCCACAGTTGCAGTTTCTGCAGATATAGGGTCCCTCCCTCAGGACACAGCCTCTTCTGGGCATAATTTTAATGAGCTTCTTTGGCGTGGGTTCCTCCCCACAGTTACAGCCTCTGTGAATATTGTGTCCCTTCCACGGGACACGGCCTTCTCCGGCCATAGTTACTGCCTCTGGTTCGGGGTCTTCTTTAGCAAAATAAGTCTCTGCCCTTGATGCGGGGTCTTTAGCAAAATGCAAACAAATATCTGCTTCACCTGTCCTCTCCACAGGATGCAGGGAAGTCTCTGCTCCAGCACATCTCCTCCTCTGTTCCCTCACTGACCTTGGAGTCCGCATAGTTGCTTCTCTCTCTCTCCCCACTCCTTGCACCACCACCAGCCGGAAAAGAAGGGACAGAAGGAGGAAGAAACAGGAAGCCAGCAAACTGGCATCCCAGATGTCTTTCTGGAGCACAGTCAGGACACATCAGCAGCAACACAAAGACACAGCAGAGCCCTCATTCTGCTGCTGCTCAGGCTAACCACCAGCAAACCATGCACAAAGCCTCCATTACTCTCTGCCTGGGAAGATTTAGATCCCAAATTAAGTCAGGCAAATCGAAGTTTTAATCTCCGCAATGAAAAGTAAATAAAATCAGTGCTGAAAACAACATTCCCTATTGAGAGTGACCAAGTAGCAAAGGGGGAAGAAACCAGATGCCAGTGACCACATAGCTGTGCTTCAGCGGCACTCAGCCTTGTGTAATCTGTGCCAGACAACATTAGCATTGCCACAAAAGAGCACAAAAACTCAGCCCCACAACCCTTCTGGTGCCAGGAGATGAGTGCTCCCACAATGCCCATCCAAGGAAAATAGGTCAGCAGCTCCACCCCAGCAACACACAGAGCTACAACTACAGCCCAAGGATCAATGAGACACAATCTGATAGCCCCTGCTCTGAACAGCTGGGGGACTACCTCTGCTGACAGAGGAAGAAGTAGAGTCTCAATCTGTAGTGATTCAAACTTCACAACTCCAGGGATCACAAGTCTTGGAACCGATGGCTCGAATTACATATGCGCAAATCCCAAAATAAACCAGGCGTTGGCAGATCCACTGCTTGTGGTTGGGTGCAGGGGTTATGAGCCACGCATTGGTAAGAAAACAGAGGAATGAGAAGTTTCAGCAGAAACTCAGTGCAATGCTTTTAGAGAAATTGTCTGGATTTGCACACTCTGGTACTCATCACTAAGTCCAACCAAGCAGCTCCATCTTTCACACCAGCTACAAAATGTCCAAGCAACCACTCAGCTAATTTCCAGACACTACCAGTGTAAAGCCTCTTGGCTGCTGTGTCTTGTGCAGATGCTGCAGTGTCTTCCTCCTCCATTATTTAATCAGTAAGGGCAGTAAGCATCCACTCTTGTTACTTGAAAATAAAAATTCAACAAACATTAGCTATCTTAAGTGTTACCTCTGAAACATAATCAAACAAAAAGGGATTTTTTTCAAAAAGCATCATTCCATTTGAATTACTTAATTAAAACGAAGTGACAGCCCCGTGAAATAACCTCAGCCTGAAAAGCTGTTTTTAATTCATAAGCAATTTCCTTTTCATCACCTTTGTGCACTTCTACAAGTACTGTTTTTTTTTGAGAAGCTTATAGAGGATGGTGATCAATGGCACAGAATCATGTTGAAGGCATGTGGCCAGTGGAGTTCCACAGGGATCAGTTCTGGGGCCAGCCTTGTTCAAAATCTTCATCAATAACATGGATGAGGGGACAGAGTGTACCCTCAGCAAGTTCACTGATGACACCAAACTGGGAGGACTGGCTGATTCCCCAGAAGGCTGTGCTGCCATTCAGCGGGATCTCAACCGGCTTGAGAGTTGGGCAGAGAGGAACCTCACGAGGTTCAACAAGGACAAGTGCAGAGTCCTGCATCTGGGGAAGAACAACCCCATGCACCAGTACAGACTGGGGGTTGACCTGCTGGAGAGCAGCTCTGCAAAGAGATAACTGGGAGTCCTGGTTGATAATAAACTAAACATGAGCCAGCAACGTGCTCTCATGGGCAAGAAGGCCAATGGCATTCTGGGATGCATCAAGAAGAGTGTGGGCAGCAGATCAAGGGAGGTTTTACTCCACTTTTGCACTGCCCTGGTGAGGCCTCATCTGGAGTCCCGTGTTCAGTTCTGGGCTCCCCAGCTCAAGAGGGACAGAGAACTGCTGGAGAGAGGCCAGCGCAGAGCCACCAAGATGATCAGGGGACTGGAACATCTTCCTTATGAGGAAAGGCTGTAGGAACTGGGGCTGTTGAGTTTGGAGGAGACTGAGGGGGAATCTCATTAATATTTACAATAGCTAAATGGTGGGTGTTAGGAGGTTGGGGCATCCCTTCTTTCTATGGTATCTAGCAACAGGACAAGGGGTAATGGGATGAAGTTGGAACACAAAAAGATCCATTTAAACATAAGAAAAAACTATTTCACTGTGAGGGTGATGGAGCAGTGGCACAGGCTGCCCAGGGAGGGTGTGGAGTCTCCTTCCTTGGAGGTCTTCAAGACCCACCTGGACATGTTCCTATGCGACCTGATCTAGGTGGACCTGCTTCTGCAGGGGGGTTGCATTAGATGATCTCTAAAGGTCCCTTCCAACCCCTACCATTCTATGATTCTAGGAATGAATATGGACCGTGATCTCATCAATCACTGGCACTGCCTATATGCAGCGAGCTGAGATATTACATGGAGTTTGAAACTAGTCAAGAGGCTAGTGTCGTGGTTTTGCCCAGCCAGCAATGAAGCACTACTCAGTACCCCCATTCACCCCTACCCTCCTTAGGATGGCAGAGACACCAGCAAAATGGGAGGAAAAAATATAACCAAGGTTATGCCCAGACAAGGGCAGGGAGGGCTCGCTGCCAATTACGGTTCCAGGCAAAACAGACTCCAGTACTTGACTGAAAGAGAAAAGTAGGGAAGTTTATTCTGCTGCCTACAAGAAACAGAACAGAACAAAAAGCAAAGAAGGGAGTAGGATGATTGAGAAAATTACAGCCAGCACTTTAAGATCTCCCTCCCCCATCCCTCCTTTCTTCCCCGGCCCAGCTCACTGCTCCCAATATCTCTACCTCCTCCCCCCTCAACGGCTCAGGGGGGCAGGGAATGGGGAATGTGGTCAGTCTCTCACAGGTGGGCTCTGCCACTTCTTTCTTCTCAGATGAGGACGACTCCTCATGTTCTTCCCCTGCTCCAACACAGGGTCCCTCCCCCGGAACACAGTCCTTAACGAACTTATCTGGTATGAGTTGTTCCCAACAGCTGCGGCTTCTGCCAATACAGGGTCCCTCACACGGGGGACAGTCCTTAATGAATATCTTTAGTGTAGGTTCTTCCCCACAGTTACAGCTTCTGTGAATATTGGGTCCCTCCCACAGGACACAGCCTCCTCCAGCCATAGTCACTGCCCCTGGCACAGGGCCTTTAATGAAGAGAATCACTGCCCCTGCTGCGGGGTCTTTAGCAAAATTAGTCTCTATTGCTGATGCAGGGTCTTTAACGAAATGCAAACAAATCTCTACTTCACCAGTCCTCTCCGTAGAATGCAGGGGAGTCTCTGCTCTAGCACACCTCCTCCTCTCTTTCCTCACTGACCTTGGAGTCCACATGGTCGCTTCTCTCTCTCTTCCCACTCCTTGCACCACCACCAGCCGGAAAAGAAGAGGGGACAGAAGAAGGAAGAACCTTCCTCTTTCAGCTTCTTAACAAGTGATTGTGGAGGTGCCCAATTGTCTCAGCCCCAGAAGTGGGTCTGGCTCAGAGCTGGGGAGAGATTCGAGCAACTATTTACAGGAGCCATCTTTAGAGCTCCTTCCCCCTTACCAGAAACAGCTGTCATGTCAAACCATGAAAGCTAGAAAAACTTCTTTCAAGTTCAAAGACAGAAAAACACCTCTTAGAATAGGAGGGTGTTGCAAAAGAAATGGTCTCAAAAATGTGTCTGTCTTTTTTTCCCCACATTTTTTTCCATGGTAAAGTTTAAACAACTCCTTGGGGGCCTGGAACTTTGGACATCTTTCTCCAGGGGTAAGACACCTTCAATGCAGATGTTCACAAGAGAAAAGCTTTGAGGCACACTGGCGTCATGCATACCCATTGGGGACCCAAAGGTTACTGACACCAGGAAATAAAGAATTCCCACACCAGCCAATGACATATTAAGAAGTCTGGAAAGGAGATGGGCAGAAGTGAGGGTGGTAACAGGGCAAGGAAAGCCCAAGGAATGAGACACCACAATTCTGCACAAACAGCATCAAAAGGGAATAGATAAGTTGGGTTCAAAGGCACCAGAGCTCAGGCAGTCATCATTAAGGAGCCCTTACAAATCAAAGTTCTCCACAGCTAAGAGCCTGGCAAGCTAACTGCTGGAGGTCTCCAGGGCATGCTTGTGGCTAGAGAAAAGCCAAAGGATTATCGCATGCTGACAAGTTCCTCAGTGTTGCTGAGAATTAAACTAACAGAATTTGTCATCCCAAATCAGCTTAGGCCCAGTTCAGCAGCTGCCTCCAAGCAGGGTGGCAATTAGGAGACCAGATTATCCAGACACAACTCCAGTCAACAGCCTGAGCTGCAAGAGCAGCTGGACTCAGGAGGTGGGAAATGGTTTTACCTGAGTGTCTCTCCTCTGTCAAAAAAAAAAGGCACCATAAATATGGCCTCTTCCAAGAGCAGGAATGTGCTGGGAGTCACCTGAGGGAATATACACAAGCAGTTTGCAATGTAGGAATATTAACCCTAAATCTTGAATCAATTGCTATTGACAGAAGCATAAGGTGGTTTGCCGAAGACCTATCATTATTCCCATCTTCCCTGCAAGGGAAACAGAAGGGAAAAGGCTCATCAAAGAGCAGGCTGGAGCCAAAATACAGTGCAAGCCAGACACCACAACCTGTGTACTCCCAGCTGTATAGCTCTCCTTCAGGTAGGGCTCTCTGGAGCAGTACTTGAGTAGAGAAACCAGAGGAAGCTCCTGAGGGACACTACAGGGATATAAGGGCAGCAAAGCTCCAACTTCACCTCACCTGATACCTGAGCACCTCGATATCAACCCACAGCATCTACTGCTGCTATTAGTCTCTTCCTTCCTTGATCTTTTACCACTTCTTACTTTCTTTTTCACTTTTTGATTGGCTTGTCTGACCAAGTCAAAATCAACCTTTTGCAACACCACTACAGCAGCTTCCCCTGCCTCCGGCTTTCTCTGTGCACTGCCAGGAGGGTGTTTAAGGCTGATCATGGCCCAAGGAGGTGTCAGCACTTCAGATCACCCTTCTCATTCCATATTATGATGTAAAGATCGGGCTTTCTGCAAGTCAACTAACTTTAGCTAGATTAAAGCTCTGATCAGAGGAGTTTACATGGCAGAAAAAAAAAGGAAGCAACAGTAGTTTTAAAGTTTGCACTATCTGTTCAGCAGGTTCTTTGTGAATAAAAGTAAGAGAAGTCTCTATTGCAGGGATATGCTAGGCTACCTTCAGATTTCTTCCCAACCCCCTGCTAGAGTATATTGCAGTCATTCATTTCACAGAGCCATGAGATAGCCCCTGGTGTGGAAGATGCCAATGTTGTTTTTGCAAAATGCAGTTATGGGGTGACATATAGTTGCCAGTATATGGCTATATCTATGACACATAGTTGTGTTTGAAGCTGTGTTGATGTAGCTGTGGGGCGAGATATAGCTGTGTCTAAAGGATGTAACTATTTTTGTAAGATATAGATTGTTTGCATAAAATATAGCTGTTTCCGCAGTGAAAAGCAGGTGAGACAGAAACTAAGATAAAATCATAGAATGGAAGGGGTTGGAAGGGACCTTTAGAGATTATCCAGTCCAACTCCACTGCAGATACAGGTCCACCTACATCGGGTCACACAGGAACGTGTCCAGGTGGGTCTTGAAGACCTCCAAGGAAGGAGACTCCACACCCTCCCTGGGCAGCCTGTGTCACTGCTCCATCACCTGAACAGTGAAATAGTTTTTTCTTATGTTTAAGTGGAACTTTTTGTGTTCCAGCTTCATCCCATTACCCCTTCTCCTGTTGCTAGATACAATAGAAAAAAAAGTGATGCCCCAACCTCCTGACACCCACCATTTAGATATTTGTAAATATTAATGAGATCCCGCCTCAATCTCCTCTTCTCCAGACTAAACAGCACCAGTTCCCACAGTCTTTCCTGGTATGAAAGATGTTCTATTCCCCTGATCATCTTGGTGGCCCTACTCTGGACTCTCTCCAGCAGTTCTCTGTCCCTCTTGAGCTGGGGAGCCCAGAACTGGACATAGGGCTTCAGATGAGGCCTCACCAGATATGGCACAATAAAGGGGGAGAAGAACCTCTCTCGACCTGCTGTCCACATTCTTCTTGATGCATCCCAGAATGCCATTGGCCTTCTTGGCCATGAGGGAACATTGCTGGCTCATATTTAGTTTATTATCAACCAGGACTCCCAGGTCTCTCTCTGCAGAGCTGCTCTTCAGCAGGTCAACCCCCAAGTCTGTCCAGGTGCGTGGGGTTGCTCCTTCCCAGATGCAGGACTCTGCACTTGTCCTTGTTGAACCTCATGAGGTTCCTCTCTGCCCAACTCTCAAGCCAGTCAAGATCCCGCTGAATGGCAGCACAGCCTCTGATGAATCAGCCAGTCCTCCCAGTTTCGTGCCATCAGGGAACTTGCTGAGTACGCTCTGTCCCCTCATGCAGGTTGTTGATGAAGATATTGAATAAGACTGGTCCCAGAACCCATCCCTGTGGAACTCCACTGGCCACAGGCCTCCAACTCGATTCTGTGCCATTGATCACCAGCCTCTGGGCTCTGTCATTCAGTCAGCTCTTGATCCACCTCACTGTCCACTCATCCAAGCCATACTGGTTGAGCTTTCTGATGAGGATGTTCTGGGAGAAAGTGTCAAAGGCCTCACTGAAGTCAAGGTAAATGACATCTGCTGCTCTCCCCTCATCTAGCCAGCCAGTTATGCCCTCATAGAAGGCTATCAGCTTGGTCAAACAGTATTTCCCCTTGGTGAAACCATGTTGACTCCCCCGATAATCATCTTTTCCTTCATATGTTCAGTGATAACATTCAGGATTCATTGTTCATCACCTTTCCAGGGATGGAGATGGGGCTGACTGGCCTGTAGTTTCCTGGGTCATCCTTTCTGCCCTTTTTGAAGACTGGAGTAACATTGGCCTTTCTATAGTCCTCAGGCATCTTGCCTGTCCTCCATGATTGTTCAAAAATGATGGAGAGAGGCTTAGCAATCACATCAGCCAGCTCTCTCAGATGCATCCCATCAGGACCCATTGACTTATGAGCCTTAAGCTTGGCCAACAAGTCTTTAACTTCTTCCTCTTCCACCCAGGGCAAGTCCTCTGCTGTCCTGGCCATCCTGTTATCCTTGCTGGACTGGGATTCCCGAGGGATGGCCTTGGCCGTAAAGACTGAAGCAAAGGCAGCATTCAGTACTTCAGTCTTCTCTGCATCTTCGGTCACCAGGGCCCCATCTGTGTTCAGCAGTGGGCCCACATTCCCCCTCACCATCCTTCTGCTGCTGATGTACTTGAAAAATACCTTATTACTGTCCTTAAGTTCCCTGGCTAAATTTGATTCTAGAAGTGCTCTAGCCTTCCTAGTTGCATCCCTGCATGCCCTGGCAATGTTCCTATACCCTTCTGACGAAGCCAGTCCATTTCCACATCTCAGTGTCGTAGTTTGGCCCAGCTAGCACAGCAGCACCATGACAGTCTCTCGCTCGGTGCCTCCATTCACCCCCACCCTCCTAAGGATGGCAGAGGCCCTGGCAAAATGGGAGGAAAAAGGTTGTTGTGGATTGAGACAAGAGCAGGGAGAGTTTGCTGCCAATTACAGTTCTGGGCAAAACAGACTCCAGTACCCAACTAAGAGAGGAAAGTAGGAAAGTTTACTCTACAAGAAACAAAATAAAAGCAAAAATGGAGCAGGATGATGAGAAAAATTATAACCATCACTTTAAGATGTCCCTCCCCCATCCCTCCTTTCTTCAGCTCACTGCTCCCCATATCTCTACCTCCCTCCCCCTCAACAGCTCAAGGGGGCAGGGAATGGTGAATGGGGTCAGTCTCTCACAGATGGGCTCTGCCCCTTCTCTCTCAGATGAGGAACGACTCCTGGCATTCTTCCCCTACTCCAACACAGGGTTCCTCCCCCAGGACACAGTCCTTAATGAACTTCTCTGGTGTGGGTTGTTCCCAGCAGCTGCGGCTTCTGCCGAAACAGGGTCCCTCACACGGGACGCAGTCCTTGGTGAATATCTCTGGCGTGGATTCTTTGCCATAGTTGCAGTTTCTGCAGTTACAGGGTCCCTCTCTTAGGATAAGGCCTCTTCTGGGCATAAGTTTAATGAGCTGCTTTGTCGTGGGTTCCTCCCCACAGTTACAGCTGTGGATATTGGGTCCCTTCCTCGGGACACGGCCTGCTCCAGCCATAGTGATAAAGGGTCCCTCCTTCGGGACAAGGCCTCTTCTGGACAAAGTTTTAAAGAAGAAAATCACTGCCCCTGGCTCGGGGTCTGCAGTGAAGTGATTGAGTCCCTCCCATGGGACAAGGCGTCTTCCGGCCATAGTCACTCTCCCTGGCTTGGGGCCTTTAATGAAGTGAAATCTCTGCCCCGGTCCAGGGCCAGTTGTAGCAAAATGAGTCTCTGCCCCTGATATGGGCTCATTATCAAAATGAGTCTCTACTGCTGATGTGGGGTCTTTAAAGAAATGAAAACAAATCTCAGCTTCACCAGTTCTCTCTGTAGAATGCAGGGGAGTCTCTGCTCCAGCACACCTCCTCCTCTCTTTCATCACTGACCTTGGAGTCCGCATGGTTGTTTCTCTCACTGTTCCTACTCCTTGCACCACCACCAGCCAGAAGAAAGGACAGAAGAAGGAAGAAACAGGACAAAGAAGGAGGAAGCAGCCTCCTCTTCCAGCTTCTTCTTAAAAAGTGATTGTGGAGGCATCTAATTGGCTCAGTCCCAGAAGTGGGTCTGGCTCAGAGCTGGGGAGAGATTTGAGCAACTTCATACAGGAGCCATCTTTATAGCCCCTTCCTCCTTACCAGAAAAGGCTGTCATGTCAAACCTTAAAGACCTCTTTATTAAGTTTGCTAGCCTACTCCCAAATATTGCAATGCCCTTATGGGAGAGATGAATCCCATCCTGTCCTATCAAGCTATAGTCCCCAAGGAAGGATCCATTGTCAAAGAACCCAAACCTTCCCACCGGCCCCAGCCTCTCAGCCAGGAGTTCACTTGGCTGATTTTTCCATTGCAGACTCCCCCTTTATCTCTAGTGAACAGGATGGACGAGAAAATAACCTGAGCCCCTCTATCTTTTACCTGCTCCCCCAAGGTTTTAAAATCCGCCTGGAGATGTCACGCCTCATGACATCATTCATACCTACATGGAACACAAGTAAGGGGTAGTAGCCCGCATCCGTGACGAATCATGGCACTCTCTCAGCCACATTGCTGACCTTGACTCCTGGCAGGCAGCACACCTCTCGTGACTCCCTATCTACTCCACAGATGGGTCTCTCAGTGCCCCTTAGCAGCAAGTCACCCACAACAAGCACACATCACTTCTTTCTATGGTGTCCATTACCTGTTGCAGGTGGAGCACCTGATGGGTTGTTTGGTGGGTTGTTTGATGGGCTCACTGCTTTTGGAGTTTGCTCGTCGACGTCCCTTGTCACCAGTGTCTCATACTTAGTAGTAGTGGGCACTCTGGGAAGAGGGCTTTGAAGATGAGTCTTTGTCCTTTTTTTTTTTTTTGTTTCCAGGGTCCAAGGCTTGTTAAAATCACTGGAGGCTTGCACCTGATTGTGGAAGCCTCTGTCTTTCTCCACCTCTGCACCTCTAATACTACAGAGTCTATTCACAGTTTCCTGCAGCTCTTTCACCAGGCACTGCAGTTCCTGAACTTGGACACCTATGACACATGGTTGCCTCTGAAGCATAGGTCCCTAAGCATCCTAAACATCCCCTGCACTCCACCTGGACTGAAGCGTCTCTACTAACTGATGCATCCACCCAGACAGAGCCGACCTTCACCTGGGTTTTTTCCACCTGAGCCTTGGCTTTAGCCCTCAGGCAAGTGCTCACCATCTTGCTAGGTTGAGGCTGGGGCACTTCTCTAACTTCTGTATCTCTATGTGGGCCATGGGGTTGTTCCCTGCCCATCCTCCTGCTCATCCTGCCTGCGCAAACTGCCACGCCACACCTGGGTGCCACGTCACTCCCTGTCTGTCGGCCATTCTCCGCGCTCCCTAGGGGACAATTAAATCCCCCACGGTTGCTGCGGCTCCACCTCCCAGCAAGACTGTCCCCCTCACGAGAGCTGTCAGCTCTCCTCGCTTTTCCTTGCACTCCCTGTGCTCCAGGAACCCCTGGATTACCTCAATTGGCCTCACAGCCGTGAATAAACGAGCCTTGCCTCTGCCGTGTGTCCTGTCGATCATTGATACCCAAAACTGGGCACCAAATAAGCTTTGGCCCTATAGTGTCCAGTTCCAGCATCCCAAAGATGACTGACAGCACTACAATGCAGCAGGATGCCTTATCAGGGCAGTCTATAAATACAAGGCAAAAAGAGAGTCATGCACTTCTGTCACACTGGTTTCTTACCCTAGAAAGAATCAAGCATGAGTCTAAAGCATGCTAAAGCATCTTTCAGGGCTTTAGCAGGACTTGTTCTCACCTCAGCAGTCACTATGCAACAAAGACAGAGCTCAGAGAAAGCAATTTAAGCTTCTGTCTAGCTTTTATACATTATTTTGGCATCTCATGACTAAGAGACACTTCAGATGAGGTCAAAAGAGTGTTTCCTGAATCTTTTTTTTAAGACCAAAAGAAACAAATAATAAGAGATTCATCAAGCATTTCTGATACACTTAAATTTCCCTTGTCATGCTATTGCATAAAAGCAGAGAAACACTGATCCCGCAAAAATGTTCACAACGGTATTTATTAAAAACTAAAAGCAGCATTGTTTTATTAAATAGGGCAGGCAAGGGCAGGCAAGGGCAGGCAAGGGCAGGCAAGGGCAGGCAAGGGCAGGCAAGGGCAGGCAAGGGCAGGCAAGGGCAGGCAAGGGCAGGCAAGGGCAGGCAAGGGCAGGCAAGGGCAGGCAAGGGCAAAAAAAAAGGAAAAAAAAACCAGAATCCACGTGCATTTCATCCCCTGCAGGAATTAGCTGGAAGTCCAGCCAGTGGCCATCTTGCTTTCCACAGGGACAAAGACTTGAAACTGTCCTAATTTAAGGATGCCTAAGTCTAGGACATCAGCTTCGATCTTCCCCAGTATATTTGTTAAAAATGAGGTGCAATCACTTCTTGCTTAAAATAATACTGCTCCTAGTCTCTAGGTTATAAGGGATCCCAAACTGGGAGGACTGGCTGATTCACCTGTGTGGCAAAGCCACACAGCCAAGCACAGTCCAGGAGGTTTCTACAGATTGTTGATGACAACTTCCTCTCCCAGGTGATTGAAGAACCAATGAGGAGGGGTGTGCTGCTGGACCTGGTGCTGACAAATAAGGAGGGCCTGGTTGAGGACATGAAGGCTGGAGGCAACCTCGACTGCATTGACCATGAGATGGTAGAGTTCAAGATCCTGTGTGGAAGAGGCAGAACACAAAGCAGGACCGTGACCCTGGATTTCAGGAGAGCCGACTTTGGCCTCTTCAAAGATCTACTTGGATGGATCTCATGGGATAAGATCCTCGAAGGTAGAAGTGCCCAAGAGAGCTGGTCAATATTCAAGCACCACTTGGATCAGTGTGTCCCAACACGTAGAAAAGCAGGAAAAGGAGGCAGGAGGCCTCCATGGATGAGCAAGGATCTGCTGGGACAACTCAGGCAGAAAGCAGCCATCTATGAGAGGTGGAAACAGGGGGTGACTTCTTGGGAAGAGTATAGGAACATTGCCAGGGCATGCAGGGGTACATGGAAGACTAAAGCCCTTCTAGAATAAAATCTAGTTAAGGAAAGTTAAGGAGAGTAATAAGGCATTTTTCAGGTACATTGGCAGTAAAAGGAAGATGAGGGGGAATGTGGGCCCACTGCTAAGCACAGAGGGTGCCCTGATGACATAGGATGCAGAGAAGGCTGAAGTACTGAATGCCTTCTTTGCTTTAGTCTTTACGGCCAAGGTCGACCCTTGGGAAGCCCAGTCCAGCAAGGATAGTAGGATGGCCTGGACAGCAGAGGATTTGCCCTGGGTGGAAGAGGAAGAGATTAAAGACCTGTTGGGCAAGCTGGACACCCATAAATCTATGGGACTTGACAGGACACACTTACAAATGCTGAGGGAACTGGCTGATATGGTTGCCAAGCCACTCTCCCATTATTTTCAAACAATCATGGAGGACAGGCGAGGTGCCTGAGGACTGGCGAAAGGCCAATGTCACCCCAGTCTTCAAAAAGGGCAGGAAGGACGACCCAGGAAACTACAGGCCAGTCAGTCTCACCTCCATCCCTGGAAAAGTGATGGAACAACTCATCCTGGATGTTGTCACTAAACATATGAAAGAAAAGGTGGTTTTCAGGAGGAGTCAACATAGATTCACCAAGGGGAAATCCTGTTTGACCAACCTGATAGCCTTCTATGAGGGCATAACCAGCTGGCTAGATGAGGGGAGAGCAGCAAATGACATCTACCTTGACTTCAGCAAGGCCTTTGACACTGTCTCCCATAACATCATCATCAGAAAGCTCAAGCAGTGTGGCTTGGATGAGTGGACAGTGAGGTAGATCAAGAGCTGGCTGAATGACAGAGCCCAGAGGGTCAGAATGGCACAGAATCGAGTTGGAGGCCTGTGGCCAGTGGAATTCCACAGGCATCGGTTCTGGGGCCAGTCTTGTTCAACATCTTCATCAACCACCTGGATGAGGAGACAGTGTACCCTCAGCAAGATCACTGATGACACCAAACTGGGAGGACTGGCTGATTCCCCAGAAGGCTGTGCTGCCATTCAGCGGGATCTCAACCGGCTTGAGAGTTGGGCAGAGAGGAACCTCACGAGGTTCAACAAGGACAAGTGCAGAGTCCTGCATCTGGGGAGGAACAACCCCATGCACCAGGACAGGCTGGGGGTGACCCGGTGGAGAGCACCTCTGCAGAGAGATAACTGGGAGTCCTGGTTGATAATAAACTAAACATGAGCCAGCAACATGCCCTTGTGGCCAAGAAGGTCAATGGCATTCTGGGGGACATCAAGAAGAGTGTGGGCAGCAGGTTGAGGGAGGTTCTGCTCCCCCTGTACTCTGCCCTGATGAGGTCTCATCTGGAGTGTTCAGTTCTGGGCTCCCCAGCTCAAGAGGGACAGAGAACTGCTGGAGACAGTCCAGCACAGAGCTACCAAGATGATCAGGGGACTAGAGCATCTCTCTGGTGAGGAAAGGCTGTAGGAAATGGGGCTGTTTAGTCTGGAGTTGAGGAGATTGAGGGGGGGATCTCATTAATATTTACAAATATCTAAAGGATGAGTGTCAGGAGGTTGGGACATCCCTTTTTTCTATGGTATCTAGCAACAGGACAAGGGATAATGGGATGAAGCTGGAACAGAAAAAGTTCCATTTAAACATAAAGAAAAAACTATTCCACTGTGAGGATGACAGAGCAGTGGCACAGGCTGCCCAGGGAGAGTGTGGAGTCTCCTTCCTTAGAGGTCTTCAAGACCCACCTGGACATGTTCCTATGTGACCTGATCTAGGTGATCGGAGTAGATGATCTGTAAAGGTCCATTCTAACACCTACCATGATTCTAAGGTGCAAATTTGCTCTACTCCCCACTACTACAGAGTAAGAACTGTTCAGCTAAACCCTAACAAACAACCAAGGGCAAGGTGGTACTCAAATACTTCCAAATCCCCTGGCTGGCAAAACCCTGGGGGGGGGGGGGGGGGGGAGGGAAAGACAACAATGCAACACAGATCAACAACAAGGATGTAATGAAGAACATAGTTTTTCAAAATTAACCTGAGGAGCATGAAAGTTAGAAGATTCAGACACCTACCTTGCTGGCATACTACAGCTGTTCCTGACTGGATATACTGGACTCAGTCTCAACATGGAAAGAGCAACTCTAGTGTCACATTTCCCTCATTTTTATTCCACAAGGACTGCTTTCCTACATAGAGGAGTAGATTTCCCCATGGCTTTCAGGAAAGAAATGAGAAAGTTGCAGCGCTCCTTGCTCAGGATAGATAAATGTTTACTTGAGCCAGCTGGGTCCTGCTGCAACTGCAGTTTATTAAGCACAGAGAGAATGGGACAGTTTGAACAAAATGCCTTGGGAAGACAGAGGCTGGAAGCAGAGGGCAGCAAGGCAACACGGAGGAACTGCTGCAGGGTAAGGAAGACTAAATTAGAAGCTTGACCCATAAATACTTAACACAGTACTTGAAATGGGTGAGTAACAAGGGAGGGAGAGACACATAATCCATACTCTTGCATTTGTCACCTGCAGGGACTAGATCCATCTCTTCTCTATAGGAGCTCCCCATAGAGCACAGAGAGGTCCCTTCACTTCTGTCCATCTCGGCCAATCCCATGTGACGAGGGATAAATGTCCATATCTGCAATGCCACCTGCCCCTTCCAGAGAGCTAACGGCCTTGCTCTCCCAGGCAAATACCATAGCATCTCGATGCCCCTCGTGCTTCTGTCTGATGGGACAAGTTCACTTGGAAGCTGCAAATCAGCAGTGAGCTGTTCAGAGCTGGTCTGAGCTAACGGCCCTCATTTAGAAAGAAAGATAGTCTTACTTTAAAGGCTTCTAACAGTCACAACCATACTTGACACTTACCCTCATTATAATAGGCAGAGGTGGTTTAGTTCAAATTTCTCAAGGGTCAGCTTCTGACTAGCTTGCTGTGCAAGAGGAAGGCAGATCCATAGCACTGGACACCTCCATGCACACACTAATGGCCTAATAGCCTTTTAACCAACACAGAGCTCACCAGGTGTTTCCTTTTAAGATCCGAATGTTCAAGACTGCTGTCCTAAGGGCCTCTCACACTGCAATCAAGCATTATAGGGGATGTAGACCCAAAGCAATCAACCTGTAGGACAGACATCACATTTTCCCAGGACTCAAGGGCTGAGTCTTAAAAAAAAAACCAAACTCTACCTGCATCTTAATTCTAAAGCCCTGATTACAAGCCTTCATTTCCAAGGGCATTCAGTAGCATGAGGTAACCTCTGTTGACACTGGGGGATGGCATAGGGAAATATGCCACAGCCATATACCTCCTTCCAAACATCATTATTCTATCTAGGGCAAAAATGAGAAAATGCTATACTTTTTTTGTCAGGTGTCAATTACCTGCCTGGAAAGCCTCTAGGTACTATAGGTGAGTCAGTCAGTACCTTGCTTTTCTCCTTAAGTTGCAGATCTTGGGGTAAAATCCAAACATTTTGCATATCAAGAGGGAACAAAGTGTAACTGGGTTTGACTATGTCTCATTTCTAGAGAAAATGAGATCTTAATTTTTCTTCTCTCAAGAGCAGCCTGGAAACACCCAACTGAGACCTGTCTTGATTGACCACCTTGAGAAAAAAAAAATTAACCGCACAAGAAAAACTATTAAACACCTCAAATTGGCAGCAAAGGCAAAAACCCTTTATCAGATATAAGAGGGCAGACATTGCTCAACAGCCCAAATTAAATTATTCTCAGTAGTGAATTCTGTTCCACTCATTCAGACACACATCAGGCATCTGCCCAGATCCACACAGAGCCGCTCAGGAATACACTGCATACAAATTGCTGAAGTAACAGCTTGGCTCATCTCAGCTGCTCATTCCAGCAAGCCCATTTCTAAGCAAGACCAGCTTCTTGCTGCAAATGGAGCTGCACCTTGCATGGTGGTACCACCAGCAAATGGAAGGAGAAACTCCCTTTAAAGTGATGGCAGCTGCCCTCTGAAAACAAACAACAGGACTGCATTTCTAAGTGTTAAAAAATAAGAAGAAATCATATTCCGTCATTGAATCCTCCCTTGTGCAAACAGAGATGCAGGCAGAAATCTCCATCCCTCATCTGAAGTGAGCTGTTTCTACTCTTTTATGGATTTAATTGCTCCAAGCCCGAGGGGCAGGTGTGCCACGCAGCACACCTGGAAACAGCTAGCAAGGAAAAAGTTCCTTTTTCACTCCTGTGAAGTTAAGACTTGAAACAAAGAAAAAAACCCACAACTAAACAAAATAAGGCAAGCCCCATAAAGAGGGCCAGCCCCACATCTAGCCTAGAGAAACTTTTAGGACCAGAATAAACAGGCAGCACAAAATGAGAATTTCAGCACAATCTGGGAAATATGAGAGGTGGGAGGCACACCCAGGTACCACCAACACCACCAGCTACATCATCCCAGCCCCAAACCTAAAAAACTCCGCACCAACATCCCCAGCCCAGCTGGAAAACATCCGAAGTTTAACAGCACGGACATCCACACTCTTAACGTTGTAATATTGGAATCTCTTGGGGAGACACCTGGAGGGTGCAACAAAGCAAGGCAACTGCTGTGCCATGACCTCAATAACACTTACCACCCTCAAATTTCAGGCTGAGTGCAGACAGCTCCGTTTTCTGAAACATATTTTCCTCACGATTTACACATTGATGATAAATTTACTTTTTTTCTTTTAATTACAGCTGCCCCCACTTTCCCCCTCCCCGAGTACGGCTGCAGAAGATGACCCGCCAGCACGGCCCCCGTGCTTACCTGCCGCATGGAACTGGGTGAAAAAGGGGTAGAAATAAAAAACCCCGCGTGTGTCCCCCACCGCGACCACCACGCCCCACACTTGCAGCCAGGTGGCAGCGCTACCGCAGAGGAACGCCTCTCACACTACTGCGGCCAGCCAGCCCGGCCCCCGGACACAGCGGCAACAGCGGTGACGCGTCCCTCCACGCCCAGTTTTGGTTTTTTTTTTATGAAAGAGCTAGTTTTGAGTTAGAATATTTTTTTTCCTCTCTCCCCCCGTTTTACATTTTCGGCGTGGGGACAACGAAACGCAGCGCCCCTAGACCGCGGAAGGGCTGTACCGGCCGCACAGCACACCCTCCCTCCCGCCGGCCGAAAACCGTGGCCCTACCTCCTACTGCAGAGAAGTCCGCACCAGAGTGGGACAGCAACGGCGCAGGCAGGGAAAGGCGGAGCGGAGCGGAGCGGGGCGGGGCGGGGCGGGGCAGGAGCGCGCAACCTCGGGAACCTTCGCCGAGCCGGAAGAAGGGGCGCATGCGCCACCCGAATCGTACCCCAGCCAGCAGTGCTCCCCCAATAGCAGATAGCGCATGTGCAGTGTGACGCGGTGGGAGGAGTCGTGGTGGTCTTTTGTCTGTGCGGAGGGGAGGCCGCTGCGTCTTCAGCTGCCGCCATTTTGTGCTCCGCGGCCGTGGTGTTCCACGCCCTCACATCGGTCGACATTGCCGGTCGTGGCCGTGGTGTGATGGGACATAGCATCTCCCAGACCTGGCTCCCGTTGTCTGCCTAGTCTGCGTTTAGCTAGGTGGCCTACACAAACTCCTGCTTCAGGGGCTGGATTCACTGCCTCAGGTGTAACTCTGCTGTTGGTTGATGTCCCCAGTACACAAGGAGATACGGTGTTCTTGCTGCTAACAGCATCCCCCTTACCTTTGTAGAAAATGTTAATGTTGTTTTGGCAGGATGGAACCAAGGGGATTAAGACAAAGAATTTCTATTGATATCTGTTTCTTTGTATTGCTAACCAGATGCCTGATGAGTTTTAAATTTTAAATAAGATTGAGAGAGTGTGGGTGATAAGATCATGGATAAGAACCAGACATCCCCTGAGAGGATTGTAGGTGCCTTGGGAAGTTGTAAACCTTGTAGTACCTAACCAATGGGGAAACAAGGGAGGGACCTTGTGGATGAGATGGGGAATAAAAAGCCGAACGTTGTATCCATCAGGTGTGCCTGCTAGCTAGGACACCCGCTCTTGCAAGAATGCTTAATAAAAGTGCTTCACTGCAGAGTCTGACCTGAGTCTTTTGCGAGAAAGCTCGTTTGTAAGAAAACGGACTATTAAGTATTTCCTTGGTGGTTGGGGCATTCTGAGAGATTTCTGTGTGTACACAGAGACGTACAATGGGTGAGTGTGGAGTCTGAATCCGTGGGTCTGTTTTTCCGTGAGAAAAACAGCTGGAGAAGGATGAAGTGAAAGAACGTGTGAGAAACTAAGAATCAGGGTATTGTTTATTGAAAATTTATGTTGGGCTCGATGTAAAGGTTAAACAACAGAAGACAGGAAGTCGCTTATGCAAACAGCTACCAGACATCCTTGTGTGAGATAAGATAACTGCAATGGCATATATAAAACGGATATCGATTATGCAAGCAGGGGATATACTGGTCAAAAATAACCATAGGATGTTCTGAGAAACTGGCAGATGTGGGACGAACGACTCCATATAAAGACATACAAGTGAGAAATCAACTATGGAACAATGGAGGAAGACTCCTTGCTCAACAACCACCGGAAGGCGGAAAACGACCCCCTCACAGGAAAACGACCATCTCACAGCACCTGGAGCACGTACAGAATACCTACATTACTTCACGGCCACGAATTTAAAATGTATAAAAAGGGACTGTTCGAACTGATCAGGGCGGCAGTTGGTGGAGCGCAGACTCCCCTGTCGTCCAGCGCTGTCTTTGCTCATATTCTACTTGCTACAATTAATAAAACTATAATTGGATTATGATCCACTGTGGTCTTAATTTATGACAATTTCCTGGTGCCGTGACTCGGATAAGGAACGGTGAGCTTCAGTCCTCCGGGGAGGCGCCCCGCGGCAATCCGCGGCCCCGTGACTGACAGCCTACCTCAACCTTACCGACGAACCTAAATACTAGAATAATGAGCAAAGGGAAAACCGGTAAAATCCCATAAAAATTCTGTGCACGGGAGTCCGGACGAAGGCGCAGGACACGTAAGTATATTGCGAATTGGTTCGCGGGTTATCCGTTCGGGCGGGATTGGGTATCCTGGATTATAACGAATGAGAGGTTCAATACACTGAACCAAGCGAGTGTGGACCCTTAAGTACTGCGTTTCCCACCTCCCGCGAGGGACTGGGCCAGGAACAAGGGGAGTGAGTGAGTGTGTGTTTGTGGATAATCCAGAAGATGGGGGCGAAGGGCAGCAAGCCTTCGACACCCATGGGGAGGGTACCTACTGTACCTAAGCATACCCCTCTGGCATATATCTTAGACAATTGGAGATATTTCCCTGAAACCCTAGGGAAAGATAAGCAGAAAATGATAGAATACTGTACTAAGACATGGGGAGGGAAGAAGATTTCTAAAAATGTCTTTTGGCCAGTCTATGGGTCAGAAGAAGATTGGATAAGACAACAATTAAATCTCTGGGTTAATAATAAAAAACCCCTTAACCCGGAAGAAAGTCAGTATGCGGAAGTGTGGCTAAAAAGACCAGTAGCTAGACTTTACCCACTGGGTGAAATAAAAACTAAACAAAAGAAAAAGAAGGAAGAAATAGACGAAATCCTTCTAACCCCCCCTCCTTACATTTCCCCTCCTGCTCCCACAACCCCTCCAGAGGTCCCCAGAGCGCCCACTCCCCCACCGGAGTCGGAACAAGAGTCTCCCCCTCCTCCTAGACGTGTAACTAGAAGCCACAAAGGGGCAGCTCAGATGTACCCCCTAAGGGAAATGCCCATGGGGGGACCTCAACCCGTGATTGGATATATTGCTGTACCCCTGAACTCGGCAGACTTAAGAGATTTTAAAAGAACCGAGATGGGAAATTTAATTGAAGACCCACTCGGAGTGGCTGAAAAATTAGATCAATTCTTGGGACCAAACCTTTATACTTGGGATGAGATGCAATCTATCCTTGGTCAATTATTTACTACCGAGGAAAGAGATATGATTAGACGAGCAGGAATGAGATTGTGGGATACCCAACATGCCCAGGGACCTCAAGCAGATATTAAATGGCCACTCCAAAGACCTAATTGGGATAATCAGGATCCGGTGCATAGAACTCATATGCAGGACCTGAGAACTATAGTAATACAGGGAATTAGAGAAGCAGTACCCCGTGGCCAAAATATCAATAAAGCATTTAATGCAATGCAAAAGAAAGATGAGAGTCCTGCTGAGTGGCTGGAACGACTAAGAAAAGTCCTTCAGCTGTATTCTGGAATGAATCCAGACGACCCTTTAGGGCAGGCGCTTCTCAAGATTCAGTTTGTGGCAAAATCATGGGAAGATATTAGAAAGAAGATTGAAAAGTTAGAGGACTGGCAGAGTAGAGGATTGGATGAATTATTGAGGGAAGCTCAGAAAGTTTACGTAAGGCGAGAAGAAGAGAATAGCAAGCGGCAAGTAAAGATGATGGTTGCGGCGGTCAGAGAGGACCGTAAAGAACGGACTAATGGACAAAAGTCTGCTGGAATAAAACAAGGGAATGTAGTAGTAAAGAAGGAACAGAGATGTTGTTTTTACTGTGGAAAAAAAGGACATATAAAGAAGGATTGCAGAGAAAGGATCAGGGATGAGGAAATATTGAAAGCGGAATAGGAAAGTCAGGGGCTCTATATTTTGGGGGACCGGAGTCATCATGAGCCCTTGATAAAATTAAAAGTAGGTCCCCATAAACAAGAGTTCACCTTTTTAGTAGACACTGGGGCTGAGAAATCGACTATTAGGCAAATACCTGAGGGATGTAAAGTATCCCCTGAAAGAGTACAAGTGATTGGAGCAAAAGGAGAACCCTTTAAGGTAAATAAAATCAAAAATGTGGTCTTTGAAACAGAAAATAAATTCGGAATGGGTGAACTCTTGCTCGTTCCTGAAGCAGAATTTAATTTGCTAGGACGAGATCTAATTGTTGAGTTGCAATTAGAAATCAAAGTAAAGAATCAAGAGCTAACAGTGTCTGCTTATCCTTTGACCGTGGATGATCAAAAACAAATTAACCCTGACGTCTGGTACTCTCCGGACACAATTAGTAAACTGGAAATCCCACCGATTAAAATCCAAATTTCTGAACCCCACATACCTGTGAGGGTAAAGCAATATCCCATATCCCTAGAAGGACGGAGAGGATTAAAACCAGAAATTGATCGATTATTAACACAAGGAATCTTAGAGCCTTGTATGTCACCCTTTAACACCCCCATTCTGCCTGTAAAGAAATCAAATGGGAAATATCGGCTCGTGCATGATTTAAGGGAAATAAAAGAACTATTACCCGGTTCCCTGTGGTAGCAAATCCATACACACTACTAAGCAAGCTAGGACCCCATAACTCCTGGTATAGTGTGATTGATTTAAAGGATGCCTTTTGGGCCTGTCCACTGGCAGAAGAATGCCGTGATTATTTTGCCTTCGAATGGGAAGACATAGAAACAGGCCGTAGACAGCAATTGAGATGGACTGTGCTCCCTCAAGGGTTCACAGAGTCCCCTAATCTGTTTGGACAGGCCCTGGAAGAGCTCTTAAAAGAATATCAGGTACAAATGGGAAACGTGCTGCTACAGTATGTAGATGATCTGCTCATAGCAGGGAATAATAAGGAAAATGTAAGAAAAGAAAGTATTCGACTCCTAAACTTTCTTGCACAAAAGGGACTACGGGTATCACCAGAAAAGTTACAATTTGTGGAGGAAAAAGTGAAATATTTGGGACATTATTTGTTTAATGGGAAAAAGATATTGGATCCAGAGCGTATTAAAGGAATTCTGGAATTACCTATGCCTGTCACTAAAAGACAAATTCGGCAGGTATTAGGGCTATTTGGGTATTGTAGGCAATGGATAGAGAACTATAGCTTTAAAGTTAAATTCTTATATGAACAATTGTCTAAAGACAGAATACCCAAATGGACCCCTCAGGATCAAGAGCAGTTTGCCAGTCTCAAAAGGGAGTTAAGTCAAGCACCAGTTTTAAGCTTACCAGACTTAAAGCGGCCGTTCCATTTATTTGTTAACATACATGAAGGGACGGCATTCGGAGTATTAACTCAGGAATGGGCCGGACAAAAGAAACCGGTGGCATACTTATCAAAGCTGTTAGACCCTGTGAGCAGGGGTTGGCCGAGCTGCTTACAAATCATTGTTGCTGCTGCCTTATTACTTGAGGAAACAAATCGTATTACCTTTAATGGAGAAGTTGTCCTATATGCGCCTCATAACATCAGAGGAGTGTTACAACAAAAAGCAGAGAAATGGCTTACAGATAGCCGATTATTAAAGTATGAAGGAATACTTATAGAATCCCCTAAACTATCTTTGAAAACTATTGGAGCAGTTAACCCTGCGGAATTTTTGTACCCAGGGGAAAGTAATGAATTATTGCACGATTGTTTTCAAACAATTGAACAGCAGACACGCATTAGACCCGATTTAGAAGAAGAAGAACTACAATATGGGGAAGTATTATTTATAGATGGGTCATCACGAATAGTGGAAGGTAAACGACTGTCCGGATATGCCATTGTTAAGATGGAAAAAGGAGAGTTTAAGACAGTAGAATCAGGCCCCCTGAGTGCCAGCTGGTCGGCTCAAGCTTGTGAATTATATGCATTGTGGAAAGCATTAGTGTCACTAAAGGAAAAGGATGGAACTATATATACAGACTCACGTTATGCGTTCGGAGTAGTACACACTTTTGGAAAAATATGGGAGGAAAGAGGATTTGTTAACTCACAGGGAAAAGAATTAATACACCCGGAATTGATTCGGCGAGTTCTGGGGGCATTAAAAATGCCAAATAAAATAGCAGTTGTACATATAAAGGGACACCAGCGAGGTACAAATTATCAAGTTAGGGGAAATAATGCAGCTGACACAGAAGCAAAACGAGTGGCAGGCAATTATAATACGATTTTGACTGTGCAACAAGTACCTGTCAGTAAAAATTTGAGTTTTGAGCCTGTAGAAAAGGAAAAACTAGAACAAATGGGAGCTAAAGAACAGGATAGTAAGTACATATTGCCAGATGGGAGAGAAGTCCTACCAAAGGGCATAGCACTCGAAATATTTTCAAAAATACACAGTAAAACACACTGGGGAACCCAGGCGTTAGTTGATCACTTCAATCGACAGTTTGCCTGTATAGGCGTATATAACATAGCAAAAACGGTCACAGCAGCCTGCGAGACCTGTCAAAGGGTAAATCGAAACAACATGAGACAAAAACCTCTTGGAGGACGTTCCCCAGCATACAGACCCTTCTCACACATACAAGTGGATTTTACTGAACTACCTAGGGTAGGGCGTTACAAATATTTATTAGTAATGGTGGATCATTTAACACATTATGTTGAGGCTTTTCCTACCTCCAAGGCAACTGCTAACCAAGTTACTAAGATGTTACTTGAACACATTATACCTCGATATGGAGTGCCTGATGTAATCGACTCAGACAGAGGAACACATTTTGTGTCAAAAATTGTTAGAGATCTAACAGAAAACTTGGGTATTAAGTGGGAATACCATACACCATGGCATCCACAAAGTTCGGGAAAGGTTGAAAGGATGAATGGAGAAATCAAAACTACTTTGACTAAATTAATGATAGAAACCAAATTATCATGGATTAAGTGCCTACCTATGGCACTATTAATTCTCAGAACCAGGCCCCGAGCAGATGTAGGAATATCAGCATTTGAAATGGTGTATGGAATGCCCTATAGAATTGAAAGCCCACAAACAAATGTTTTAATTCGAGATCGTGTAATTAATGAATATGTTTCGCAATTAGCAGAACATCGTAAAGAGCTTTGGGAACATGGATTGATTGTGCAACGACCCCCATTAGACCTAAAAATTCACAATGTTAAACCTGGCGATTGGATATTGATTAAAGTGTGGAAGGAAGAAACCCTAAAACCCAATTGGGAGGGACCTTATCTTGTTTTGCTTACAACAGAAACGGCTGTTCGGACTGCTGAGCGTGGATGGACTCATGCCAGTCGAATTAAAGGTCCAGTGACAAGACCCCACTGGAAAGTAATCAGTACTCCAGGTGACACCAGGATAACTCTGAAAAGATAATACAATGATAGAGACTTTATTTGATTATTTTGCTGAGTTACCTTTTGCTGTAAAGTGTGTATTGTTGTTTATATTCGCAATAATTTTTTCTTTGTTTATCTATTATATATGGAAACATACAAAGTGTGGTGAGGGAAATTGCTAAACTTATGTGACCATACAATATTGAATATAGAAGATATGAATATATATATACAAGATATATGAATTAAATGAATCACAATTGCTATCCATTTGCTTGTTTTAGGTGTAAAGTATGCCAGGATAAATGGCAGACACATTGTGAATATTAAAGTTCGCACACAGTATTGGAGAATCTAAAGAACTTTCATTAAGCAAAGTTAAAACAATTCCAACAAACCAGTTCCCTTTTGTAGCAAAAACCTTGACTATAAAGTGCAGAAGGGGAGTGCTAACTGTGTCTTGCTTTGTCCCATTAGTTAAAGCTGCGAAGTGGGAAGCCTATGTAAACAGGCAGAAAGCCCGAAACAGCTGTTCTCCTGAAGAATTCCCCTGCTGCCAAGAAGATGGTATACCCCGTGGCTCGAAGCAACCGAGTCGACGGGCGAGGCAGAGGAGAAACAAACCGTGGAGAAAGGAACCAAAACAATGGGATGCAAATGCAACCATGGTCGAACTTCCCTAGGACTGGTAAAATTATATTTAAAATGGTAAAATTGACAAATACCGTTTTTCCTGGTATACTGTTAGTTTTGATAATGATCTTAACTCAAGCAGATGGAAACCCCCATGAGCCGATGCTCTGGAAACTATATAACCTACAAGAATCTAAACTAGTCCAAAGTCAAACCTCTCCAGGAGACTGGAATTTTACTGTGCCATTAGTCTCACTGATTCCTGTCGATATTAAAAGAGGTTGGGAGGAAACGGAAGCCAACTCTAAAGCATTCTATGTGTGTCCAGCTTCCAACCCTGGGAAGAGTTATTGCAATTATCCAGGCCATTATTATTGTGGTTATTGGGGGTGCGAGACAATAGCCTCAGATTGGAAAACAGCAGGAGATAGATATATAAACATTACTTGGGGTCCCCCAGGATGCAGTCCACCACAGCATGGATCTGACGGCTCCGGGGTCTGGGGGTCCGTAAGGGGAATGAAATCATCCCCATCAGAATGTGATAAAATAGAAATTAAAGTCAAGCAACCCCAAGATGACACATGGTTAATTGGCCGTATCTGGGGAATTAGATATTGGGAACCAGGAACAGATAGGGGAAGTTTCTTTAGAATAGTCAAAGAAAAGCTTCCTCATGATCCTTTGCCAATAGGACCAAATCTGGTCCTAAATCCACCCACTCTCCCTAAAGAGAAGCCAATGAGACCAAATCTGGTCCTAAATCCACCCACTCTCCCTAAAGAGAAGCCAATGAGACCAAATCTGGTCCTGAATCCACCCACTTTCTCTAAAGAAAAGGTTGCCCCCGTAAGTGTCACAACCACTTCTCCAAACTCCTTTTCGGAAACAACTAATGACACTGTAACTGAATTCTCCTTATCCAGGAATGCAGGGTTGTCAGAATCCAAGGACCCCTTATGGAATCTAATGCAAGCCTCTTATCATGCTCTTAATGAAAGCAAACCAAATTTAACTAAGGAATGCTGGTTATGTTATAATGTTAGACCACCGTATTTTGAAGCAATTGGAAAACCAGGTAAAATTCAATGGTCTAATGGTTCAAACCCACGAGAATGTCCATGGGATGACCAGAGGAATCATACGCAAGGAATTACTATTCAATTAATAACAGGTCAAGGAAAATGTATAGGTACAGTGCCCGAAAAATATCAGCCTCTGTGCAACCGAACAGCCACTAATATTAATATAGAGAGACACAAGAACCAAAATGACAAATGGGTTATCCCGACACCAGGAGCTAAGTGGGTTTGCTCAGACATCGGAGTAACGCCTTGTTTATCCCTAGATGTGTTTAATCAATCTCAGTTTTGCGTACAGGTGATTATTGTTCCTCGTCTGATCTATCACACCTCTGAGGAGGTGTTGCACCACTTTGAAGGAAATCTGAATAGACAAAAACGAGAGCCAATTACAGTAGTAACCTTAGCTACGCTGCTGATAGCGGGCGGAGTTGGAGCAGGTACAGGCATAGCCTCCCTAGTGAAAGGACAGGAATTACAAAGTTTGCAGATGGCTGTAGATGAGGATTTAGCAAAAATAGAACAATCTATTCAAAGTTTAGCCACTTCAGTAAAGTCTTTATCAGAAGTAGTATTGCAAAACAGAAGAGGATTAGACCTATTGTTCTTAAAGGAAGGAGGGTTATGTGTAGCTCTCAATGAAGAATGTTGTTCTTTTGCTGATCATACGGGAATCGTCCAAGACACAATGTCTGAACTTCGGAAAAGGTTAGATCAACGTAAAAAAGATCGTGAGGTGGGCATATCATGGTATGAAAACTGGTTTAACGTTTCACCTTGGCTAACCACTTTGTTATCTGCTTTAGCAGGACCACTAATTATATTGATTCTGGGGCTTGTATTTGGACCATGCATATTACGCTATATTTTAGATTTTATTAAGGATCGGTTTGACGTAGCTAAATTACTTATTCTAACCACGAGATCTGAGATAGAGTATAACAGTGTATCTACTAATGAAGATGAAGATGATAAAGATTGTTGTGAATGTGTTATGCCACGTGAAAACTATGATTGTAATTGTAAGGCATTATATTGTGAGTGTTATGATAAATGTAGGAATTGTGGAAAAAGGTTTGCTTGCAGTTCTGAAAATGAAAATAGCGTCTAATAAACAATAATAGGATAAAAGAAAAAGGGGGGATTGTGAGAAACTAAGAATCAGGGTATTGTTTATTGAAAATTTATGTTGGGCTCGATGTAAAGGTTAAACAACAGAAGACAGGAAGTCGCTTATGCAAACAGCTACCAGACATCCTTGTGTGAGATAACTGCAATGGCATATATAAAACGGATATCGATTATGCAAGCAGGGGATATACTGGTCAAAAATAACCATAGGATGTTCTGAGAAACTGGCAGATGTGGGACGAACGACTCCATATAAAGACATACAAGTGAGAAATCAACTATGGAACAATGTAGGAAGACTCCTTGCTCAACAACCACCGGAAGGCGGAAAACGACCCCCTCACAGGAAAACGACCATCTCACAGCACCTGGAGCACGTACAGAATACCTACATTACTTCACGGCCACGAATTTAAAATGTATAAAAAGGGACTGTTCGAACTGATCAGGGCGGCAGTTGGTGGAGCGCAGACTCCCCTGTCGTCCAGCGCTGTCTTTGCTCATATTCTACTTGCTACAATTAATAAAACTATAATTGGATTATGATCCACTGTGGTCTTAATTTATGACAAACGGAGTGACAGAAAAAGGCTTGGGAAATCAGAATTGGAAATAAAAGTGCTAGGCCTAGGGAAAATAAGAGGGACCAGTGACTGACGTGTGGAAATGGACTCCATAATTCAAAGAGTTGTAAAGAAGGGATGTTTACTCGGCGCCGGGCGCACAGGGGATCGCTCCACCACAAATGTGCGCACACTCGGTGACTTGCTTGACTTATATTTGCTACTGAGTTACAAAATCATATGATGACATTATCCACCTGTACAAAGACACAATATGTCTGCATTTGCATGTAAATTAGGTCTCCTCTTCCTTGCATTTGCATGATGTCTCCTGTGATGACCAGCAGGAGCATGGGGGATGAAGGCTGATAGTCTTGAGTCTTTCTCACCCCTGATTTTTGCTCTAATTCAAATATCACTTGGCACCTTGCCAAACCAGTTTTACTTGCTTTCCTGCCTCCAAGGAAGTAGTCTTAATTGTTTCCCTTTTTGTTTTATTTTTCTGACTTCTATATTTTTATCCTGCATTTGTTTACTGGATCTTGTCCAGTAATGTTTGGTTTTAACACGTAAGTTTGGTTCACTACTAAATTAGCTTTTGTTACACTAAGTAATAGATTATATTTTAAATGTTTACATTCAGGCCTTATCAGTCCTTTATTCAAATGGATTTGTCCCTTTAATAGGGACCATCCCATGTTGGTTCCTACATTAAACTGAGTAGTCCACCATATGTGCTCCGAAGATGGACAAGACTTTACTGTGTTGCTGTTGTGACTTGCGGAATCAAACTCTATAACTCAAAGAGTTATAAAGAAGGTATGTTTATTTGGCGCCAGGCGCACGGGGGATCACTCCACCACAAACATATCATGTCACATGTTAGTATAAAGCTCTACATCAGTTGCCTTTGGGACACATGTATTTATCTTTATTATTCAGTATCTTTTGATTCCCCAAGGTTCCAGACTAAAATGTTTGACAAGCATCAATTTAAATCATTCATGAAGTTTTCCTTTCAGTCACCTTTATCCATAGCTTGATTAGATATTCATCCTCAAAACTTAAATTTATTTCCTGAATTTCTAATAGGCTCTAATTCACTGTTATGATAATCTTCATTTTTTGCCAAATGATTCTCTTTTTCTCTAATGCTCTCAAAACCTGTTGTGGGTTTGTTTTCTTTTGTTTTATACAACAAATAAACATTAATTCAATCAGAAACAAATTTTTTGCTACCACCTCCTCATCAGTTAATAACTGATGAACCAACGAGGAAGGGTGTGCTGCTGCACCTGGTGCTGACAAATAAGGAGGGCCTGGTTGGGGATGTGAAGGTTGGAGGCAACCTCAGCTGCAGTGACCATGAGATGGTAGAGTTCAAGATCCTGTGTGGAAGAGGCAGAACACAAAGCAGGACCGTGACCCTGGATTTCAGGAGAGCCGACTTTGGCCTCTTCAAAGACCTGCTTGAACGGATCTCATGGGATATGATTCTAGAAGGTAGAAGTGCCCAAGAGAGCTGGTCAATCTTCAAGCACCACTTGCTCCAAGCCCAGGATAGGTGTGTCCCAACATGTAGGAAAGCAGGAAAAGGAGGCAGGAGGCCTCCATGGATGAGCAAGGATCAGCTGGGACAACTCAGGCAGAAAGCAGCCAGCTATGACAGGTGGAAATGTTGCAGATACACAATTATTTTAGTTAACAACTTCTCATCACAATAAGTAGTCAAGCACTTGTTAATCACCTAGTAATAGTTCAATCAATTAGCTAAGCACTTGCAAATAACTCAACACCTATTGATTAAGTAAGTATTCATTTGAATCACATAAGGATCAAACTGCAAGAGTTACATACCACACCTGATGGGGACCTGTTACCTTAGCTAGGAGACCCTGGTGAATGTATTTGTTAGGTTACCTTGGCTGTTACCTTAGTTGTTACTAAAACAAAGGGACTGATATCTTTTTTTGACCAATCACTGTGAGTTTGGAAATGTTGTGTTTGTTGGGAACCAATCAAGCTGAAGGGCTAAATTGATAGATGGACATTTTATGTATGCTTGTGTTGGCAAATGTGATTCTTTTGTTTGAACTGTATAAAACCCCTGAGAATGGTAACTATGGAGGAGCTATCCCCCATGTTTTCCCAGCGCTGCATAATAAAGAAGTGCCTGCTTATCTGCATTCCTGTGTAGATAAGTTTTTCCTGATTGAGGATCCCTCAACAGGAATAGGGCCTGACTTCTTGGGAAGAGTATAGGAACTTTGCCAGAGCATGCAGGGGTGCAACTAGGAAGGCTAGAGCCCTTCTAGAATTAAATTTAGCCATGGAAGTTAAGGACAGGAATAAGGCGTTTTTTGGGTACATCAGCAGCAAAAGGAAGATGAAGAGGAATGTGGGCCCGCTGCTAAACACAGAGGGTGCCCTGGTGACCGAGGGTGCAGAGTGTGGAGAAAAAATGAGGGAGCATGGAAATGGATCCCGGGGTATAATGTTAGGCCTGTTGGGGCAAGGCAGCCTGAGCTCTAGTTATATGAATTTAATGCACAATCAAGACCAGAGTCAGAGCCATGGTTAAAGCAGTTGCTGTCACACAGACAGCAGGCTGCTTTCTGTTCCCTCAAGGTCGGACTGTTTTCAGCTAACGAGCTAACAGCTCAAGGTGGAAAACAACTTCAGAGAAAAACAAGATGGGAAAATGTGAGGGAGCTTGCTTATCGCAGAAACCGCAAGTAGGATGAACATGAGAATGTAATCTATTAGCTGCTGTTGCTGAGCTAGCTTTGAAGCTGCTGGATATATAAGTTAGAGCCTGCTCTCAATAAAGTGAAGATTTCTGCTATCACTCACATTGAGTAGGACTGATTTCTTCCCATCCAGCTGAGAATCAGACCTTGGGTTGATCGCCGCATGAAGTAGGCTTGGAGCTGGTTTTTCAGGCTTCGAGCCTGGGTTTTTCAGACTTCGAGTCTGGTTCATTTTTCAGGCTTCGAGCCTGGTTTCAGGCTTCGAGCCTGGTTTGCAGACTTCGAGTCTGGTTTTTCAGGCCAAGAGCCGAAAACTTCGCGGCAGCAGAGAAGACTGAAGTACTGAATGCCTTCTTTGCTTCAGTCTTTACAGCCAAGGCCAGCCCTCGGTAAGCCCAGTCCAACAAGGACAGTAGGATGGCCTGGACAGCAAAGGACTTGCCCTGGGTGGAAGAGGAAGAGGTTAAAGACTTGTTGGCCAAGCTTAAGGCTCATAAGTACATGAGTCCTGCATCTGAGAAGGAACAACCCCATGCACCAGGACAGGCTGGTGCTGGTGAGCAGCTCTGCAGGGAGAGACCTGGGAGTCCTGGTTGACAATAAACTGAACATGAGCCAGCAATGTGACCTCATGGCCAAGAAAGCCAATGGCATTCTGGGGGGCATCAAGAAGAGTGGGGGCAGCAGGTCGAGGGAGATTCTGCTCCCCCTCTACTCTGCTCTGCTGAGGCCTCATCTGGAGTCCTGTGTTCAGTTCTGGACTCCCCAGCTCAAGGGGGACAGGGAACTGCTGGAGAGAGTCCAGCACAGAGCCATCAAGATGATCAGGGGACAGGAGCATCTCTCTGGTGAGGAAACTGGGGCTGTTTAGTCTGGAGGAGACTGAGGGGGGATCTTATTAATATTTGCAAATATCTAAAGGGTGGGTGTCAGGAGGTTGGGGCATCCCTTTTTTCTATTGTATCTAGCAACAGGACAAGGGGTAATGGAATTGTTGGAAATGTTAATGTTGTTTTTGCAGGATGGAGCCAAGGGATTTAAGACAAAGAATTTCTTCTGAAAACTGTTTCTTTGTATTGTTAATTAGATGCCCCATGAGTTTTGAATTTTAAATTTTTGACAAGATAAGATCCTGGAGGTATGGGTGACAAGATAAGATCTCGACAAGAACCAGACATCCCCTGAGGGGATTATAGGCTCTTCAGGGAAGTTGTAAACCTTTAAGTACCTAATCAATGGGGAAACAAGAGAGGGACCTTGTGGCCTGGATAGGGAATAAAAAGCAGAATATTGTATCTATCAGGTGTGCCTGCTAGCTAGGACACCCACTCTTGCAAGAACGCTTAATAAGAGTGCTTCACTGCAGAGTCTGACCCGAGTCTTTCGTGAGAAAACTTGTTTTGTTTCTTACAGGATGAAGCTGGAACACAAAATGTTCCATTTAAACATAAGAAAAAACTATTTCACTGTGAGGGTGATGGAGCACTGGCACAGGCTGCCCAGGGAGGGTGTAGAGTCTTCTTCCTTGGAGGTCTTAAAGACCCGCCTGTACACGTTCTTATGTGACCTGATCTAGGTGGACCTGCTTCTGCAGGGGAGTTGAACTAGATGATCACTATAGGTCCCTTCCAACCCCCACCATTCTATGATTCTAATAACATTTAAGTGTGTTTACTTTTCTGTTAGATACTTATTGTTTCTTGAATTTAAGGCACAAGTGATGTGGAGCTTTATACTAATATGTATTAATAAACTTTATACTAACTTATTGCATTAGTATAGGTTTAACTGTTAAAGCTTCTATTTAATACAGACAAAACTATCTGCTTAGAGATAAGCACAGGAGCTGTAAAAAGGTCACCCTTATCTGCTTACACAATACCTCAGGGACCCTCCAACTTCCTTAAAGGCAGAAAAGCCAGGAAAACCAGAGAGGGGCCAAGTGATATTTGAGGTTGCAAAGATTAGGCATGAAAAAGATCAGGGGTGAGAAAGACTCAAGACTATCAGCCTTCAGCCCCATGGCCCCTGATGATCATCACCAGGAGACATCGCAGAAATACCAGGAAGAGGAGACCTAATTTACATGCAAATGTGGGGACAGGTTGTGTATATGTATAGGTGGATAATATAATCACATGAATTTGTAACTGTATCAAATATAAGTCAAGCAAGTTGCTTGCGCACATTTGTGGTGGAGCGATCCCCCATGCGTCCGGCGCTGAATAAACATACCTTCTTTATAACATTTTGAGTTATGGAGTCTGTTTTGCATGTCACAAGGGGTTTTTGTCTGGATATACATGCCACTGTCCATCCTCGAGTGGAGAGTCCACTGGTCCTCTGAGTCTGGTGTAATGAGTTCAGTCTTTCTCAGCCATTCTTACTGCTGTCTCAGTGGTCAGTAACACCTGGAACAGGCCTTCCCATTAGGCTTGCAGTTTGGTTTCTTTTCAGGACTTGATTGGGACCCACTCTCCAGGCTGGAAGGTGTGGACTGCAAACTCAAGAGGTGGCATTTGGACCAAAAGCCCTTTTTCTTGAGGAAAGACAAAATAAAGAAGATCAGTATCTAATTCCTTTAATATATGTCCTTGGTTTAAAGGGCCTTAGGCCAGGTTCTCTCCTTCCTGTGGGCTGTTTCCTGGGGACTTTTTTGTTTATCTTCTTACAAATCACACATCATTCACAAATCTGTTTGGCCACTGTATACATTCCTACACATCCATATTTTCTTAAAGCTAAATCACATATTGCTTATGTCCCCCAGTGACTTCCTTGATGTAAAATAGTCATAATTTCCCTCATATCTTGTTTATTTAACATTTCTTTTCCATCTGGGAGAATCCACCTCCCCTCTGTCTCAATGGCTCCCAACTCCCTTATTGTTTCTTTCTCTTTTTCTGTAAACACAGGAGTTGCCTTTGGTGCAGGTACCTGGGGGTGAGATTATACATACTAACAATCTCATGGCTTAATGTTGCCTCTTTGGCTGCTTCATCAGCCAGTCTGTTTCCCCTGGCTCTAAAAGAATTCCCTTTTTGATGCCCATTCACATGGACCACTGCAATCGCATTTGAAAGTGATAAATTCTTTATGTCTTATGTCTTTATGTCTTATGGTTTGGCCCAGCTAGCACAGCAGCACCATGAGAGTCTCTCGCTCAGTGCCCCCATTCACCCCCACCCTCTTTAGGATGGCCGAGGACCCAGCGAAATGGGAGTAAAAAGATAAGCAAGATTGTTGTGGATTGAGACAAGGGCAGGGAGGGCTCGCTGCCAATTATGGTTCTGGGCAAAACAGACTCCAGTACTCAACTTAGAGAGGAAAGTAGGAAAGTTTATTCTATAAGAAACAGAACGGAATAAAAGCAAAAAGGGAGTAGGATGATGAGAAAATTACAACCAGCACTTTAAGATCTCCCTCCCCCCTCCCTCCTTTCTTCCTGGGCCCAGCTCACTGCTCCCAATATCTCTACCTCCTCCCCCCTCAACGGGATGTGGTCAGTCTCTCACAGATGGGCTCTGCCGCTTCTGTCTTCTCAGATGAGGATGACTCCTGGCATTCTTCCCCTGCTCCAACACGGGGTTCCTCCCCCGGAACACAGTCCTTAAACTTCTCTGCTGTGGGTTGCTCCCAAGAGCTGCGGCTTCTGCCGATACAGGTTCCCTCACACGGAACGCAGTCCTTGGTGAATATCTCTGGCTTGGATTCTTCACCACGGTTGCAGTTTCTGCAGTTGCAGGGTCTCTCTCTCAGGACAAGGCCTCTTCTGTGTGTTATAAGTTGCTGTGATAAAGTTCACAGGCCAATTTAAGTGACTCATAGATCAAATTTATTAAGCAAGCAGCAAATAAGCAAAACAACGCTGGGCGGCCGGGAGACTCTGCTCCACCAACAGCACGCACCCCCCGCCCCCCGTATCCTTTTATACAGTCCTTATCGGTCTGGTGCATCGCTCCCTGGTATACTCTGCACATGTGCCCGTCTTGTTACTAGGGTGTCTCATGAACTCTTCTCTTGGCTCTTATCAGCTCATGCGCAACCTATTGTACCTGCTATAAGCATCTCAGCCAACTGCACCTGTTCACATTGTAGAAACTTTACAGTTAAAGTTTTACAAGACTTTTACAATGACTTTAAATGGTTCCTTGCACAACTATTCTTTCATGAGTTAACGAACATGACCTTTTCCATTACAATCCCCCCTTTTCTTTTCCTCATTTCATTCATCAAATCTCCTAATAACATCTTTAGCCATTTCCAAAATAGGTGTTTCACTTAATTCATCCTCTCTGTTGGCTGCTTGTATTGCTTCCTAACCAGCATTAAGTGGGCTGCTTCTAGCCTGGTTTTTACAATTTCAATTACCTCATTGAATACACAAGGCCCAGTCATCAGCACTAATACCAGTAAAATGACAGGCCCAGCTATAGCTGACAATAACATCTCGTGAGCCAACTATGACTTATACCAAACTTATTGCTGTTCCCTTTCTTGTTTTCGTTTCAACAAGCCCTCCCGTAATTTTGTCATCGTGTCTCTCACTATACCGGTATGATTTGCATAAAAACAGCATTCTTCCCCTAGGGCTGCACACAGTCCCTCTTGTTGTAAAAACAGCAGATCCAACCCCCGGCAATTTTGTAAAGCTACTTCTGAAAGCTTGGAATTTCTGGTTCTGCTGCACTAGAGATGTAATCCCGGTCCCTGCTCCCGCTGCCCCAATTGCCATCAAGGTAGCTATAGTTAGGGCTGTGAAAGGCTCCCGCTTATGTCGGATTGCCCCAGTATTCCAATGATTATAGACAAACTCTTCAGGGTGATATAACATGCATGGAACAATGGTTACCTGAATACAATATTCACTGCTGGCATTAAATACCTTTAAAGAGATTTTCACTGATTTTCACACTGATTTTCAAACAAACCCACTTGGAGCCGTTCACAGGTCTGATTGATTCAGTCAGCGCTCCGTAACATTTGGACTAGGATAGTTAACCACTCCATCAGCCAGATAAAAACATACCATCCCTGGATAATGGGTGGGGCCTTTATCAAATAAAATAGTGCTTTCCTTTTTAGTTTTTCACCCCACATTCTTTTAGGTGCAACACTTTTGCCCTTCTTAGAGGTAGGCTTGGGATCTTAGGACTCCCAATTTGAGGCTTTGAGAGACTCTATACCCCACTCCCAGTACGCCTCTGCCTCCTTCACCTACTCTGTTGCTTAGAGCAGTGAGGTTTATGATCTTCTCGGCAGCAGTCGTAATCTTCAGGGGTATTCTCTGTCTCCTTATAGGCCTCTTTCCTTTTGCCTTTTCCTCCAGCACCCACGGGGTGCCTGAAACACTGGTTTTCACATCCAGGTCTCGGTTCTACGGGCCTTCTGCGTATAAAGCACCCTTTTATAAACTTAAATTACAACCCCCACTTGACTCAGATTGCTTTATACTTCTATGGTATTTCTATTCCACAATCTGTTACTTTAAAATAGGTATTACAGCCCCACCGATTATCTTACACCTTTCTGATGATCACAATTTAAACATTAAACTCTAATATTTTACAAAAAGGAAATCACTCCACTCCGCTCCTCAGTCAACATGTCACTTTTTACGCAGCTTAAGTTTCAGTTCTCCTGGGACCTCTGCAGCTTTCCACTGATCCTGGGAAATTGATCCTTAAATAAGACAAGAAAAGGATCCTCCCATCAGGGGGTTAAAGATGATTCTTTCCAGGTTTTTGTCAAGACTTTGTCCCCAGGATTAACTGTGTGGATAGCAGTATCTAAGGGTGGTCTCTGTACTACCGTTCCCTTTTTACAACATTTCAAACGGAGAAGCCCCCGTGTCTGTAACAAAGCTAAGGGTAAACATTTAATCCAGGACATTTTTTGTTTCTAACATTAATTTCATTAGCTGTTTCTTAATTTCTCCATTCATTCTCTCCACTCTTCCGGAACTTTGGGGATGCCACGGTGTATGGTATCATTTGGCTCCCCATACTGGTGGTTTCTATTTCTAATTTCGGAGAGTGGATTAATATACCTTCATATTTTAAGAGCCTAGTATCAGTTATCCATTTTTCTGCCTTTTATTGTAATACCACTCCCCGAATGTTATGGGGAGAAAACACCTTTAACTCCCTTCCAAAGGTAACAAATAAAAGGTTTTCTAACATCAGGCAGGCTAAGCACAGGAGCATTAATCAAATCCACTTTTAAATTCTCAAAGTCTCTTTCATAAACTTCAGTCCATTTAACTAATCCATCTCGAGTTAATTTTTGGTACAAAAATTTTACCTTCTTAATAAAATTTTCAATCCATTGTCTGCAATATCCCAACAGACCTCAAAACTGTCTAACTTGTCTCTTACTCTTTGGAGCTTGTAGGGACAGTATCCCATTTACTCGATCTGGATCAAGTTTCTTACTTCCCTTTATAAACCAGTGTCCCAAATATTTTACCTTTTCTTCAGCAAACAGTAATTTAGATTTAGACACTTTCAACCCTTGTAAATTCAGGAAATTAAGCAATTTAATACTTTCCTGTCTAACAGCTTCTTCATCTCTCCCTGCTAATAATAAATCGTCCACATATTGAACTAAAATAGCTTGTTTGCCTAACTCATAATTTCTCAAGATCTGTTCTAGTGCTTGTCCAAAAAGACTGGGGGACTCTGTAAATCCCTGTGGTAATACAGTCCATCTCAACTGTTGTTTTCTATGGGTGTCAGGATCTTCACATTAAAAAGCAAAATAATCCCTGCACTCCTCTTTCAGGGAACATGCCCAAAAGGCATCCTTAAGGTCTATCACACTATACCACTGGTACTCTGGACTCAATAAGGTGTGCGGGTTAGCTACCACAGGGAACCTAATAATAGTTCTCTTGTTTATCTCCCGGAGGTCATGTACTAATCTTTAAGTCCCATCAGATTTCTTTACTGGCAATATGGGAATATTGTAAGGGGACATACAGGGCTCAAGTAGTCCCTTAGATATTAGTCTGGTTAATCCTTGTCTACCTTCTTGTGACAAGGGGTACTGCTTTACCCTTACTGGCAGCCCGGGGTTTTCCTAAGTCTATAATTAAGTCTCTCCCTAATAAATTATGATCAGCCTCCGGAACTAACAAAAACGATCCTACAGCATATTTTGCTGCTTCAGATTCTATCAGTACCTCCTTCACAAGAGGTACTTTAAATGTTTCCCTTTTTGCCCCTACTACTTGTCTTACACCCCTGGGGCAATCACTGGATCGTAGATCTCTCAGCCCGAGTCTACTAAAAATTCTACTTCCTGACGCTGAGGACCTAACTTCAGTTTTATCAAGGGCTCGGTTACTCTTGTGGTCCTCAGCAAATAGAGCCCCTGACTCCCCCTATTCTTCCTTAAAAACATTCCATTGTCCTTTGATTCCTTTTTTTTTTTTTTCCTGATGAATGCACCTGTCTCCCAGGCTTTTGTTTCCCTTTCTAGCCCTTTTTCTTGCCAATCTTCTAATTTTTCTAGTTTCTTTCAGATATCTACCCATCATTTTGTCACAAACTGGGTCTTTATTAATGCCTGTCCCACTGGAGCTGCTGGATCTACTCCAGAGTACAGTTGGAGGCTTTTACATAATGCTTTGTTAATATTCTGTCCTCGGGGAACAGACTCTCTGATTCCCTGGACAATGATGGTTCGGAGGTCTGCCATATGGGCTCTGTGCTCCACCATCTGATTATTCCAATTGGGCCTTTGCAAGGGCCATTTCACATCTGCATCTGGTCCTGCCTGGTGCTGTTGACCCCAGATTCTCATTCCTGCTCTTCGAATCATTTCCCTTTCCTCCATTGTGAATAATATAGTTCATCCCAGGTATAGAGATTCGGCCCTAAGAACTGATCTAATCTCTCAGACACACCCAGAGGATCCTCTACCAAATCTCTTCGGGTGGGCTCTTAGCTTTCCTTTCCTTAAGAGCGAACAAGGATACCTTATCAGAAGGTTGGGGTATTCAGAGACTCGCATATTCAATTTCCTCTTGGGTAATGGTCTTCTTATCATTTACCCACAAATTGAGGTCTGCGCATAACCAGTCCTCAAAAGACCCAAATATGGGCCAAATAATATGGGGATTTCCTAATGACTCTTCCCCCCCAAACTTCCATACAGTAATGTACCATCTTTTCCTTACTCTTTTGTCTTCTACAGGGCTAATCATTCCAAAATTTTATCATCATCCCCAGAGAACTTTCTGGGGGAATATCTGGCAGCCTATCCTTATGCCACCCATGGGGTCAGAGGGCTTGCTCTTCCTCTATCCCATCTTCTAGAGTGCCCTTGACTCATTCTCACAATCGTTCCCCTCAGTCATGACCCACGCCCTCGCAGGCAATGGGAACTGCACTAGTGGAGGGTCCGCACTCGCTTGGTCTCCTTGAGACCTCTGTCACCCGCACTCTAGGATACCCACCCGAACCGAACGGAACCACGCAAATACTTAACCAATCCAGAGTCATCATTTGGATCTTCGTGCACAAAAATTATGGGGTACTGCAGGTTTATTTGCTTATTTGCCAAATTTGGAAGGGGTTCGGAATACAGAGTTTGGCAAGGGAATTTCCCACACCAGGGCCATCCGCAGATGGGGCGCCCCCCTAGTCCGGGAATCCAATACCAAATCTACCTGTATCCGAGTCACGGCACCAAATTGTTATAAGTTGCTGTGAAAAAGTTCACAGGCCAATTTAAGTGACTCATAGATCAAATTTATTAAGCAAGCGGCAAATAAGCAAAACAGCGCTGGGCTGTCGGGAGACTCTGCTCCACCAACGGCATGCAACCCCCCCCTCCCCTTCCCCCGTATCACAGTCCTTTTATACAATCCTTATCGGTCTGGTGCATCGCTCCCTGGTGTACTCTGTGCATGTGCCCGTCTTGTTACTAGGGTGTCTTCTTCTGCCTCCTGGTTGTCGTAGGGTGGTCGCTGGGATGACGTCAGTAGTCTTCCTCTAGTGGCCCGCTCATGAACTCTTCTATTGGCTCTTATCAGCTCATGCGCAACCTATTGTACCTGCTATAAGCATCTCAGCCAACTGCACCTGTGCACATTGTAGAAACTTGACAGTTAAAGTTTTTCAAGACTTTTACAATGACATTAAACGGTTCCTTGCACAACTATTCTTTCATGATTTAACAAACATGACCTTTTCCATTACATGGGCATAAGTTTAATGAGCTGCTTTGTCGTGGATTCCTCCCCACAGTTACAGCTGTGGATATTGGGTCCCTTCCTCGGGACACGGCCTGCTCTGGCCAAAGTTTTAAAGAAAAAAATCACTGCCCCTGGCTCGGGGTCTGCAGTGAAGTGGTTGGATCTCCCCCACGGGACAAGGCCTCCTCCGGCCATAGTCACTGTCCCTGGCTCGGGGCCTTTAATGAAGTGAATCGCTGCCCCTGGTCTGGGGCCAGCTTTAGCAAAATGAGTCTCTGCCCCTGATATGGGCTCATTATCAAAATGAGTCTCTACCGCCGATGCGGGGTCTTTAAAGAAATGAAAATAAATCTCAGCTTCACCAGTTCTCTCCATAGAATGCAGGGGAGTCTCTGCTCCAGCACACCTCCTCCTCTCTTTCATCACTGACCTTGGAGTCCACATGGTTGTTTCTCTCACTGTTCCTACTCCTTGCACCACCACCAGCCAGAAGAAAAAGAAGGGGCAGAAGAAGCAGAGAAGAAGATGGAGGAAAGAAACCTCCCCTTCTGGCTTCTTAAAAAGTGATTGTGAAGGTGTCTAATTGGCTCAGCACCAGACGTGGGTCTGGCTCAGAGCTGGGGAGAGTTGCGAGCAACTTCTTACAGGAGCCATCTTTACAGCCCCTTCCCCCTTACCAGAAAAGGCTATCATGTCAAACCATGACACTTTAATATGTTTAATTAATTCTCCATGTACTAATACTTTTCCCTTGCTATTGAGTAAATCTCTTCCCATGCTTTTCCAAAAGTTTATACCCCTTCAGAGGCATACCTTGAATCAGGATAAAATTATCATCCTTTCCTTCTAACAGTTGTAAGGTTCTGTTTAAAACATATACTTCACATGTCTGGGCTGACCAGGTATTTGGTAATCGCCTTGCTTCTTTTGTCTCTTGACTCATTCCTTCAATAATTGCATAGCCATTATGCCTTTTGCCTTGAATTACTCTCATGGCCTGTATGTAAAGGTATTTCTTTCAATTCAGGTCACACCTGACACTCTATTATGGCTTAAACAATTGTGTTCAAGGTCCTCACATTCCAAGTCCCCCTTCCATACGGAGATGTTGTAGTAGTGCAGGCCATATTCACCTGAAGATGTAGAGAGTCTAAGTAATGCACATACAGGGGCAACGTAGTACAACCACCAGAGTTGACTCAAAGCCACCCTTCCTTTGCTAGCTACCTCCTTATATGCTGCTTCTGCCCATGAGATCACCCAGGGCCCAATTGATTAACTTGCAGCACCTGTTTCTGAAGTAGCATGCCAGCTGCATTAACTTATCCATACCATCTTTATTCAAGCTGGCTGGTCCAAGCCACATTTATGCCTACAATTCCCCCCTTTTTCTTTTTTGAACCAGCCAGCCTTTAGCAACACATTTCAAAATTAAAGGTACATGAAGAAAAAATATTTTTACCCATGGCCATGAGTTTACAACAAAAGGTCAATAACAGCTACATCACTGAACAATACAATACAGAAATCCATAAACTCAAAATAAACATAATCTGGTATGTGTTGCTAGGAGGGACGCACACTGGCAGGAAGGGATGACTTCTTGGTAGCTCCACTCATATTTCTTTTTCCTGATGTAGTTCTGGACTTCTCTTCAGATCCTTTAGCATGCTGATCTGTGAGCATTATCTGTAAGATGGAAGTATGTCTTCATCCATAGAAAACACACCATTTTTGTTTTCAAGTTCCCAGTGGTCATCTTAAGTTCTTCAATTCTTTTAATGCAATACAGATTGCTGAAGGAATTTACAGCAGCATACGTGGTGCCACAGTTGCAAGGGTTTACATTTTGAGTGATGGATTGAAGGTGGATCACTTGGTTCTTTCCTCAAGATTGTTTTTTCCATTGGTCTTACAGCTATTAAGTCCTTTCTGTTGATGTGGCTTGATCCATTTTGCCAGAATCCATCAGGGACCTTGATCTGTAATGACACAAGCATAGCCTCTCCCCCATATTAACAGATCTGCAGGTCCTTGCCACTCTCCAGTAGTGGGATTCTTATACCAAACTTTAGGTTTGTCAGTAAAATCCAAATCCCGACTCATTTGGGCAAAGTGTGTTAATGCCGGTGGTTCATTCCGGTTTGCCACAATTCTGAGATGATTCATTGTATAAAGGGCTTTCATTAGTCTGTCTTGAGGGCTCACTCCCTCTTCCCCCATTTTTTTGTTTTTCTAGCAGGCCTTTTAAGGTTTGATGTGTACGTTCAATAACGGCTTGACCAGTGGAATTTCCTGGGATTCCAGTAGTATGTTTAACACCCCATAAGTTTAGAAACTTACGTGTTTTACTGGCTATGTATCCCGAGCCATTATCAGTTTTTATCTCTCTTGGAACACCAAGGACTACAAAGCAACTCCGCCAATGTCTTATGACATCTCGAGAACTGTCACTGGTTAAGGCTGTGGCCCAAACCATGGCTGAATAAGTATCAATAGTAACATGTATACGTTTAAATCATCCAAAAGGAGCACAGACAGTGATACCTGATTGCCATATACCTAATGGTGCCAGACCCCTGGGATTGACTCCTACTCCTAGGCCGATTTGATTCTGGCATGCAGGGCACGTGGAAACAATACCCTGAGCGTCTGATATGGTCAGGTCAAACTGCTTCGCCAACATTTTCGCACTTTGATGAAAAAAAATCGTGTGATCTTCAGGCTTGAGAAAATTTGTCAATTATTGGCCCCGTAGATATCAATAAAGGAGCTGCCACTATCTTGTCAACAATTTCACTGCCAACTGATAGGCCATCTTTTAAGCCCGAATGGCTTCAAATATGTCCAATGTAATAAGCAGTTTGATGTTCATTTATCTGATGCCAGAGCTGCAGGAATAAGTTACACAGATTCTGATTAGAGATTTCTTTCAACAACGCTCTCTCTAATCGAGTGACAGCATCGACCACACAGAGGGAATCAGAGATGATGTTTAATGGGACGTCTGGCCATTTCTCGAAAGTTTTAACTACAGCCATCAGTTCCAGCAGTTGAACTGAACTGCCTGGGGAGTGAACAGTTAGATTTTGCCATTTTCCATTCTCCCACCAAACCACTCCTGCTTTGGCTTGGATCTTACTTGCGTCGGTAAAAACAGTCAGGCCTTTAACAGGTACTGCTGATCTCAACGGCCGGTCTTCCATTTGAAATTTAACAGAAAACAATTTATGGGCCAGATAATGATTATTTATGTTCCCTGAATATGACAATAAGGCCCACTGTAATTCATCAGATTGTTGCAGTGCCCAGTTCAAGAACTCATCTGTGAGAGGAACGAAAATGACGTCTGCCTCAATTCCTGATATTTCCAGCAGATGTTTCCTAGCCTTAACTATTATTTTCGCAATTGCCTCAAGCCTCGTGGTAATTGTTTTTTGCAAATTATATGGCAAAAATATCCACTCCAGGATCCTCAATGGGTCTTTCGCTACTGAATCCCATTGCATCAAGATTGCCATTACATGCTGGTTTTGACTTATCACAGCAATGTTAATTGACAAGTCAGGATCATATCGGTGACTGTAGTTATTGACTATCTTGTTTCCTATTTTTTCTATTGCTTGGATTTGCTGCCGAGACAGTTTTTGCACACTGTCAGCCTCTACTGAGCCCTTTAACAAAGGCATTAGTGGCGCAAGATCCTCATTCGTGATACCACATATGGTTCGTACCCATTGGATATCACCTATTAGCTTTTGAACATCTGTTAAGTTAGCAATATCTGTTTTAATTGCCACCTTCTGAGGATAAATGCGTGCATCGGTGATAATATTACCTAAATATTTCCAAGAGGCGTGCATTTGTACCTTCCCTGGCGCGATCACCAAACCGGAGATGCTTAACTGCCGGTTCACTTCTTGTAGAATGCGATGTTGGTCCAGGTCTTTTCCTGCAATCAAGATATCATCCATATAATGGTAAAATAAGACACGAGGGTATTTTTTGCGCAGAGGTGCCGGCGCCCAGGCAACATAAGTTTGACAAATAGTGGGCGAGTTCTTCATTCCCTGAAATAAAACAGTCCATTGATATCGTTTTGCTGGCTCTTGTTTGTTAATCGATGGTACTGTAAAAGCAAACTTCTCACTGTCATCCTCATGTAGGGGAATTGTGAAAAAACAGTCCTTTCGGTCAATCACCAACAGGGGCCACTCTTTTGGAAGCATTGCAGGAGAGGGTAATCCTGGCTGTAAAGCACCCATGTCCTGCATCACTGCATTAACAGCTCTTAAATCATGTAACAGCCTCCACTTCCCTGATTTTTTTAGGGATAGTAAAAATTGGTGTATTCCATGGACTGGTGGATGGCTTAATATGACCTTTCTCTAATTGTTCATTTACTAATTCATGAATGTGGGCGAGCTTTTCTTTGCTTAGCGGCCATTGATCAATCCAAACTGGTTTATCTGTGAGCCGGGTTAACTTCAGGATTGGTCACCCATCAATGGCCGCCATTAAAAATTTTCATTTGACAAACGAAAGCCCATTTGGCTTAAGGCGTCTCTACCTAAAAGTCAAACAGCAGTATTCATTATATAGGGCCTAATTTGCACACATCTATTCTCTTCGCCCTGTATCCATACCAAAATTAGGTCTGTGCTAATTTTTGTCATCTGTATTCCTCCTACTCCAACAACAGGGGTGTCTAAATTCTCTAAAGGCCAGCTTTTTGGCCAATAGGATAATGGAACAATAGTAACATCTGCTCCCGTATCCAGTAATGTGTTGTACCCAACCATGTGTTCACCATTTGGCTGTTGGAATACAACCGTCTGAGTGGGCTTTCCCTGTGAAGGTGTCATTGCCAGTCTTACCTCAGGTACTCCAGTGGATCAAAAACCACCGTCTCGACACTTACAACTTCCTGCAAAAGGAACTTTAGCTCTGAAAGGAACTAATTGAGCTATTTTAGTTCCTTTAGGTATATGAACTGGTGGCTGCCAAACTAACTATTATTCCAATGTTTCCTTCATAATCCACATCAATTACACCAGGGAGCACAAAAATACCCTGTCAAGAGGCCGATGACCGTCCTAAAAGCAAAGCACTTAATCCATAGCCAAGGGGTCCGTTAGCATTAGATAACTGTTACCTCCGTGTTGTGGATGGTTACATCTACTGCTGTTTCCACATGCACTCCTGCGCTTCCTGCAGTGGCTGATCTGAGGCCATCCAGGCAGCTCTTGGTGTTGAAGGGTGTTTTGTGCTCGCCCTTTTTGCGCTCGTTAACCCATTTCCCTTAGGCATTGTATGTCTGGCCACTCAAGAACGGCACTCAGTGGCTCTATGGCCAAACTTGCCACATCTGTAACAATTGCCATGAAATCTGCCATTGGACCCAGATGGCCTGGCGGAGCTGTTTGTCCATACCAATGGTCTGGACCGACATTGATTTTTCACGTGTCCTATTTTTCCACAGTTAAAGCATTTTGGCCTCCGATTTCCTTTGTGAGGTTGAACTAAAGGTTTCAATGCTGTTGCCATAGCTTCAGCTAAATGGGCTGACAATCCTACCCTAGAGCAGGCTTCTATCATGTCGACCAAAGTTGCTGTCCACGGGAGAGCCTGCAGGATCTTTTTGCAGTCATGGTTAGCATTAGCAACTGCTAAATGTAACCCTATTTCCGCCTTTACTTCAGTTGACATGTTTGGTATACGATCCAGAGCTGCTCTTAGACGATCTAAAAAGGTCATGAAAAGCTCATTAGGTTTCTGTATAATAGTTGTATATGAGGGAACTGGCACCCCCATGTCAGGAACAATCTTAAATGCTTGAAGAGCCAGTGTCTGTGTTTGCTGCAAAATAGCTTCATGCAGTCGGGTTTGTACCTGAGGGTCAGCAAACGGTCCTTTACCCAACATCATATCTGCTGTGACGACTCGCCGCGGATCTCCCTGTTGTAAGTCCATATTTTCTACTACTGCCAGATCAACTCTTTTTTCCCCATTCAGACTCCCATAGTAATACCTGAGTGGGCTTCAGGAAGGTTTCTGCTAGCTTCCGGCAGTCAAATGGAGTCATCAATCCACTGGTGAAAATATGATCCAATAACGTTTGAACGTATGGGTTGGACAAGTCATATTGCATTACAGCTTTCTGGCCTTCCCTTACCAACTTCCAATCCAAAGGTGCCCATTGTCGTTTTCTTTGTGCTACTATTACTGGAAAGGCTTGTGGAATAAATTCTCCTTCGATTACTGCGTCACATATGAGGCCTCTCCATTTCTTAGCCAGATCATAGTCATCTGGCCGGGGGTCTCTGAGCACCTGTGGGGATGAAACTTTAATCTTTGGTTTGGTTAATTCATTAATTCGTTCCAACAGTTGATTAGCTGTTGCTTTTGGTTTTTCCATCAGTTCCTCCAAATGGGCCAAAGTGTGTTTCATATCTTCTCCGTGTTGTATTAATTCTTCCTTTAATAATTGTCTTTGTTGATCTTCAACTTCACTAGATGTTGGGGGTGATGATGGAAGAGGAATACACTCAGGGATTGATGAGCTCAAGGACAATGGCAGAGCCACAGTGTCATTTGTAAAACGTACCTTTCGTTCTCTGCCAGGTACTCCTTCAGGTATAGCAGAAGGATGGGATGGGGCAGGACGGTGAAGGGTGGGTGGGATGGGAGGAGAAGCAATGCGCGTGGAATGCACCTGGAACGGTGCTCTAGGGGGTTCTGGGGGAGGTGGGCTCACATCCATGCTCTCCTCTTCTAGAGGTGGAGCCGAGGGTATTACGACATTATCCCCTCCGAAGAGTCTCTTAGTATTTTCTTCTAGAGGTGGAGCCGATGGTACTATAAAGTCACCACCTCCAAAGAACCTTTTAGCATCTACTGGGAACGCAGATGGTACAGCAGCTTCTGCTTTCATGGCAGCAGCTACAGCACGCTCAGCTTCTAGCTGGTGTATAATGGATGATACCAATTTACACAAGCCAATAGCATTATTCAACATGTCTCCTAGGTTTTCCCAGTGTCCCTTTGCATATACTTCTTGGGGGGAAACAAAGAGACCTACTTCCTGTCCCCATCTTACAAGTCTTAGCAAATCCTCTCTTTCATAATTGAATCCTTTCTCAGCAAGGATATACTGGAGGGTGTCAATAGGATTTTCCTCTTTGCTTAGCATTTTTCCCATTATATCACTTTACTCAGATCACTTGCCTTTTCAAGCAGGAATCCTTTTCTGCCGAGGGTTCTTGATCCAACCAATTCGGCGTATCACGTCGGGGTCACCAAATGTTGTAGTGGTGCAGGCAATATTCACTTGAAGACGTAGAGAGTCTAAGTAATGCACATGCAGAGACATACATAGGCAACATAGTACAACCACCAGAGTTGACTCAAAACCACCCTTCCTTTGCTAGCTACCTCCTTATATGCTGCTTCTGCCCATGAGATCACCCAGGGCCCAATTGATTAACTTGCAGCACCTGTTTCTGAAGTAGCATGCCAGCTGCATTAACTTATCCCTACCATCTTTATTCAAGCTGGCTGGTCCAAGCTACATCTGTGCCTACAGGGAGGTGGCTGGATTAAGGCATGGGCTGGTAGGCAAGATTAAAGTTCAGATTTTTCTAAATTTATTTCAATATCCTAAAATGGGTTTAGCTACCTTTCAGCCTCCTGGGTTAAAATAGTTTTCACTTATTGGGAGGTATTTATTACTAACACCCCTTTGAACGTTAGTTTACTGCTTTCCTCTACTAAGAGGGCAGTGGCAGCTTTTGCCTGTACACATTCTGGCCATCCCCTTGCTATGGGGTCCAGAAGCTTGGATAAATATGCTATTGGTTTTCCTTCATCCCCCCTGCCCCATTCTTGAGTTAACACTCCTAAGGCAGCTCCCTTATCTACTGTGACAAACAAAACAATGGGTTGATCTAAGGATGACAGTGCTAACACAGGAGCGGTGATTACACCTTGTTTTAATTACTGGATTAGCTTTTTTTCTCCATCTGTACGAGTTAAAACATTTGGCTCTTCATTTAGTAGTTCTGAATATAACCCTTTTGTTTTCTGAGCATAAAAATCTATCCACAGAGGGCCAGATCCCTCAATCCCAAACATTTTCTTAATTCCTTTTTTGTTTGCAGGAGAGGCAATTCCACAATTCCCTTTATCCTCTCTACATTAATTTTACATTTCCCTTCACTGAACAATGTCCCAAATACCTAACTTCTTCTTTGACATGTTGCAACTTGGGTTTTGATACTGAGTCCTTGTTCTCTTAAATTAAGAGTTTAACAAATAATTTGTGGGTTTTTTGCCATTATTTTCTTTCCCTGAAATCAAAAGATCATCAATATACTGAAGTGAAGTTGATTTACTTTTGTTTCTTTTAAAGCTCTAATCATATGTATTAAATTTTTAACCATTATTTGGCAAATTATATTTATCTGTCCTCCATGATTGTTCAGAAATGATGGAGAGAGGCTTAGCAATCACATCAGCCAGCTCTCTCAGCACTCTAGGATGCATCCCATCAGGACCCATTGACTTATGAGCCTTAAGCTTGGTCAACAAGTCTTTAACCTCTTTCTCTTCCACCCAGGGCAAATCCTCTGCTGTCCTGGCCATCCTGTTATCCTTGCTGGACTGGGCTTCCCGAGGGTCAGCCTTGGCCGTAAAGACTGAAGCAAAGAAGGCATTCAGTACTTCAGTCTTCTCTGCATCCTCAGACACCAGGGCACCCTCAGCGTTTAGCAGCGTGCCCACATTCCCCCTTGCCATCCTTCTGCTGCTGATATACTTGAAAAATGCCTTATTACTGTCCTTAACATCCCTGGCTAAATTTAATTCTAGAAGGGCTCTAGCCTTCCTAGTTGCACCCCTGCATGCCCTGGCAATGTTCCTATACTCTTCCCAAGAAGTCAGCCCCTGTTTCCACCTCTCATAGATGGCTGCTTTCTGCCTGAGTTGTCCCAGCTGATCCTTGCTCATCCATGGAGGCCTCCTGCCTCCTTTTTCTCCTTTCTTGCGTATTGTGACACACTGATCCTGGGCTTGGAGGAAGTGGTGCTTGAAGACTGACCAGCTCTCATCGATACTTCTGTCTTCTTGAATCATATCCCATCAGATCCGTCCAAGTAGATCTTTGAAGAGGTCAAAGTCGGATCACCGGAAATCCAGGGTCACGGTCCTGCTTTGTGTCCTGCCTCTTCCACACAGGATCTTGAAATCTACCATCTCATGGTCACTGCAGTCGAGGTTGCCTCCAACCTTCACATCCCCAACCAGGCCCTCCTTATTCGTCAGCACCAGGTCCAGCAGCACACCCCTCCTTGTTGGTTCCTCGATCATCTGTGACAGGAAGTTGTTATCAACAATCTGTAGGAACCTCCTGGACTGCACGTGCTTGGCTGTGTGGCTATCCCAGCAAATATCAGGGTGGTTGAAGTCCCCCATGAGGACCAGGGTCTGTGATCGTGAGGCAGCTCTCTTCCTTGGGGACTACTGCTATCACAGGAAGAGGTGACGGGTGCTCGTTGTGGGTGACTCACTGCTAAGGGGCACTGAGAGACCCATCTGTGGAGCAGGGAGAGAGTCACGAGAGGTGTGCTGCCTGCCAGGAGCCAAGATCAGGGATGTGGCCGAGAGAGTGCCACGGCTCATCAGGGATGCAGGCTACTACTCCTTACTTGTGTTCCATGTAGGTACGAATGATGTCACGAGGCATGACATCTCCAGGATCCAGATGGATTTTAAATCCTTGGGGAAGCAGGTAAAAGGTAGAGGGGCTCAGGTTATTTTCTCCTCTATCCTGTTCACTAGAGATAAAGGAGAAGTTTGTAATGGAAAAATCAGCCAAGTGAACTCCTGGCTGAGAGGCTGGTGCCAGCGGGAAGGCTTTGGGCTCTTTGACAATGGATCCTTCCTTGGGGACTACAGCTTCATAGGACGGGATGGGATTCATCTCTCCCGTAAGGGCACTGGATTATTTGGGAGTAGGCTAGCAAATTTAATAAAGAGGTCTTTAAACTAAGGGACTTGGGGGGTGGGGGGAGAAGCAAAACAGAACAAGCTGTGCCCTCTAGCTGGGAAACAGGGCAGGACAGGGAATGCAATGATAAGTGCCCCTCATCTGTACACTGGGCTGAGATACAGAAGGCTGACCACCCTGAGAGAGAGACAAACCGGGGTGGAACCTCCTGCACCCACCCAGGGAAACCTGTGTGTTTGAGTAAGCCCCTGCACTGCCTCTACACCAATGCACACAGCCTGGGGAATAAGCAGGAGGAACTGGAGATGTGGGTGCGGATGCGGGTTACGACCTCATTGCGGTCACAGAGACGTGGTGGGGCAGCTGCCATGACTGGAGCACAGCCATGGAGGGCTATGGATTGTTCAGGAAAGACAGACTGACAAGGCATGGAGGTGGAGTTGCTCTCTATGTGAGGGAGCAATTAATGTGTACTGAATTGTGCCTGGGTGGGGATGAGGAGTGGGTAGAGTGCTTATGGGTAAAAATTAATGGGCAAGGCAGGTGATATTGTTGTAGGAGTTTGCTACAGGCCACCTGAGGCTAAATTAAAATTTCATCCCACATTCTTGTCAGTTATCTTTTCTTTCTGTTCAGACAAAATAAGTTTCACACACATTTTGATATCAACTTTCGATTATATCCTGAGCAAAAAAAAAAAAAAAAAAAATAACAGCACACACTGACTTCCTCACACATAAATAGCACATCAAGGGGTTAAAACCTTCCACAAAAACTCACTCACTGGTTACACAGTTTTTCTGTTTTTCCACATTCTAACTTTTTATCTGCAAATGTCTGCACGCCAGCTCCTTCATTATGAACATTCAGGGTCTTCAAGGCCTTTACTGACAAACAGTTTGAATTCCATTGAGCTACGTTTTTCTTATTATGGTATTGGTTTACAATGAACTGAGTCCTTCTAACTTCTCAGATTTCTTTCCCCTGGATGTATCATCATGATGTGGGGCTTTATATCAACATGTATTAATAAACTTATACTAACTTATTGCAGTAGTAGAAGCTTTAACAGTTAAACTTATATTTCAAACAGACAAAACTACCTGCTTAGAGAGAAGCACACATGAGCTGTAAAAAGATCATGCTTATCTGCTTACACAATACCTCCGGGGTCTCCAACTTCCATGGAAGCAGGAAAGCAAGTGAAACCGGTTTGTTGAGGTGTCAAGTGATATTTGAATTAGAGCAAAAATCAGGGGTGAGAAAGACTCAAGACTATCAGCCTTCATCCCCCATGCTCCTGCTGGTCATCACAGGAGACATCATGCAAATGCAAGGAAGAGGAGACCTAATTTACATGCAAATGCAGAGACATATTGTGTCTTTGTACAGGTGGATAATGTCATCATATGATTTTGTAACTCAGTAGCAAATATAAGTCAAGCAAGTCACCGAGTGTGCGCACATTTGTGGTGGAGCGATCCCCTGTGCGCCCGGCACCGAGTAAACATCCCTTCTTTACAACTCTTTGAGTTATGGAGTCCATTTCCACACGTCAGTCACTAGTCCCTCTTATTTTCCCTAGGCCTAGCACTTTTATTTCCAATTCTGATTTCCCGAGACTTTTTCTGTCACTCCGTTCTTTCACTTCATCCTTCTCCAGCTGTTTTCCTCGGGGAACAACAGACCCACGGATTCAGACTCTGCACTCACCCATTGTACGTCTCTGTGTACACACAGAAATCTCTCAGAATCCCCCAACCACCAAGGAAATACTTAATGGTCCGTTTTCTTACCTTGGTCCTTGCACAGAGTTGCCTGGTTAATACAATCGTGCCTACTCTTCCAATCCTTCCTCCTGTGGTTCCCCGGGTCTGCCTTCAAACTTGGTTTCAGGATCCGGTCGGTCTCCTCCAGAGCCCCTGCCCGATGATCCACGAGAGCGTTGAAATCAACGGGACGCGCCTTCCCGTCCTTCAGCGACAGAGGTCCTCAGAGAGACGACTTGGGCTCTCGGCGAGCCCCCATCTCTGAGAAACAAACGAGCTTTCTCGCGAAAGACTCAGGTCAGACTCTGCAGTGAAGCACTTTTATTAAGCATTCTTGCAAGAGCGGGTGTCCTAGCTAGCAGGCACACCTGATGGATACAACGTTCGGCTTTTTATTCCCCATCTCATCCACAAGGTCCCTCCCTTGTTTCCCCATTGGTTAGGTACTACAAGGTTTACAACTTCCCAAGGCACCTACAATCCTCTCAGGGGATGTCTGGTTCTTGTCCATGATCTTATCACCCACACTCTCTCAGTCTTATTTAAAATTTAAAACTCATCAGGCATCTGGTTAGCAATACAGATATCAATAGAAATTCTTTGTCTTAATCCCCTTGGTTCCATCCTGCCAAAACAACATTAACATTTTCTACAAAGGTAAGGGGGATGCTGTTAGCAGCAAGAACACCGTATCTCCTTGTGTACTGGGGACATCAACCAACAGCAGAGTTACACCTGAGGCGGTGAATCCAGCCCCTGAAGCAGGAGTTTGTGTAGGCCACCTAGCTAAACGCAGACCAGGCAGACAATGGGAGCCAGGACTGGGAGAGGCTGTGTCCCATCACACCACAGCCGCGACCGACAATGTCGACTGATGTGAGGGCGTGGGACACCTCGACCCGACCCACAGCCGCGGAGCACAAAATGACGCCGACGGCGGCTGAGAACGCAGCGACTTCCCCTCCACACAGACAGAAGACCACCACGACTCCTCCCACCGCGTCACACTGCACATGCGCTATCTGCTATTGGGGGAGCACTGCTGGCTGGGGTACGATTCGGGTGGCGCATGCGCCCCTTCTTCCGGCTCGGCGAAGGTTCTCGAGCTCGTGCTCTCCACATTTTCTTTGTAGAGTCAATCCCACGTTCCTGTCAGTTATATTTTCTTTCTTTTCAGACAAAATAATTTTCACATACATATTAACATCAACTTTAGATTATTTTCTGAACATCCAAGGAAAGCATTACAACACACATTGATTTCCACACACATGTAGCACAGAAAGAGGTTAAAACCTTTCACAGACACACACACCAACAGTAAAACATTTCACACAGACACACTGGCTTCGAAAACGGCAGTGAAGATAGCAAAGGTGAGGGGAGTGTGCAGAGACCAGCTCTGCAGGCGTCTTTTGTTACACACAATTGCTGCAGCTTAAACTTTTCCCTCTTATGTTTATACTATACAACCCATCTTCTCAAGCCCACAATTTATTTTTCTTTTTTAATAGACAACTGTTTTTTTTTTTTACATTTTAATATATCCAGTAGCTTGGCATCTTTCAGATGATCTTTTTACTGTTTGCATGGTTTTTCGACTTTAGCCCACTTAAGAGCTAGCAAACTGTAGGGGAGGGGTTTTTTGGTGGGGGTTTCTTGTTTGTTTGGTTGTTTTTTTCTTTCATTCAGGAACTTAAGTTGAACAGATTCCTTTTGTTTATATTTGTAGTGGTTTTGCCTGGGCCAGGTTTTTTGGGGGGGAGGGGGAGAACTCCAGGGGTGTGAGAAATATTGATGTTGCTTTTGCAGAATCCGAAAGAAATTAAGACAAGGAATTTTGACGGCTGTCTGCCTCTGTGTAATATAAATCAGTGGTCTAACCATGACTGTTATCTGCCTCTGTGTAGTGTAAATCAGTGGATTAACCATGAGACTGTTATCTGTTTGTTTGTAATTAGAGTTTAAATCTTAGGATTGTGGAGGAATCCACGATAAGATACAAAAACCAGACATCCTCTTGTTAGCATTACTGTATATGGAAAGTTAGAAATAGTTAGGCTAAGGTCTGTATCGAGGCCTAGTGAGCAGTGTGGGATGTTGATGTAACCTAGCAGTCTAGGGAACTAGTGGGGCATGCTGAGCTTGTTCATTCTTGCTTAAACAAAGCAAAGAGATTAGTGAAGAATACTGAACTCTGAATCTTGTTTTTCTCAAAGAAATCGTTATCTCGAATGTTTACCTGTTTGTTATCTATGGAAATTTCTTGTTGTGGATTCAGATAAGCATAGTCTCAAGTAACTACATGAAAGAGCACAACATAATCCTAATGTCTAAGAAAACTGGTAAACATCACGGGGACCTGATGAAGTAATCATTTGTGGAAAGTATATAAACTCTGTGAAATTTTCTGTTAGTGGGGGCTCTGACTTTGGACACTAGTCCTCAGGTCCCTAGGGCCCTCAATAAAGCACCGCATAAAACGACCTCGGTTGTTTTGTGTTTTCCTTCGGGAACGGGCAGCACTCTGAGGAGGATTTTAGGCACCTCGAGAAGTTGTAAATCTTGGAGTACCTAATCAATGGGGAAACAAGGGAGGGACCTTGCGGCCGGGATGGGGAATAAAAAGCCAAATGTTGTATCCATCAGGTGTGCCTACTAGCTAGGACACCCGCTCTTGCAAGAACGCTTAATAAAAGTGCTTCACTGCAGAGTCTGACCTGAGTCTTTCGCGAGAAAGCTTGTTTTGTTTCTCACAGTTGGGGGCTCGTCCGGGATATGAAGTCATCTTCCTGGGGGACCTCTGTCGCTGAAGGACAGGAAGACGCGTCCCGTTGATTTCAACGGTCCCGTGAATCATCGACAGGGGTTCCAGAGGAGACCGACCGGATCCTGAGACCAAGTTTTAAAGGCAGACCCAGTGAACCACAGGGGGGAAGGATAGGAATAGTAGGCACAATCATATCAACCAGGAAACTCTGTGCACGGACCAAGGTAAGGAAATTGACTATTAAGTATTACTTTGGTGGTTGGGTATCCAGGGTAAGAAAATTGACTATTAAGTATTACCTGGATGGGGCATTCTGAGAGACTTTCTGTGTTCATGTGTGTGCTTGAGACGTACCACAGGTACGAAGTGAGTGCGGAGTCCGGATCCGCGGTTCTGTTGTTCCGCGAGGAAAACAGCCAGAGAAGGACGAAGCGAAAGCACAGAGTGACAGTAAAAGTCTCGGGAAGTCAGAATGGGAAATAGAAGTGCTAGGCCTGAGGAAATAAAAGGGACGAGGAAAAGGGTCCTGGGAACATTCCTCCAGATAGTCCGTTGGGAGAGTGTTGGAAGCTGAGAAGACATGTCGGGTACTCAGGATACAGTACTGTTGTTTTATGTGGTCTAAAGAGATGAGGAAACAAGTTTTGGCAGCATGAGTGTTTGTGGACCTTAGATCTTGTTGCCTCCAAGCATCCAATTATTGACATCGAGTGAGCTCACCTGAAAACTTGCATAATATATAAATGATTACGTGTGTTGTTTTGTTTTGTCATCTTGTTTTGGTTTTTATTGTTGTTGTTGCTCAGAGTGTAGTGGACTTTTTGTGGTGGCTGAATGCATTGTCTTGTTTTCTGTGACATTTTGACGTAGAGAGTAAAGTGGGACTGGTCTTTTTGTTGATGTCTGTGTCTTTCTCATTGTCCCTGTCATTTGACAAAACAAATGTAGTGTCACAGAGAGGATTGTTTTATAAACTAAACGCATCAGTTCAACGTAACGTTCCTGAATGAGGAAAAAAAGAAAAATTAAAACTGTCTATTGAAATAGAAAAGGATCTTGTGGGCTGAGGAAGACAGGAATTGATTTTGTTAACATCATAGTGAAACCAGCTCCAACAAAAGGAGAAGGTGTTATTAAAACACTCATATAGAATGACAATGAGATTTGTAAAGTCAAATTGTAATATCGCAATCTCAAAACAAATTGTTTTCTGATAAGTTAAACACTTATCAGACTGTAACCAAAAAAGCTGCAGTTCAGGTTGTATACTATAAATATTAGAGGAAAAAGAAAAAAAGTAAGCTGCAGGAATTGTGTGTGTGTGCTCTTAACTAAAGGCGCCTGCAGAGCTGGTCTCTGCACTGTATGTACGAGGAGTGTGTTTGGGTAAAATGTTTTGCAATCAGTGAGTGAGTTTTTGTGGAAGGTTTTTGACCCCTTGATATACTATGTGTGTGTGAGGAAGTCAGTGTGTGTTATGTTTTTGGATGTTCAGGGTATAATCTAAAGTTGATGTTAAAATGTATGTGAAACTTATTTTGTTTGAAGAGAAAGAAAAGATAATTCACAGGAATGTGGGATGAAATTTTAATTTAGCCTCAGAATGACTTTAGGCTGGGATTATGGCAAATGGATAGAGCTTGTCGGATAATGGTTGGAAATTTGATATGTGTGATTGGAATGTGAAGGAAGACGGGAGTGTATTGAATGGAACAAAGAAAGAGGCCCGAAAGGAGTCAGGGGAAGAAATGTTGGGGGAAGGTAAAGGACAGCCTGGGCAGGCAATGTAGATGTTTCCTCCCCAGCGGGATGTTTTAAGTGTGGGGAAGCGGGGCACTTTGAGACAGAATGCCCCAAGTCAAAGGAAAAAGAAAAGATGATGTCATTACTGTCTTTTGAAGATACTGAATGGAGAGGTCTGGGTTTCGTAATTAGAAGTCCCATTGGGAGCCCTTGATAAATCTAAAGGTGGGATCCCAGGAAGAAGAGGTGGTCCTCTTGGTTGGCATGGGAACTGCCAGAATCTCATTAAACTTTATACTCTATGGGGCAAAGTTATCAACAAATAAAACTCTCGGGAATTAAAGGAGAGAGATTTTCTTTCCTTATGTTTAAACTGATGTTATTAAGATTAAGAAAGACTATAAGAACAAATAAATCTGAGAGTCCTTCTGATGTTATTTTACTTCAGTATATTGTTGACTTTTTAATTTTGGGCAAAGAAAACAGTGTGGTAAAAGAAGCCACAGATTTTTTGTTTGTTTGTTTGTTTTGTGGATTATTAAACTTTTTAGGAGAGCAAGAAGTATCAAAATCCAAATTGCAATCTGTCAAAAAGGAAGTTAGATATTTTGGACATTTTATTTGTGAAGGGAAACACAGAATGAATCCAGAGAGAATAAAGGGAGTTGTGGAATTGCCCTTCTTGCCAATAAATAAACAAAAAGGAATTAAGAAAATGTTTGTGATTGACTGTGGCCCTCTGTGGGTAAAACTGTTATGCACAGAAAACAAATGGGTTAGATTCAAAATTGCTAAATGAAGAGACAAATGTTTTAACTTGGACAGAAGGAGAAGAAAAGCCAATCCAGGAATCAAAGTGTAATCACCACTCCTGTGTTAGCACTGTCATCCTTGGGTTAACTGCTTGTTTTGTTTGTCACAGTAGATAAGGGAGTGTTAACTCAAGAATGGGGGGGGTGAATGACAACCAATAGAACATATATATCCAAACTTCTGGATCCCATATTGAGGGGATGACCAGAATGTGTACAGGCAAAAGCTGCCACTGCCCTCTTAGTAGAGGAAAGCAGAAAACTCAAGTTTGGCGTGATATTAGTAATAAATACCTCCCAATAATTGAAAACTCGAAAAGCTGAAAGGTGGCTAACCCATTCTAGAATACTGATATAAAAGACAATGTTCTCAACTTTAATCTTGATTACCAGCCCATGCCTTAATCCATCCACTTCCCTATGGAAGGGAGTCATGACATGAAAACTTTGAACACAATTGTTTAAGATATAATAGAGTATCAGTGTGACCTGAATTGAAAGAAATATCTTTACATACAGGCCTTGAGAGTAATTCAAGGCAAAAGGCATAATGGCTATGCAATTATTGAAGGAATGAGTCAAGAGCCAAAAGAAGCAGGGCGACCACCAAATACCTGGTCAGCCCAGACATGTGAATTATATGCTTTAAACAGAACCTTACAACTGTGAGAAGGAAAAGATGAACATTTTATATTGATTCAAGGTATGTCTCTGAAGTGGTATAAACTTTTGGAAAGGCATGAGAAGAGGATTACTCAATAGCAAGGGAAAAGTATTAGTACATGGAGAAGTAATTAAACAAGTATTAAAGAATTTATCACTTCCAATGAGATAACTGTGGTCTGTGTGAATGGGCATCGAAAATGGAATTCTTTTAGGGCCAGAGGAAACAGATTGGCCAATGAAGCAGCCAAAGAGGCAACATTAAGCCATGAGATTGTGAGTATGTATAATCTCACCTCCTAGGTACCTGCACCAAAGGCAACTCCTGTGTTCACAGAAAAAGAGATGTTAAATGAACAAGCTATGAGGGAAATAATGGCTATTTTACATCAAGGAAGTCACTGGGGTATGCAAGCAAAGTGTGATTTAGCTTTAAGAAAATATGTATGTGTAGGAATGTACACAGTTGCCAAACAGATTTGTGAATGATGAGAGAACCTGGCCTAAAGCCCTTTAAACCCAAAATATTTATTAAAAGAATTAGATACTGGGGTTTTATTTTGCCTTTCCTCAGGAAAAAAGGCTTTTGGCCCAAACAACACCTCTCGAGTTTGCAGCCCACACCATCCAGCCTGAAGGGCAGATCCTGATCAAGTCCTGAAAAGGAACCAAACTGCAACCCGAATGGCAAGGCCTGTTCCAGGTGTTACTGACCACTGAGACAGCAGTAAGAACAGCTAAAAAAAAAAAAAAAAAGACTGGATTTATTACATCAGACTCGAAGGACTAATGGGACTCTCCACTCGAGGATGGACAGTGGCACGTATGTCAGACTACAAACCCCTTGTGTCTTAAACTAAAGAAGCAATAAGAATCCAATGGAAACAAGGACACTCATTAATGTTACTAACTGATGAGGTGGTAGTAATAGAAATGTCATTAATTGTTGAAAATGAGGGAGATCATTGTAATTATGGGCTATTGTTTGTTGGAAATCCAGGGGACAGCATCATGGGGACAAACTATGGATAAATGTAACTAACAGGGAGGCTCCACAAACTATACAGTTTAATGCTTGTCAGATAGAACCTATGAACTTGGAGCAGATGTAAATGGAAGGGATTCAGGATTGTAGTGTAGAAATCAAAGAGGGGACTGAGCCAAAGGATAGCAACTCCTACTAAATTACCTAAAATAAAACCATGAGACCCACCAAATGACACAAAGATTGTAACTATAACTGAATAATTTAACGTAAGCATTTGAGACTGAAGCAAGATATGGAGATGCAAATGCTTGGATTGAAGGGTTTAAATATACAGTGTAAAGCCTGAATCATAGTAATTGCTATGCATGTGCCTCAGGAAGACCTACTGCACAAGCGGTTCCCTTTCCTTTAGGATAAAGAACCACAGGGAACGAGATGTATGACTGCCCTATACCAAGAAAAGACTGCATGGGGAAAAGAGAGCTGCGAGTCTCTCACTGTTATTCTCTGCTCTGCAGAGCAAAGACATCAAAGTACCTCCTATTTTCTCTACAGTGGCCGGTAACCACACAGATTGTCTCTCACGACAGGGTGGAGGAGCTACTGGGTATCTCGGAGACCTGGAAATGTGCACTGAGTCACTGAACGTGACTGAGGATAAAGCAGGAAATTACTCTGGCTGTGAGTATCCCCAGGGCAGATCTATAGTGGTATTGTGGAGGAAAAATCCTGAGGCCTATGCTCCCTCCAAAGTGGAAAGGCACATGTACCCTTGTTCAATTGGCTATTCCATTTACCCTGGCATTTGAAAGAGAATCATGTATTTCGGGGAAAAGAATGAAAAGAAATCTGGGGGTGTCATTCGATGACAGGATCTATATTGATTCAATTGGTACCTGATGAACATAAAGCACGAAATCAAATAGCAGCAGGGTTTGAATCCTCTCTGTTTTGGTGGGTAACAATAAATAAGAATGTGGATTGGATAAACTATATTTATTACAATCAGCAGCGGTTTATAAATTACACCAGAGATGCAATCAGAGGAATCACAGAACAACTAGATGCCACTAGCAGAATGGCATGGGAGAATAGAATAGTTCTAGATATGATATTGGCAGAAAAAGGAGGGGTCTGTGTAATGTTAGGAGACAAATGTTGCACTTTCATACCAAACAATACAGCACCAGATGGAACCGTAACCAGAGCATTACAGGGACTTACCACACTAGCAGAGGAATTGGCTGAGAATTCAGGGGTAGATAACTCTATTACAGGATGCTTGGAATCATGGTTCGGGAAATGGGAAGAAATGGTAATATCTGTGGTTACATCTCTAATAGTAGTTGCAGGGATATTAACGGCAGTTGGATGCTGTATAATCCCATGTGTTAGGGGGCTTGTACAAAGATTAATTGAAATTGCGATATCCAAACAAATGCCCTTAGACCCACCTCCCTACCATGAGAAAATGTTCCTCCTTAAGGAGCAGGAAGAAGATCAAGAAGAGATAGAATTAAAGAATAACTGTGAAATAATGTTGTCTAACCTAGAAGAGTCATTGCAAAAGGCAACAAATGAATAAAAAAAAAGGGGGAATTTGTGAGAAATATTGATGTTGCTTTTGCAGAATCCGAAAGAAATTAAGACAAGGAATTTTGACGGTTGTCTGCCTCTGTGTAATATAAATCAGTGGTCTAACCATGACTGTTATCTGCCTCTGTGTAGTGTAAATCAGTGGATTAACCATGACTGTTATCTGCCTCTGTATAGTGTAAATCAGTGGACTAACCATGAGACTGTTATCTGTTTGTAATTAGAGTTTAAATCTTAGGATTGTGGGGGAATCCATGATAAGATACAAAAACCAGACATCCTCTGAGGAGGATTTTAGGCGCGTCGAGAAGTTGTAAATCTTGGAGTACCTAATCAATGGGGAAACAAGGGAGGGACCTTGCGGCCAGGATAGGGAATAAAAAGCCAAATGTTGTATCCATCGGGTGTGCCTACTAGCTAGGACACCCGCTCTTGCAAGAACGCTTAATAAAAGTGCTTCACTGCAGAGTCTGACCTGAGTCTTTCGCGAGAAAGCTTGTTTTGTTTCTCACAGGGGTGGCTTTCAAAGATCTGCCAGAAGCTTCCCCTGTAGCTGATAGGGCCAGGGCCAGTCAATTCTAATATGGACCCACAGCTGACCCAGGCCTGGCTAATTAGTGACTGAGGTAACGCCTCTGTGAATAATGTATTTGAGAAGGAGAAGTTGTGATGCAGTTGCTGAACTGCAGCAGCAAGAGGGAGTGAGAATGTGGGAACATCTTCACAGACACCAAGGTCAGTGGAGAAGGAGGGGGAAGAAGGTGCTTAGGTCCTGAAAGAAAGACTCCCCTGTGACCTGTGGTGCAGCCCACAGCAGGCGGCTGTGTCCCTGCAGTCCATGGAGGCCACTGGGGAACAGAGATCCACTCGCGGTCCATGGAGGACCCCACACCAGAGCAGGTGGATGCCTGAAGGAGGCTGTGACTCTGTGGGAAGCTCACCCTGGAGCAAGTTCTTGGCAGGACCTGGGAGTCTGTGGGGAGAGAAGAGCCCACACCAGAGCAGGTTTGCTGTCAGGATTTGTGATCCTGTGAGGGACTTGGGCCGGAGCAGTCAGTACCTGAAGGACTGTTCTCAACCCACATTGAGACTCAGGTCAGACTCTGCAGTGAAGCACTTTTATTTAGCATTCTTGCAAGAGTGGGTGTCCTAGCTAGCAGGCACACCTGATGGATACAATGTTCGGCTTTTTATTCCCTATTCCCATCCACCAGATCCCTCTCTTGTTTCCCCATTGGTTAGGTACTCCAAGGTGTACAACTTACTGGGACGCCTCAAATTCCTTAGACTCTGCAATCCCCCTTTTGGACTTGTTAGTTAAGATTTTAATTGTACATCCTAATCATGGACACACTGATTGATTTAATGTTCAGCTCTCCTCCCTTTTTTCCTCATCCCCATTGCACCTGCGGAAACAGCTATATTTCACACAAACAATCTATATATTACAGAAACAGTTACATCCCCCAGGCACCACTGGGTTATCTAGCCCTCCATAGTTATCTAGCCCCACAGCTGCATTCTGCAAAAACAACATTGGCATCTTCCACACTGACAAACTTCAGAGATGCCAGTGGCCAGAAGAGACTTTATTCCTGGAGGTGAGCAGTCATCACAGCCCTGATAGTTCTGCAGAGAGACAGGGAACGTCGCTCTAGTGTGAAACAGGCTACTTACCAAATACCACCGTGTCAGCAAACTCTGAGGCCCTAAACTATGCTTACCCCGTGCAGTCTGCTGGTGGCTATCTGTAGATTGCCTGTCTTTGAAGTTTTTTCTGTTCTTGCCACAGGATGGCACTCTCACGGGAGCAGAGAGGGGTGTAGGCACCACTGCAGTCTTGAGACCTTGAGTTTAAGTCAGGGGAAGATTTCAAACCTGCTCTGAAGTAAGGGAGAGGATTGCATTATGCAGGACCACTAATACAGGCCAGGCCAGAGCCTGTGCTCCTCTGTTAGTGTCCGTCCAGGTTTCAGAGGGGCTTTGAGAGCCATCTGCTGTTATCAGCTCACATTAAAGCATCAGGCAGCACCCATTGTCAGGGTACAAGGATAGCCTTCAGCACTGCTCTGCTGCTCTCCCATCAGCCCATGAACAAGCAAACTTAAAGCATCTTCTCTAGATTAAAATACCAACAGACAATCTCAGAGAGCACAATAGGTCTCTGGACTCTCCACAGGAAGCACTGGCACTTCCAATACAGTCCAAAGAGCAAATGTGAACAACTACATTAAGCAGAGGTAGTATTTTAGCCTCCCAGACAAGGCAAGTCCCTAAGTTGAGTCACAACTCCAGAGGGAAGTAACAGAGAAGGCTCCAATACTTCTATCTGTTGATGGAGACATGAGCCACCACCAGAGTACAGCAGCCCATTTTGGGAAGTGAACTTCTAACAGCATCTTTTTAACTACATTATTCTTCTAAGACCAGAGAAGGGACTTAAGAATCCTCTTCTCATGCTTTTTCACTAAGAAAGCCACTCTCAAGTAGAAGGCGTAGAAGCACAACCTGTAGCCCTTCACATAAAAGAGATTTTCCAACTGGCTAACACACAGAAAAACATCCCCAGAAGCTCTTAATATACCCCATTTCATAGAATCTGTCATGGTTTGACATGACAGCCATTTCTGGTAAGGGGGAAGGGGCTGTAAAGATGGCTCCTGTAAGAAGTTGCTTGCAACTCTCCCCAGCTCTGAGCCAAACCCACTTCTGGGGCTGAGCCAATTAGACGCCTCCACAATCACTTTTTAAGAAGCCAGAAGAGGAGGCTTCTTCCTCCATCTTCTTCCTTCTTCTCTGCTTCTTCTTCTGGCTGGTGGTGGTGCAAGGAGTAGGAACAGTGAGAGAAACAACCATGCGGACTCCAAGGTCAGTGATGAAAGAGAGGACGTGGTGTGCTGGAGCAGAGACTCCCCTGCATTCTATGGAGAGAACTGGTGAAGCTGAGATTTATTTTCATTTCTTTAAAGACCCTGCATCAGCGGTGGAGACTCATTTTGATAATGAGCCCCTATCAGGGGCAGAGACTTATGTAGGACTCATAGGAATAGTAGGCACAATCATATCGACCAGGAAACTGTGCACGGGCCAAGGTAAGAAAATTGACTTTTAAGTATTGCTTTGGTGGTCGGGTATCCAGGGTAAGAAAATTAAGTATTACCTGGATAGTTAAGGCATTCTGAGAGACTTTCTGTGTTCATGTGTGTGCTTGAGACGTACCACAGGTGCGAAGTGATTGCGGAGTCCAGATCCGTGGTTCTGTTGTTCCGCGAGGAAAACAACCAGAGAAGGACGAAGCGAAAGCACAGAGTGACAGTAAAGGTCTTGGGAAGTCAGAATGGGAAATAGAAGTGCCAGGCCTGAGGAAATAAAAGGGACGAGGAAAAGGGTCCCGGGAACATTCCTCCAGATAGTCCGTTGGGAGGATGTTGGAAGCTGAGAAAACATGTCGGGTACTCAGGATACAGTACTGTTGTTTTATGTGGTCTAAAGAGATGAGGAAACAAGTTTTGGCAGCATGAGTGCTTGTGGATCTTAGATTTTGTTGCCTCCAAGCATCCAATTATTGACATTGAGTGAGCTCACCTGAAAACCTGCATAATATATAAATGATTATGTGTGTCATTTTGTTTTGGTGTTTGTTGTTGTTGTCGTCGTCCAGAGTGTAGTGGGCTTTTTGTGGTGGCTGAATGCATTGTCTTGTTTTCTGTGTCATTTTGCCATAGACAGTAAAGTGGGACTGGTCTTTTTGTTGGTGTCTGTGTCTTTCTCATTGTCCCTGTCATTTGACAAAATAAATGTAGTGTCACAGAGAGGATTGTTTTATAAACTAAACGTATCAGTTCACCTTAACATTCCCGAATGAGGAACAAAAAGAAAAATTAAGATTGTCTATTGAAAAAGAAAAGGAACTTGTGGGCTGGGGAAGACGGGAATTGATTTTGTTAACAGCATAGTGAAACCAGCTCCAACAAAAGGAGAAGGTGTTATCAAAACACTCATATAGAATGACAATGTGATTTGTAATGTCAAATTGTAATATCGCAACATCAAAACAAATTGTTTGCTGTAAAGATGGCAAAAAGGCTGCAGTTCAGGTTGTATACTATAAACATTAGAGGAAAAATGAAAAATTTAAGCTGCAGCAATTGTGTGTGCTCTTAACTAAAGGTGCCTGCAGAGCCGGTCTCTGCACTGTATGTACGAGGAGTGTGTTTGGGTAAAATGTTTTGCAATCAGTGAGTGAGTTTTTGTGGAAGGTTTTAACCCCTTGATATACTATGTGTGTGTGAGGAAGTCAGTGTGTGTTATTTTTTTTTTTGATGTTCAGGATATAATCTAAAGTTGATGTTAAAATGTATGTGAAACTTATTTTGTTTGAAGAGAAAGAAAAGATAATTCACAGGAATGTGGGATGAAATTTTAATTTAGCCTCAGAGTGACTTTAGACTGGGATTATGGAAGTTGAGCGAATGGATAGAGTTTGTCGGATAATGGTTGCAAATTTGATGTGTGTGATTGGAATCTGAAGGAAGATAGGAGTGTATTGCATGGAACAAAATAAGAGGCACGAAAGAAGCCAGGGGAAGAAGTGTTGGGGGAAGGTAAAGGACAGCCTGGGCAGGCAATGTAGATGTTTCCTCCCCAGCGGGATGTTTTAAGTGTGGGGGAGCGGGGCACTTTGAGACAGAATGCCCCAAGTCGAAGGAAAAAGAAACGGTGGTGTCATTAATGGCTTTTGAAGATACTGAATGGGGAGGTCTGGAGTTTTGTAATTAGAAGTCCCATTGGGAGCCCTTGATAAATCTAAAGGTGGGATCCCAGGAAGAAGAGGTGGTCCTCTTGGTTGGCATGGGAACTGCCAGAATCTCATTAAACTTTATACTCTATGGGGCAAAGTTATCAACAAATAAAACTCTCGGGAATTAAAGGAGAGAGATTTTCTTTCCTTATGTTTAAACTGATGTTATTAAGATTAAGAAAGAATATAAGAACAAATAAATCTGATAGTCCTTCTTCTGATGTTATTTTACTTCAGTATATTGATGACTTTTAAATTTTGGGCAAAGAGAACAATGAGGTAAAAGAAGCCACAGATTTTTTTTGTTGATTATTAAACTTTTTAGGAGAGCAAGAAGTATCAAAATCCAAATTGCAATCTGTCAAAAAGGAAGTTAGATATTTTGAACATTTTATTTGTGAAGGGAAACACAGAATGAATCCAGAGAGAATAAAGGGAGTTGTGGAATTGCCCTTCTTGCCAATAAATAAACAAAAAGGAATTAAGAAAATGTTTGTGATTGACTGTGGCCCTCTGTGGGTAAAACTGTTATGCACAGAAAACAAATGGGTTAGATTCAAAATTGCTAAATGAAGAGACAAATGTTTTAACTTGGACAGAAGGAGAAGAAAAGCCAATCCAGGAATCAAAGTGTAATCACCACTCCTGTGTTAGCACTGTCATCCTTGGGTTAACTGCTTGTTTTGTTTGTCACAGTAGATAAGGGAGTGTTAAGAATGGGGGGATGAATGGCACATATATATCCAAACTTCTGGATCCCATATTGAGGGGATGACCAGAATGTGTACAGGCAAAAGCTGCCACTGCCCTCTTAGTAGAGGAAAGCAGAAAACTCAAGTTCGGAGTGATATTAGTAATAAATACCTCCCAATAAGTGAAAACTATTTTAACTTGAAAAGCTGAAAGGTGGCTAACCCATTCTAGAGTACTGATATAAAAGAAACTAAAGAAACAATAAGAATCCAATGGAAACAAGGACACTCATTAATGTTACTAACTGATGAGGTGGTAGTAGCAGAAACATCATTAATTGTTGAAAATGAGGGGGATCACTGGAATTATGGGCTATTGTTTATTGGAAATCCAGGGGACAGCATCATGACCACTGGAGTGGGACAAAGTAGTATTCGGTTAAACTATGGATAAATGTAACTGACAGGGAGGCTCCACAAACGATACAGTTTTATGCTTGTCAAATATTGGACTGTGAGAATTTGAATAGTCAAAGACAACTTAGTAACCGTGATAAATACTTGTGTCCAGAACACAGTAACCATGCAGAAAGAATGCCACCTTGCACTGGATGGAATAGTGCTTGGTTCACAACTACTCTTAATGGATGGACTGCTCCAGAGTCAAAATAAAACCATGGGACCCACCAAATGACCCAAAGATTGTAACTATAACTGAAGTAAGCAATCTGAGAGGTTGCAACAGGATATGGAGATGCAAATGCCTGAACTGAATGGGTTAAGTATACGGTAAAAAGCCTGAATTGCAGTAATTGCTATGCATGTGCTTCAGGGTGACCCACTGCACAGGTAGTTCCCTTTCCTTTGGGATGGAGTAAAGGACCACAGGGAATGAGATTGTATGATTGCCCTATACCAAGAAAAGACTGCATGGGGAAAAAGAGAGCTGCGAACCTCTCTCACTGTTTTTTCCTGCTCTGCAGAGCAAAGACGTCAAAGTACCTCCTTTCTCTCCAGTGGCTGGTAACCACACAGCTTGTCTCTCACGACAGGGTGGAGGGGCTACCGGGTATCTGGGAGACCTGGAAATGTGCACTGAGTCACTGAACGTGACTGAGGATAAAGCAGGAAATTACTCGGCTGTGAGTATCCCCAGGGCAGATCTATAGTGGTATTGTGGAGGAAAAATCCTGAGGCCCGTGCTCCCTCCAAAGTGGAAAGGCACATGTGCCCTTGTTCAATTGGCTATTCCATTTACCCTGGCATTTGAAAGAGAATCATGTATTTCGGGGAAAAGAATGAAAAGAAATCTGGGGGTGTCATTCGATGACAGGATCTATATTGATTCATTTGGAGTTCCCAGGGGGGTACCTGATGAACATAAAGCACGAAATCAAATAGCAGCAGGGTTTGAATCCTCTCTGTTTTGGTGGGTAACAATAAATAAGAATGTGGATTGGATAAACTATATTTATTACAATCAGCAGCGGTTTATAAATTACACCAGAGATGCAATCAGAGGAATCACAGAACAACTAGATGCCACTAGCAGAATGGCATGGGAGAACAGAATAGCTCTAGATATGATATTGGCAGAACAAGAAGAGGTTTATGTAATGTTAGGAGACAAATGTTGCACTTTCATACCAAACAACACAGCACCAGATGGAACCATAACCAGAGCATTACAGGGACTTACCACACTAGCAGAGGAATTGGCTGAGAGGAATTGGCTGAGAATTCAGGGATAGATAACTCTATTATGGGATGGTTGGAATCATGGTTTGGGAAATGGTAATATCTGTGGTTACATCTCTGAGAGTAGTTGCAGGGATATTAACGGCAGTTGACTGCTGTATAATCCCATGTGTTAGGGAGCTTGTACACAGATTAATTGAAACTGCGATATCCAAACAAATGCCCTTAGACCCGCCTCCCTACCATGAGACAATGCTTCTCCTTAAGGACCAGGAAGAAGATCAAGAAGAGATAGAGTTAAAGAATAACTGTGAAATAATGTTGTCTAACCTCGAAGAGTCATTGCAAATGGCAACAAATGTGTAAAAAAAAAAAGGGGGGAATTTGTGAGAAATGCTGATGTTGTTTTTACAGAATTAGAAAAGAAATGAAGACAAAGAATTGGGTTTTTTTTCTGTTATCCGTTTCTGTATAGTATTAATCAGAGAACTGGCCTTGTCCATTTCTGTATAGTGTAAATCAGTGAATTGGCCCTGGGACTGTTATCTGGTTCTGTGTAGCAACTAACATCTGTTTGTTTGAAGTGTTAATTAGAGTTTAAATCTTAGGACTGTGAGGGGAATCTACGATAGGATACAAAAACCAGACATCCTCTGCAGAGGATTTTTAGATGCCTCGAGAAGTTGTAAATCTTGGAGTACCTAATCAATGGGGAAACAAGGGAGGGAATAAAAAGCAGAATATTGTATCTATCAGGTGTGCCTGCTAGCTAGGACACCTGCTCTTGCAAGAACGCTTAATAAAAGTGCTTCATGGCAGAGTCTGACCTGAGTTGCGAGAAAACTTGTTTTGTTTCTCACAAGAGGGACCCTATAACTGCGGAAACTGCAACCGTGGCAAAGAATCCACACCAGAGATATTCACCATGGACTGCGTCCCATGTGAGGGACCCTGTATCGACAGAAGCCGCAGCTGCTGGGAACAACCCACACCAGAGGAGTTCGTTAAGGACTGTGTCCCAGGGAAGGAACCTCATGTCGGAGCAGGGGAAGAATGCCAGGAGTCATCCTCATCTAAGAGCAAAGCGGCAGAGCCCATCTGTGAGAGACTGACCACATCCCCCATTCCCTGCCCCTCTGAGCCATTGAGAGGGGAGGAGGTAGAGATATCAGGAGCAGTGAGCTGGGCCCAGGAAGAAAGGAGGGATGGGGGAGGGAGAGCTTAAAGTGCTGGTTGTAATTTTCTTATCATCCTACTCTCTTTTTGCTTTTATTCCGTTCTGTTTCTTGTAGAATAAACTTTCCTACTGGAGTACTGGAGTCTGTTTTGCCCAGAACCATAATTGGCAGCGAGCCCTCCCTGCCCGTCTCAATCCACAACAACCTTGCTTATCTTTTTCCTCCCATTTTTCTGGGGCTTCTGCCATCCTAAAGAGGGTGGGGGTGAATGGGGGCACCGAGCGAGAGACTGTTGTGGTGCTACTGTGCTAGCTAGGCCAAATCACAACAGAAACATATAATAGAATCCTAGAACTGCTTAGATTGGAAAAGACCTTTAAGATCATTGAATCCCACTGTTATCCTAGCACTGCCACATCCACGAGTTAACCATCTCGGCACAAGAGGGCTGCAGCCTCCCAGCCCAGCAGGGGTGTGTAGTCCGCATTGTGTTTGCACCACGCTGCCGTCCGGTGGATGGGAATGTTGTACGTGGCTGGAATGAGCAGGTGGGGGTGTCGTCGTCCGCGCCCCCCCTCTGCTGACCTCACTGTGACCTGACATGCAGCCACCTCATGCCTGACTCTGGGGCGGTGATGCGAATCCGAGGACAGGAGGTGCAAAGCCTGGGGGATAGTCAAGTCCCGGAGGAGGGGGTGCAGCGTCTGGAGAGGGCAGTGATGTGCTTGGAGGGGCTGCAAAGCCCGGCGGGGAGTGTGCAGCCCTGGGCTTGGGGCTGCGAGCCCTGAGGGAGGGGGTCAAGCTTCGGAGGGGGACTGCAGACCCCACGTGGAGGTGCAAGCTCCAGGGTGAGGGGCTGCACTCATCCGTGAGGGCGTTTCCCGGGCCTGACTGGGTGTCCGTGCACCCCAGGGGACACGACAGCACTCATCCTGCTGCTCCCTGGGGATAGGTTTGTCCCCCAACCCACTGACACCCTGTACCTCCCAGCTGGATCCAGGAGCTTTCATACACACACCCCAAGAAGTGCTGGTAGCTGTTCAGGCAGCGCCTGGATCCTGCCCAAGCTAGGGCAGTGTGGTGGGGTGTGCCCAGGCAGAATGAGACCTTGGTGCTGTTTGGGCACTGCTGTGCAGCCAGGGCTGGAGCAGCCCAGGCACTGGAAAGCACTGGAAGGGTCTGCCCACAGGATTTTCCTTGGGGTTCTAACACCTAGTGGGGCCCTTACTGCGTGGGAAGAGGATGCTGAGCTCCACCAACAACATCATGTCCCCTCGAGTTTCTTGCCTTTATTGTTTTAACTCACATTTGCTTTTTTCCCTACTCTTTGTATAAACTTTGTATAAACCATCATGGCACTGTGCCCAGACCAAATGGTGCTCCAGGCTGAGCAGTGGGCTCAAGGTCATGGTTTTAGGGGCCTGTCTTTTCCTAGATAGAAGAGGAAGCAGCTTCCAGCTGAGACAAGAGATTGGATGTGACCAGAATGCACTTGCTGGTGCCCCAGGCGTGCTGGGCTCTACTGCTCCCAGCAGAAAGTGAGGGACATGTTGTGTCACATATAAATGGCATGTTTTAAGCCATTCAGGTGTTACAGTGCTTTGAGCGAGAGATTCCCCCCAGCTTCTGTAAGAGTTTACCTGAGGGCTGCATCATATCTGGTGCTGGGCTGAGCACCCTGTCTCTGGCACAGTTTTGCCATGGTCTGTGAGCAGTGTGCCAGGGCACTGCACCGCCTCACCATTGTCCTGTGACAGGCACAGTAAGCACTGTGCCCCCTTGCACACAGCACCCAGCTCTCTGGTGCAGCTCCAGGATGGACCCAGCCCTGTTTGCAGCCCTGGGCACATAATGAGTCTGAAGCCTGTAACTGGGAGATTTATGACTGTTCTGACCTTGCAATTTGCTGACTCACAAGATGGAGGGTCTTTTTTTTTTTTCCCCTCCATTTGCTGGCTTTGGGAAAAAAAAAAAAAAAAAAAAAAAAAGTTCTGAAGGCTGGAAGCCCTCCTGGCACAGCCAGGGCCCCAGCCCAGCATGAGCACTGGCCCAGGCTGTGGCACAGAGGAGCAGCTGGTGGGCTCCCTTCACCCTATCCTTCTCCCACAGGAAGGGTCTGATATTCCCCCCTCCCTGAGAGTAGAGACACCAGCCCTGGGGGCTGTATCCTTGCTAAGCCTCGCAGGGGGTGGCAGCAGGGGAAGGGGGAAGACATGCAGAAGGTTCTGGGTGTGCAAACCCTTTCTGTGATGCTCATTGCAAACTTGCCCCCGCTGTGTGAGGGGGATTGTCCCTCCAGGCGTCCCTCCATGGCAGTGCTGGGTTCTGCTGCCTTCTCAGCTGGGGATGGAGAGGCTGTCGCAGCATGGCTGCCCTTGGACTTTGTGCCTTCCTGTCCCTTCATTTCCCAAGCACAGGGAGGAGAGGCTCAGCCCTCCCCTCTGAGGACACAGAAGGGTGTTTCCCACCCTGTGTTTCCCACACAGAAGGGTGTTCCCACCTCTCCTTTGAGGCTGGGCCTGCTGCCAGCAATGGGGCTGGGGGAAGTGTTGTCAGGGCTGGACCAGCCCCAGGAGTGGTCCCTATCCCCCCCTATCCCCGGGACAGCACGATTATGGGGAGGACCGCGCCTGCCCTGTGCCTCCCTGGTAGCAGGGCTGGAGGGGGGATGCCCAGCTGTGTACTGGCATGGTAGGGAGGGCAGGGGGGGTGCTCCCTGGGGAGCCATTGCTTGTCCCATTGCTCTTTGGGGAGCTCGACTCCCCTCCTCCCCCCGCAGTACTCCCAGCCCCTAGCATCCCCCCGCCATGTGTTGCAGGGGACCGGTGCCATGGCAGAGATGTCATCATGGAGCCCCAACGGGAGCATCACGCCGCTGCAGCAGATGCTAGCCTCGGGGACTGGGGCCATCCTCACCTCCCTCTTCGGTGAGAGGCGTGGGTGGGTTGGTGCAGTGCGGAGTGGCTGAAGGGTGGTGGTGTTGCAGTGACGCCACTGGACATGGTGAAGATCCAACTGCAAGCCCAGAGGACTCCCTTCTCCAAAGGTAACCCTGCTCGGGGCACGGCAGGGCTCTCCGGCCAAGCACCCACAGCCAGCAGCCTATATGGATGTCTCCAGCGGAGCTGGTGACGGATTTCTCAGCTCCTGAGCGTGGGGCTGTTGTGAAGGGGCAGATTACCATGGGCCCCTCATCCTGATTCCAGCTGGGGAATCTGGGCTAGTGCTTGGCTCTGTCCATCTCCCTTCAAAGCTCTGGGTGGATGCCAAGTCAGCACTGTGCCTGGTAGCCCTGGGGAGGGGGCGGAAGGGCTTGGCCTGCCCCAGCTGCTCACTTCCCCCAGCTACCTTTATCCTGGTCTCTGTGTTGCTCTGCAGTGTCCACAAGGCAGGAGAGACCCTATGGACTCTGCCCCTTGTCTACCCCTGTCCTTGTGGGGTCACCGGGCTGGGGCTGATACTAAGGGATTGGTTTGGTGACAATATGGGCTGCTTGTAAAGTGGCTGTGGAGGCATCCTGCCTCTTCAGCCATGGAGCTCTCCTGCTGCCCAGCTTGTGGCTGCAGCACATGCATGTTCCTCAGCCTGGGGAGGTGGCATGTCCCCATGTCATAGCTCAGCAGTGTCCCCATTGTGTTTCAGCATTTTCAGCTGGGTCTGTGCCCTTTGGCACTCAGCAGGCCACATGTGAGTACTCCTAGGAGCTCCAGGCAACTCTACTTTCCCAAGCCTTGACCCCAGTTTGCTTCCCTGCTGGTGGTGGCTTGGGCTCCTTGACTTGTGGAATCAAACTCTATAACTCAAAGAGTTATAAAGAAGGTATGTTTATTCGGCGCCGGGCGCACGGGGGATCGCTCCACCACAAACGTGCGCACCCGACTCCGCAACTTGCTTGACTTATATTTGTTACAAAGTTACAAAATCATATGATGACATTATCCGCCTAGACAAAGACACAACCTGTCCCCGATTTCGCATGTAAATTAGGTCTTTTCTTCCTTTCATTTGCGTGATGTCTCCCGGTGATGGCCGGTGATGGTCTTTGGGGCTTTGGGAGATGAAGGCTGATAAGTCCTGAGGCTTTCTCACCCCTGATCTTCAGATATCGCTTGGCCCCTGGCAGCACCGGTTTCTGCCCTCAAGGAAGTTGGAGGACCCCGGAGGTATTGTGTGAGGAGATAAGCGTGACCTTTTACAGCTTGTGTGAATTTTGTCCCGTCTGAAAAATAAGCTTTATACTATTGCGATAAGTTAGTATAAGGTTTATTAGCACATGTTAGTATAAAGCTCTACATCATCCTTCAGCTGAGAGGATATCACTCTGTGATCATCCCCAGCACTGCAGCTGTTCCTGCAGCCCTACTTTGGGGCTGCCCATGCAACGGCCCTGCTGGTTTCTTGTCTGGGAGGTCTGCTGGGGGTCTGTTGTGCAACAGGCCTGGCTGTCTGTGCTCCCACTGACCTTGACCTGTCTCGTCACTCTGTCCTGTCCTCTTGCTATGTTAAAGTCCCCTTGGATCTCTGCCACCCTGCTTGTACCCTACTGCCCAACCTGGCCCAAGAGCACAGTCAAAGGGCTGTGCTGGCTCCCTGCAATGGCATCCATCTATGCCAGGGCAGTGGAGTTAGCGCCAGCAAGACATAAACCTCCCAGCTTCTGGGCAAGGGCTGCTGCTTTGCCACCATCCCTGTGGTGGGGCTGGATGCCCCCCACCCCAGGGGTCTACCCATGCTGAAGGGTTATCCCTCTCCTGGCTTTGGTCTGGGGCTGGTCACCACCAGGCTCAGGTGCATTGAGGGTTTTGGCTCTCTTAGAGAGAGATGGTGGTTTGGAGATCAAATGGGCTGGGCATGGGGCAGAGGGGAAGGGTCTCCTGTTTAACAGCAGTGGTGTTGCATTCTACCCCAGGGGAGTGTTTTCTCTACTGCAATGGGCTCATAGACATCTATACATCTGCCAGAATGGAAATGACTGCATCACCTGGTATAAGACTCCACGTACTTCACTGTCATGGTTTAGACCCATCAGGAACAAAAGACCATGATTAGCCTCAAGTACCAAAGACCTGAGGATTGCCAAAGGGCAGGGAGAGCTTAATTGCCACTTATGGTCCCAGGACAAAAGAGACAGGCTACTCAGCTTGGGGAAGAAACAGAAAAGAAGATTAATCTAACATAACCATAAAACCCCAAAACATAACCAACACAAAACAACACAAAGTGGTACAATGATGAAGAGTCGGGGGGGGGGGGGGGGGGGGGGGGGGGGCGGTTGTCAATCTATTCCTGAGGGCACCAGTCCTCCCTGCAAGTCCATGGGGTACCTCACACACCGGCAGCCTGCATGGGCCGCTCTGACGTGTGTTCATCCCAAAGGCTGCAGCTCCTCTCTGCCTCTCGTGTGGGGCTGCTCTGTGGCCCGCAGGCTCTCCAGCACGGCCTCGTCATGGCTGCCTCTTCACACAGTCTCTTGTCCGGCGGGCACACTCACACGGAGCTGCTGGTGGCTCTCAGTCCTGCCACTGCCCTCCATGGTTGCAGGGCACAGCCTGCGCTCTCACCACAGGTTGCAGAGTCTCTGGTTTGGTGCTCCTCCTTCCTTATTCCTTCTCTGACTGCGGGGTCCATGTGGTCGCCTCCATCTTGAATCACTCTTACATCTTTTAACAAGCACTACAAATTCCCGTCCCTAAATAGTGATCCCAGAGGCGTCAGATTGGCCCAGCCGGATGGAGGTGGGTCTGAACCCAAGAGCCGGGGGAAAGTCTGAAAACTCTTTACCGGGTCTGCACTACAACCCGCTCCCCCTGTTACCAAGCAAAAGTGGCTCCTTGCTAAGCCATGACAGATGACTTTCCCTGCTTCTGGCATGCTGGGGCTGTGAAAGGCACCCCTTGGGTGACAGCTGTCCTGTCACCGTGTGGATGTGGTGCTGCCATCCACCAAGTCCTTGCTGAGCTTTTATTGGGAGTAAGGAGAGCCCCAGGACATCCCTGCAATCCCCATTAGCAATCCACATGATGGGCAGGGGCTGCCCCATCCTCACGTGACCTGTTGTGTCATGGAGGTGCTCTCCTTGCCCTGGTGGTCTCAGTGGGGGGGCTAAGGGAGGCTCACTTAGATGCCCCCTGCAGCATCCTTCCCTGGAACAGGATCTTGGGCTGAGAGCACAAGGGGTTATTCCTCCCTCCTGGCTCAGGGGGAAGCTCACGGAGGCCAACTTTTCCTGCTGCGTTTATTGATTCCTTTTGCTCCAACAAGGCAAATAGGCTGAATTAAAACCAGAATCACCCAAAACAACCTCGAATGTGGGGAACGGGAGGGACAACTGTCATAGAATCATAGATGGTAGGGTTGAAAGGGACCTTTAGAGATCATCCAGTCCAACCCCCCTGCAGAAGCAGATCAACCTAGATCAGGTCACATAGGAACATGTCCAGGCAGGTCTTGAAGACCTCCAAGGAAGGAGACTCCACAGCTCATGTGGGGTCCCATCCCTGTGGGTCTATGTCTCCAGCCAGGGCCCAGGGCTCGGGGGACCAAGCTGCAGCCACAGGGGGATGTCAAGATCAGGAGAGGGAGTTGCCTGTCTCTGGCCTCCCTGAGGGGGTCGGCAATGGGGAGGCTGAAGTCAGTCCTCCACAGTGGGGCCAGGCCACGGGGCCAGGAGCCTCAGCTTGTGCTGCGGGTTGGGCTGGCTTCCGTGCTATCACTCACCAGGCCACTCGTTAGACTTGAGGCTGGTCAGGGACTTGCAGCTGGGCAGGGAGGCCAGGGAGCCGCAGGGCCCCAGCATGGAGGGTGTGGGATCCTTCCCTGTGGGCAGAGTGGGATGTTGTGGAGGGCTGCAGCCTCGCACCCCAGCCCTGCTGCAGAGAGAAGGATGGGGACAGGGACCGCCTCTCCAGGAGGGACCTGGGTGTCCTTGCACTGTTGGGATAGCATCCCCATTATGGGGGAACTGCTGGAGGAGCCTGGGTGTGTGTTGGGGGACGTGCTGAGTCTCACAGGGCACCCTACAGTGGTGGGGGGGGAGGGGGTTCTTACCCAAAGGCACCCAGAGCTCACCTTTGCGCTTGCCCTTGCCCAGGCGCTGGGAGTCGGAGCTGAGGCTGTTCTCTGCTGAGAGCTGGTCGGTGCTCACACTGTGCCTGCAGAGCGACAGCACTGAGCCCCCACTGCACTGTGGCCCCAGGAGCTGTGACAGCCCTGATATCTACAGCCAGCCCTTCTCCCTGTCCGGGGACAGACCCCCCGGGGCGGGATAGGGTACTGGATGTGGGTTGGAGTAGCTCTTCCCCCCACCTGGGGGGTTACCTCCGGTAGAACTTGCTGTCCGAGCTGCTCTCATTGCCATTGAGGGTCCCCAGCAAGGGCCACTGGTTCACCAAGGGGGGCACCATCTCCTTGGAGAGCTGGGCCAGCTGAGGATTCTCACAGGGGATCAGCCCTGTCCTGTAGCAAAGTGCTCAGCACCTGGCACAGTCACAAGTGCCAGGGACCTGCCGGGCAGCGCAGTCTGTAAGATGTATGGGGTATCGAGGACCAACCACCTCCCACAGGACATATGTGATACTGGGGCCCCACTGTGTTCCACAGGGCACATGGGGCACCTTGGTACCAGGGACCTGCCACCTATTACATACCGTGGGGCATATGAGACACCGGGGGACACACTGTGTTCCACAGCCAGGGACACCCAAGGACCCAGGCACAGTGTGCTAGGGATCACCACTCGTGCAGAGCCTATGGGGCACTGAGGCTGCAGGGACCCCCTTCACCACCATGCCCAGCAGCAGTGGCAGGTCCCTACTCACAGTTGCTCCTGAAGCTCCAGGATGATGCCCTCCAGTTCCCTCTTCTCCAACTGGTTCTGCACCATCACCTCCTCCAGGCGTAGCTTCAGCCACTTGTTCTCTGCTTCCAGGTCCTTTAGCTGTGACTCCCGCAGCTGCACCAGCTCCTCCAGGTACCCCTGAACGAGGCCACTGTCATCAGTGTCCCACTGCCCCCTCCAAACGCCCCCCTCACATCTCCAGGGCCACCCAGGATGACAAGGAGAGGACTGGGTCACCCCAGCAGCGGCATGAATGGCTGTGGGTACCACCAGGCTGTGGGGATGCACTGAGGATGGTCTGTTCCAGAGCATCCCGGGGGATGGTGCCTGGACAGTTCCATCCTGGCTTCCAGTACCTTTTGGGCATAAACGATGCGAAATTTCTGCTCCATCTTGCGCCACTTATTGTACCAGCTGTCCTCATCAGTGACCAGGGGCAGGTAGGGGTGTTCAGGGGAGCTGTCCTCACTTGTGCTGCTTTCCACGCTGCCCCGCTCCTCCTCTTCGCTCAGGTAGTCATAGCTGAGGTGTTCAGGGACTCAGTGGGGACAGCACTGCAGGGTACCAGGGGAGAGGCAGTGGAGTCCCCACCTCAGAGAAGACACCCCAGCTCATACCTCTGTGTGAACTTCAGATAGGGTGTGTAGTCGATGACCACAGGTGTCTTACCATCCATCACCTCACCCTTCAGGCAGAAGCTGAGCGGCAGCAGGAGAAAGAGCCAAGTCAGAGCAGTAGTGAGGGGCTAGTGGCAGGCCCGTCGGGGAGGGGGACGGGGAAAGGGTGCCCGTGTTCCACCGTGCCACCTGCCCCTACCTGAAGTCAATGGCACTGAGCCCGATGAGCATCCCTGTGAGCACGATGGACTCCTCCCGCAGCATGATGGCCCCATCATCATAAAACCGCCTGTGGGGACACAGTTGCATGTGCACTCCCCAGCACTCCAAAACGCGCCACAGCCCCCGCATGCCCTCAGCGGTGCCAATCAGCTGTGCTGTGGGCCACTCACCTCGTGGTCCTCGTGTCCCGCAGCGCCATGGAGATGTACTCGGACATGCGCTTCTCCATCAGTGCCACGCGGATCCAGGCCCGGCCCTGCAAGGCATAGCCCCGCGGGGCTGCCCTGAGGACAGGGGCCACCATTGGCTGCTTGTCAGGTGCCACCCTCAGCTGCCACCTGCCATGCTCCCACCTACCCCAGGGTCACTGGGCACCAGCAGGCAAGCGGGGTTCCCACCCACAAGCTGCTTTTGGCCCCATTTTTCCCCCCACAGGGACTGATAGCTCCCATTTTGCCCCTCTAAGTCCTGTCAGGTGAGATGGGGATCAGAAGGGCAGGGTGGAGGGGATGGGAATGGGTGCAGAGAGAGGATGGAATGGGATGAGGAGGGGGATGAGGACAAGGATGGAGATAGGGATGGATCCATGTGCCAGGGACCAGGTGTGAATGGAAACGGGCAGGAATAGGCACAGGAATGAGGACAGGGATAGGAACTGGCACCTTCCTGACCTTGGCCCTGGAGGTGCTGATGTTCTCCATGTTCTCAATGCTGCTGACACAGTTGTTGGGGACCTTGCTGCAGGTCAGACGGATGTAGTCCCAAAACCCATGCTGTCCATCTGAGCTGAACCAGCTGATGGGGCCTGCAGGGACCAAGGGGCTGCAGTCAGGGGCCGCTGTGCCAGCAAACCCCATCCGCCTAGAAAGCCCCGAGCCAGAGCCTGTACATGTTCCCTGGTGCCAGCATGTGTGCCTGCCTCCCTACCCCACGGTGCAGCACAGGGACGGGCACAGGGACATGTCAGGAGCTGAACGGGGGCCTATTCCTGTGGGCCACCATTACCTTTAAAGCGGTGGCTGAGGATCTGCTCAAGGATTGCAGCAAAGTTAACAAACTCCTCAGAGGAATCATCAATGGCTTCTGCTGTGTATTTCTCCAGCAGGGTCTTCACCGAGAACCTGCTGGGGAGCACGGGCATCATGGGTGGGAGGCAACAGGCAGCCAGTACCCCATACCCAGCACACGTTAGATTTTAGCAATGGAGCAAAACACTTTTGCAGATGTTGGCTTTCGCACCCGGCAATGGGAAGAAGGCGGTGGGCTGGGCTGCAGCTCGCTCAGTCCTGTGCCCCCCCCCCCCCCCCCCCCCCCCGGGAAGCCCACCAGAGTGGCTGCCACTCCCCCGTGTGAATGTCCAGGAAGGGTGAACAAAGGCCCCCTTCCTCTCTGGCTGTGCGCGGGTGGTGATGGCTTTCCCTTCCACCCAGTCACTTGCGCTTGGCACAGAGATGCCAAAGACACGAAACCTGCTGGGCCCAGCAAGACAGTGGGGGCCAGGGCAGGTGTCTGCATGGGGAGGGAGAGAGGGATGGACTGCCCCATCTGTGGGTCACGGCCACATGTGGGGAAAGTGAGACTGAGGATCCCTATGACAGCAGATGGAATATGCCTCACTATGGCAGTGGGGTCTAGAGGAGTCTACAGTGGTAAGGAGACATCCTGGTGTCAGGGTGAGAGGTCTGGAGGTGCCCCATGCCATGACGAAGAGCCCTGGAGGTCCCCCAGACCCTAACAGCAGGACCTGGAGGTCCCTGGCACAGTGACTCCAAGCCTCAGTGCACCCAACATCCCTCCCCTGGCAGCCCTGGAGCAAGGCTCCTGTCAGGGGCCTGGCACAACCAGGGGCTGAAGGGGTGTCACCCCATCCCCACACTTGGGAGACCACCCAGCCCCGCCACCCCTGTCCCCACCAGCTCATCCCTGCAGCAGCTTCCCTTCCTTGCCCTGGTCCAGCTGGGGATTGCCATGACAGCCTTCACCCTCCGATTTCCCCCCCCCCAACTGCCTTCATCCCTCCATCCCCACCTCCGGAGCAGAGCGGTGTGAGGGGGGGGCCTTGACGTCACTTCCTCGGCCCCTCGCCTGCAGGGGGGTCCCTGGCCCACAGCCTCCAGGGACTCCACTGCCCCCAGCTCTACCCCCGTCCCGCATCCTCTGCCCCCCTGCACCACCACCTCCCAACGCCCAACCCGGCTGCCCCCGACATCCCCGGCACTGGCAGCCTCCATGTTATCGTTGTGTCCCTCATCCCCCTCCCCGCCCCTCCCGGACCCCCTCCGGCTCCCGCGCCCTCAGCCCGCCTGCGGCCCCGCGGCTCCTCATTTCCCGCATCCTCATTCTCCTCCCCACTTCCAAACCTGAATTCTCCCCCCCTCAAAAGCAACTGCAGCAACAACAAAAATTTCCCCCCCCCGAGGTAAAGGGGACGCAGTGGGGCATGGTATCAACCTCCTCATCTCCTCCCCCCGCAATCCCTCCCCCATCTCCTCCATCCGCCCCAGCGGTGGTCCTCTTCCCCTGCCCCCCGCGCTGTTGTGGGTGTCCCCCGTAGGCCAGCCGTCACCTGCAGACGGTGATGAGGTTCTTTCTCTCTACGGCGATGTTTCGGGAGGAAGCTTTCTTGGCGGAGGGCCCCAGAGCCATGGCAGCCTGCACGCAGGTCGCTACCATCCAGAGCAGGGCGAGCCGGCAAGGCCACGGCCACGGGCGATGCCCCTTCTCCCGTGGGTGCCCCCCCGCTCCACGGCTCCCCGCACCGCGCAGGCTTTGCTCCACCGCCCCTTGCTCCGCCCCACCCCCAACCCCACCCCAAAGGGATGCGCAGCCTGGTGCTCTCCCTGCCCCCGGCCCCCCAAATCTCTCTCCTGGGGAGGGAGGGGATGGAGGGAAGAAAGGGGGGGGGGGGGAGCAGCGGTCCCCGGGGGAGGCCTCTCCTCCCTGCAGAGCTCAGCTTCCTTCGTCCTGACGTGCCACCAGTGGAAACCCCCATGGGCAGAGCCACGGCTGGGAGGGGAGACAGGCTCCAGCCGAACCCCGGGCAGCCCCTGGGGTAATTAGGGAAGCCCCTCCCCCTCCCTCCCTGAGCTGAGCTCGGTGTCGTGGTTTGGCCCAGCTAGCACAGCAGCACCACGACAGTCTCTCGCACGGTGCCCCCATTCACCCCCACCGTCGTTAGGATGGCCGAGGCCCCAGCAAAATGGGAGTAAAAAGATAAGCAAGGTTGTTGTGGATTGAGACAAGGGCAGGGAGGGCTCGCTGCCAATTATGGTTCTGGGCAAAACAGACTCCAGTACTCGACTTAGAGAGGAAAGTAGGAAAGTTTATTCTGCTACCTACAAGAAACAGAACAGAACAAAAAGCAAAGAAGGGAGTAGGATGATTGAGAAAATTACAACCAGCACTTTAAGATCTCCCTCCCCCCTCCCTCCTTTCTTCCCTTTCTTCAGCTCACTGCTCCCGATATCTCTACCTCCTCCCCCCTCAACGGCTCAGGGGGGCAGGGAGTGGGGAATGTGGTCAGTCTCTCACAGATGGGCTCTGCCGCTTCTGTCTTCTCAGATGAGGACGACTCCTGGCATTCTTCCCCTGCTCCAACACGGGGTTCCTCCCCCGGAACACAGTCCTTAAACTTCTCTGGTGTGGGTTGTTCCCAGCAGCTGCGGCTTCTGCCGATACAGGTTCCCTCACACGGGACACAGACCTTGGTGAATATCTCTGGTGTGGATTCTTCACCACGGTTGCAGTTACAGGGTCCCTCTCTCGGGACAAGGCCTCTTCTGGGCATAAGTTTAATGAGCTGCTTTGTCGTGGGTTCCTCCCCACAGTTACAGCTGTGGATATTGGGTCCCTTCCTCAGGACACGGCCTGCTCCGGCCATAGTGATAAAGGGTCCCTCCTTCGGGACACGACCTCTTCTGGCCAAAGTTTTAAAGAAGAAAATCACTGCCCCTGGCTCGGAGTCTGCAGTGAAGTGGTTGGGTCCCCCCCACGGGACAAGGCCTCCTCCGGCCATAGTCACTGTCCCTGGCTCGGGGCCTTTAATGAAGTGAATCGCTGCCCCTGGTCTGGGGCCAGCTTTAGCAAAATGAGTCTCTGCCCCTGATATGGGCTCATTATCAAAATGAGTCTCTACCGCTGATGCAGGGTCTTTAAAGAAATGAAAATAAATCTCAGCTTCACCAGTTCTCTCCATAGAATGCAGGGGAGTCTCTGCTCCAGCACACCTCCTCCTCTCTTTCATCACTGACCTTGGAGTCCGCATGGTTGTTTCTCTCACTGTTCCTACTCCTTGCATCACCACCAGCCAGAAGAAGAAGAAGGGGCAGAAGAAGAAAAAGATGGAGGAAGAAACCTCCTCTTCTGACTTCTTAAAAAGTGATCGTGGAGGTGTCTAATTGGCTCAGCCCCAGAAGTGGGTCTGGCTCAGAGCTGGGGAGAGTTGCGAGCAACTTCTTACAGGAGCCATCTTTACAGCCCCTTCCCCCTTACCAGAAAAGGCTGTCATGTCAAACCATGACACTCAGTTGCCCCCATTCTTGCCCCAGGTCCTTACTTTGGGGGGTGCTGAGCATCATTCACTTGGAGTCTGTGGGATTCGTGGGACCCCTTGAGCAGGGGAGGTGGGGGGGAGCCCCCGGGGAGCTCGCTGTGCCTGGAGGGGAGCCCTGCAATGCTCCCAGCACCTTGCTTTTGCACCATGCCTCAGTTTCCCCATCGATGTGACAGGGAAATTTGGTAAGGGGTGAATACCACAGGCACCCACATCCCCCCCACAGCATCCACATAAATCAGAGTCACCCTGAGAAGAGAGAGAATCCCCCAGCCACAACCTGTGGGGACATGTCCCCTCTCTCTGTGCCCCCTGGGGTGCCCCATGCCCTCCTCTGCCCCTGCAAAGGGGACTCAGCCATTTGGGGGGCAGCAGGTTGCCCTGGGGAGGAGGAATGCTCAAAATGCCCAAGGCTGCTGCAGGAGGGGAACCCCTGGCAGCACCCAGATAATGCTAGGGGCCCTTATCTGAGCACCCAGCCCCACAGCTATGATGTCTCCTGGCCCTTCAGTGGATGCCACCGCATCCCTAATGCGTGGAATGGAGTGACAGCCCACAGCCTCCAGCCTGGATGGTCTCCCTAGATGTATCTGGGGCAAGGTGTCAGCAGCATCCTGACCCCACAGCTGGCACATGAGCTATGTGCTCATGGGTATGTTTGAGCAGTGGTCTCTTTCCCTACACCCTGGGAACTGGGGCTGGGGCCAGGAGCCTTTTAGGAAGGTTGCAAATGTAGAGGCACACACATGTGTACATGTATATACACATGTGTGTGCACATGCCTGTGCATATGTGTGCAAATACACTCATGCACACTTGACCATGCACGTGCACACACTCCTATACACAAACATGCACACACGTATACACAGATATGCTCTCTCTCACACACCCATGTGTACACAGACATGCACTCACTCATACACACACATACACATGTGTACACATCCATCTCACCCTGCACCAATGCAGCATTGCCTGTCCCAGCACCTCTTCACAGGGCACCCTGAGGATGGTGATCCCTTGTAGACAGACAGGAACCTGGCTATGTCCCCCATCCCTGCCTCCTCCCCCAGGGGAACCTCTCCAGGAACCCCTTTTGCAGGGTCAGGGCAGTGGATGCAAGGCTGAGATGCACAGGGGATGCTTTGGTGCCTGCATATCGCTGCCTGCTCACTCGCTGCATTTCTTGCACCTTTTTTGACTCTTCCTATCCTCAGCCCTGGCTGCTGCTCTCTGCGCCCCGTGACCCCACATCCCTTGTCCTCACATTCCATTTTTTTCCAGTGCCCTGTAATCCCATGTCCTCATGTCTCTATGTCCCGTGCCCTCATGTTGCCATGCCCCAATGTCCCTATGCTTCCATGCCCACCTATTCCTGTGCCCCCACGTCCCTGTGTTCCCTCGTCAGTGTCCCTGTGCTTCAGTGCCTCTATCCTATTCCCTTTATCCCCTCACATCTCCATGCCTCTGTGTCACCTTGTCTCAATATCCTAATGCCCCCATGTTTTAACATCCCCATATCTCCGTGCTGTCATGTTCTCGTGTCCCTGTGCCCCATGTCCCTGTGCCTGACTCCCTGTGATCCCATCCTGTCCTCCTCCCCCCAGGCTGTGTAGCCTTCCTGGAGCAGTCAACATTGGTCTTTGTGCGCCTGAAGGACGCAGTGACACTGGATGCCATCCTCGATGTGTCCCTACCCGTCCGCTTCCTCCTTGTGGTCCTGGGCCCTGACACCCCCCACATCAGCTACCATAAGATGAGCCGTGCTGTTGCCACCATGATGTCTGAGAGGGTAGGGCTTGCCTGCCATTGCCATTGCTACTGTCACTGCCACCGCCACCAGCACTGCCATCTAGGGTGCCAGCCCCCCTGAGAACCCTACAGTCCCCAGCTCTGTGGCTACATCTTCTTATAGGGCCTGTCCACCTGTGCCACGTCCTTCTCTGTGCTCGTGTCCCTGTGTCTGCATGACACTGTCCCCCCCTTGTCCCCACACACCTGAGTCCTCATTCCTCTGAGTATCCATGTCCCCATGCATGCTGTCCCCACATCCCCATCTCCACATGTATCCCTGTCCCTACACTTCTTTGTCCCTGTAGCCTCATGCTCCCATGACCCCATGCACCTGTGTCTCCATGTACCCATGGCCTTGAGGTCAAATATCCCCTTGTCTCCATGTGGCTGATCAAATATGTTGCCATGCTCCTGTGGTCCTATGTCTCCCATGTCCTCCCCATGTCCTCATGCCCCTGTGGTCTCATGCCCCCTCTCATCCTCATGTCCCCATGATGCTCTATCCCTGTGGGGATGCTCAGGGGCCAGATACCCAATGCTGGAGATGGCTGAGTGCCTGTGCCCGGGGCCCCTCTACAGGTCTTTTGCCAGGATGCCTACCTGGCTGAGGGCTGCCAGGACTTGCTGTGGGGGGTGGAGGTCAGCATCGTCCTGCCACCCACCGAGACCCCCAACGAGCAGTTCCTGCTGCAGCACAAGCTACTCTGTTGCCGCGACCAGCCCCCTGAGCAGGCATCAAGCGAGGGCTTCCTCAAAGACCTGGGTACAATGGGGACCACCCCAGGCTCCCCTGTCCCTGTGGCTGGCAGGACCCCCTCCTTGCATGCAGAGTCCCCCAATGGCTGCCTGCTCGTGTCCCCAGGGCTGGAGGAGCCAGCGCCAGAGGATGACGACCCCCTGCGCAGGATGGGGCAACCTTTTGGGGGGCTGGTGCAAGACATCTGCTGCTGCTACCCCAAATATCTCAGCGACATCAAGGACGTCTTCAGTCCCCAGTGCCTGGCCGCTGTCATCTTCATCTACTTCACTGCGCTGTCACCTGCTGTCACCTTTGGAGGATTGCTGAGTAATGGGGGGGACAGACTGAGGATACATCGGGGGCTGGGGATGTCCCCTAGCTGGGCATGGGGCTGAGGGAGCAGGCTGCCACTGCCTGCAGCACCAACCCCTGGAGATGCTCCTGGGGGGGTTATTGCACCCCCTAATCTCGGTGACGAGGAGTGTGGGATGGGGGAGATGCAGCACTGTTCTCCCCCAGCACTCACTGGCTCTGTTGCCCCCTAGGTGAGAAGACCAAGGGCATGATGGGGGTGTTGGAGCTGCTCATCTCTACCTGCGTGCAGTGTGTCCTCTTCAGCATCCTCAGCGCCCAGACCCTTCTTGTCATCGGCTTCTCAGGGCCCCTCCTTGTCTTTGAGGAAGCCTTCTACTCAATGGGTGCCACCCTGTGCTCCTGGGTGCCCCCTGCCCATGGTCCTCACAGCGGGTTCATGTTGTCTCTCCCAGCCCTGACAGAGGTACAGGGTGCTACCACGTGGGTGATGGCTCTGGTGGGATGGCACATAGGTGATGCTGCACAGGTGAGGTCATGTGGGTGTGGCACATGAGTGATATCATGCAAGTAGAGTCATCCAGGTTTTGGTACAGGGGTGAGACATGGTGCATGATGCCCCATGGGTGATGCCAAATAGCTGACACCACATGGGTGACACCATGAGGGTGATGCCAGGCAGGTGCTGCCATCAGGGTGCTTCCAGGTGGGCGATCCCATGGGGTTCCTGCCACAACGAGATGCCACTATCCCCATCCCTGCACCCCCCAGCCCCTGAGCAGGTGTTGCAGGGCCACCATGAGACCCTGGGGCCCAGCCAGCCTGGGTGCCCATGCTGGGAGCTCCAGGAGACTGACGGGGCTGTGCCCTCTGTCTCCCCAGTTCTGCAATGTCAATGGTGTGGAGTACATCATGGGCCGGGTCTGGATCGGCTTCTGGATGATCCTGATGGTGCTGGTGGTGGTGGCCTGTGAGGGCAGCTTCCTGGTGCGCTACGTGTCCCGCTACACCCAGGAGATCTTCTCCTTCCTCATCTCCCTCATCTTCATCTACGAGACCTTCTTCACAGAAGGGGGAAGGGGAGGGCGGGGCTGCAGGCTGTGCTCAGCAACCAGGTTTCCATAGAAATAGTGAGAGCTGGACGAGTGATGCAGGCAAGGAACAGAGACCATCTTGTAGCATTTTTCTGCCTCTCCCCAGGTGTTTCCTAGCTATTGAGTCTCTCTGCAGGAGATTTGGGGGCAGGGAGATGAAGCCCAGGCAGATGTCCCACCTGGGATGCAGCAAATATGGTCCTTGCACAGAAACTTCCTGGAGAGCCACAAATTCTTCCCCTATCCCCTGTCTCAGACCCTTCCTGGCTGGCCAGTAGCAATGGAGTAGTGTCACCCCACATACTGGGTACCCAGAGGGATGTCAGTGGTGCCAGAGATGTGACAGGCCCCATCACACCCTAGATCCCCATTGCACCAAGGTGCCCCTGTGCACCCCTCTATGAGCTGGGCATGTGAGAAACAAAACAAGTTTTCTCGCAACTCAGGTCAGACTCTGCCATGAAGCACTTTTATTAAGCGTTCTTGCAAGAGCAGGTGTCCTAGCTAGCAGGCACACCTGATAGATACAGTATTTGGCTTTTTATTCCCTCCCTTGTTTCCCCATTGATTAGGTACTCCAAGATTTACAACTTCTCGAGGCGTCTAAAAATCCTCTGCAGAGGATGTCTGGTTTTTGTATCCTATCATAGATTCCCCCCACAGTCCTAAGATTTAAACTCTAATTAACACTTCAAACAAACAGATGTTAGTTGCTACACAGAACCAGATAACAGTCCCAGGGCCAATTCACTGATTTACACTACACAGAAACGGACAAGGCCAGTTCTCTGATTAATACTATACAGAAACAGATAACAGAAAAAAACCCCAATTCTTTGTCTTCATTTCTTTTCTAATTCTGTAAAAACAACATCAGCATTTCTCACAGGCACAACCCCCAATGTCCTGGGGGACACATGATCTGCAGAGGAGTCACATTAATCTGTCCCAAACCTGCCTGGACATGTTCCTGTGTGATCTGATCTAGGTGGACCTGCTTTAGCAGGGAGATTGGTCTAGATGATCTTTAGAGGCCCCTTCCAACCCCCACCATTCTGTTATTCTGTGATTCTGTCTCTGCCATGCCACCCAGCCCCTGCTCCAGCCCTGTTTCCAAAGGAGCATGGAGAAAAACAAGCCTAAAAATAACCTCCTGCTCACCGTATGGCAAATTCCCAGCCATACCAGCCATCCTGGCACACATCCTGCAGCCCTGTACCCGCCGGGATGGTGCTGTGGGGCTCCCAGCAGGGCAGGAGGGGTGCAGGGGGATTCTCCCATCCCCATCCACTAGCAGGGATCCCCTTCTTTCTGACCCTCTCCCCTTTCCCCCCTCCCAGATCTTCAAGGATCACCCGCTAAAGCGGCAGTACAATGTGCAGGCCATAGTGGATCCCAAGGTGCTGGAGCTGAACACGGTGCTGCTTTCCCTCGTCCTCATGGCTGGCACATTCTTCCTGGCATTCTTCCTCCGCAAGTTTAAGAACAGCGCTTTCCTGCCTGGCAAGGTGAGGACAAGGGGGGCACGATGGCATCCCCCCCCCACTGGACCTGGGGGCAGAACCAGGGGCAAAGCAGGAGCCCGGTGGGTGCAGTTTTCTGCAAGGGGCTGGCTGAGACCACACAAACTCATTGTATGCTCCTATAGATGTCTTTGCTAGAGCTCACTGCTGGCAGGGACATGGCAGTGGGGAACCCCTTGGCTGGGTAGGGACATTGGCAGGTTTAACATGGTCATGCTGTCCCCACAGGCCCGACGCTTGATCAGGGACTTTGGGGTGCCCATTTCCATCTTCATCATGGCGCTGATTGACTTCTTCATCAAGGACACATACACGCAGGTCCGGGAGCAGTGGGAGGGCAGGGCTGGGCAGGGGGAAAGGGTGTCCCCAGCAAGGGGACAGGAAACTGGATGCTCATCCCTGGGCCTCATCCCTGTCCTTTCACTCCCCTGTCTGCTCCCATCCAGAAACTGAATGTCCCCAAAGGGCTGGAGGTCACCAATTCATCCACCCGTGGCTGGTTTATCAGCCCCATGGGGAAAAACAACAGCTTCCCTCCCTGGATGATGTTTGCCTCTGTGGTGCCAGCCATCGTGGTCTTTATCCTCATCTTCCTCGAGACACAGATCACCATGTGAGGACCAGGGGCATTCAGGGAGGGAGGGGAGGGCTGTGAGGTGCCCAGTGGGACAGAGATGGAAGGGAACCTCTCACCGCTCTTTCCCCTCTCACTGGCAGAGTCATCGTCAGCAAGCCTGAGAGGAAGCTGGTAAAGTGCTCTGGCTTCCACCTGGACCTGCTGCTGATTGTGGCCATGGGGGGACTGGACACCCTCTTCGGCATGCCCTGGCTCAGTGCCACCACACTCCACACTATCACCCACGCCAACGCCCTCAACCATCATGGCCAAGACCTCTGCTCCCAACAAGAAGTTCCAGATCCTGGAGGTCAAGGAGCAGCGCCTCAGTGGCTTGTTGGTGGTCGTGCTCATTGGTGAGCTGGGGAGGTGCCTACTGCCCCAGGCAGCAAGGGCTGGGTGTCCCCAGCAGCTCTCCACAACCTCTCCTTCTCCACTGCAGGCACTCATGGAGCCCATCCTAAAGTACATCCTATTGGCTGTGCTCTTTGGCATCTTCCTCTACATGGGTGTCACTTCCCTCTTTGGCATTCAACTCTTTGACCGCATCCTGCTCTTGCTGATGCCACCCAAGTACCACCCTAATGAGTCCTACGTCACCCGAGTGAGTGAGCCTCTGGGTGGCTGTGGGCTTGGGAGTGTCCTGGGCTGCCTACAATTGCTTCGAGCACCCCAAAGAGCCTCCTCCTTCAGTGCTGGCTTTTGCTGGGCTCTTTGAGGCACTGTTCCCATCCCCTCAGCACCCAGCACCCTGGGAAGAGTGAGGGGTACTGGACCCACCACCCTGACCCTGCCGGGCTCCTCATCTCACTTGGCGGATGCATCTCTTCACCTTCACTCAAATTGTCGTCCTAGTGCTACTGTGGGTGGTGAAGTCCACCCCAGCCTCGCTGGCACTGCCCTTTGTCCTCATCCTCACTGTAGTCCTGTGACGCTTCCTACTGCCCAAGATCTTCAGGGACGTCGAGCTCAAATGTGTACGTAGCCCTGGCACTGGCTGTGAGCCACCGTGGTGCTGTTGCAGACCCTGTGTCTATTCTCATCCCTGTCCCTTTCCTCATCCCCTTCTGTGTCTCCATCCTTGTTCCCATTCCCATCTCTGTCCCTGTCTCCATTGTCATCCTTGTTTCTGCCCTGTCCCCACTCATCCCTAACTCCTCTTCCTATACCCAGCCCTGTCTCCATCCCCATCACTGTCCAAGTCCTCAGTCCTGTCCCCATTCCTGACCCCTCCCCATCCTCACCCTGTCCCCATCCTATCCCCTCCCTGTCCTCATTCCCATCCCTGTCTCCATTCCTGTCCCCATCCCTATCCCTGACCTCATCTTCACCCCTGTCCCTGTTCTCATCCCACCTAACAACCTCTCCTGTACCCTCAGCTGGACGCCAACAATGCCATGGTGACCTTCGAAGAGGCAGAGGGCACAGACATGTACAATGAGGTGCAGATGCCCAGCTAAGGGCTGGCTACCACTGGGCTCCCCCAGGATGGCCCCATGCCCCCTGGCCCCCCCACTCCTCCCTGCTTACAGTTCTACTGCTGCTGTCCCAGGGTCACTGGTCAATGGAGAACTCGGGGACACAGTCCCCACCTGCACACACTGTGAATTGAGCCACTTTTTCTTTTCTTGACTTTTTTTAGGGTTTTTTTTATACATATTTTGAATGGTGTTATTTCATCACACTGCTACCTGCTAGGGAAGAGGCTGGCTGGGCTGGGGGCCGGGGGTCTTATGGCAGGGCAGGATGGCCTGTGCCCCATGTCACCGTTCTGTCTCCAAGGCTATCCTGGGGCCCAGCACCAATAACAGGGAGGAGCTGGAGGAAGATGCTGGGGCCTGGAAAAAGGCAGGGATGGGGTGATATGGCGGGGATGGAGACGCAGCAGGACGGGGTCTCTCCGACTCCCTCCAGCCCTGCCAACTCCCCCAGGGACCCCCCCCTCCCACCTGGTCCCTCTTCACCAGATCAACTTTCAGTGCTAATGAGCCCAAACAGGGATCCTTTGCCCCACAGAGCCCTTTTTTCCCCCTTTTCTCCATCATTTGCTCCAGTGACAGCATCCCAGATGCTCCACTGCACTAGTGGCTGTTTGCAGCATCTCCTGTGGTTGGGATGTAAATAGTCCAGAGAAAGGGTTTATATATTTGCAATGAAAATAATAATGATAAAAACACTGGGGAAAAAAAATAAAAATAGGCTTATACAGGTAGAATTCACTCAGAAGCAAATCAAAATAATAATAATAATAAAAACAAGGATGAAAAAGCACCTTAAAAAAGACAAAAAAATCAGAAAAAAACACACCAAAAAAAGCATCTGCAAGGAGTGATCTGTATATTTGATGCTAGTGGTTGGGGGAGTTTGTAATTAATTTCTAAAGACTGGCTGTGCTCCCATGCACAGCAGGGGCCATGTGAGTGTGTGTGTGTATATATTAGAGAGAAGCTATATAAAAAGTTACAGTTTTCTAGAAAGGCTTATTTTAAAGGATCCCGGTCAGGGCCTAAACTCTACAGACTAGTCTGGTATCATCATTCCACTGATGAATTAGTGTTCGTATCATCTTCATTTTTTTTAGCGTTTCAGTTAATTCTGCATAGTTTTCTTCCCTTGCTTGCTGACTGCATCTTGCCCCATTTCTTCCAGGATAGCTCCCGAATTGGCTGAGTACCTGCCAGGGTTGATCCTGCCCTGGGCCAGATCCAGCCAGGGTGCAGCACACTCCATCGGGCTGTGAATTTGCTCCTTTTGGCATAAATCAGAGAAGAGAAGATCCTAAAATCATCATGGGGGAGAGCAGGGGAGGGGCAGCTGTGCCCAGAGTTGTGCCACTTCCTGTTTGGGTTGGTTTAGTTTTACTAATTAAGTGTCTGAAATAAACAATGTTGCGAGCTTTGGGGTTGGGCTTTTTGCCTTCCCTCCTCACTCGCCTTTGTATCAGGTTTTAATAAAGAAATTAATAAGATCAGAGAGGAAATGGGGTTTTTCTTTCCAGTTGGCCATTTGCTGAGGTGTCACGTCATTTAATTGCATCCCCCATCCCCACTCCACAAAGTGCAGCAGCATCCTTTGGTAGTGGCTACCCACTGCCCCAGGACGCTCAGTGCAGCTGTACCAAGATGCTTTCCACGGCATCCCGGGGTGCTCACTGCAGCCATCTCAGGGTGCTCCCCACAGCCATCCTGGGATGCTCAGCCCCCCCTGCACCCCTTATTGCTGAGGGCCAATCAGCCATGGTTGTTCCCACGCCAGGGGGAGACACACTGAGCTGCCTGCCCAGGGATGATGTTATAACGTACCCCAGAGTAGATCCTAGCACCTCACTCCAAACCATGCTGCCACTGAATTGACCCTGATTACCCATAATCTCATTAACAAGAATAATCAGTAGCACTGCTGCCCCCATGGAAGGCACCTGCCCATGGTCCAGCTCTGTAAATAGGGCCATAGGAAGAAGTGTGCACACTTGCCCTGAGCCTTTCTATGGAGCAGGCATTGAGCTTGGCATCTGCAACTGCTCCTGACTGTGACCCCAAGGGCTGTCTGTGGGGCTAGGATAAATCCCATCATGGGCACTGGTTCTGTTTGAGCCTGGCGCAGCTGCTGGCCCTCTTTTCCTGAGGTCAGAGGTACATGGATGGTATTTTTCAGCCCAAGGCCTGCCAATCTGGCAGCTGCCTATCCTTCTGCTGGCCTCAGGCAGGCAGGCTGGCCACACCAAAGGCCATCAAGAGGGCTCCTCAGACTGCTGCTGCTGCCGCCTGGACCCGCTGCTGCAATGCCCAGTGCAGCCGCACTGGAGGAAGGCATCTGCCTGCACCCCGTCCTTGCTTTCTACTCTGGGAAGAGCTTTTTATTCTGCTGGAGATCTCAGCAAGGTTACTGCCACAAGATCCATCCTGGTTTAGGGGGCAGGATTTAGGTCAGGCTCTCATTTGAGCTTGACTTAGCCCAGAAAAAAATGATTTGTTGTGGGGATGGGCAGTGATGGCTCCTGGCAGGCTGTGAATTGCAGGGGGAAAAATAAAAATTCCAATTAACAGGTTTGCTAATGAAGAGCAGGAGGCACATTGCTGGAGAGCTGGGTCATGCCCCTTGCCATCACCCCTGGAAGGGGACAGCCCTGGTGCTGGTGGGCTACATGGTGCCCAACGTGGGGCACTCACTGGGTGTTACCGGGTAAAGAGCCTGCCTGCGGGGAGCTGAGACTTGAAAATCCGGAGGCAGAGGCAGACGTTGGAGGAAGCCTGCCGGATCCCAAGCAGAGGTTGCTGTACCCGGGGGAGTGGCTACAGGTTGCGGTGAGACGAGGAGCCGGCAACATGGAAAAGGAGGTAGCACTCTCACTTTTACATCGCTTTTTAGAAAAGCGGGGGGTGGACTTTAAATTGACCGATTTATCTGGTCTACTTGTACATGGTAATTGCAAAGGCTTTTTTAAAGACTCTGAGAAATATTTTGATGAGGAGGAGTGGAGAGCATATGGGACTTGTCTTTGGGACTTGGTTATAGACGAAGACAAAACTGCTCGGAAACTGATAAAACCGTGGAGAGAGGTCATTAACTGTCTGAAGATGGAAAAGGATTTGGCCGCTGCTGTAACTCAGCGGCTTGATATGCCCGAGACTGTAGCTGAGCCAACAGCTGGACTGTATGGTATCGGGACTAATTATGTCTCACCTCCCTTTTCTGGTGAGGGGCGAGAAATTGGAAACCTTCTCTGGGAAGCCACTATTAGTGGTGATAAGGACAATAGTAAGATCAGTAAAGATTTAGGTCTCGTTTGGAGAGACGTGATAAATACTTTAAAAGAAATGCAAGCAGAACAGCGTGTGGCCATGGCTGCAGCCCAGGCGTTGACCGTTGCGCCGAGGCCGAAGGAGACAGACAGGGGAACGGACAGGCTCCTGCAGGAAGTATTAAAGAAACTGGAGCGACAAGAGAGCATGGAGACACAGCCAGTCGCCACTGAAAGCCAGCCCGGTGCCGCCCGTCGCTGAGCGGGGCGTGCTGCGAGGAAAAAAAACAAAAAAAGTTCTCCTCTACACAAGAGTTTTTGCAAAGTCAGAGAGGCGAAGGGGCTTCGGAGCAGAGCCCCCGCGGGAGAGCTGCTTCCCATTCGAGCCCAGCCCGCCGAGTTACCCCTGGGACGACTTGCAGGGGAATGCCAAGTGGGCGGAGTCGGGCGGGGGTGCAGCGCAGGACGATCAGAGGAGTGGGGGAGCGCGACCCCGTGTTAGACTGGGCACCATCGGGCACGCGAGGGAAGAAAAAGAAAACACGAGAGAGAGTAATACCGACTGCGCCGCCGGCGCCGGGGACGGCACGGAGTGAGCCAGACCCCCCCGCCCCTTCCATCCGCAGCCGCCGCCGCGCAGCCGCTTCCCGCGCCCGGTCGGTGTCTCCGGTGCCCCCCCACACACACCGCGCGCCGACACCGCCGGCCCCAGTCCTCACGGACCGCTGGGCTCGTCCTTTCCATCCTCAATCCCTTGCCTCAAAGAGTGTAAAAACTGTTGGTCGTGATGTTATGCATTTTGCTGTAAATGTGATGATGAATAGTGGTTTTCTTACAGTGGAAACTTTCTAAGGTGTTTTAGGTGTCAGGAATGGAACTTGGAAGAACAGAACATTTTGACATTGAGAAGCTAAAAGGTGGTTTGTGTTTTAGACTCATTGGTGAAGGATTTTTTTTTTTTTTTTTTTGATATGTGCCTATAGCGAGAAGAGATCTGGAATGGATCATAGCAACATCGGAGCCTCTACAGCTTAGCTTATTGTCATCTGCCCAAAAGATAAACATACAGTCACTAGAATCTAAGGTGTTGGCGTGTATGACACAACAACAGTGGATTATTCGTCCTAAGCTAAGTGAGCAACCTTTGTCAAATGCCGTTACAGCATATACAGATGCAGGAAAGAAATCTCAATGGGCTGTAATAGTCTGGGAAGAGGCAGGACAATGGAAACACCAGCTATTACATGCCACGGAAATGGACTCTTTACAGGCTTTAGAACTTTTTGCGGTTGTTCGGGCCCTTGAAATGTGGTGGTGTAAACCGTTGAATATTGTAACTGACTCTTTTTATGTTGCAGGAATTGCTCAGCGAATAGAAGATGCTCGCATTAAAGATGTGCGCAATCGACACCTTTTTGACCTGCTTAGAGCCATGCAGGCTGCTATCCGGCAGCGCACATCTCCATATTGTGTGATACACATCAGAAGTCATAAGTATGACATTGGTTTAGGAGCAGGAAATGCTAGAGCAGACAAGCTGGTAGCTTTGGGAGTGCCTGTAAATAAATTCAATCAGGCAAGAGAAGCCCATGCCACCTTTCATCAAAATGCCAGAGGCCTAAAGAGAAGTTTTGACCTCTCAATAGAGGATGCTCAAGCGATAGTGATGGCTTGCCCGCAGTGTAGCCACTATGGCCCAGGGTTAGGTCTGGGAGTCAACCCCAGGGGTCTGGGACCATTAGAATTGTGGCAGATGGACGTCACTCACATTTCTGAATTTGGAAGGCTTAAATATGTTCATGCAACTGTGGATACATTCAGTAAGTATATATGGGCAACGGCTCAAGCAGGAGAAAGGGTAATGCATGTAATCCGACATACCACTGCATGTTTTGCTGTTATGGGGGTGCCAAGCACCATTAAGACTGATAACGGCCCTGCATATGTTAGTCAACGGGTGAGACAGTTTTTCCAAACCTGGGGAGTGAAACACATTACAGGGGTACCACACTCACCGACAGGACAGGCTATAGTGGAACGAACTCATCAAGTGTTAAAATCATATTTAAGCAAGATTTCTGACATACAGGACCCACAGGAACGGTTGTCTAAGGTATTGTTTACTATAAATCATTTATGTATCTTTGGGGAGGAGAAAGAACCTCCAGCTCGACTACATCAAGGAATGGTGGAAACATCGAAAAGACCGCCGGCAATGTGGGTAACTTACAGAGATCCACGAACAGGTATATGGCAGGGCCCAGCTAAAGTGCAGTATTTAGGCAGGGGTTATATGTCTGTGCTTACATCTACAGGTCCAATATGGGTTCCTGCAAAATGGACTAGAGTGGCTGTTACTCCTAATAATCCTGATGGTGACAGTTCACACATCGCCATTGAATCAAGTGAATCCACGTCAGAACATGTGGGTCACCTGGGCGAATCAGACAGGCCAAGTTGACTTTTGTCTGAGTCTTCAGTCGGTGAGTGATACATTCCACACCTGCCTGGTTGGGATACCAGATTTTGATCCTAGTGATTTCCAGAAATATGTCAGCGGGAGCGCCTCCTGTTCCAGCAAAGTGACATTGGACTGTGCCACGGACTTGTTAAGTCGGCTCAAAGTCCCTCTTCCCTGGGACCCACAAGAGTTGGAGTTGCTGGGAAGTCAAGCAATCGGAAACATAACGAATGGGAGTTGGACTTATACTTGTTTTAGCTTTGGGACTAAATATCAAGGACTAAGAGGAATGGAACAATATAAATATATGGTTAAGCAGTGGACTGATGTTTCCCCCGAGGGCGCATATAGTCAATTTGTAGATCCAAAAGGAGGATATTGTGAATTGGCCATAGGACAATTTGGTGGGACTTGGATGGCCAATTTATCTGGGTTGATATATGGGGGGAGTAACACTGATTGGGAATGCGGGACCCCTCAGGGGCCTACTCTGTGGAGCAATGGGTCTGCTAAAGCCCTTCCTAATAACATCTTCTTAATATGTGGGGATCGAGCATGGCAGGGAATCCCAGCTAACCCAATTGGGGGGCCATGTTATTTAGGGAAATTGACTTTGTTTGCTCCTCGACAACAGGAATGGTTAAAAATTACCAAGTTGCGGAAAACAAGAGACACCCACAACTTAAAAGGAGATTGTGATGGTAAAGTACAATTGTGGTCCATTACAGTGAATGTATTTGCTTCAGCATTTGTACCTGGGTTGGCTGCAGCCCAGGCCTTACAGCAGTTAGAAAAATTAGTGTGTTGGTCGGAGCAGCAAGCTAATGTTACTACTGATGTTATAGAAAAATTGCTAGCAGACCAGAAAAGCCTTAGACATGCCTTATTACAAGATCATGCAGCTATCGATTTTTTGCTATTGGCACAAGGACACGGATGTCAAGACTTTGAAGGCATGTGTTGTTTTAATCTTTCTGATCATAGTGAATCTATTCACAAAGCTTTGGCATATTTAAAGGTTCATGCTAAGAACATTACGGTGGGTTATAACCCTTTTGATAATTGGCTTCAATCAGCTTTTGGGGGGTTGTCACCTTGGTTGACTATGTTAATCAAAGAAGGGTTAAGATGGATATTGATTATTATGCTTTTGCTTATAATGTTTAAGATAGTATATAGTTGTATTATGAAGGCAGTGCATAAATTGACTGACTCAGTCTTGATTGTGCAAAAACAAAACGGGGGAATTGTGGAGAAAAAATGAGGGAGCATGGACATGGACCCCAGGGTATAATGTTAGGCCTGTTGGGGCAAGGCAGCCTGAGCTCTAGTTATATGAATTTAATGCACAATCAAGACCAGAGTCAGAGCCATGGTTAAAGCAGTTGCTGTCACGTAGACAGCAGGCCGCATTCTGTTCCCTCAAGGTCGGACTGTTTTCGGCTAAAGGTGGTAGACAACTTCAAGGAAAAACAAGATGGGAAAATGTGAGGGAGCTTGCTTATCGCAGAAACCGCAAGTAGGATGAACATGAAAATGTAACCTATTAGCTGCTGTTGCTGAGCTAGCTTTGAAGCTGCTGTGTATATAAGAGATTGCTTTCAATAATGAAGACTTCTGCTATCACTCACATTGAGTAGGACTGGATTTCTTCCCACCTAGTTGAGAATCGGACCCTGGGTTGATCGCCGCATGAAGTAGGCTTAGAGCTGGTTTTTAGACTTCGAGTCTGGTTTTGTTTTTAGGCTTCGAGCCTGGTTTTTAGACTTCGAGTCTGGTTTTGTTTTTTAAGCTTCGAGCCTGGTTTTTTAGGCCAAGAGCCAAAAAATGCCCACAGTGTCATGGAGTGCCCTCACCTGTGCTGCCTGTTCCTCTGCTGATGCATGCCTGCAACAGCCCTGGAACAGGATCAGTCTGCTTTACTGGTTGTGCACTGAACAAGTGAAAGCATAAAAAAACCCCTCCAAAACCAAAAGGCTGCAGTTGTGCCGCCTTACTGCATCTTTATTTGCAAAAAAATACTAATCTATGCCAATAACAGCAATTATAAAATTCCCTTGGTAAGAGGCAAATCCTGAGGAGGGCAAAGAGCAAGGGGGAAGGAGTGCTGGGGGTGTGCATTTGAGGGGTCCCTATTTTTGACCCCCTGCTATGGGGTTTGTGGATGATTTCCAGGGCTCCTGTGTCCCTTCTCAGTGGCAAAAGCCACACAACAACATTGCGGGGGGGGGAAATCTGTGCTGCCATCAGGGCTGCTGTGTGTTCACATGTCCCAGCCAAAACAGGAGTTTAGTTTAAAAAACATATTGGTTTAAATATATATTTGGTTTTAAAAAATACTATAAATTTAAATTTTTTTCTTTTCGTATGCTCCAAATACTTATATACAAAATATTATATACATATTAATACAATAATATATTAATATATTGAATAGTAATACTTATATACAAAATACTTATTGGCTTTTATTTCTTTTGCAATTATTCCCTCTTGCAAAACAGTGACATTTCATCTAATTTAAACCAGGAAAAACAGCTCAGATGAAGGCCCTTTCCACGCAGAATAAATATTTTCTTTGCTTCTTTTTTAAACTTTCACCGGCGGGATTAACCACTCGGCGCCGAAGCCGCCCGGCGGAGGCTGGAGGCCGGGCCGCGGCGCAGGGGCCGTCCCGTCCGACACATCCTTCGCCAACAGCAGGCCTACAGCAGCCGCTGGCACTGCCGGGCTCTCCTCCCATCGCCACCACCTCGCACCCCCAAATCAACTGAGGAGTGGGGGAAAATTGCACCCAGATTTGGGATTTTTTTTTTTCTTTTTGGCCCCTTTTCAATATAACCGGGGTGAAAACCTCACCCGATTTCAGCAATTCCTGTGCAACCGGCCGAGGAGACGTGGGCAGCGAGCAGAGCCGAGCGGGTCCGCAGCCTGACCCGGCGTTACCAGGCCTTACTGCAAACCCGCGGAGGTCCCGGCACTACTTCGCGGCAGGTGCCGCCGGAGCCGACCCCGCGACAGCACGCGGGAAGCCGAGGGGCAGGGGCTGCGGTGCGCTGGTAGCCCCGGCCGGCTGCCTGTGGCAACACTAGGGTAAACCCAGTACCGTATAGGCAGCTTGGGACGGCCGGTAATTTGCAGGCAGCTGCCCGGCCGGGATTGGCTGCGGGAAATGACGCCCAGCACAACAAAGGTGGAGTTGGAGAAATTGCATTTAAAAAATTAAGAGAAAGAGGAGAGGGCAGAGGAGGGGAGGAAACTGCCTCCGGCCGCCCCGCCGGGGAAAATCCCCACCGCTGTCGTGTCCCGGAGTGGGCAGGGAGCACGGCCCGGCCGTCTCGGAGGGGACTCACCGGGGCGGGAGGCGGCTCGGCTCCCCGGCTCCCCTCTTCCCCTCTTCCCCCTTCCTTGCCTTCTCCCCCCCCTTTTTCCCTCTCCCCTCACCCTTTTTATTTTTTTTTAAATGCAAACGCCGGGCGCGGATTGTTGCACATGTAAGATTTTTTTTTTTCTCCTTTTCTCCCTTCCCCTCCTCTCTCCTTCCTCCTCCTCTTTTTCTTCTCGCCACAGTGTTGCAAAAGCAAAGAGCAATAAAAATACCAGGCGAAAGCGGCGGGAGCGCGGGGCGGCGAGGCGACGGTGCCGCTGGGGGAGCGGCGGAGGCTGGCGGCGGACCCCGGCGCCCAGAGCCCGGCTGATTGGAAGAGAAAACGCAGCGCCATGGAGGCGGGGGAAAGCGCGATCGTCTCTGCGGGGACTGGAGTGCGTCCACGCCCGGGGCCAGCGCTGCAGAGCTGGCCGCCGTTCAACCGCCGCTTCCCCGCCCCGGCCCAGCCGAGCGAGCCCCGGCCCCGCCGAGCCGCGGCCCCCCAAAGCCGCGGGCCCGCAAGTACGTGCCTGCGCCGGGGGAGCGGAGACGCGTCGTGCCGCCCGAGCTCGCCATTCGCCGCCGCGCCGCTCCGCCGGCGGGGCTGGAGGAGGCGCTTTGTTCCTCCCTGGACTCCCGCCGCTGCCGCCGCGCACCAGCCTCGGTAAGGCGCCGCCGCCGCTCCGCCGGGAAGGGGGTTTTGCACCCGCCAAAGGGGGAATTTTTAAGGGTGTTTTGGGGAAAAAGAGAGGTTGATATTTTCGTAGAAAGGGAACAACAACAAAAAAGGCTCGATTTCACTCAGGCCCCGCGAGCAGGAAGCCGCCGCTCGCTCGCTCCGGCCCGCTCCGCGCCGGCGGGGGGCAGCGCTCGGCTCGGCGGCCTCGGTGTGCCTCCCCTCCCTCCTTCTCCCTTCCCTCTCCTCCTCCTGGCTCGCTCGCTCCCTCCCTCCTTCCCGCTCTCCCGCCCTCCCGGCTGCTGCAGCTGGAGCCCGGCGGCCAGGCTTCCAGTGCTGCCTGGTTGTTTTTCCTCAGCCCGGGTGAGTCCTGCGCCGTGGCGGGGAGCCTTGCCGAGCTCGTTCACTGCCCCCCCCCCCCCCTTATTTATTTAATTCCCCCCCCCCTTTTTTGTTTCCCCTTCCTCCCCCTTTCTACTCCGCTCCCCCATCTTTCTTCCTTTCTTTCCTCCGGACCGGGAGCGAGTTCTAGCCCCTCGCTGGGTGGGTGTTTAGGAGGGGTCGCGTTGTTGAGAGGGGGAAGAGAAGAGGGGGCGATGGTGGGGAAAGAATTGTGTAGGAGCCGCTCCCCGGGGGTCGGTGCGGGGAGGTCGCGCTGCCCTCGCCCGGCTCGCTGCAGCTGCTCGGCCGCCCCCAGCCGGGCATCCCCGCCCCCTTTCCCCCTCCGCCTTCTTCCCCCAGCGGCTCCGGCGCGGAGCTGGGGCTGCGGCGGCTCGGCTACAGCTTCCCCCCCTCATCCTTCTACCACTACCTCCTCTTTCTCTCCTCTCCTCCTCCCCCTTGCAGCCCAGAGAGGTGGGTTTGTCTCGGCTTTATAACCGCGCCGGCTGCACGGGTGGAGGGGAAGGAGCGACGGGCGGAGGCGGGCGCAGCCCGGCCATTGTGTGCCGCGGCGGAGAGCGGCCGCGCCGGCCGGTAACGATGGGAGGATGGCGGATGGGGAAGCCCATGGGGAGAAGCCGTAGGGCAGCGCTCCAGGGGGCCAAGGCAGCAGAGAGGGGTCAGGGGAGTGCGAGCGCCCCCTCTCCCCCTCTCCATTGTCTGCCCAGGTATTGCGGAGGGAAGGGGGGGGAAGCGGCGGAGCGCGGCTCGCTGGCGCTCGGGTGGGAACCGGGGGCGGGAAGGGATCGAGGAGGCGCCGCCGGGGCCGCCTGCGCTCGGTCCCACCCGGTTCCTGCTGCCTGGCAGAGGAGGAGACTGGGGCTGGCCAGCGGCGCAGGGCATGTGCGAGCTCCCCGCCTCCGCCCGACGGCCCGGCCTCTTCCTCCCCCGCCTCCTCTTCACCACCCCCTCCCCCCCGGATCCGGTGTCGTCCCGTCGTCCGTCCCCCCCGGGGATCCCGCACCCCCCACTCCTGGGGATCCCTCTGCGCGCGCATTGCGATCGCCTCCGACACGCCCCGCGATGATACGATGGATCCCTCCCTCCCTCTGCCACAATCCTGCCCCCCCCCCCCCGCCGTCTGCTTTTCCTCCCCTGGGGCGATCCCCGGTCCCCCACCCCCGGCGGCTAGGCCGATCCCACCCCAGGGCGATCCCCTGTCCAGCCTCCGAGGTTGTCCCAGATCGGCCTCCCGGGGGCTGATCCAGCCCTGGAGCTAACCTTCCCCCGAGGGCTCGTCCCACCCCGGGGTGATCCCACATCCACCCCTCCAGGCACTGATCCATCCCATCCGCCTCCCCCAGCACCTGATCCAAGCCCTGCAGCAATCTCCTATCCCCCTAAGGGCCTGGTGGGGTCTGTATCCCCCGGGGTGATCCTGATTCCTTTCCTTGGACTGACCCTAACTCAGGGCTATCCCACTCTGGGGGCTGATCCTCTGCCCTGGAGAGATCCACCATCTACCCCGGGCTTGCTGGGGCCCTGTACCCCCAGGGCAGTCCCGATGGCCCCCTTGGCTCCCTCCTCACTGGGCCTTCGGCCTGTCCCCTGGGGCAATCTCTCCTGAGGTCTCCAGCCCTACTACACCTGCCACCAGGGAACCCCTGCAGGCTGCCTTCCTGCTCCCCCCTAAGCCTGGAGACCCCCACTGAGCCCTCTTCCATACTGCCCCCCACCTCCCAATCCAGATGATCCTTCCCCATGGAGCCATAAGATCCTTCTTGCTAGGATCTCAGGGGTCCTTGCCCTGTTGAAATGTGTTCCCCCCCTAGATGTGTAGAGGTCTTTCCCCAGAGTGCCCCAAATAGGTATCCCCTGAGCTCCCTCAGATCTGGAGGATCTCTGACCTCCCTGGGGAAGGTCTCACAGGATCTGTGGTATCTCTTCCTTTGACATTCCCCTTTTGTGAGAGCGAACCTCCCTTAGGAGATCACATCCCCCTGACCCCAGGGCTATGGATGCCACCTACCCTACCTCAGGGAGAGCTCCTGAACCCTTTTCCCCTCCAATTTGTGGGGATTCCCCTTGGATCCTGGTTCCCCCTAGCCCCACACCTTTTAGACATCTCCTTGAACTTTTTTCCCCTGCCCACACACCCCTTTTCTCCTGCCAGGGTGAGGATCATACTACCATTCAGTATCCTTCCTCCTCAACCCTCCCCCTCCCAGAATCTCTGGTACCCACCTTCAACTCCCTTATTACCCCTGCCCTCCACCCCCTCTCCCAAGTCACCCCAAACCTCACAAGGCTGAGTGTGGGGGAGTTGCCAGAAAAGGTTACACACAGATGCCTGGGTCAGGCCCCCTGCTCCCTGTCAGGGGTTGAAGGACTGTCCTGGCATAGGGGTGCCTAGCAGGGGTCTCCCTTTGCTTGCAGAGCCAAGCAGGAGCAATCTCTGGTAGCGCACAAGGGAGCTGGTGGGGACTGTCCTGGGCGCAGGCAGGTGGAGGATGAATGGTGAAGCCGAGTGCCCTACAGACTTGGAAATGACAGCTCCCAAAAACCAAGGTGAGCCCCACTGAAATACACCCCTTCCCCCATGTTCCCATGGGAATGCTGCTTCTGCTATTAAAATTTTAAAAAAATCCTCAGGGCGGCCCTTTTGTCCAAGGGCTGAAGAAGCCATAGCCCTGACTGCTCGGGGAGGTTTGCCTGGGAGCGTATGGATGCCAGTGTGCTGGCAGCCTCTCTGGCCCCCCACCGCTGGGGATGTTCTTTTTTGGGTGGCTGGCATTTTGGTTGGGGGTGTAGGGAGGGGATCTGGCACAGATAGGTGCTGCCTTCACCGTTTGCATCTGGGCTGCATTAAAAGCCAAGCTATTACCTTGGGCCTCTGGCTTCCAAACCCTGGGATGACATCAGAGGTTCAGCTTTTCTTGGCAAAGGGGGAGGAAAACAAGAAAAAATGGACGTTTATATTTTGGACAGCCTGGCCAGGCATCAGGGTTCTGCTACTCCAGCACCCAAAAACTCTGCAGGTCCCCCCGGCAGCCCTGGGGAGCAGAGTCTGGCCTCTCTACCCACCTGGGCCCCATTTTTTCTTCCTTGCCACAGTCGATTTGTTGCCCTGAGCAAACACGGCTGGGGCACGTGTCCTTTGCTGGGTCTTTAGATGGATTTAATTACACCGGGGCAGCTTTCCTAATATAGACCCAGCCCAGCCAATGCCAGGAGAGCCAGAGATAAATTGGTCCCAGGGCACAGACAACCCCATCCATCTTGGTGGGTGAACTCTGCAAATCTGGCGTTTCTCCTCAAACTCTGGCTGGAGGGAGGGGGGATGGAGGGATGGCTGAGTGTGGGATCCCTATTGTTCCCACTTGGCTGGCAGCGAGAGTTTTGGGAGGTTTCCAGAGTTTCTTACGTATTCCTGTAGGCTGTGGTTGTTTTGGCCATCTGACAGCCAGGGGGAGTCACACGGGGCCAAAGGACTTGAGCCATTTCTGTATTGGGGGGTGGGAAACTGAGGCATGGGGCAGATTTGGAGGGGAGAGAAGGATCTTCATCCCCTCCCTCCCTACTTGATTTTCATGGCTGTGTTGCTTTCAGTTATTTCTCCTGATTTCTGCAAGTAAAGTCAGCACCAGCTTCACAGTCCAGTTCTGCCTCGTTGGCCCTTCCCTGGAGGTGGTCTGGCAAGTGAATGGGAAAAACAGGAAGAAAAAAAACCTGGGTTTGATGCTCCCCCAGTTCTGATCCCCCCAAAACACCGTGTCTCTTTTCCCCCTTTGTGATGGGCCTCTAAAAGCTGGGAGCATGGCTACACATCCCAAGCCACTGGCCTTTCTGCTTTATGGGGGAGCTCTTTTCACCTCCCCACCCCCAATTAATCCCTAACAGACCTGGTGAGGTAATATTGGAGACCAGGCAGATCCCAAACTGTTCCTGCCTCATCCCCACCCTCCCAACGTGAGAGATCTGGGAGGTGAAATGGGGTGGGGGGACAGGTCCTGGCTGTGCTCCCTTGGTTGGGGTTCTCACCTGTCTTTTAATATCCCTCGCTGAGATTTCAGGTTTGGGGGGGGTTGCCCTCCAGTGGGCTGATGCAGAGACAGCAGCTGGAGGTGGGAGGCAGAAGTGCTGTTTTTGTGCATATTGAGTTTGAGAGGAGGGAGAGCAGCAGCAGGGTATTTGTGGGAGCTCGTTTCCCCATCTGAGGGCAGATGGGGAGAGATGCTTCCCTCAAGTCCATGACTGGCTGTGCTGTCCCCATCTCACTGGAATGCCCTGTGTGCCTCAGGCAGTTCCAATCTTTGCCCAGCAAATCTTTGCCCAGCAGTGGTGTGGGGCAGGGGATGCTGTGGAGAACCTGGGGAGCCCCTGTGCTCAGGTGCTCATCCCGGACTGAAGCAACCAGGGCTGTGTAGGTGTATGGCTTGGGGCTCTGCTCCTCCTCCAGCCTCTCCCTGGAGACCTCTCTTTCCATTCCCAGGGCCTGCTGCTTTTCCCCAGGGCCACCTCTCTTTGCAGAGCACCTTTGCAGGCCTCCTCTCCCCAGCTGGCATGCAAGCTCGGAGCAGAGAGCTGGGCAGAGGAATTCCCCTGGCAAGGAAGCAGCCCCAGAGGCTGTGCTGGATGGAGCATTCAATGCTGGGATATGCTGCCTGTCCTGGCACAGGGCTGCTGTCCATCCTGGCCTCCTGGTTGCTCCAGGCTCCCCAGCTTTGCCACATGCTGTCAGCTTGTCTGTACAGGAGCTGGGGATGCTACCCTTGGCAGCTCAGGAGGTGTTGGGATGGCATAACCATCACCTCTGTGCCATCAAGGACCCTGCTTCAAGACAGGGGAACTGTGCTGGATTCTGCCTCCTGCTTTGCAGTCTTTGAGCTTTGACCTTGGTCCCAGGTGATGGCAAGGCTCTCTGAGTGGAAGGAAAAGCAGCGCTGGGAGGTTTCCTGTTGCTCCAGACATCTTTCCCACTTAGAAAGTGGGTTTCCCCGTTTCCTTCTTGGCTGGAGAACACGTTGGCTCCCATCTGGCTCTGCAGGGCTTCGCTCCTGTGTGTAGGAAAGAGCCCTCTGCTCCCGTGTGGCACAGCCCTCGCCTTATCTGATGGTGGATGGGGATGAGCGAGTCTCTCTGGTTTGTACCAAGTGGTTTTTCTAGCTTTATCTGGATTGTTTTGGCCCATAGAAAGTTGCTTGAGGGTGATGGAAATAGCCACGTCCCTTTGATCTTTGTTCTGGAGAGGCTGCACACAGAGATGACGTGTCCTGGCACACAGTGTGGAGCTGCACACCGGGAGCTGTAGTCCCCGTGCCCTGCCGGGAAGGCTGCCTGCCCCTTGCTGCTGCTAAGCCTTTTTCTTTGGTGCTCAGACCGCTGGTCTCAGGAGGACATGCTGACTCTGCTGGAGTGCATGAAGAATAACCTGCCCTCCAACGATGGGAGCAAGTTCAAAACCACCGAGTCCCACTTGGACTGGGAGAAAGTGGCTTTCAAGGACTTCTCGGGGGAGATGTGCAAGATGAAGTGGATGGAGATTTCTAATGAGGTAATGGACAGCAGTACGGGGCTCAGAGGGGTCTCTGCAAGAGGGATGGGTGTCCTGGCGACCTCTCAGGGCTGTTTGAATCACTCAAGCTCAGCACCTCAATCCTTAGTGCTGACTCCATCCTGCTACTGTCGCCATCACGAACCCTTCGGAGGCACTAGGATGGGTTGTTCACCCAGTGGCATTACAAAACTGTGGGGTTATGCTGGGCCCGGTGTGGCTTGGTGCTGAGCAGGTGCCTGCTTTGTCCTCTGTGTGCAGCCTGTTCACATTTGTTGCCCTTTGTTACCCTGCAGGTGAGGAAGTTTCGGACCCTCACAGAGCTCATTATGGATGCTGAAGAGCATGTGAAAAATCCTTACAAGGGCAAAAAGCTCAAGGTATTGGACAAGAGTTGTGGTTGATCACTAAAGGGAGACCTCTCTGTTCCCCTGGACAGGGGACTGTCACCTGTGTGGCACCCCAGACCCATATGTTTCTGCCTCCAGAGCCCCTGCAGGTACCTCACTGCCCATAAGCCCTGTGGTCCAAGGCTCTGGAGGCCATGGGCTCTGGACCTGGGCCAAGCCCAGGGTACATTTAATATGGCTGACTGTAGTGCTGGCAGCCTGCATCCAAGTTTAGTACAGGAGGGGCTGGGAAGCCACCATTCTATTCCTGGCCTTCTGGGTTGAGTGGGGTGCTGTGTTCAGCTGGGTGGCCCCAGGGCAGCTGATGCTGTCACCACCTGTGGGTCCCGTCCCCGCTTCCTGCCTTAATTTCCCTTCTTGTAGCACAACTACTCTGTGCCAACAGCTCTGGAGGCTGCTCCCCAGATACCCAGCACTGGGATATTGTAACCCTTAGGGAAAGGAGCCCTTGTTCCCAGCATATATTTTTTTCACTTTGCCTGTAAAGCTAGTGTGTTTACACATCAGGGAGCTGGGTCTCCTCTGGTAGTGGGGGTGCTGGGAGCCAGTGAGGTTCAGCTGTGCCCACTGCAGTGCCACTGTCTCCATACTCAGCATGTGCTGCTCTGCTGTCTCCCCAGAAACACCCCGACTTCCCCAAGAAGCCCTTGACTCCCTATTTCCGCTTCTTCATGGAGAAGCGGGCCAAATATGCCAAGCTACACCCTGAAATGAGCAACCTGGATCTCACCAAGATCCTGTCCAAGAAATATAAGGAGCTTCCCGAGAAGAAAAAGGTACAGTGAGGGGAGTCAGCAAGGCCCTTCCTACTTGTGTGCCTCTGTGTGCTGGGCTCTGCCTGCCCAGCTCTTCCAGTAAATCCACCGGAGCCTAGACTCCCTCTGGTGAGGGTTTAATCCAATTCTTGATGGGAGAAGCCTGGGTGCTTGTTTAGTCCTGTCGGACCAGTAAGATTTCCTTTTCATGTCCTGCTTCCCAGATTCTGTGAGGTGGAGGCTGACTGGGTCTGTCCATCCAACTGTCTCTTCCAGACGGACCTGGATGGTGACTTTGCTGTTGGGTGGATCAGTATTTAGCACTGGAGTTAAATCCTGTGCCCTGCCATGGCCGCCCTGGCTGAGTGAGGGATGGAGGGGCAGAGGAGCAGGCTCTGCTCTGAGCTGTGGGCAATGCTGGGAAGAGAGCTGCCTGTCTCACCTCCAGCTCTGGGGGAGGCCTTGTGCTTGTCCAGAGCCTGGGGAGGTGTTTTGGGTGCCCCAACTCTCAGTCTGGGTGGATTTTCCACTAGCAGGAAAGGTCCAGGGGCACAAAGTCTTGCTGTGGCCTCTTGGCCAGGGCTGCTTAGGGCCGCTTGGTGCAGGGAGAGGGGGAGATCCTGCCTCTGAATCCCTGGGTAAGCTGAAAAGCCTTATCTGGGAGCTACGGGACCAGTCTGGTAGGCTGGAGAGCCCTCAAGTCCCTTTGGTGGGGTGCCCAGTTAGCAGGGTTGATGGGTGTATCTGCCTGCCCATTCCCCAGTGGCATCCTGGGATGCATCAAGAAGAGTGTGGCCAACAGATCAAGGGAGGTTGTTCTCTCCCTCTACTCTTCCCTGGTGAGGCCTCATCTGGAGTACTGTGTCCAGTTCTGGGCTCCTCAGCTCAAAAGGGACAGGGAAGTGCTGGAGAGAGTCCAGCACAGGGCCACCAAGATGATCAGGGGATTGGAGCATCTTCCTTATGAGGAAAGGCTGCAGGAACTGGGACTGTTTAGTCTGGAGAAGAGGAGACTGAGGGGAGATCTTATTAACATTTATAAATATCTAAAGGGTGGGTGTCAGGAGGTTGGGACATCCTTTTTTTTCTATAGTAGCTATGACAAGGGGTAATCCGATGAAGCTGGAACACAAAAAGTTCCACTTAAGAAAAAACTATTTCACTGTGAGGGTGACAGAGCAGTGGCACAAGCTGCCCAGAGGGGTTGTGGAGGCTCCTTCTTTGGAGGTCTTCAAGACCCGCCTGGACATGTTCCTATGTGACCTGATCTAGGTGAACCTGCTTCTTCAGGGGGATTGGACTAGATGATCTCTAAAGGTCCCTTCCAACCCCTATCATTCTATGATTCTATGCTGACATCCCTCTCCACCTCCCTGGTGGCTTTGTGTCCCCAGATGAAATACATCCAGGACTTCCAGCGAGAGAAGCAGGAGTTTGAGAGGAACCTGGCGAGGTTCAGGTGAGTGGGCAGCCCCCCTGCCTTTCCCTGGGCCCCTCCAGGCATACCCAGTCTCTCCTCCTGCCTGTAGCTCATGGAGGACGCCTTGATGGGTGCTGCAACTTGAAGGCAGAACAAAATTGGAGATGCTGGAAAAAAAGAGCAAGGAACAGGAGGCTGAGAGCAGCGCTCCAACTGGGAGAGTTGGCGAGGGGCAGAAAGCAGAGGACCAGCCACGCTGTGGGGGTTAGGGTGTGAGAGGGAAGTGCAGGAGTCCTGCCACCAGTACTGTTAGAAGCTGAAACGACTACCCCCTTCTCTCCAGTCCTTCCCTTTGAACGTGGTCACCGTGTCCCAGGCACATCTTGATGTTCCTGATGACCTGCCGCTGCTCCAGGAGTGCAGCCCAGTCTGGCATGTTAAAGGGGATGCTTGTAGCTGATGTTCCCCCAGGAGGGGCAGACCCAAATCTCTCCCAAAACCCTCCTGCTCTTTGTGGGGATCCCCCCAGTATCTGAGCCTGGAGAGGCTCAGCCCTGCAATATGTCAGTTACCTCTTAGTGGGAAGGTTTGGAGGGTGCTGTCCTTCCACCCGCAGCCTCCGTAATACTCTCCCTCCCCTGCCTCCCTGCTGGATAAAGGGAAGATCACCCGGATCTCATCCAGAACGCCAAGAAATCTGACGTCCCCGAAAAGCCCAAGACCCCCCAGCAGCTGTGGTACAACCACGAGAAGAAGATCTACTTGAAAGTGCGTCCAGATGTGAGTACGGTGGGTTAGAGTGCGTGTGAGTGTGGAGGGGTCCTGTGCCCCGCTGGTGAGGGGAGAGGAGGGGGAAGTGAGAGAAGCATTTTAGGGGTGGAGACGGGATGGAAGACACTGCTTAGAAGCTCCCAGCAGTCTGGATGGAGGTAAGAAGGAGCTCTGTACATTTGGAAGAGGCTCGGGGTGTTACAGACCCCACTTTTTGCCTGCAGTCGAAAGGGTGACCACAGCCTGAGTCAGGGCAGGAAGGATTCCCAGCACAGACCTCCACCGCTGGCCATGCCCCACACTCACATGCAGCCCCTTTCCTGGCCGCTCACAGCCTCCCCTCGGCCCTGAGCCAGGGGCCACCAGCACACAGCCTTGGGCCACGCTGGTTTTGCCCTTTTTTTTTTAAGATTTTTTTTTTATTATTTTTCCTCTTCTATTTTTGGATTTTACCCCTCTGCCCTCACCTCTGGCTTTGGGTTTTCAGGCCACCACGAAGGAGGTGAAAGAGTCGCTGGGCAAGCAGTGGTCTCAACTCTCGGATAAAAAGAGGCTGAAATGGATTCATAAGGCCCTGGAACAGCGGAAGGAGTACGAGGTAGGGAGCAGTCTCATCCATTCCCCTCCACACTCCACACTCGTCCCTGCATTCACTCCGAACCACTCTGCCTCCTGGCCACAACCACTGGCAGCTACACAGCCTCACCCCATAGCCAGCGTGGGGGTTCAGCCAGATTCCAGTAGGTCCCTAGTGAGTCTGAGTTCTGCCTCCTACAGTGATGTTCAGGGAAGGGAGAAGTGCTCCTTGGGCGATGATTAGGGCAATGGTTGGCTTCTCTTTCCTCCTCCTCCAGCCCCCAGCCAGGCGGGGATTGGAGCCCCTCTCCTGACAGCTCTGTGTCCTGTGTAGGAGATCATGCGTGACTACATCCAGAAGCACCCTGAGCTGAACATCAGCGAGGAGGGCATCACCCGCTCCACCCTCACCAAGGCTGAGCGCCAGCTCAAGGACAAGTTTGATGGACGACCCACAAAGCCACCTCCGTGAGTCCTGCCAGGGCTGTGTCCCTCTCTGAGCTGTCACTTTAGGCCCTTGGCCACCTCGAGTGGATGCTGACTCATGCTGATGAGGAAACTGGGGCTCTGCCTGGCTTTGAGACATTCCCCAGTTGTTTCTGAGACTGTGGGCATGGGCTGTTGATGACTCCATTGAAGTGGTCCTTGAACACATGTTAAATATACATGTGCAGAGAATCTGAGCGAGGTTGATGGTGATGCTGCATTCTTGGGGTTAGGGGATAATCCAACTCCTAGCTTCCCTAAAAGGCAGACACCTCTGGCACAGCACTTCACTGGGGGGGGTTCTTAGCACCCAGACAGTGCCACAGAGGGGATGTGAGTGGGGCAGGTTGTCCCTAATTCTGGGTCCTTCCATCGGTTGCAGGAATAGCTACTCCCTGTACTGTGCAGAGCTGATGGCCAACATGAAAGATGTGCCCAGCACCGAGCGAATGGTGCTGTGCAGCCAGCAGTGGAAGCTGCTCTCCCAGAAGGAAAAGGATGCATACCACAAAAAGTGTGACCAAGTGAGTGGCAGAGCATAGACAGATGGGCACCAGTGCTGTTGGGGGAGGAGAGAGTAGAAGATGAGAACTTGGGCTACAAACCTCACTGAAAGTGAGCCCCTCACGCTTCCTCAGTGCCCGTTTTTGTCTTGACCGTGAATCCCCACTGAGGTCCTTGGTCATCTTTCTTGGTCCTCTGTCTCCCTGGTCCATGTGTGTGGGACTAGCAGATGGTCCAGGGAAAAGATGCTGTTGCTGGGGTGGAGCTGAGGCCAGGTTGGGGACTGCATGAGGCAGGGGTGATGGGGTATGGGGTCTCTCTGTAACCACATGGCTTCATCTCCCTCCAGAAAAAGAAAGACTACGAGATTGAGCTCCTCCGCTTCCTGGAGGTGAGTGATGTGTGAGTGCCTCAGTCACTGGGTGCTGGAGACTCTAAACACAGGGAGGGAGCACTGCCCAGGAGCCAGGATGGGTTAAATGGGGAATGTACTGATGCTGCCCTCTCCTGCTCCCTCCAAAACATGGCTGACCCTTCCCCAGCTGCCCTAACACCTGACCCAGAGTCTTCCAGTTGAGCACTGGGAGGTGGGGATGGGTCCCACAGGTGGGAGGGGAAGCTGGGGGCGAGGGCTGTTGCTGAAGGAGTGAGTCTCTTGCTTCCTTCCCGCAGTGTAGGTGACAACTGCTACACCAAAGCCCCCCTGGCTGACATCATGCTGAGGCCACCCTGACATTGCGCTCGCTCCACAGGCAGACGTGATGTGGCTCTGGCTGCATCTGCAGGGGTAGAGGGTGGAAAGCCCAGGGATGTGCCTGGATCTGGGCACCTGTCCTCCCTGCCTGTGCAAAGAGGAAGCAGATGAGACTGAGCTGGGGAGGAGACAGGGCTGGGGAAGAAGGGGATGAGACAGGCATGGGGATCTCCAGGCTGCACCCTCAGGCTTGCAGTGCTTGATGTTGGCCCTGGCTGGGGTAGCTTTTGGATCAGGACAACTGAGGGCATTAGTTCTCCCTCTCCAATGTCCCTGTTCCCCGATTGTATCAAAGCCTTGTTAGCATTGGGCTGTCTAACTGTGTCTCTCCTCCTTTGCCATCCAGAGCCTGCCTGAGGAGGAGCAGCAGCGGGTGCTGGGTGAGGAGAAGATGCTGGGAAGCAACAGGAAAGGGGCAACAAGTCCTGCATCCAAAAAGTCCTCACCAGAGACCGGCAAGGTGAGAGCAGCAACTGGAGAGATGGGGCAGCACGTGCCAGAGACATGGGATGGGGTTGCTGGTGTCTCAGGATGCTTTGAGGGCTTCATTCCTTGGTTATTTCAACATGTTCCTGGGGCTGGAGGCTACTAGTGCAAGGCAGGTCCCTCTGTGGGCTTGCCCCAACCCATGGCCCCTTGTCCCTCTCGCAGGCCAGCTCAGAGAAGCCCAAACGGCCCATCTCTGCCATGTTCATCTTCTCGGAAGAGAAGCGGAAGCAGCTGCAGGAGGAGCGGCCAGAGCTGTCGGAGAGTGAGCTGACCCGGCTTCTGGCCCGCATGTGGAATGACCTCTCAGAAAAGAAGAAGGTTTGTATCGTCCCCAACCCTTCTCCATCCCTATTTGTGCTGCTCCCTTGGGCATCTCCAGCAGTCTAGGGGACACAGCCTGTCCTTGCCCTGTTGCTGCCAGGGGCTTTGCTCACCCCTGGGCACTGCAGCCAGAGTACAGTGTTCCCCAAGAGCGCGACAGCTCCAGTGAGCCATCACCCAGGTGCTGTGCCCTTTCCCTCTCTGACCTGGTGGGTCAAATCCCAGCAGCTTAAGAAACTTTGGAGAGTCTTGAGCCTCAATTTAAAGGCTTGATGGTGTTCCTGGCTGGTGGGAGGGGAATGTCCTGAGGCGTGGGTGTGCAGGGTACTGTGGGGACAGCACTAGGGGAAGCTGCAGCAGCCTGCTGCCTGCCTGCCTGGTGCTTGGTGACTGGGGGCTTGTGGCCAGGCAGTCATGCTGCTCCCTCACCCCTGCTGTGCACTCGGGGCAGGCCAAGTACAAAGCACGAGAGGCAGCAATGAAGGCGCAGTCGGAGAAGAAACATGGCTCAGATAAAGAGGAGCGTGGGAAGCTGCCTGAGTCTCCCAAGACAGCTGAGGAGATCTGGCAACAGAGTGTCATTGGAGACTACCTGGCTCGTTTTAAGGTGAGGAGTGGGCTGGGAAAGGAGCTGGAAGTGGGATCATCACTTCCACCCTCAGATATTGCCTTGTACCTTCACCTCTGCTTTCACACCCGAAACAGCAGGTTGGGGCTGGAAGCCATGGGGAGGACAGGGGTCACAGCAAGGGAGCAGGTCCCCCATGATCTGTGGCATTTTGGTAGCACCTTTGTGTCCTGGGCACCTTGAGTGCCACTGACTTGGCATGGGGGGCTGTGCTGCAGAATGACCGGGGGAAGGCACTGAAGGCCATGGAGGCCACTTGGAACAACATGGAGAAGAAGGAGAAGCTGATGTGGATCAAGAAAGCAGCAGAGGATCAGAAACGATATGAGGTGGGTCCCTGTTCCTTCTTGCCCTTCCCTGCATCCTCATGGCCAGTGCTGCCCCTGTCTCCCTGACCCCTCTTTCTCCTCTCAGAGGGAGCTGAGTGAGATGCGGGCCCCTCCATGCTCCACCAACTCCTCAAAGAAAATGAAGTTCCAGGGGGAGCCGAAGAAACCCCCCATGTGAGTACCTGAGGCCTGAAAAGTTGGATCTGGCTGGGCAAGTGAGCTGGTGCAAAGGAGACCGAGGTGGTTAGCCCCATGGTGGGGATAGATGGTGTGTGAGCCAACACAGGCAGGACCAGGCAGGATGCAGGAACAACCACAGAACCACAGATAAAATGCCAAGAGCAAATTTATTCTCATACCTCACGATCCAGGGGCTCTGCAAAACTGCACCCAGGCAGAGGCATGTAAGCGGTGACGCAGCAACACAGAGCTTGGTCCTGCCAGCAGCAGAGCAGAAAAGCAAAGACTTTGAACCTGCTGCTTTCTTCTATAAATCAGGGACTGGTTTTCAGGTGTAATTTTCCCCTGTGCTTTGATCCTTCCCACAGCAAGGCAGGAATCTTGAGAATGTCTGATAGGTGCCTCTGAGTCCATCACAGGCCTGAGTTATCTAAACAAGGATGTTCTATTTGCCAAGCACACAGGGCTAAGCAACAATTAGCATCATTGATATATGTGCTTTTTGACACTCCGGCTGCAGGTCACTTGAGTGTGTTCACAATCCTCTTCTGATCTTCTGTTGTATTCCCACAGATGGTGGTTAGTTCAGGCTGCACCTCCCTTCTCTGTGTGTGCAGTCTAATCCGGTCTCTGTGCCCCCCTCCCCCCCGCAGGAATGGTTACCAGAAGTTCTCCCAGGAGCTGCTGTCAAATGGGGAGCTGAACCACCTCCCGCTGAAGGAGCGGATGGTGGAGATTGGCAGCCGCTGGCAGCGCATCTCCCAGGGCCAGAAGGACCACTACAAAAAGCTGGCGGAGGAGCAACAGAAACAGTACAAGGTGCACCTTGAAATCTGGCTCAAGGTGAGTACCGAGTCCCGATGGTGGGGTGGGACTGAGGTCAGTTGTTCCTGGGGATGCTTGTCCTGGTATTTGCTCACAGCCTTCTGCTGGGAACCACCATCTCTAGACCCTGTTTTGGCGTTTTATAACTTAAAAGGCCTCTAAAAAAAAATGCTTGTGTGGAATTTGCCCCATGCTGTGTCCTTCCCCACCCCATCCCATCCTACTCCATGCCTTCCTATGTCCTGACTGTCTCCCCTGCCTCTGCAGAGCCTCTCACCCCAGGAGCGAGCTGCCTACAAGGAACACACTACCAACGTAAGTAACCATCCAGGGGGAGATATAGGGGCTTGGGGCTGGGCTGGGGTCAGCCCTGGGGAAGGTCAGGCTGTGCAGTAGATGAGACAAGCTCAGGAGAGCCCCTCAAAGGGACTCAGGCCTGTAGCAGTTCAGTGATGAGGTTTTCTCTGTGCCAGGCACAGGAGAGAAGCTGAGCCTGAGCCCTGCAGCTCTAAATAGTTTTGCTTTGCTCCCCCCTGCCCTGCAGAAACGCAAGAGCATAGGGAAGATCCGGGGCCCCAACCCCAAGATGAAGCCAACGATGCAGTCCAAGTCGGTGAGTGCATGATGGCTGTGTTCTGCACTGGGGACACCCCACACCCTTCTTCCTGGGAAGGCCATCCCGGGGGTACCCAGACCTCTCGTTCAAGGCAGCCCTGGTACTTTCTGCTGCCCACCCTTTTCCTTGAGGCAACAAACCAAGGGCCCCCCACAAATCTGCACTCAAAACCCACCCAGGTCTCATTTTGTGCCCCTGTGGTCTATGACATCCTCTTGCAGCCACTCCAGGAGCTGTTTGTAACATAAATGGGGGAAAGGCTCCCAGACAGAGTGTGGGGTAGGAGCTACCTGATCCTGTTCAGTGGATGGAGGAACATGAAGGCTGATGGCCAAGGATGGGGTAGTGCACCCATGGGTGCTGATGTCCTGGGGCACCCACCTGTGACTAATCCCCTTCCACCTTGTAGGAGTCAGAGGATGATGATGAGGAGGAAGAGGAGGAGGAGGATGATGATGAAGATGAGGACGATGATGATGACAATGGTGACTCATCAGAGGAAGGCGGCGACTCCTCGGAGTCCAGCAGTGAGGAGGAGAGTGAGGATGGGGACGAGGTGAGGCTGCGAGGTGTGCCATCGGGAGGGCAGCGGGTCCAGCCCGAGCCTCGCTCTGCTCCTGTACTGCTCTTATGCCTGGCCCCTCTCCTCTGGGGCTCGGGGGCTTCTGTCCCCGGGCTCAGATAGGACTGTGGCAGAGAAGCCCCCCAGGAAGTGGGGGGACATGGGGAGGAGAAGAGGAATGGGATTCCCCTCCCCTTGCCCGGCATCTCCGGGGAGGTGCAAGGAGCAGCCATAGGGCATAGTTAGGAGCAGCCTCGGGCTGTAGAGGTGTGGGTTGTGCAGAGCTCCTAGTGAGCAGAGAAAAATCTCCTGTCTTTTTCCTGATGGAGATACTGAGTCTGGTCTCGACTCCGTTTGCACCAGTGTGAATGCTGAGTAAATCACCAGAGTCAAGGCTTTACACCGGTGCAACTGAAATCAGAGTATGCTGGATGGCGCTGGGGCCAGAAACCGTGTCTGTGCCCTGTGCTCGCCACTGGACAGGTGAGATGTTTTGACCCCCTCACTGGTCTCAGCTCACATCTCTTCCTTCCCTGGCTTTAGAGGGGAGGAAAATGAGGCACGAGGTGGGTCGGGGGCCCTTCCTCGCATCGTGACAAAGGTGAGAGTAGGGACCCCTGTGCGCTGCTCCGGCACGCTCCTCTCGCTCCCTGGCAGCCCCAGGCTGAGCCTTTGCAATCTCACTCCTGCCCCACCCACCCCAGGGTGGTAGTGGTGGGGAACCTCCCATGCTGCAGCAGGGAGGGCAAGCAAGGGGCAAGGGGGGTAATGATGGACAGCAGATAGAGCCACCCTCCACCCTACCACTAACCTTCCTCCCCCTGTCCTCTCTGCCATGCCCCCTTCTGCAGAACGATGAGGATGATGAGGATGAGGATGATGATGATGAGGATGACAACGACTCTGAGGGCAGCAGCAGTTCCTCCTCCTCTTCAGGGGACTCCTCTGACTCCGACTCCAACTGATCCAACCAAGCTTGTAGTAACGTCGTTTGGTTTTTTCAGTTTTGGTCACAAATTCCTGCCCTCCAGCTCCCCAAAAGTCCTTCCTCCTGCCCCCTTCCCCCTCTGTGTCCCTGTGGGAACCCCTCAGCCTGGGGAGCAGGGGTTGGAGAGACCCCTCCACCAAGCTCACACTATGGAGAGGAGAAACTGGGGCCTGCTACTGTCTGGGCTGGGGGGAGAGGAGGGAGTGAGCCCCCCCCATCCCTCCCAGCTCCTTTCCCTCTCCCCTTACTGAGGGAGGAGAAGAGATTTTTTTTGTTTGCTAAGATGTTATTTTGGGAGGGTCGCCCCATCCTCAACCCCTTCACATCCTCACTACCAGCTCTGGACTTTTTTTTTTTTTTTTAATTAAGAAAAACATAAATAGAAAAAAAAACCCAACCCCCCCAAACCTACCCTGCACCCCCTGTCCTGCCCCACAGACACAGAGCATGAGCTGAGTTGCTCAGGACTCAGCCATTGGGACAATGTCTCTCTGCTCCCCCCATCCCCTCTCTGCGCACCCCTCCTCCGTGCAACTCCCTGGCATTCTGGGGGTGCCTCCCACCACCCCTTGTACAGAAGTTCACCGGGATCTCCGCGCCCACAGCACTTGGGAGTGCCAACCACGCACCATGACTGCCCGGTGTGATGCTGGGGGTGGGGGGGAATGGGGGGATGTATGAGCGTGAATGCGGGGTTGGGAGGGCACCTGACTGCTGTGCATGACCAAGGGGAGGCAGAGGGCTGCAGGCCCCTCGCTGTTGTCGGTGGTTGTTGTGCTGTTGTATTTTATTCTCTTTTTTTTCCTTTTTATAAAATGAAAATTTTTTTTTTTCTTTGCCCCTTCCCCCCCTCCCCCGCCATCTCTGGTGAAACTGCTCCTCTCCCTTCGCCTCAAATCCCCAGTGTGACCAGCACTCCTCTCATCCCAGTTACCCCCAGTTTGCCCCCCCCCAGGGGGTGCTTTTGCACCCCACTGGCCATGCTGTAAATATTGGTGTGTTTTGGGTTTAATTTTGGAGAGTCTCTGGGGGGAAGATGGGGCCATGGAGACCAAGGTGGATGCATGGGGGAAGAGGGGGGCTGGCAGTGCCTGTCTGGGGACACTCCCTCCCCACCTTTTGTTTTTTTTCTAAGCAGACATGAGCACCAGCAATCCCATGGCACCTCCCTGCAGGTTTCCTATGTCCGTCCATATATGTGTGTGTGTGTGTGCGCGCGTGTCCCCAAACATCTGGTGCACTTGGGGACCTCCTCCAGCTCCCCACTCTAGGGGGAGAGGAATAAAGTTTGTCCCTTCTTGTCCCCCCACATCCTGACCCTGGAGAGGAGCTGGGCTGGGGGACAGGATTTGAGGGGCCCCAAGGAGGGGGAAGGGGCACCTGCTCCTCCTCTCCAGACTGGGGAGAGGAGTCTGGGGGGCTTTTACTCTCAAGGGCTTTAATTTAGCCATTTTTCTCTTCACACAAATTTCAGCTCAGCAGGTATCCTGGGGAGAGCAGAGCTGAGAGGGGCAAGTTGCAGGGTCGTTTCTGGCTGCAGGGGGATGGGGAGGAGGTCCCAACCCTCCCCTGGGAGAGGAGTGAGGTGAACCCAAGTGCCCCTGCACAGACAATTCCCCCTGGGCCCCCCCAGGGACTGGAGCCCCCCAAGAGAACCCGGCCAGTTCTGTGTGTGTGTGTGGTGTCCATGTCCATATCTGTCTGTCTGTCCCTCTGTCATTCCCCTCTCCTGACCTCCATTTGGGATTATCCTTTCATTTTCTTCCCAATTTTTTATTCCCCCCATCCCCCAAGGAGAAACCCCTCCTTTTTTTTCTGCTGAATGTACCCAGCACCGTCATGTTTTAGTGGATGTGGTTTTAGTAACAAAAAAAAAAAAAAAGGAAAAAAAAAACCCCCAACACGACACCCCCAGCTTTTTTTTTTTCTGTTAAAAAAAAACAAACAAAAAAAAACCAAAAAAAAAGAAATTCTTACAGCGCCAACAATGGGGGGGGAAAGGCGTTTGCGCTGCAAGAGAATTGAACCTGAGTGCATTTTGGCACTGCCACAAAAAAAAACCCAAACCCAGGCTCCTTTAGATGGAAGTTTCTTGTGAATTATGTTAAAAAAAAAAAAAAGAGAAAAACAAGAAAAAAAAGATCTTTTTTTTTTTCTAATATTTAAAGAGTGTTTTTTGTAGGTTAAAACAAAAAATTTAAAAAATGCCCAGTTGGAATTTGTACAGCTGAGGAGGACACGGGGCTCCTGCTGCGGGCTCCCAGGCTGCTGTGCTGCAGTTTAGGTTTCCTTTTTTTCGTTGTTGTTTGGGGTTTTTTTTGTTGGTTTGGTTTTTGGGTTGTTTGGGGGGGGTTTAGGTTTTTTTTCTGGGTTTTTTTTTTTTCGGGTTTTCTGTTTTTTCGTTGTTTTGAGTTGGTTTTTCTTTTGTACAATAAAGTGAAAAATGATGTTTCTGTTTTCATGTCCTTACTATAAAAAATAAAAATTTAGGAAAAATAGGCCAAGTATGAGGAGTGTTTCTCCCCAGCTTCTCCACGTTGTGGATGTGAAGGGTCTGTGGAGTGGGGGTGGGGTGATCCCTAGGGGTCACTTTTAGGGGCTGGGGGAGGTCCACAGGGATTCGTAGGGAGTGCTAAGGGGAAGAGGGTAGGCTGTAGGGGCGAGGATTAGGGGGCTCCGTTAGCGTCATTATGTGTGTGGGAGTGTCCCTGGGGGTCGTTGGGAGGGGTCTAAAAGGACAGGGGGGATCCATGGGGATAAGGAGATAGATCTTCAGGGAGGGGAGAATCCGCGGGGCTGGGAGTCTATAGGGACTGGGAGTCCGTGAGGTCCCCGCGGAAGCACCCGGGGGATCGTGCCCCAGGTCCCCCCTCCTCGTGTGGCCCCGCCCCGCCCGGGCTTCCCCTCGGTCTCGCGCCTCTCGACCAGGTGTCGGTCCCCGCGACGGCCGCTCCCCATTGGCCGCGCTCCGCACGGCGCCTCCCCATTGGCAGCGGGCGCGGGGGCGGGCCGTGCGCGTGCCGGGTGCGGCGCCCCGCCCCTCTCCCCCTCCGCCACGGGCCGCCGCCGGGCGGAGGGAGCGCCAGGCCTGGTCCGGTCAGCCCGCGCACCGCCCCGGCCCCGGCCCCTCCCCCTCCCCCTCCGCAGAGTATGGCGAGCCGCCGCCAGGACCCACGGCGGAGCCGCGGAGGGTGCTAACCCGACCCCGGCCCGCCTCCGACGGGCCTTCTGCGCTGGTGAGTGACCGACCCGCCCCTCTCGGCCTGCCCAGTCCAGAGCTCCTGCTCCTGGGGCCCCGCCCCACTGTGGGGCCCTGCAGCACCGGAGGGCGGCCCGGTGACCCCGCCCTGTTGCCCCGGAGGACCTCGGACCCCCCCGCCCCGCCCTGCTTTGGCCCTTTTTTCCCGCCCCTCGCTCTCTAGCTCCCCTCCTTTTCAGCCATGTCCCCCCTCCCGCAGGCATCGTCCCGTGGGGGGCTGGCAGGGTGCAGCTCCCCCCCTTATCTGCAGCTGGGACTCCGCATCCCTTTTGTTCGGCTCCTCTCACCCCGGGGGAGGCATATGGGGGGGTCCCGGAGGGTCCCGTGGAGTGCGGGCGCGACGGCGCAGGTCCGAGCTGCTGCCAGCCGATGTTGTCGGGGGGGGTGGGGGGAGGCGGGCGCGGGGACCTCGCCATCCAGTCTCTGTGGTCAGAACCCCCATGCCATGGCAACCGGGGCATGGAGCTACCGGTCAGTACCCGCCGTTTGTGGTTGCTGGCAGCAGAGCGGTGCTGGTGGGAGTGTCTTGGAGTGAGTTTGGGTCCCCCGTTTATACCTGCTGTTGGAGAGGGGAGTCTGGGTGCCCTTTCTGCGAGGTGGGAGGAGGGCATGGTTGTCCCTGCCCTGTCCTCTCCCTCTACTTCTCCATCAGCTTCAAGGGAGGGTGATGCAGCAAAAACCCCTGCCCCTCTGCGGAGGGGTGGCTTTAGGGGACACTTCGAGTCCCCTGAGCCCACCTGCAATGTGGAGGCAGTGCTGGGAGTGTGAGTGTGCACCTGGGGGAACTGAGGCTTTGATGATGTTTGGGCATGTCCCAGGCTGGCCTGAGGGCAGCCAAGCAGCTGATCCAAATGCAGGACCCTTCCCTGTCTCCCCTTGACCTATCATACAGGGAAGTTGATGCTAAGCTGGTGGACCTCCATGCCCCCCCACTCCCCATGCCATTCCTGAGGGCTTTAACCCAGGACTCTGCCTCTTGGGACTTGGAAGGCACCCCAGAGGTCTTGGGAGCTTCCCATTGCCCAGGGCACAAAGTGGGGGCTTTGGCTGGGTGGGGGGGGGGGTGTCTGCTGGCCAGGAGTGAGATGCCAGTGTGTGCCCTGCCTCCCCTCCACCCACTCACAGCAAGCCCCCCCCCCCCCCGTGTGTGTGTGTCCTGTGCTATGAGCATTCCTCGTGACTTCTCTGCAAGCAGTTGCAAATGAAAATGGAGGAAATGTCTTTATCTGGCCTGGATAACAGCAAACTAGAGGTGAGCAGCACCCCAGGGATGGCTGCCCCCTCCCCTGGCCCCCACCTCCCTGGCCCACACCTTCCTCCTCATCTCTCCTTTTGCCCCTCCCTTCCCCTAGGCTGTTTCGCATGAGATCTACACAGATCTGGTGGAAGATGCCTGTCTGGGCCTCTGCTTTGAAGTCCACCGGGCAGTCAAGTGTGGCTACTTCTTCCTGGATGACACAGACCCAGACAGCATGAAAGACTTTGGTGAGCATCCTGCTGCTATGTCCTCCCTGGTGGATGGGGGAGGGGACGATGATGACACAGTGAGCATCCTGCTACCTATGCTGCTGGGAAAGGCCACGAAGAGGCTGTGAGGGGGACACGGACCACTGCTTGTCCCTACTTGTGGGGATTTGAGCACAAGCAGTGCTGAGGAGGGTTAGACACATGGTGGCCCAGGCACCCCCTGGCACTGTCAGCGCTGCTGGGACATGAATGCCCCATCTCAGAGGAGCCATTTTGTAAAGCCTTGGGGTAAAGAACCCCAGAAATGTTTCCTTGGGGTGCGATGGTCTGCCCTGGAGAAGCATGGCTGGGTCGGGGGTGGGAGGGTAAATCCATCCAGCTTCCCTGTTACTGGTTTCAGGTCCCCACAGATATGGAAGGGGACTAGCAGCCCAAGGTTTCCCCCCCCCCAAGAAAAGCACCGGAGCTGAGGGACATGGCATGGTCAGCATCAGAGGGAGGTCTTGGGATGGGGGGACTGATGCATATGCCTCCCACAGAGATCGTGGATCAGCCTGGCGTGGACATCTTCGGGCAGGTCTATAACCAGTGGAAGAACAAGGAGTGCGTGTGCCCCAACTGCAGCCGCAGCATTGCTGCCTCCCGCTTCGCCCCCCACCTGGAGAAGTGCCTGGGCATGGGCCGCAACAGCAGCCGCATTGCCAACCGGAGGTGGGCATGGCCCCCTTCACCCCCAAAGCGCAGGGCTGGAGGTTCCTGTGGTCCCCCCTGCATAGGGAAATGGGGGCACGAGGGGAAACTGAGGCTGTGGGGCTGTGTCTCTTCTCATTGGGGGGTGTGGAGGATTTGGGTACCCCCATCTCAGTGCTGATGAGCCTGGGATGGAAACTGGACATCTGGCCTCTCCTCACTCCTTGTTTTTCATTGTGGGGGGTGTATCCATGTGCCCCAGCCTTGGAGTCCCACCTCCAGCTCCTCTTGCCCCAACCCACTGCTTCATTTCTGGAAAAACAAGCTGGGAATCCTGGATCCTCTGTCCCCCCTTCCTTTGGTGGCTGCTGGGAACCCCTGCCTTGGATCTGGGCTGGGCATGGCAGAGCTGGTGGGGTATGGGACAAGTCCTGGGGTGCCAGGGAGGGTGCATGATGGATCCCAGCTGTGGGTCCCTGACCTTCCTTCCCTCCCTGTGCAGGATCGCGAGCAGCAACAACATGAACAAGTCAGAGAGCGACCAGGAGGACAACGATGACATCAATGACAATGACTGGTCCTATGGCTCTGAGAAGAAAGGTGGGGGGGACACAGGGTGCCACAGGCCCCCAGCCCCTGTGTAAGGGGTCAGGGACACATCCTGGCTGCCCCATGGCCCTTGAACCGCAGTCCTGAGCATGTGTGGAGGGGGTGGCAGGGTGAGAACAACCAAGTCCTGGGGTGCCTGACTGCCCCAGTCCATGCCTGGGCAGGGGAGTCTCCTGGCAGCAGAGCAGAGTGGGGGCTGGTAGTGACTGCTGTAGCAGTTGGGGCTAAATCCATCAGAAAAGGTAAAACTTCTCCCTTTTCTGTCTCTCCCTGTAGCAAAGAAGAGGAAATCAGACAAGGTGAGGGGCTGCTGGAGAGGTGGGAGGACCCAGGGCGGAGAGGGTGTGGGGGACATGGTGGGGGCACCTTGCATCTCCCAACAGCTCTGGTCTCCTTGCAGAACCCCAACTCGCCCCGCAGGTCCAAGTCCCTGAAACACAAAAATGGTGAGTGGCTGGGGGGGGTGAGGTGAGGACTGGTGACAGTGGAGCGGCTGGTGGCCCCGGAGGTCACATGGGGGCCAGGTCACAGGCAGGGATCTTCCTTATCCCTCCTGTCTTCCAGGTGAGATCAGCGGGAACCCCGACCCCTTCAAGGTGAGCCTGGTGCGAGATGAGGCCAGGGGGCCTGGGCCCTGTCCCTCACCCCCCTAGGTGTCCCCTGCCCCCTGCCAGCCCCAACTCGGCTCTCTGCCCCCCACAGTACAGCAACTCAGCAGGGATCAGCTACGAAACACTGGGCCCCGAGGATCTGCAGACGCTGCTCACCACGGTGCGTGTCTGGGGCCACGGGGCTGGGGAGGCACCAGTGGGCACAGCGCAGCCCTGACCTGGGCAGATGGGGCACACGGGCACTGGTGCGCTGCCAGGGTCTCTCCTGGCTCAGCTCTGACCCAGGGAATGAGGACACGCGTGATCTGAACCCAGTGGCAGGGAGATGCCTCTTCCCTGGGACAAGCTCTGCACCCTACAGGGCATGAAGTCCCAATCCTGGGGGACATGGTGGCCTGTGAGTGTGGAGCTGGTCTGGGGTGACAGGACAGCGCCTGGGGAGTTGAGGGTCACGGGACCACACTGCAGGCTGGTGATCACGTGGCTGCTCGTCCACTCCCTCACCCATCCCTTCTCTCCTCAGCAATGTGGGGTCATCTCTGAGCACACCAAGAAGATGTGCACCAGGTGAGTGAATCCTGGCTTTACCCTACACCAAGCAGGAAGCTGGGGGGCTTTGGGATAGGAGGGGAGTCCTCAACATGCCTGGATCCCTGTGGGAGCTGTGGAGGGGGCAGCCAGAGGCCTGAGTGTGCGCGGTGTCTCACTGGCAGGTCCCTGCGGTGCCCGCAGCACACGGATGAGCAGCGGCGGTCGGTGCGCGTGTACCTCCTGGGGCCCTCCGCGTGAGTCAGCACATGCCACCACACACCTGGCACGGGGCAGGGGCAAACCAGGCTCTGCCCCCCGAGAACAGGGACTGGGGGGGTTGCATGGAGTGGTCAGGTGGGGGTGGGCACAGGGACATCTCCAGGGAGGCTTGGAGGGCCAGGATTGGCATGTGCAAGGTGGGAGGGTCCTGGGGAGATGGATGGAGCCCCTGGCAGCCTCTCACGTTGAGGGGTGCAGCACCACGGGCTCCATCCTGCCCTTTCTCAGGGGCTGGGGACCCCCATAACGCCTTTGCTCAGGTCCCTACCCGAGGCAGAGAGCAGCGTGGAGAATGACAGCTTTGAGGTAGCTGAGAGCCAGGCCCTCATGAGCCGGCTGCAGTGGGACGGCTCCTCTGACATCTCGCCCTCTGACTCGGCCTCCTCAAAAGCCAGTGAGTGTTTGGGGGCGGGGGAAGCAAATCCTGCAACATAGACCCCTCTGTGGGGGCAAAACTGAGTCCTCCTGATGTCCCCAAAGCACAAGAGGGGACACAGACTGACCACAGCTACCCCAAGCCAGCCTGAAGCGTCCCTGGAGCTTCTGCTGGGACATCATTATTCACCTTCCTGGAGTGGAGGGAGTATTTTGGGGACACTTTCCTGGCTATGAATTGGTGACAGGGAGATCCTCTCTGTTTTGTGGGGGTTCCTGATGGCCCATCTCCTCCCCCATGTCCTCATCTCCTCCCTTTCTCTCCCCTTCAGGTACAAACAACTCTGAATCCCGCAAGACCAAGAAGAAGAAGCCCCACCTGGGGCTGGTGAGCGGGACCTCAGGGCTGAGTTCCAGCAAGAAGAAGAAGCCCAAACCCCCTGCGCCCCACACCCCCAGCATCTATGATGACATCAGCTGAGCACAGCAGAGCTGATGGAGGAGGGGGGAGATGGACAGACAGATGGACACAGGCTGGGGCAGCCCCTCTCCCCCGCACCCCCCCCCCTTCGACTGGGACAGCACTGACATTTGGACACAAAGTGGGTGCCTGGGGCAGAGGAGGACTCGGCCATTGCCACAGGGATTGGGGGGTGGGGTGGCAACGGGGCTGGATTTGGGAGCCCTCAGTTGTGTCCCTCTTCCCCCAGTCTGGTGCCTCTATTTATTCTGTGACATAGTTTTTGTACATGGGGGCTCCCATCAGGGCTCTGAGGGGAGTGTCTCGCTCAGAGATGGGGGCACAACCCCCCTTCCCACCACCCACCCAGAAACCCGCTGTGCCTCCTCCTAGGCTCATTCCTCCAGAGCACCCTTTACCCCAGGGGGGTGGGGGGAGGCACATGGGTGATGGGGGTGCAGATTCCTGTGGTTTGGGGGCAGCCCCCAGCCTGTGGCTGCTCCCAGCCTGTGGCTGCTCCCCCCTCCCTGCTGCAGGCCAGCACTCATGGGTTGGGCTGGCTCAGGATCAGGGGGTGGTGTGCTTGCAGGGGGCTTTTTCATGCTTGATGGAGACAAGTAGGGACTCCACACCTCCCCCATACTCTGCTGTAAGCGGCTGGATTCAGCTGCTGGGGGGTGTTGGGGGCCCAGCCTTGCTTGTACAGAACCTGCCCAAGCCCTGGGAGGCGGGGGGTTCTGCCGCATCCTTTGTGTTTGAGGGGGACAGCTGGGGCAGCTCGGGGAGGGGGGGGGAGCCTTTCTAGCTCTGAACTGGCCTCTGGAGGGAGGGGAGGACCTTGACCTGCCAGGGGACAGCCCATGGGCCCCAGAGCAAACCTGAGGGCCACAACCTGGACTTGAGGCAGAGTGTGGTATGCTGTTTCCACCCTTCCCCCCAGCACTGGCCTCATCCCCAGGCTAGTGGTCCCAGGGCAGCTTAATGTCCCAGTCCCCATGTGTCTGGGGCCCTGGCTCCAGGCTGGGGGCAGGGGGGAGGTTGTGCAGCACTCTCCTGTGCAGTGAGGAAGGATAGGTCCCTCTGCCTGGATCCAGACCCTTCCCTAGCTCCTACCCCTCCCCAGCTGTGTTCATCACAGGGGCTGTGTGGGAACAGGGTTAGCTCAGTCCCCACTCTTGTTCACCCACCAGCTGACACCTTGAGTTTGGCTGTATGTCCCTGGGGGGGGGGCAGGGGCTGCTTCTGTTCCACTTCCCCATACCGGGGTGGGGGGCTACTTTCAGTGGGTCTTGCAAATTTATGGTGCTCTTGACTCTGGATTCGCTATTGTTTTAAAACTGCTGCTAAAGACTAGTGCTGTAGCAGGACCCAGGGGGCTCCCCCAGAGCCCTGAGCAGCCAAAGCTGCTGGGGGAGAGCCTTGCTGCCTGCAGATCCCCAGGCTTCCTCTCCATTTCAGTTGGCAGTAGCTCCTGGCACGGCTTTGGGTCTGGGCCTGGATGCTGGAGCAGGCCAAGCTGGCCTCTGCTCTGGGGCCCGAGGAGGAGCATCCAGGCACCCAGAAACAGGGCCCTCTCCCACTGCCTGGGACAGCCTAAGCCCCTCCCATTGCAGGAGAGGTACTGCAATTTGGGGTTCAAGGGCCATAAAGAGCCTGGGGACCGCCAGTCCATGTCCTCACCCTCACAGGGTGAGCCCCCTGGCCAAGCTTGTGGGTGCCCAGGGCCCTCCTGAGCTCCATCCTGCCCGGGGGCCCTGAGCCTGGGGCAGGTCTGTGTGTCCCAGCAGTGGGTTGTGGCTGCCCCTGTAAATAAACCTGCATCTTGAATTGGTATCCCTGGCATGTGGCTGCCTGTGTTTAATGGAGCAGGGCCATCATACCCTCCTCCAGCCCAGCTGCAGCCACAGTTTACCAGACTCTGCTCTTGGGGCTGCCTGTTTTTTAATGAATGCTTCCCAGAAGCAAGGGGAGGGCTGATGTTACATCTTATATTTCCTTTAAAAAGTCTGTGGGAGGAAGCAGCAGCCCAGTGCGGAGCCCTGGGTACCTTCAACATGTTCACTCAGGCTGAGATCTTTCCCCTGATCTGTGCTTGGGATTAGGGGGAGGAGGAGGAAGACAGTATCTGGGGGGAGCACAGCCCCTTCTGGGGGGGGGCAAAGTCCAGCAGCAAGATTGGGAAGGGTGGGCCAAGCTCCATGCTGCACCAGCTGCAGTCACCATAATGCCACAGTGGAGAAAAGCACCACCTGAGCACTGCTGGTCCCTGGGGGATGGGGGGGACCAGAAATGCCAGACAACTGCCAGCACCACCATGACGGTGGGGACTATGAGGTTCCCTGCACCCAGGGGGAGGCCCCTGGCACCTGGTGTGGCAGTGGCAGCACTGGGCAGGGAGGTGGGGGTGTTGGTGGCACTCTGGGAGCGGTGGTAGTGGATGACGCAGTTGTCTGTGATGTGTAGCGAACGCAGCATCTGCTGCTGGTCCTGCAGCAGGTGCCCACGGTATATGAACTTTATCTGGCTCTCCTGGCCCAGGAAATACTTGCTGTGGGAGGAGGGAAGAGGTCAGAGATAGAAGAGCTGGCACTCCTGGATGCAGATAAAGTCACCTGGGTGCTGGGAGGAAGACCACAGGGTAAAGGTGATGGACGTCCCAGCTCAGGGGAGCAGTGGCCACCAGATGCTGTCCCTTCTTTTAACCTTGCCATTTTTAAACTGGCACTTAATTATTTTTGGAGGGATCCCTCAGCAAAGCACAGGGGGAGAAGCACAGCAAAAATGGATGGAAACCCTCCTCTGTTCTCCAGCAGAATGGTGGGGAGGGGGCTGTTGTACAAGAACCATAGGGAGGGAGGGGGGATTGCAATGAGGTAACCGGTGCTCCCTTGTGTCCACCTCTCTCAGGACTTACCTCTTGAGGCCCCCCACAGTGTCCTCCTCCATGTCATTGAGGAATTTGAGCCAGATCTTGATGATGCCAGAGTACAAATCACTCCCCATCAGGGCAGGTGGCTCCCTCTGGCTACCTGGGGCACTGGGCTCAGCAGCTGTGGTCCTTTTAGGCAATCTCTGGATGACCAGCAGCTGCTCTAGGCCAGGGTCAGGGGGGCTGCTGCCAGCCCCCTGCTCTGCTACTGGCCCTGACACTGCTCCACCTTCCTCTTCTGTTTTCTCTTCTGGGTTTTCAGGGACCCTGGGGGGCTCTGGTACTTAATCTGTCCCTGCTGTCCCCACAAACCGCTCCACGTGGCCAAGCCAGATAATAGCTGCATCCTGTTGTCACAATTGTTCCCAAAAGCTGGTTGCTGCTGTCAGCAACATAAGTGGACAGCCGCACCAGGACCAGCATCACTATACCAGCCACCACTGTCACCTCATCCCCCACCCCTTGGATGAAGGTGTCAGTGGGGAGCTCCATCTTTGGAGCCGGTTGGAGGAGTCAGGACTCCCCCATCCAGCCCAGTAGCTTGCTTTCTGGCTCAACTTCCCCAGGAAGACCCTGTGCCTCCCTGATGGTGCGGGGAGGGAAGGCAGCAACACCTCTGCAATAGCAAAGCTTCTTCCAGGAGGCAAAACTTATGGCTCAGGAGCAATGGCCCTGTTCCCGCTGGGAGGAGGGCAATGCTGGTGCTTCCAACACAGCACCTGTGAATACAGCTCGAGCTGGAACCGGCCCGGCCAGGAAGGTGCCGGGCACTCCACGGGGCCGCACTGACCTCGCCACGGAGAACCCTCCGTGGTGGGCTCCCGAGGACCCTCGGTGCCCAGACAGGGTCATGCCACTCCCGAACACCAGACCCGTGCCTGGCAGGGAGGGGAGCGGCGGCCACCAGCGGGCACAGTCCGGTGAGTTCAACCCCTCTGAAGGCGGGCGAGGGGCGGCGGCGGCTGGGCCGAGCAGCGACAGGACGGCGCGGAGCGGTGGGAGACGGCCTCGCTAACTCGAGCGGCGGGGCCGCTCCCGGGGAAGGGGGACTCTGATAGGCCCGGTGCTGCGCGGAGAGGCCCAGGGAAGGCAGGGGCCGGGTGTGTGGCTGTCAGGCCCGCGGGGGGTTCTCTGCCGGGGGATGAGGTGTGTGTGGCTGCCGAAGTCACGGGTGTAGAACTCACCACGTTCCGCCGCCACCCGCGCGCCAGAAGTGCCACGCCATGGTGCTGCTGCCGCCTCGGGGGGAGGAAAGCGAGGGGAGCGAGAGCCACGGGTTCAAAGCACGCAGGGGCGGAGCACGCGCGACACGCCCCTAGCCTGGGTGGAGCCTCGTGTGGAGGGGCGGGGCGACGGCGGGGCCCACGGCCGGTGCCTCGCGAGGCGCCGCGGCCCCTCACCTTCCCCCGTGACAGGCTGTGCCCTCCCCTCCTGCCCCGTGCGGTGTCCGCGGCTCCTGCCAGGCCTCGCGGGAGGGAGCCACATCGAGAGCCACCTCTGCCAGGTCTTTTATTCGCATCGAGGTGCTTGGGGAGGGACATGACGCAGGCGAAGAGGAAGCCACGGGGTGACATGGAGCTGCCGGCCTCCCCTTGTCACTCCTATCCGGGGGGAGGCGGGCCATGGGGGCCACCCTCAGGAGATGGGCCCCTCGAGGGGCAGCTGGATGGTGCCCACCATGTGCACCGCCAAGGCATAGAAATCCTGGTGTTCCTGGAGAGGGAGGGGACAGACACAGGGGTGAGCACGCTGGGGTGGGGGAACAGGCCAGAGCATGCTGCACCCCCTTACCTCCCACATCCCTGGAGGCATGGCCTCCACCCAGCTCTCGACAGGGGGAATGCAGTCGTAGATGTAGCTCCAGTACCAGCGGGTGCCGGCAGCAGAACTTGAGCATCTGTTGACAGAGCTCTGTCACCGAGGCAGGGGTCACTATTACAGTACCCCTGTCACCCTCCACCCCCGATTGCCCACGGTGAACTGGGCCAGCGCCGTGGTTGAGGAGGGCGATGGTTTCCTCAGGATGCTGATGCTGGTACTCCTCGACAGCGTGGAGAGCACAGTCCATGGGGGTATAGCCAGCGCAGTTGGAGACAGTGGCATCAGCCCCGTGGTGCAGCAGTAACCACGCCTGTCCGTTACAGGCGTTATTGCAGCAGCATGAGGTCCTTGCGGCTGGCGGCCCTGGAGTCGGACCCCACTGCCAGCAACTGCTTAGCCACCTGGTAGTAGCGCTCAGCGTCCTTGGGGTGCTCGGCGGCGGCACAGGTGGCTTTGAGGGAGATCTTGCCTTGGCGGCTGCGGCGCGCTGGGTCAGCACCGTGCTCCAGGTACAGCTCCACGTAGGCCACCATGCCGCCACATGTAGCGCCGTCAGCTGCCGGTCTCGCGTCCCCAGGTTCACCCGTGCCCCGTGCGCCAGCAGCAGCTCCACACCTGGCGGAGAATGTGGGTGAGACGGGGCTGAGAACCCCCCCAAAGACCCCTGTCACCCACCCGCTGGGCCCGCCCCCCGGGACCACCCCCTGGGAGTGCTGCAGTCGGGGATCCAAACGTGGGGCCGCGGGAAGGAGCCTGGAGGGGCGGGAACGGGCGGGTCCCGGAGCGGGGCCGCGGGTGGCGGGCGGGCTTTGGTGGGGGCGGTGCTTCGCATGAAGATGAGGCTGTCCGGGGATGGGGCCAGGGCAGGGGAGGCGCTTCGGAGGAGGGGGTTGGGGGTTGTTATGCAGATGAGGGGGGGGGCTCGGCGAGGGGCCTGCAAATGGGGATGATGGACTGTAGGCGTGACCCGACCTGGCCCTGCAGACGAGGTGGGGTTCTCTCTGTTGCGTGCACCGGAGGCTGTCGCGCGCGGTGCAGCGGGGCCGCGCCGTCGGCACTCGGCAGGTTGGGGTCGGCGCCGAAGGCCAGGACCAGGCAGGCGTAATCGGCGCGGGGCGCGGCCACGCTGTCGTGCATCGAGGCACGGCCGCCCACTACCGCGTTCACCTCCGCGCCCCGCAGCAGCAGGTGCCAGGCGCTGTAGTCCCGGCCGGCCGCGATGCACGAAGCTGACGTCTGCTGCTGGCAGGAACTCAGCACCCACAACCCTGGCGGAGAATGGGGAAGCCGGCTCACTCACCGGAACACACACCCCCGATTCCCCAGGCGTCCTCCCCGTCCCAGCCACACCCCCGAATTAGAGCAGCCAGCCCTCCTCCTCCATTGTTCTTGACCTTGCTGCCCCTTTCCCCCCCTTTATTTTGCAGTGAGGACACCTGCCCCCCCCCCCCTCCCCGCTCAGGTGACCACACCAGCTCCTCAGTGATCGGCTCCATGATCAGGTTCGTGGTGGTCTCATCCTTAAAGATGCTCTTGATGCGCAGGGGGTCCCAGTGTACAGGGACAGCAGGGTCCCAGCAGTACTGGGGCCCGAGCAGGGGGTGGGGGGCTAGGGGGCAGCAACCAGCATGTGGCCCTTTCCCGAGACAGGGCTCACCAGCATTCCTGTTGCTCCAACAGCTCCCATTGGAGCTGCAGCGACTGCAGGGCTGAGGAGCTGAAGGAGGTGGTTTCCTGGTCCCTAGGTGGCTCAGGATGGCAGGGAGAGTCTGGGGGAAGAGCAAGCTGCCTCCTGCACCTTATAGGGGTTATAAATAGGGCTATGCCCCACACTAAATGCTGAATCAAGAGCCCAAGCCAGACCACCCTATAAATAACTTCCCTAATGTGGTAAACAGAATCACATTGGTGTGAGGCTACCACAGATGTTAACCTGTTGGTGAGTGTGAGATGGAGGACAGTCCCATGGGGCTGGGATCCAGCACCTCACCCCCTGGGGAGGAGAGGGAGAGCAGGGAACCCCCAGAGAGGAAGGGTTTGGAATGCTGCAGATGAGCAGAGAGAGGAGAGGGGCACCACTGGCCCCAGTGGCAGAGGAAATAGTGACACACAAACAGAGTGAGGCAGGGACAAAACAGCCCTTTAATATAGGTATGAAACCAAGAGGGGCCATTCTGTCCTGAAGAGCAGAAACAGACACTGAGACAGTGTACCCCTGGGACTCCCTGGGTGTCCCCCCCCACACACACCTCTTGGCTCCAGAACAAACACAACAGACACACAAAGGAGCAGGTGAGTGGCTGGTGCATCCTTAGCAGGCCACAGCTCAGCCTGGGTCATGGCAGCAGGAATGTGTCCCCAGCCCCATGGCTGTGCCACAGCTCCCCGAGGTCAGCAGCAGTCAGTTTGGGTCGGCACAGAGAAGAAATCCTCAGGCAGCTCTCCCAGGAGCCCATCCAGGTCATCTGCACAGGCAGAACAAAATGTGCTACTCTTACAAATGTCTAGAGGAAGAATTGACTCCACATACTGGGGATGTGGTGGGACAAGATGTCCCTTTGGCATTACAAGGGAGAGGAGACACTGCCCAACCCCAGGACCTGTTTTCCTCCCCACACAGAGTGGGCTCAACTCACCCATATCACAGCCATCAGCTCCCACTGGCTCTTCTTGCTCAGGCCCAGGGCTCTGCCAGTGCAGGGAGATGCCCCCAGGAGCCTGCTCTGTGCTGTGGCTGCCCGGCCTCCATTGGCCCCAGTCCCCAGAGGCAGGGCCACTCAGTGGAGCCTTGCAGGGTGAGGCAGGAGTAGCCCAGCCTGGGCAGGTGTGGTAGGCATCTGGAAGATCTCGGGTTCTAACGTGAGAGGTGGAAGGTACAGAAGAGGTGGGCATGGGGTGGAGTGAGAGGAGGTGCTGGTGGTAGCAGATATAAGCACATGGTGTAAACAAGGGGTTGGAATAAAGTATCATCCATGCTGAGTGTGTGGTGATCCTTGTCCCCTCAGTGGGGGGGCTGAGTAATCCGTGTGGGTGGCCTGGTGGTGTTGCCGGTGGCGGCAACAGGCAGGGACCTGCAAAACCCAGCAGAGATGAGTGGCTGGGAGCCCACAGGAGGCTTTATCCATCCCTGCTAAGCCCCTCCCCTTCCTCAGTTGTTTTCAAGGATCCCTGCAGTACAGGGGTCTGGAATTCCTTCCCCCTGCGTACCCTTGGCAGGTCTCAGCATCCCAGGTCTCCAGGGCCAGCAGCACTGTGCCCTCCCTCACCTCCTGCTGCACTGGCGATGGCTGGGAGAAGCTGCCCTCAGGCTCCAGTGGGTAGATCTTGAGCAGGTTGGTGGGGGTGACGTTGAGGTAGTGATTGTGGTGGGATGGGGAGAAGACGCCCACCTGTGAGGACAGAGCGGTAGGTCAGAGCCAGAGCTGTGGTTTTCAGTGGCACCCCTGGCTGCAGCCTGGGGAGGAGCCAGAGGAGCCCCTTAGACTCATAGAATCATGTCAGATTAAGGTCATGGAGAAGACCTTTAAGATCAAGTCCAACCCCTGCCCTCACACTGCCAAGCCCACCACTAACCCACGGCCCTCAGCACCTCTGCTATGTGTCTTTTTGATATCTCCAGGGGCTCCCCCCACCTCCCTGGGCAGCCTGGGACAGGGTGTAACAATCCTCTTGATGAAAAAGCTCTTCCTCATCTCCAATCCAAACCTTTCCTGACGCAATTTGAGCCCATTTCTTCTTGTCCTATCATTCATTACTGGAGAGAAGAGACTGATCCCCAGCCCAGCCTCCTGTCAGGGAGTTGCAGAGAATGCTCCTCAGTCTCCCCTCAGCCTCCTCTTCTCTGGGCTGAACACCCCCAGCTCCCCCAGCTGTTCCCCATCAGACTTGTGCTCCAGCCCCTTCCCCAGCTCCAGTGTCCATCTCTGGACACGGTCCAGCCCCTCAGTGTCTTTTCTTGTAGCGAGAGGCCCAAAACTGAACACAGTATTCAAAGTGCAGCCTCACCAGTGCCCAGTACAGGGGATGTGTATATACATATACACACACACAGAGAGTACTTGTCCTGTTCCCTCGGGATGTGAGCCCAACAACTGGGCACAGTGACCACAAGTTGGCAACACTTGAGGCAGAAAGGGCCCCAAAGGTGTTACTGCTGTCAGAGAGCTGCCTCCTACCTGCTTCAGGAGCAGCACTGAGCCAGGCTTGAGTTCACAGTGTCTATCTTCCAGCAGTATCTCTCCTGTGGACAGAGAGGGGTCACATTAGCCATGGGGAGCAACAGCCAGGAACCCCAATCCAACCCAGGCATGAGCCCAGACACACCAGTTGGGTCCCTGAACATGGCACCAGCATCAACGTTGGTCCTGGTCAGTGTCTTGATCATTACCACCATGCTGAGGACCTTGTTCTTCGGGAGCTGCTTCAAGGCTGCCTGAACATGTAGACACTCATCACACCCATGTCCCCAAGGGCAGCCCTATGGGATGTCTGCAGTCAGCCCAGCACAGCCCCCTCCCCACACTGACACCTGGTCCTGGAAATGGCTCCAAGGGGCAAGGGGAGAGCTGGTAAGCCAAGGAGTCCTCAGGGCTGGTACCTTCACCCAGAGCCTCCCTCACCTTCCGCAGCACCATGACCACGCTGTAGGAAGCACCCAGGGTCCCTCTCATCTAGCCCCTTCCCAAAATCCTCTTCTGCAGACAGTGAGGAGCTGGGCAATTCCTGGAGTCACAGGACAACTGCAGTCACCACCCCAGAGCACAGCCAGCGCATCTTGTAGGCCTGTCACAGCAAGAGGGGCCCCAGGGACCTCCTCCCCTTCCAGCATCGCCCTCCAAAAGCCTCAGGAACTGCCCACAGCAGCACTGCTGGGACCTACATCCAGCTCTGCACCAGAGCCAGGGGTTACCTCCATCTGCAGCTTCACCACAGCTCCATGAGCTGGAGTCTGGGGAGCAGAAACGAGGATCTCCTCCAGGAGCTTCCCAGCATGTTTTATAGAAGAGAGCGAAAAAGACACATCATGGGGCACCCAGGAGAGGCTCTGAAGCTGCCTAGGGCTTCATATCTTTTTACTAGCTGCTCCCGTGTCATCATTTCCCCTGCACTCACCTACTGGGGCAGGATTCCAGCAGTCCCTGGGAACCAGCGAGTCTTCAGTGGGAGGCAGGGGGCAGCCCCTGGTGCTTTGCTAGCTGCTGTCACCAGCTGCATGAGATGGTTGGTGTCTACAGGCTGTCTGGGGCTGACCCAAGTGGCTGCTGCCTCAGCAGGGGCTCCACACAGCTCATCAAGGCCGTCGGGTTGCTGGGGGGTCTGGGGGGCAGCCGGCGTGGGGGACAGCTCTGCCCTGCAGAGCTGCTCTCTCCTGGCTGGCATGGGGATGCACGGAGAGGCCTCAGGGCTGGACCCCCAGGAGTGGGGATGGAGCCCCACAAGATGCCTGGCTTTCCCAGTGGAGTGGGGGGCCTGGGGGGGCAGACACCAGCTGCGCTGGGCCACAGCACCAGCTTGGGAACAGGAGCTGCCTGGGGGGTGGGCAGGAAAGTCCAGGCTGAACTCTGGATCCCTGGAGCTGGGGGAGACCAGCTCCTGTCCCACTGCTGTGGTTTGGCCCAACTAGCACAGAAGCACCACAAGTCTCTTGCTCAGTGCCCCCCATTCACTCCCATCCTTGTTAGGATGGTGGAGGCCCCAGCGAAATGGGAGGAAGAAAGATAACCAAGGATGTTGTGGATTGAGACAAGGGCAGGGAGGGCTCGCTGCCAATTATGGTTCCGGGCAGACTCCAGTGCTCGACTGAGAGAGGAAAGTAGGAAAGTTTATTGTGCTGCCTACAAGAAACAGAACAGAATAAAAGCAAAAAAAAAAAAAAGAGAGTAGGATGATGAGAAAATTACAACCAGCACTTTAAGCTCTCCCTCCCCCATCCCTCCTTTCTTCCCGGGCCCAGCTCACTGCTCCTGATATCTCTACCTCCTCCCCCCTCAACGGCTCAGGGGGGCAGGGAGTGGGGGATGTGGTCAGTCTCTCACAGATGGGCTCTGCTGCTTCTGTCTTCTCAGTCCTTAACAAACTTCTCTGGTGTGGGTTGTTCCCAGCAGCTGCGGCTTCTGCCGATACAGGGTCCCTCACATGGGACGCAGTCCTTGGTGAATATCTCTGGTGTGGATTCTTTGCCACGGTTGCAGTTTCTGCAGTTACAGGGTCCCTCTCTCGGGATCCGGCCTCTTCTGGGCATAATTTTAATGAGTTTCTTTGTTGTGGGTTTCTCCCCACAGTTACAGCTTCTGTGAATATTGAGTCCCTCTCACGGGATACGGCCTCCTCTGGCCATAGTCACCGCCCCTGATTTGGGCTCATTATCAAAATAAGTCTCTACCGCTGATGCGGAGTCTTTAGCAAAATGCAAACAAATCTCACCAGTTCTCTCTGTAGAATGCAGGGGAGTCTCTGCTCCAGCACACCTCCTCCTCTCTTCCCTCACCAACCTTGGAGTCTGCATGGTTGCTTCTCTCTCTCTTCCCACTCCTTGAACCACCACCAGCTGGAAAAGAAGAGGGGGCAGAAGAAGGAAGAAACAAGAAGAAGAAGGAGGAAGAAACCTCCTCTTCCATCTTCTTCTTAAAAAGTGATCGTGGAGGCGTCTAATTGGCTCAGCCCCAGAAGTGGGTCTGGCTCAGAGCTGGGGAGTTTCAAGCAACTTCTTACAGGAGCCATCTTTACAGCCCCTTCCCCCTTACCAGAAAAGGCTGTCGTCAAACCATGACACCCACTCACAGCTTCTTAGGGACCATCCACTCCTGGGGTCTCTCCTGCCCCACACATATCCATGGGGGCTTCTCTCCATCTGTGGGCAGCTGGGCAGCACTGGACCTTGCTGGCAGCTCGGGGCCCTCCAGCTCCATGCAGGCAGCCAGGAAGAAATCGTCCTGTTCATCCATGGGGGCCACTTCCTGAGCCGGGGGTTCCTGGAAGCCCCCAGGCTGCTACCCCAGCCCATTGAGGGGCCACAGCCTGATATATTTACCAGGATGGTGACCAAGCTGAGGTCCCTGCAGGCAGAGGGACTGTGCACTGGGAGGGACTGGGCCATCAGCAGGTAATGAACATCTGGGAAACACAAACTCGTTCTCTGCATACTCCACGGCAGAGGGGAAACCCTAGGGGTGGGAAGGAAAAGGCACCAGGCAGCCAAACAGCCCCGTGCAGAGCCACCATGGGGTGATCAGGCCAGCACAGAACGCTGCCACAACAGCCCCCCCGGGATCAAAGCCAAGAGAGAGTCACTTCTTAGTGAGGCAGTGTCGCTTAACGGGCTACCACCGCCAGGGAGGGTTACAGTGTACGCTGCACAGTCAGGGGACCCCCTGCAGACCCCTGGCTGTCACACACACACTTGTGTAATGCACGAGATTGTTGCAAATCTGCTGGGGAGGAAAAAACTTATCCAAACAGTTAGATAAGCAGAGACATCCTTTATTTGACAATGCACCGGGGACAAGGGATCATTCCCAAAGAATGTCCAACAAGGCATTAAAATTAACAAATGTTTATACCCAGCATTTTTTTGTTCTTTTCCCCTATGCCTAAAAGCCTGCTTAGAATTGTTCATTAAATTTACCCTTTACCTTGATTGGTTATTTGTTACTTTTACACATCACATCTCATCACTCTAATCGATTGGTCCCTTATTACACAAGTTATACATATTCATATATATTTCAAAATCACTTGGCCAACTAACTGATTTAAGCTATTGATTATTTGGTGCTCAGGACCAGAAAGTTATGGGAGTTCAGGACAGCAAACAGCCTAAAGGTTAATATAACAAACTCTTTTCTTCCTCTGAAGCAATCACTCCTCACATTGTTCTTAGATGTTTTATGGCTTGCAGGTGCATGTATTTAAACAATCCCCCTCATTATCACTCTTATTTTCATTGTGCCTGATTTCTCATGCATGTTCTTCTCTTTGGGAGCAGCTTCACCAAGGAGGCCTAGTTTTGCTTAGTTATGCTAACTTACTTAAATTTTACTTAAAGAAAACTATTTGATAAAATTACTTGAATTTTTATACCTTCTATAACAAGATGCTGCTGGCTAGTGAGGCAGGTGCACGCCTGTGTATGTATGGGGTCACACCAGTCCCTCGTGCAGGTGCGCACACACGGGCTGCCCACAGAAGCCTCCTGGGTGTACTCACACGCATGTGCAACTGCGAGCCAGCTCATCACACATGCATGTATGTATGTGCAGCTGCACACAGGTTTCCGCACACAGAGCGCACATGTGCCATTGCACACCTGCTTGCCATAGGTGCGCTTGCACATGTGTGATCTGACAGTCTGTTTCACACACATTCATATACAAGAGCAATCACACACTAGCCTCTTGTGCATGCATGCACACGCATGCAGCTGCACACTAGCCTGTGACACATGTACATGGGCTGTTGCATGTCCTCCTGTCATGCATGCTCACATGTGTTATAAATTGCTGTGACAAAGTTTACAAGCCAATTTAAATGAGTCATTAAAGCAATTTATTAAGCAAGCAGCAAATAAGCAAAACAGTGCTAGACGGCCGAGAGACTCTGCTCCACCAACGGCACGCAACATCCCCTTATACCAGAGTCCTTTTATACAGTCCTTTTTTGGCCAGGTGCATCACTTCCTGGAGTACTGTGCGCATGTGCTGGTTCTGTTGCTAGGGGGTCCTTCTCTGCCTTCTGGTGGTTTCGGTGGTCGTGGGGATGAAGTCAGTAGTCTTCCTCTAGTGGCCTGTTCGTGACCCTTCTTCTTGGAGTCTGTTGGCTCATGCGCAATCAGGTGCATCTTATGTAAACTCTACGGTATACGTCTTAAGCAAGCTGCACTTGTTTTAAGGTTCTGCAAGACTTATCTTTCACAATGGTCTTTATGGTCCCTTGCTCGACCTGTCTTTTATGATTTGATTAACGAACATGACCTTTCCCATTACACACGTGTGTCATTGCACACCAGTCTATGCCATACACACACTCTTACACGTGGGTCATCGCACAGCAGCGCGTGGTGCACACTCGCGCCTCGGCTGTTGCACACCGTCCCACGGTAAGCACAAACTCACATACGTGTGTCATTGCACACCCCGGCCCCTTTAAGGCGCACCTTCCCCCCCCGCCCCCCGGAGCCCCGCCCACGGGGGCGAGGGGAGGAGCGAGAATATTTTTAGCGCCGGGTTCCGTCACGTGACAGTAAATGACATCACCGAATGTTGTTGTTGGAGCGGGTGGAGCACCGGTTCAAAGATGGAGGGGTTGCGAGATATGTGCGGGGTGGTGTGGACGGGCACCGCGCAGGTACGGAGGGGAGGGGGAGGAAATGGTGCAGGGGGGACTGACCGGCGCGGGGCGGTGGAAGTGGGGGCCGGTGCAGTGGGATTACGGCAGGGAGGGCACCATGCGGCGCCGAGGGGGCTGCATCGTGAGGAGCGGGCGGGGGGCGCCGGGTAGCGGGCCTGGCATAATGTAATGCCGGAGGGAGGGGAGGTGTGCAGTATTGGGGAGCGGCCATGTAATGTGGGAGGAGGCCGTGCAACGGGGTTTGCACTGCGTAGAGCGGAACGGGGGGAACGGGATGACCCGCGCGGGGGAGGGCCTGTGCGTCAGTGTGGCGGCGGTTCCGCAGAGCGGGCCGTTTGCAGGCGAGGAAGCCCATTGCACCGCGCCGGGCTCAGATCTGCCAGTAGTGGCCTTCTCTCCCCCGCACCGTGAGGAACCGAGCGTGGCCCCTCCCCATCCCCAACTCGGGGCGATGCCTATGAGGGTCTCGCAGTGTGGAGGGGACAGCTGTATATGTCCCTATGGAGCTGAGTTCGACTCTGCTGCTGTGGGGACCCACCCGTGTCCCTATGTGGTGACACTGCTGCCCAGGGTTCCAGTGGCTGCGTTTCTCTGCCATCGTCCTCTCTGCCATCGTCCTCTCTGCCATCGTCCTCTCTGACATCGTCCTCTCTGACATCCTCCTCTCTGCCATCCTGCTCAGCCCTCGCTTTGGGCCACTTCCCTTTTCCCACAGAGCCTTGTGTAACGCTGCTGCCCTCCCCTCCACGTCCCCTTTGTGGGTGCCCCCAGACCTCTGGGAGTAGGGGACAGGAGCGGGACCATATCCTGCCATGGCCAGTGGATGCTCAGGGTCTAAGGGGGGCACGGTGCTGGCTCTGGCCCTGTGATGTTGTTGGTTCTGAAAAGCCCAGGTTCTCCTCCTCCTCCCCCCTCCCCAAACGGATGGGGTCCAGGGATGCTGACAAGGGCGCTTGGTCTCACAGGGCTCCCAGGTGGCACAGGCACAGCCTTGACCCTGACAGCCTCTCCAGACATCTGCCTCTCTGCCCCCCTCTGGCATCACTGTTGCCCACCAGCCACCATGGACTCCCAGAGCAATGCAGGTGAGACCTAGGGACACTGGGAGGGGGTTGCTGCAGCCGAGTCCCCTGCGCTGTGCTGGACATTGTTCCCCCTCCCCAGGCACAGCCCCCTGCACGGGGATCAGGTCCCCGCTGTGGTGTCCCTCTCCTTGCCCCAGCACCCATCGGGTGTCAGGGGGACCAGGGACTCGTGTACCACGCAGCGTCTGACCTGGCACGGCTCATCAATGCCGCATGCCTACTGCTGCTGTCAAGCAACTCATTAGCATGGGTGTCACCATGCGAGATGGACACGTGTAGAGCGGTGGTGGATGCAGTGCCATGGCCGTCTGTGAGCCTAGGGCTGTGCCAAGCCACCCCCTTCCCTGGTTATGCTGGACCTCCAGCAACCTACCTGCTGCAGGGGGAAGCTGAAGTGGAGGATCGAGGCACTGCTGTCCTCCCACCTGCCACAACACGGGTTACATGCAGTGGCTGCCATGGTTCTTTATGGGTGAAATGTGGTGGCAGCACTTGGTGGTGGATCCCTGCAGACTCTGAGGTGCCAGGATATGGAGTCCCCTCAGTGACATCCCACAGCAAGGGGACAGCCTGAGTGAGTGTGAGCTGCCACGAGGCTGTGCCCGCCCTGCATTGCCCACTGCTGGCTCCTCCTCAGAGCCACCCTGCAATTAGTGCCGTGGGAATTCCGGTGACATCTGGATGCACGCTCAGTACTCAGGGACATGCAGCTCTGCCCGCTACAGGGCTGTCTGCACCCTTTGGGGCACTCGGGAGGGCAACTGAGACACAGGGGGGTGGGGGGAGGGGGAGTGGCAGCAGAGACATACACCCCCCCACCCATCCCACTGGGTGGAGCTGGTGAGTCGATGTCAGTTGAGGTCAGCGCATGTCTCCAAACCTGCCCCGGTGCCGCTGCCACCTGCCAGTACTTTTGGAGTGGCCAAAGGGCTGGAGCAGTGCAGTATGGTGGCACAGGGGCACAGCCTGGCTGCCTCTGCCTGTCCCTGTTATGCTTTCCTCAGGGCCCCTCCCTGTCTGAGGCTGAGCTCAGGGGGCTTCAGGGGCACGTGGGAGATGCTTTCATGGGATGAGACCTTTCAGCTGCTAGGATGAGTTGGGCAGATCTCAGCCAGGCATCCCTGGGGCTCCCTCCATAAAGGGGACATGGCAGAAGGTACCCCTGGAGACGGGGTATGGTGGTCCTCAATCACCCTTTGGATGCTCAGTGCCCCCAGGGCTCTCCCTCTCCCATTCACACCCCAAAGCCAGGCTGCACTGGGGGAGTCCTGAAGGAGCTGATCATCCCCCAGCATCATACTGGGGCTCCAGGAATGCAACTCCCCCATCCCTCCCAGGTTGCCTCAGGGTCCCCAATTCTCCCTTCATCCCCTGAGGGTCTCCCTCATCCTACAGATGTGCCAACACCTCTGGATGAGGCTGCCCGGGGTGCCAGCCAATGCATGCTCAGGGGTCCAGCAGCTGGGAGGGCTTGTTCCTGTGGCCTCCTGCCCGCTGGCAGCACCAGAAATAGCCAGGCTGATGTCAAGCCCCAAAACACCTCAGGGGGGCAGCTGTGGGGGCAGGGGGAATGACCCATTAATTTTCCAAGCTATTAAAAGTTTTATATTGAGATTAATGCACTGGTAAATAAACGTGACTGCTGTTTGGGGTGGGGAGGATGTTACCCCCTCTGCATAGCCCAGTTGTTTAGCAGTACTGATGCAGATTAATGTCCCCAGCAATTAGGGGCAGGAGGAGATGGAGCTTGGGGTGCCCTGGGGGGGGGGGTGTTGATCCCAGGGTCCCCCATGCAGGGACAGTTCCAGTCCCTCAGGGCTCAGGGCAGTTCGGCGGTGCCCCCCACGTGTCCGCAGTGGGAGCTGTGTTGGGCTGGGGACCCACGGCTGCCCCATCCCGCGGGAACTGTTGTGGCTCCCCCCACCACACTGCTGTTCCTGTGCACCAGTTAGTTCCAGATGACGGAGAGAAGCACCTGGCCAGGGGAAAACATGTGGTGGCTAGGTAGGGGGGGGCACTCAGCGCTGCCCCTCCCCACCCAGGATGGGGGCCTAGATTTGCTCCCCTCGCCCCTAACTCAAGGGATGCTCGGTGGCCTATCTGGTAGCTGCCCTGTCCCCCCCATGCCAAGGGGGTAAGAGAGAGGTTGGGATTGGGGAGCTGAGGCTGAGATGAGGGGGAATGCCCCAGGCCCTCCCACAATGTCCCAGCCTCTTGATGGGGTAGCTTGCTGTTTCTATGCAGAGGGGGAGTCTGGCCATGAGCCCTCGCTGGAGCTTCTGTCCCATGTCCAGCTCCACGCCAACCTCCCTGCCTCAGGTGAGTGTTGGGGGGGGGGGAGTCCCGGCACCTCCACCCCCTCTCAGACCTGATGGCATTGATCCTGTCCCTGAGGGTTGGAACATTTCAGCTGCACGTCCACACCAGGGGCTCTCCCTTGCTGAGGGGCTGGGACAGGCGAGGGGATGGGATGTCCCCAGGCCAGATCCTGCCCTGAGAGCCTTCCCGACCCTGCTAATTTTTGGGTTGTCTCACTCCTGGGGTAGCAGCCTGTCTGTCCCTGTGCTGGGGGGACACACACCCTGGTCCCCAGCCCCATGGTGGCTGGTGTTGTGCCTGTGGTGGGGGCACTCACTGGGGATTTTGAGCTCCTGGCTGCAGTGGTGGTGTGGTGTCTCCCTACCGGGACAGGGGCTCCCTGGCAGCTCCCTGCTGGCCCTGGGGTGGGTTTGGGTGGTGGGTGCTGCTGTGGTGGCAGCTGGGGACACAGCCAGCTATGGAGTGGTGGCTCTGGCCTGGCGTGAGGGGGTGAAGCAGGGCATGGCATGGGAGTGTCTGTGCGGTCACCCATGTGTGGGAGGAGCAGAGCTGCTCTCCTTGCATGATGGGGGGTGTGAGAGGCAGGAGACCCTGGTGATGGTGGCAATGGGTCAGGGGCCACTGGGAGAGTCCCAGCCCCTGCTATATGTCTCCATTACCCACAGGACCCTCCCCACTTTGCACCCCCATGGGGATGGTGCCAGCCCTCGAGGAGGGCCCCACTGCACTGGCCTGAGGGCTCTTCGGTTTTGGGAGACCATGTGCACCAAGGGGTTAAGCAGTCCCTGTCCATCCCGAGAAAGCAGCTGGGGGTCTGCAGGGTGGTGGCCCTGGCCTCTTGTAAGACCAAAGCCACCACTGAGCCCCTAAGTGCCGGTTTGGCTGTGACTGGGCTGATCCCTGTCCCTCCTGGGGCTATTTTTTGGTGCCCCTCCCCCCCGGTGCCGCCACTCTCATCCTACCCCGACACCCATCAGGGTGCTTTTGGCATGCTTTCCCCCCTCCCCCTAAACTGGGGGAAGCTGCAGGGGCACCCCAATGTGCCCCCACCCCAAATCCTCCCCTCTTCGGGAGAACCAAACACCCCTCTCCCTGTGGAGGAATTGAGATAGTAAGGGGGGGCTGGAGGTTCCCAGGGCTCCTCTTGGATGTTGAGAGAGGGGCTAGCACTGGCTGTGAGGCTATTTGGCAGTGAGGACGTCTGGACATACTGAGGGAGGGAGACTGCCTGATGAGGGAGGCTGGCACTGGGGGGGGACTGGTTGGTGCTGGGGAGTGCAGCATGGTACTGGGAAGGAGGGGCCGGCAGGTTGCAGGGGCCAGGAGGACTGTCTGTCCCTGATGGGGCTGGCAGAACTGGTGGGGAGGGGAGGGATGTTGGTGCCCGAGCTCCGTGTCTGGGTGACGTGCAGGTCCGTCCCGGGCACACGTCAGTGCTAGATGTGCAGTCGCCAGTGCGGGGAGGGAGCGTGTTAGCATGCAGCGCGTGCCCCCTGCCCCTGCCTTCCTGTTTGTGTGGGGAGGGCCCCCTCCCTTCCCCCGCACCAGCTCCCTCTGGAGGGGAAGGGCAGGGTCTCAGGCAGGTGGGTTCCCTCCCTATGTCCTTTGTTGATGAGGGGATGGGATGTGAGCTGCGGCTGTGTTTCCTCCCGACCCCCCTCGATCTTCCTTGGGAGCTTGGTTGTCACTGATGGATTTATGCCCAACTCTGAGCTGAGCTGTTTAGGGGAACATGGCAGGGGGGACTCGATCTTACTCCCTTCTGGCTGTCCTCTGGGACAGTTGTTGCATGTTGCAGATGTGAGGGCTCAGCTTGGGGTGACTCTTCTATTTTTTTATTCGGCGGGAGGGAGGGGGAATCTGAAGCTCAGGGCTGATCCAGGGCATTTGAAGCTGGTAGGAGACCACCAAGGTCTTGATGAGAGGGGCTGATCTCCATGTCCCCTCCCTCCCTGCAGCCCCCAAACTGCTCTCCATCCCTGGGACTGCCCAGCCTGCCCCCTGAGTGTGCCTTAGCTGTCCCCCATCTTTGGAACTCCCCCCACAAAATACTCCCAGCTCCCCCCTCAATCCCTGGCACCCCCCAGCCCACCCTCTGAGCCCACCTGGTGCCCGCAGGGGCGGAGGGGATGGCAGAGGCATGCAGGGCAGCCGAGGCGTGTGGGGAGTGCCAGGGGCTGGGGCTGGACGCAGCGGCGTGGGAGCAGCAGCTGCAGCAGGAGCTGCTGGCCCTCAAACAGCAGCAGCAGCTCCAGAAGCAGCTGCTCTTCGCTGAGTTCCAGCAGTATCATGAGCACCTCACCCGCCAGCACGAGGTCCAGCTCCAGAAGCACCTCAAGGTGGGCTGAGGGCAATAGAGCTGGGGGGCATCGCCTCTTCGGGGTGATGGAGGCATGGGGTATCACCTGCTTGGGGTAGTGGAACTGTGGGGAAGGATTTGGGGGTGATGAGGCATGGCCTGTTGGAGGTGATGGAGCTGTGGGGAGGGATTTGGGGTGATGGAGCCATGGGACATCAGCTGTTTGGGGTAGTGGATGAGCTAATGGAGCTATTGGGGGCATATTGGAGGTGATGGAGCTAGGGATTGGGGGGAGATTGGGGATGATGGAACTGTGGGGTGTCAACTGTCTGGGGTGATGGAGCCATTGGGTATCGCCTTCCCACAGCGATGCTGCTGCTGGGGAGGGACTGGGGGTGGTGGAGCTATGGGACATCGTGTTGCATGGGGTGCTGGAGTTGTGGGGTGTCATAAGCCGGGGCAATGGAGCTGTGTTGAGGGAGGGGGGAACAGGGCAGGAAGGGGAATGTGGGTGCCAAGCCCCTGTGCCCCGCAGCAGCAGCAGGAAGCCCTGCCCGCCCGCCAACAGCAGGAGCTGGAGCAGCAACAGCAGCGGGAGCAGCAGGAGACCCTGGAGCAGCAGCAGCACCTGGAGCAGCTCCAGGCCCTGCGCACCAAGGACAAGAGCTGTGAGAGTGAGCAGGACTGGGGGACAGCGGGAGTGGGGAGGTGGGCATGGGGGGCTCCTGGGGGCTGGGGGCTGTGTACCATGCCCCCCATCCCAGCCCCATGCCCTACAGGTGCCATCGCCAGCACAGAGGTGAAGCTGAAGCTGCAGGAGTTCCTGCTCAGCAAGACAAAGGAGCCAGGAACTGCCCCCCCCAACCATTCCCTCCCCCAGCACCCCAAATGTTGGTAGGTCACCCCAGATCCCAGATAAACCTCCCCAAACTGGGGCAAGGGGACCCCTAGCAGGGTCTCTGCTGCTTTCACCCACCCCTCCACCCCCCTTTCCCCTCCCCAGGACTCACCACACTTTGTTGGACCAGAGTTCCACCCCCCAAACTGGCAGCCTGGAGACACCCCCATCCTACAAACTCCCCCTCCTTGGTACCTATGACAGTTGGGATGATTTCCCGCTCCGCAAAACCGGTGGGTGCCGGAGCGCTGGTGGGCAGCTCCTGGGGCAGGGGGGGATGCCGGGAGCCATGCCAGGGCTAACACCGCTTCCCGGCTTACCCCCACCCCCCGCAGCCTCTGAACCCAACCTGAAAGTGCGCTCGCGGTTAAAACAGAAGGTGGTAGAGAGGAGGAGCAGTCCCCTGCTGCGGAGGAAGGATGGCACCATCATCAGCACCTTCCAGAAGCGCGCCATCAAGATCACGGGTGAGCTGGTGGCGCAGTCTGAGGGCCTCAGTTTCCCCACATCATGGGGCATTTCCCATGCAGTGCTGGGGGCTTCCAACTGGGACCTCACGTCCCCTCCCTGCCTCCCAGGGCACACACGTACTTGTGCACCTGCGTGTTGGTGCAACGTGTGTGCACGTGCTTGTGCACATGCCTGCTTGTGCATTTGCACACCTCTGCGCTCACACGTGTCCCCAAGCGTGGGCAGCTCTGGGGGCAGTGGTGTCCCCCCCCATGACGCCCACCGGCCCCGCAGTGTCCTCAGTGTGCAGCAGTGCCCCGGGCTCCGGGCCCAGCTCCCCTAACAGCTCCCACTGTGCCATTGCTGAGAACGACTTCACCGGCTCCATCCCCAACATCCACGCTGAGGTAGGTGCCGCATGCGTGGGGGAGCATGCTGAGAGCCTGCATGGGAGGCACATGGCTGTGCCAGTAGCCTTCACGAGAGGCACACAGGTGTGCTGTTGGTGTGCTTGGGATGCACACACGCATGCAGATGTGTGCTGTGAATGCCCAGTGTGCACATGCATGTGCAGGTGTGTACTGTGAAAGGCTGGCGTGCACACACATGCAAATGTGTGCTCTGAATGCCTGACATACACACATATGTAGGTGTGTGCTGTGAATGTCTGGTGTACACACGTGTGTGCAACCAGGGTACTCAGTGTTTGTGCATATGTTCACGTGCATGCTATTAGTGTGCTTGGGGCACACATGTATGCTCAGGTGTGCGTCAGCATGTGCTGGGTGCACATGTGTGTTCAGGTGTATCCTGTGAGTGTGCTCAGGGTGGACGTGTGCTGTAGGTGTGTGCTGTGAGTTTGCTCAGGGTACACATGTGATCAGTGCAGCCAGGGTGTGTGCTCAGCATGCACACATGTGCGAGGAGCATGCTCAGGGTGCACATGTCTATTTAGATGTGTGCAGCCAGCATATGTGGCTGCATGTGTGCTTGGGTGTGTGCACCAGCACTTGCATGTTCAGGGTGCACATGCATACTCAGGTGCATGCAGATAGTGTGTGCTCCCAGGGCTGCAGCTCAGGTACATCTGTGGTGTGTCATGGCACATGTGTGTGCTTATGGCATGTTGGTGCTATGTCTCCTGCTCCTACAGCAGCTCCTGCCCCAGCACTCAGCCCTCGCCCCGGATGGCTCCAGCCAGCTCAGCCTCTACACGTCCCCATCCCTGCCCAACATCTCCCTGGGGCTGCAGGTCACCGTCACCAACTCCCACCTCAATGTGAGTGGGGCTGCTGAGGGGGCTTGATATGGCCCTGGGTCCCATGGGGTGACATGAAGAGTTGGGACCCCACAGGGGATGGCCCAAAGACCTGATGTCCTTAGGGGTGGCCTGGCAACCTGGTACCCCTCGCAGGCTTGACATGGGGACCCTGTGCCTGCGGGGTTGCTGATAGGCAGGAGGGAGGATCCAAGTCAGGACTCAGGCCATCTGAGCCCCTCAACCCCCAGGGCTGGGCTTGTGCCTCAGTCTTCCCACATGAGAGAAGCTGAGGGAAATCAGGGGAGGATTGGCAGCACCTGTGTGCTCCCAGGCTGGAGGGTGCAGGGTCAGGTTGAGGGTGTCACCCAGCACTGCGAGGGCTGATGATGAGGGGTGAGGGGCATCCCTCTGCCCCCACCATGGCTGCTGGGGGTAGGGGGACCACAATCTGTCCTCCGTCCCTCCAGGCATCCCCCAAGCTGTCACCGCAGTCAGAGGCCGAGCGCCCGGCAGTGGCCACCCTGCACCCTGCAGCTGCCCTCACCAGCAAGTTCCTGAGCACCTCATCCATCCCAGGCTGCCTGCTGGGGGTGGCCCTGGACGGAGACCCCCCCTCTGACCCCGTGTCCCTGCTGCAGCACATCCTGCTACTGGAGCAAGCGCGGCAGCAGAACACCCTCATTGCTGGTCAGTCCCTGCCCTGCCTCAGTTTCTCTTGTTTGCAGCTCCCCTCCCCGATGGATTTGGGGGCGGAGGGGGGATATGTGGGGGCACCCTGCTGACAGTGGCCACCCCCCGCAGTGCCGCTGCATGGGCAGTCGCCGCTGGTGATGGGTGAGCGCGTGGGGAGCATGCGGATGGAGAGCAAACTGCCGCAGCACCAGCCCCTGAGCCGCACGCAGTCATCACCGCTGCCCCAGAAACCCCAGGCCCTGCCTCACGGAGCCCTGCCCCACAGCACCCTCCAGCACCACTTCCTTGACAAACGGAAGGTCCAACTGGGAAAGGTGGGGCAGGGGCTGCTGTGGAGCTGGGAGGAGTGGAAGGTGTGGGGTGGGTGTGGGGACTGTCACGGGGTGGGCATGGGGCTGACATGGGTTGGAAATGGCACAGGGTGGATGTGGGGTGGGTATGGGGTGGCTGTAAGGTGTGAGATGGGCACGAGATAGACGTGGACAGAGTGAGCATAGGGTGGATATAGAGTGTCTGTAGGGCAGGAAGGGGGGCATGGGGAAGGGGCTGGCATAGGGCAGCCATGGGGCTGGCCATGGAGGGGGAGTCAGTTTGTCCTTCCACCCACCGCCCACCCCCCAGCTGCTCCCCAAGCCTGGGGAGCTGGCATGGCAGCCCCCCACTCACCCCGAGGAGACAGAGGAAGAGCTGACAGAGCAGCAGTCACCCTCCCCAGGGGATGAGGTCCCCCTTCCCCACCCCCTCGCCCTCATTTCCCTGGACGCCAGGGATCCCCCAGAGCAGCTGCAGGACCCTGAGGGCTGCGGGGTGCCCTGCGAGGAGGCAGCTGACAGCGGGTGCGAGGCCAAGCTCCCCAGGGCCCCTGACGTCACCAAACTGGGAGTCACATACAAGCAGGTGAGGCCTTGGGGGTCCCAATGAATCAGTGTGAGAGGGGGCCCCAAATATCACTGACTCTCTAAATGTCCCCCCCGGTGGCTCTTTACACATGCATGTCTTGCACAAGCATCTCCAGCCAGTCATACCGACTTGCAGTTTTTCAGGGGCCTGCCCCCTCCTTCCCCCCCCCCCCCCCTCGCTGCAGCAGTGATGACTCGGAGGAGCTGGTGACTCCCCCACTCCCCCTGTGGGAGTGACTCACTTCCTCCATGACTGGGATATGGCTGTGCCTCGTACTGGGCAGTGGCAGGGACTAACGGGGGTCTGGGCCCTGCAGGTGTTCCCTGAGGCATCGCTGCAGCTGTACCCCGGGCCTGCCCTGGGCATCCTGGCACTGCCCCACATGACTCTCGCCCATGCGCAGTCATCCCCTGCCAGCGCTGGCATCGAGCCCCCCATGCCTGACGGACCACCCAAGCACCTCTTCACCACAGGTATGGGGCAGTGGAGGATGACACAGTGGGTGTTCCTAGGGGAGGTGACTCTTGTCCCATGGGGTGCCCCATCACTTGGTGGAGCCAGGGGTGCTCCCCTGTCCCTCAGGGTACCCATGTCCCACAGATCCCCATCCCACAGGGATTCCCATCCATTGGGGTGCATGGGTTGCCTGTGGTGTCCTGTGAGTTTCCCTGGAGCTGGGGATGCGGGGGACTGGGGTGCCGGGGCCAGTCTCAGGTGTGCACCGTGGCTGCCCGATGCAGGCGTGGTGTACGACACGTTCATGCTGAAGCACCAGTGCACCTGCGGCAACACCAACATCCACCCTGAGCATGCTGGGCGCATCCAGAGCATCTGGTCCCGCCTGCAGGAGACCGGCCTCCTCAGCAAGTGTGAGGTGAGGCACCCTATGTCCTGGGGGTCCCCCACTTGTTTTGGGGAGGTAGCTCACCCCATGTCCCCCTCCCCAGCGCATCCGGGGCAGGAAGGCAACACTGGAGGAGATCCAGACAGTGCACTCAGAGCATCACACGCTGCTCTATGGCACCAGCCCCCTCAACCGTCAGAAGCTTGACAGCAAGAAGCTCTTGGGTTAGTGCTGACTGGGGGGTAGGGGGGTGCCCAGATACCTGGCTCCCCTTTTGGAGTTGGGATGGGGGACACACACTGTCCCTCCTGGCTTCTCCCTCTGCCCCCAGTCACAGCATGCTCTGCCCCACCAGGTCCCATCAGCCAGATGTACACGGTGCTGCCTTGTGGGGGCATCGGGGTGAGTACATGGTGTCAGGGGGGAGGTGGGGGGTCCTGGCTGGCCTGACTTGACCCCACTGATGTGTCCCCCTCACTGCAGGTGGACAGTGACACAGTGTGGAACGAGATGCACTCATCCAGTGCTGTGCGCATGGCGGTGGGCTGCCTGCTGGAGCTTGCCTTCAAGGTGGCTGCTGGGGAGATCAAGGTGAGCGGGGGGAGAGGAGGTGGAGTATACTGCTTTCTTGCATGCTTGCCTGACCTCAGGGTGTACTGACCCACATGCACGCTTGCATGTGTGTGCTCTGTGCTTGTACATGCTTGCCTGTGTGCGTGATGGCCCTTTTGCAAGCTCCCATGCTTCTGCACCGCTCTTGTGCACAACTTACTTGGGGGTGTGAGGATTCTCAAGCACACTTGCATATGTTCAGTGTCCTCATGCACTCTTACCTGGGGGGGTGATGGTCTCTGTGCAGACTTGCACATGTGTGTACTGCTTTTGGTCACACTGTGCGTGTGTGATGGTCCTCAAGCTAACTTGTGTGTATGTTTGTGCTTGCCTGGGTGTGCATGACTGCCTTCATGCATGCTTGTGTGCCCCATCCTCGTGCCTGCATGATGACACATGTGTGTGTTTGTATGTGTGTGCTGCACTAGTGCACGCTGGCTTAGGTGTGCATGGCAGCCCTTGTGCACACTTGTGTATGTGCTGCTCCCCTGGACCCTCACCTGGGTGTGCACCACTGCCCTTGGGCACATGCCACAGGTGTCCTTCTCTGCCCCTGCAGAACGGCTTTGCTGTCATTCGCCCCCCGGGACACCACGCGGAGGAGTCCACAGCCATGTGAGATGGGGTATGGGACAATGGGTCACAGTAGTGACCTGTGGGTGCCTGGGGCCACAGTGGTGTTGACCTTGCCCCTATCTCCAGGGGCTTCTGCTTCTTCAACTCAGTGGCCATCTCGGCCAAGCTGCTCCAGCAGAAGCTCAGTGTGGGCAGGATCCTCATCGTGGACTGGGTACACCTCCCCCTGGGAGGGGGACAGGGACCCCCTGGGTGCCGGGGACCCTGTGGGATGAGAGAGGTCCCTGATGCCACTGGTACCTCGGCAGGACATCCATCATGGGAATGGAACCCAGCAAGCCTTCTATGGTGATCCCGATGTCCTCTACATCTCCCTCCACCGCTATGATGATGGCAACTTCTTTCCAGGCAGTGGGGCCCCTGAGGAGGTATGGGGGTGCATGGGTGGGGGGGAGTGTCACCCTGCATGCCTCCCACCCTGACTGCAGCAGTGAGGGGTTACCCATGACTCTGCCCAGGTGGGCAGTGGCATGGGAGTGGGCTACAATATCAACATTGCCTGGACCGGTTGCGTTGACCCCCCCATTGGGGACGTGGAGTATCTCACTGCCTTCAGGTGGGTGTCTTGGGGGGTCCTCATGCCCCCAGGAGGCTCCTTGTGTCCTGAGGGGTCTCCATGCCCTTAGGTGTTTCCCTGTGCCCAGCCCTGACCCTCTGCCCCCCAGGACCGTGGTGATGCCCGTTGCGAACGAGTTCTCCCCAGACATGGTGCTGGTCTCGGCTGGCTTCGATGCCGTGGAGGGTCACCTCTCCCCTCTCGGGGGTTACTCTGTCACCGCCAAATGTGAGTGGGGTCTGGGGTGTCCCCAGGGTGTGGGGACCCTGGCTGAGTGGCTTGTCACCTCTACCTTGGTGTCCTCCAGGTTTTGGCCATCTGACAAAGCATCTGATGATGCTGGCAAGGGGCCGGGTGGTGCTGGCGCTGGAGGGGGGCCACGACCTGACGGCCATCTGTGATGCCTCAGAGGCCTGTGTCTCTGCTCTGCTTGGCCTCGAGGTACGGGGTCACCCCTGGGGACCCCTCACTGTGGGGATCCCCTCCCCAGGCATGGGGCGTGTGAGATGCGTGCACTGGCCTGTGCCTTGGTTTCAATTGAGTTGATGAGAGGGGCTCTAAGTCCTGTCCCTGCTCTCATATGGGGGGGCTTTGGGGGGGGTGCCAGTGGCAGGTTTGGGGTCTTGATGGCCTGTCCCCCCCCACTCCAGCTGGAGCCCCTGGACCCGTCTCTCCTGCAGCAGAAGCCAAACATGAATGCAGTGGCCACCCTGGAGAAGGTCATCAAGATCCAGAGTGAGAACCCATGGATGGGGGTTTGAGCACAGATCCTGTCGGGGTCCCTGGGGGCTTTCCACAACTGTTCCTGCCACTGGGGGATACAGGGGGATCCCCAGGCCTTTCCTCACCATGGGGGGGTCCTGGGGACTGTCCTTGCCTTGGGGGAACCCAGAGACATCCCTTGGGCTCTCCCTGCCATGAGGGTCTCTTGACCTTCTGAGTTGCCTCCATCATGGAGGTCCCAAGGTTTCCCTGTCATGGGGATCCTCAGAGCTGTTCTACCTGTGAGGGCCCCCTGCATTGTCCCACCCATGGGGGGGCCGTGCCCAGCCCTGCCCATGCCTGCAGGCAAGCACTGGGGCTCACTGAAGCACTTTGCGGCCGCCCTGGGCTGCTCCTTGCTGGAGGCACAGAAGGGGGAGGCGGAGGAGGCCGAGACGGTGACGGCCATGGCTCTGCTGTCGGTGGGATCTGAGCAGGGGAGTGTGGACCCTCAGCCCAGGTATGGCCCACAGCTGTCCCCAGATGTGCAGCCACATGTGTCCTAGAGGGAGACTGTGTTCCCTGGGAATGTGTATGGAGCCACAGGTGTCTTCACTGGGGATGTGTGTGTCTGCAGGTGGGGTATATGCGAGGGGGGTGGGTATTTGTGTCCCTGGGGGATGTGTGGGGAGTCATGTGTGACCTGGAGGGCATTTGTGTTCCTGGGGTGTGCCCTGGGGGGAAAATTTATGCACATCCTTGGGGGGTATTTGTGTCACTAGGATATGTGTGAAGCCACATGTATCCTCAGGGGATATCTATGTCCCTGAGGATGTGAATGCAGCCATGCATGTACCTGGGGGGGTATTTGTGTCCCTGGGCTGTGGTTGCCAGTGACACAGGTCCTTGGGGGGTGATGGACATGTGTCCCTCCACACTGGCATGTCTCACCCTGAGGAAAATGGGATCCCGGGCAGGTTGATGGGGTTGGGGGCAGCCGTTCCTGGGGCTGCCCTTCTGGCCTCTCTGCCTCAGTTTCCCAAGGTGGGGGGGCCAGGTGCTTGGGCCCTGCTGAGGCTGCTCTTTGCCCCTGACCAGGCCAGCGGAGGAGCCGATGGAGGCTGAGCCTGTGCTGTGACCCTCTGGCCCTCACCGCGCGGCCCACAGCTTTATCTTTTTCTGAAACAAGAAAAGAAACACCAAGAGGAGAAGACAGAGGAAAAAAAAACACTAAAAAAACCCCAAACACAAAAAACTACATTAAAAAAAACCAAACCCAACCTCATAATGACAACAAAAACACACACCAACACACATAAGTTAGAAACAGGAAAAAAAGAGGAAAATATTTTCTTTTTCTATTAAAAAGATAAGAAAAACACCAAAAAAATGGCCCCTGCCCCTCCTGTCGGCCCCCAGCTCCCCGTGGTGTTTGTGGTCGTGTCTCTTGTGAAGCCTGGGTTCCACCAGCACCTGCCCCACGATGGGTTTTCCTGCTATGGTTTTCTCTTTTTTTAAGGGGTTTTCCTTGTTTTCTCTCCCTTTTTTCTTTCCCACTGTCATCCATCCTCCCCTCCAGGGATGTTGATGGGAAATATTCGTGCCTTTAATTCAGTCAGTTGGGGTTGGGTTTTTTTCTTTTTTAACACTTTAATTTCCACTGTGATGTTTTGGGGGCTTTTCTCACTTTCCTTCATCTTGTTTTGTTTTTCCCTTTGGCATCCCCATTTTGGATGGGGAACATGAGACATGGGGAATGAGCCCCTTTGTCCCTTTGTTACCCTGGGGTGCTAGGTGAAGGATCCCAGCACCTTTGTTGGGACAAAACTTTGTTGTAAAAAGAGAGGAGAGGGGAAAACAAAGAGGGGGGGAAAAAAGGACATACAAGGAGGAAAAAACCCATGTTCTTTTCCCATCACTTAACCAGCTGGAGGGGACTCGAGTGATTTTAGCTTTAAAAGAGAGAAAAAAAACAAAACAAAACAAACCCATCCCAAAAAAAGGTATATAATTTTATTACAGACGTATTATTTAATAGTATTTTTTAAGGGATCCTGGGGCAGAGGATGAGGCCAGTGCTTTGTGTTTTAAGTTATTCTGGAAGGGGGTTGGGGTGGCTATGGGGGTCAGGGGGGAGAGGGGGTCCCCAAATTGGAGGGGTGGAGATGGGGATGAGTATGTGGCCTGGGGGGGGGCTGACTCGAGGTGATGGGTGCGGAGGAGGATGGGGTGTCACTGGGCACTGCGGGGACCCCAGCCCTGGGGACAACCCCATGTCCCCTGGGAGAGCTTCTGTTGGGTGGCGAGGGAGCGTCTCAGCCCCCATCCCAGGAGGGAGAAGCACCTTGTCTAAAAACCAGCACCTCCCAGGGGGCAGTGGGTGCCAGCCCTCAGCAGCAAGGCTGCCTTGCTTTGGGTGGTGCATCCCCCCTCCCTGTCCCCTCCCGCCAACCTCCCCTTGATTTGTTTTCTGTCCGTTCACCTTCCCAGTCACGCTCGTGATCTGGTTTTCAGTTGAGTATTTTGTAAGATGTTACCCATGTTCATCCTTGGATAAATAAACTGTTTCTGGCAATACCCAGTGCTCCCTGCTGCCTAGGGGGGGGCCTTGGTGTCCCCTCCCCTGGACAGACATGCCCCAGGGCTTTGTGGTTGCCCTGTCTGCCTCAGTTTCCCCACCTGCAGCCGCAGGGCTGCTCCTTTGCCATCCGTCTGGTGTGACACAGGGGTGTGGAGTGGGGCCCTTCCAGCCTGTCACCCTGTGGATCCCCAGCCCTGCCATGCCAACCCCCTCCCCCCTTTTTGAAGGACTCAGGGCTGGAAGCTTGATAACAGTAGTTTTATTTGGTTAGAAAGGGGGTGGCCCCAGAGTGAGAGATTGAACTGGGAGAACTGGGGCAGCTGGGAGGGTGGGCAGGTGGGAGTGGACCTCAGGGCTGGGGCTGTCTCACACTGTGTTCCTGGACGTGCTGGGCACGAGGCACCCCCAGCTCTGCCCCACTTGCCCCCTGCCCTGTGGGGTTGTCGCTGCCCAAGGGAAGCAGTGCTGTTGGCAACAACTGGCCTGTGGTTGCAAGGGGTACTGTGGGTGCCCTCCTGGTGTGCAGCTAGTGGCTGTGCTTGGGCCAGGAGCCACCAGTGATGGGCACAGCCACAGACAAAGGCCAGGAAGAGGGCATAGGGCTCACTGGGAGACAGTGGGGACCCCTATTCAGTGAGGTGAGCCCTGGGGGCGGGTGAGGATGAGCAAGGGCCCAATGGCATACTTGAGGAAGCTGGTGACTTACCACAGGGTGACATCTGCCAGCTGCAGCAGCTGGTGTAGGCCCTGGAAGGCCACTAAGGCCAACATGGCACTAGCCAGGTGCTGCCGGGGGGGCCATCTGCTTCGAGGAGTGGGGGAGGGCAACCTTAGCCCCAGGGCACTGGCAGCATCACGGCAGATGGGTGTCGAGGCAGAGCCAGGGTGGGATTGGAGCAGCATTTGGTGGCTAAGTGGATGGAACTGTGGTGGGGTGAGACAAGAAGCAGCTCTAGGGTTGGTCCTCTGCCAGCCTAGGGGCATAGTCCTGGGGGCAGCCTCCTGCCAGCCTGGAGGGCAAATCTCGGGGGCCAGCCCTCCCCGCCAGGCACTAACCAGTTGATGTCAATGCCAGTGGTGATCACCAGGCTGTGCAGAGTGAGGGTGCCAAGCAGCAGGGCCAGCGCAGCAGCCACAAAGAAGCCCCAGGTGGCCGGGGTGTGAGCCTGCAGCCTCCAGCCCAGGGCGGCCCCTGCACAGCGAGGACAGGCAGGTTGGGGTACTGGGATTAGGTGAGCAAGTTGCCCAGAATGCCCTGGCCCAGAGCTGGAGGGACCAAATGTTCCCCCACTCACCTGCAAGGATGCCACTGACTACCTGATGGGGGAAGTAGGCCAGGATGAAGACCCTTGAGAACCCCACGGCCAGCAGGAGCAGGGCATAGGCAACGAAGGGGGTCAGCTTCAATGCCAGGCTGGAAGGCAAAGGGGGCTCAGTGGTGAGGCAGTGACAGGCCCAGCTCAGTGCTGCCCAGGGCACTGTGCCAGGCAGGCAGGGTTTGACCTCACTTGGCAGGAGGGACAAGTAAAAGAAGAGGTGAAAGAGAGAAAAATCCCACCTGGCTGTGGCAGGAGGGGCTTGGTGGGGTCTCTGGGCAGCCAGAGCTGCCAGGACAGTGCTGTGTTTCCCAGGAGCTGTCTCACTGGGAGGAGGTGTCCTTCCCACTCCTGTGGCTGCTGCTCACTGGGGAAGGGTCTCACTTCCGTCTTCCAAAAGGTGCTCTGGAGATTTCCAGACGCTGGCTTCCCTGGCCCGGGACTCACCTCCTGGAGCGTGCAGATGCCAGTGTAGTCAGAGCTGTGATCAGGGGCCAGAGGACTGCCCCCATGATCATGCAGTGGCTGGAGGGCTCCCTGTGAGGGGGAAACACAGGACGCTTGACACACAGGTTGGGGGGGCAGCATGTCCCTGAGGGAAGTGTGTCCTGGAGGGGAGCACCCAAGGTCACCCAGGAATGCTGGGGACACATCTGCTGAGCTCAGTGCTCCCAGCCTGGGCAGGGGGCTTGGCTCAAGGATGAGGGTGGGAGGAGGCACAGGCTCTGATTTATAGTCGAGAGAGGTGTGCAGTCTCAAGAGGCATGCTACCTGCCAGGAGCCAAGGTTAGTGATGTGGCTAAGAGCGTGCCACAGCTCGTCAGGGATGCGGCCTACTATCCACTACTCCTGTCCCATGTGAGTATGAATGATGTAATGAAAAACAATATCTCCAGAATCAAAAAAGATTTTAAAACCTTGGGGGAACAAGTAAAAAGTAGGGGGGCTCAGGTTATTTTCTTTCCACCCTGTTCACCAGAGATAAATGGGGAAGTCTACAATGAAAAAATCAGCCAAGTGAACTCCTGGCTGAGAGGCTGGTGCCAGCAGGAAGGCTTTGGGTTCTTTGACAATGGATCCTTCCTTGGGGACTACAGCTTCATAGGACGGGATGGGATTCATCTCTCCCGTAAGGGCACTGGATTATTTGGGAGTAGGCTAGCAAACTTAATAAAGAGGTCTTTAAACTAAGGGACTTGGGGGGTGAGGGGAGAAGCAAAACAGAACAAGTTGTCCCCTCTAGCTGGGAAAAAGGGCAGGGCAGGGAATGTGATGATAAGTGTCCCTCATCTGCACACTGGGCTGAGATGCAGAAGGCTGACCACCCTGAGAAAGAGACAAACCAGGGAGGAACCTCCTGCACCCACCCAGGGAAACCTGTGTGTTTGAGTAAGCCCCTGCACTGCCTCTACACCAATGCACACAGCCTGGGGAATAAGCAGGAGGAACTGGAGATGTGGGTGCAGATGCGGGGCTACGACCTCATTGCAGTCACAGAGACGTGGTGGGACAGCTGCCATGGCTGGAGCACAGCCATGGAGGGCTATGGATTGTTCAGGAAAGACAGGCCAACAGGCAAGGAGGTGGAGTTGCTCTCTATGTGAGGGAGGAATTAATGTGTACTGAACTGTGCCTGGGTGGGGATGAGGGGCAGGCTGAGTGCTTATGGGTAAAAATTAATGGGCAGGGCAAGGCAGGTGATATTGTTGTAGGAGTCTGCTACAGACCACCTGATCAGGAGGAGGAAGTGGATGAGGCCTTCTATGAACAGCTGAGAGCTGCCTCGCAGTCACAATCCCTGGTCCTCATGGGGGACTTCAACCTCCCTGATATTTGTTGGCAAAGCCACACAGTCAAGCATACACAGTCCAGGAGATTCCTACAGAATGTTGATGACAACTTGCTGTCACAGGTGATTGAGGACCCAAGGAGGAGGGGTGTGCTGTTGGACATGGAACTGACGAATGAAGGGAGTCTGGTTGGGGATGTGAAGGTTGGAGGCAACCTTGGCTACAGTGACCATGAGATGGTAGAGTTCAAGATCCTGTGTGGAAGAGGCAGGACACAAAGCAGGACTGTGACCCTGGATTTCAGGTGAGCCGACTGTGGCCTCTTCAAAGATCTACTTGGACGAATCTGATGGGATATGATTCTAGTAGACAGAAGTGCTAATGAGAGCTGGTCAGTCTTCAAGCACCACTTCCTCCAAGCCCAGGATCAGTGTCCCCCAATGTGCAAGAAAGGAGGAAAAGGAGGCAGGAGGCCTCCATGGATGAGCAAGGATCTGCTGGGACAACTCAGGCAGAAAGTAGCCATCTATGAGAGGTGGAAACAGGGGCTGACTTCTTGGGAAGAGTATAGGAACATTGCCAGGGCATGCAGGGGTGCAACTAGGAAGGCTAGAGCCCTTCTAGAATTAAATTTAGCCAGGGATGTTAAGGACAATAATAAGGCATTTTTCAAGTACATCAGCAGCAGAAGGATGGCGAGGGGGAACGTGGGCCCACTGCTAAACACTGAGGGTGCCCTGGTGTCTGAGGATGCAGAGAAGGCCAAAGTACTGAAAGCCTGTAGGCACAAATGTGGCTTGGACAAGCCAGCTTAAATAAAGATGGTAGGGACAAGTTAATGCAGCTGGCAAGCTACTTCCAATTATCAGAAACAGGTGCTGCAAGTTAATCAATTGGGCCCTGGGTGATCACATGGGCAGAAGCAGCATATAAGGAAGTAGCCAGCAAAGGAAAGGTGGCTTTGAGTCAACTCTGTTGGTTGTAGTATGTTGTCTGTGTATGTCTCTGCATGGGTATTACCTAGATTCTCTACATCTTTGAATGAATATTGGTTGCACCACTACAACACTGCCTTCTTTGCTTCAGTCTTTATGGCCAAGGCTGACCCTCGGGAAGCCCACTCCAGCAAGGATAACAGGGTGGCCTGGACAGGACAGGACTTGCCCTGGGTGGAAGAGCAAGAGGTTAAAGACTTGTTGGCCAAGCTTAAGGCTCATAAGTCAATGGGTCCTGATGGGATGCATCCAAGAGTGCTGAGGGAGCTGGCTGCTGTGATTGCTAAGCCTCTCTCCATCATTTTTGAACAATCATGGAGGACAGGCAAGTTGCCTGAGAACTGGAGAAAGGCCAATGTCACCCCAGTCTTCAAAAAGGGCAGGAAGGATGACCCAGGAAACTACAGGCTGGTCAGCCTCACCTCCATCCCTGGAAAAGTGATGGAACAGCTCATCCTGAATGTTATCACTGAACATATGAAGGATAAGATGGTAATCAAGGGGAGTCAACATGGCTTCACCAAGGGGAAATCCTGTTTGACCAACCTGAGAGCCTTCTATGAGGGCATAACCAGCTGGCTAGATGAGGGGAGAGCAGCAGCAGTCATCTACCTTGACTTCAGCAAGGCTTTTGACACTGTCCCCCATAACATCCTCATCAGAAAGCTCAAGCAGTGTGGCTTGGATGAGTGGACTGTGAGGTGGATCAAGAGCTGGCTGAATGACAGAGCCCAGAGGGTGGTGATCAATGGCACAGAATCGAGTTGGAGGCCTCTGGCCAGTGGAATTCCACAGACATTCTGAGGACTGGTTCTGAGGCCAGTCTTGTTCAACATCTTCATCAACCACCTGCATGAGGGGACAGAGTTGAGATGACACCAAACTGGGAGGACTGGCTGATTCAGCAGAAGGCTGAATCAGTGGGATCTTGACCGGCTTCAGAGTTGGGCAGAGAGGAACCTCATGAGGTTCAACAAGGACAAGTGCAGAGTCCTGCATCTGGGAAGGAACAACCCCATGCACCAGTACAGGCTGGGGGTGACCTGCTGGAGAGCAGCTCTGCAGAGAGATAACTGGGAGTCCTGGTTGATAATAAACTGAACATGAGCCAGCAATGTGCCCTCGTGGCCAAGAAGGCCAATGGCATCCTGGGATGCATCAAGAAGAGTGTGGCCAGCAGGTCAAGGGAAGTTCTTCTCCCCCTCTACTCTGCCCTGGTGAGGCCTCATCTGGAGTCCTGTGTCCAGTTCTGGGCTCCTCAGCTCAAGAGGGACAGAGAACTTCTGGAGAGAGTCCAGCACAGGGCCACCAAGATGATCAGGGGAATGGAACATCTTTCATATGAGGAAAGGCTGCGGGAACTGACACAGTTTAGTCTAGAAAAAGAGGAGACTGAGGGGGGATCTTATTTACAAATTTTTACATAGTGGATGTCAGGAGGTTGGGACATCCCTTTTTTCTATTGTAGCTAGCAACAGGACAAGGGGTAATGGGATGAAGCTGGAACACAAAAAGTTCCACTTAAATATAAAAAAACCACCTATTTCACTGTGAGGGTGAGGGAGCAGTTGCACAGGCTGCCCAGAGGGGTTGTGGAGTCTCCTTCCTTGGAGGTCTTCAAGACCCGCCTGGACATGTTCATATGCGACCTGATCTGGGTGGACCCGCTTCTGCAGAGGGGTTGGACTAGATGATCTCTAAAGGTCCCTTCCAACCCCACCATTCTATGATTCTATGAAAAGCAGCAGGTCCAAAGTCTTTGTTTTTCTGCTCTGCTGCTGTCAGGACCAAGCTCTGTGTTGCTGCATCCCCGCATACGTGTCTCTTCCCAGGTGCAGTTTCGCAGAGCCCCTGGATCGTGAGGTACGAGAATAAATTTGCTCTTGGCATTTTATCTGTGGTTGTTCCTGCGTCCTGCCTGGTCTTGCTTGTGTTGACTCACACAATGAGCGAGGCAACCTGGTCTCTGCTGCCAGCAGCCTCTTCTGTTGGTTTCCTAGCCCCAGATCTGCCCATGCCATGGTGTGTGCAGTGCCAGCAGCTCTAGCACCCGGCCTGACGCCTGCCCTGCTCCCTGCCCCTAGCTCCTTTGCTCTGCCCTGAGGCACCGGCCAACAAATGGTTTCCCTTATCCTACCAGCCCAGCAGCAGCCTTCAGGTGCAGTGTTCCCATCTAGACAGGGCCTCCCAGCTCCTCCAGTCCTTCCCTACAGATCCTGGAGCCCACCAGAGATGTGACAAAAAGCTTTTGTCCATTACTCACCCAGTCCCGTTTTACGGGAGATAGGGAATGGGTGCAGCACGACCAGCTCCTTTCTGGCGAGACCCCACTCATCGACCCACCAGAACGGGTACTTCCCGAATAAGAACCTGGTGGGAAGAGAAACCAGAGTGCAGCAAACGGCCCAAGGCAATCCATCCCGAGGATGTCCCGGGAGTCGCCGACGGATCCGGGCTGCTATGAAGAATCCCAGTCCCACTTAAGGCCGGGAGCAGGCCCTGGGCCTTCGTAGGTCCACCGAGGGCTGCCGGGGCGGCTCGGCCCTTCCCGATGGCGACCGATCTGAGCCATTCTCACTACAGGGGAGCTGAGGATGACCACAAAAATACTCACCCTGCTGCTCCTCCATCTCATCTGTCTTCCTCCATCTACGCTTTCCGGCTGACCCCACTGTACCGACAGGCACCGCCCCCGTGTCGCGCGCGGTGACGCATACGACGCGCGGCCCTACCCCGCCTAGGCTGAGCCCCGCGGCCGCTGTGGGCAGAAAGAAGATGGCGGCGCCGGGCGAGTACTTCAGCGTGGGCAGCCAGGTGTCCTGTCGCACTTGCCAGGAGCAGCGCCTTCAGGGCGAGGTTGTTGCCTTCGACTACCCCAGCAAGATGCTAGCGCTCAGTATCCCCCTCGGCGACACGCCCGCCGGGCCCCAGCCACGGCCCACGAGGCATCGCCCGCCCGGGAGGGGGGGGAGGGCTGGGGGGGGGGGGGAAGGAAGGAATAGCCCTTGTGGGTCTCTCGGTTGGCAGAGCCGCGGGGGGGAGGGGTCTTGGGGGGAGTGGGGAGCCCGGGAAGGAGATTTGGGAGGAGTGGGGAGCTCTGTGTGGGGTTAATGGGAGAGCGAGGCCTCACGTAGGCAGCTTTGGGGGGAAGGAGTGGGGTGACCTGTATGGGGTTACTGGGGAAGAGGGAACCCTGTAAGGAAGCCTTGGGGGTGCAGGCATTCTGCAGTGTGGGTCTGGGGGAGTGTCCTTCAGTGGGGCTGCTGGGAGGGGGTGAGGTGCTCCGTAGGGAAGTTTTTGAGGGCATGAGGAGTGGGGTTATTGAGGAACTGAGGAGCCCTGTAATGGGATTATTGGGGGTAGGTGCCCTATAGGAGAGGTCTGGGGGGGGGGGGGGGAAGGAAGGAATAGCCCTTGTGGGTCTCTCGGTTGGCAGAGCCGCGGGGGGGAGGGGTCTTGGGGGGAGTGGGGAGCCCGGGAAGGAGATTTGGGAGGAGTGGGGAGCTCTGTGTGGGGTTAATGGGAGAGCGAGGCCTCACGTAGGCAGCTTTGGGGGGAAGGAGTGGGGTGACCTGTATGGGGTTACTGGGGAAGAGGGAACCCTGTAAGGAAGCCTTGGGGGTGCAGGCATTCTGCAGTGTGGGTCTGGGGGAGTGTCCTTCAGTGGGGCTGCTGGGAGGGGGTGAGGTGCTCCGTAGGGAAGTTTTTGAGGGCATGAGGAGTGGGGTTATTGAGGAACTGAGGAGCCCTGTAATGGGATTATTGGGGGTAGGTGCCCTATAGGAGAGGTCTGGGGGGGAAATCCTGTATGGGGGAGGAGTGGCTCCATAGAGGCCTGGGGATGGGAGTCTCCCACAGGGTAGTGGGGGTTTTAGGAGAGACCTTGGAGGCACGATTAGGCCTGGAGGGGGTGGTCAGGCAGGAGCACCCTGTGGGGTTCAAGGAGTATGGGAGAGTCTAGTGGGAGCCCATAGTAAGTATTAGTGTAATAGAGGTCAGGAGACCCCTGTGGGGTTTGGGCTGAGGAGGGAGTCTGCAATGGGCTTGTGGGGATTTAAAGGGAGACTATGAAGGCAAAGTCTTCTGAAGGTGGGGAGGAGTCTGGGGACCCCTGTAAGAGAAGCTCTATGGGTGGCTGCAGATAGCAGGGACCCTCTAGGAGGACAGGGACGGGCTAGGGGGAGGGGGGCCAGGAAGTGTCCATGGCTGGGGCAGCAAGGAGGATGTGGATCTGGGCTGCCTTGTGTGGAGGAGAGGTAGGAAGACAGGGACTTAAATTTTAGACAGACATATCCAAACTTGTGGGAAAAGATAAAGGATATGCTTTACTGGTGAGGCTGCAAGTAAGAGGAGAGCAAAGGGCTGTTAGAGAGCAGCAGAGGGACTGCAGAGAGCTGAGGAAAGTGGATGGGGTTAGAAGGGGGCTGGAAGAGTGCTGGAGGCCCCAGGGGTGGGTTCTGGAGGAGGTGCGAGGGGGCTCTGTACCTAGAGGACGTGTCTGAGAGATGTGGGAGGCAAAGCCCTGTGGGGTGCCTGGGCACCAGGTGCTTCTGGAGCAGACTGGAGATCTGTCCCAGGTGAGCTCCCATTTGTTTGATGCTGTTCAGGTGGGGACAGCCCCCCAGGCCTAAGGGGAGGAAAGTCTGAAGAGGTCTCACAGCTTGGTTTAGTGCACCAGCCTACTCTGGAGGGGGCTGAGAGCTCCCGTTCTGGCTTTGCCCCAAAGCTGGGATGCTCTGTTTCATCCCATTGAAGGAAGAGACTGCAGTTCCCTCTGCCTCTCCTTTATTGAAAGGTGTTTGCTAGGGAGGGCTCCACCTGCACAGCCAGGCTCAGGGGGGATGGGAGGAGAGGAAAAATTACTCCCAGGAGCATCACTTCTGAGGAGGTGTCAGCATGGAAGAGACTCTGTGCTGTGCTCCCCTCTCCTTGGGGGAGTGGAGGGCTAACAATGCAGCCTCCTGGGGAACAGATTGCGCAGGAATTAATGTCAGCTCTGGAAAGGTTTTGTTTCTGGGTTGGTACACTTTTGTCTCATTTACACTTCCCAGTTGTGCTGCAGTTCCGACCACTACAAATCTGTCTGTGTTCGAGGTGCTGCCTGGGGAGTGTGCGGGGGTGTGAGAGCCTTTCCCGGGGCTCTTCCACCATGCCAGAGCTGCTCCTGGGAAGGCTCTGCCTTAGTCACCTCCCAGGAGGGGAAATAGTTGTGGTATACAAGGTGCAAACTGGAGACAGGGTGGCTGTTCTGGTTCACTCCCCTGTGCAGACCAGCATTGGTTGGCTGGTGCTTGTGGTGAGGGGGTAGGAGCAGCACCTGGCAGCAGCACCTCCGTACCCCTCAGCTAGTCAGGGCTCAGTGGCGTTTTTGGAGGAGACCATACAGCGTCTGGACTGTGTATGTTAAGGGCACAGGGGGTTAGTGGCCAGAAAGCTCGTGCTATAGTCAGGAAGACTGAGTCACTGTCGGACCCAAGAAGAGATGATTGGTGGTATTGGGGTCTCAGAGACCACCCTGTGCTCGGCTGGGCAGGAACAGGGCTGGTAGAGGAACTCACTGAAAACCAAATGTTCTCCTGGTTTGTCCTGGAACAGCTTTGGTGCTGTAAATGTCTCTACCTGGATTTGTTTTCCTTAATGTCCTCTCCCCTCCAGAATGCCCCTCTTCCAGCGGGAAGCCTAACCACGCAGATATTCTGCTCGTAAACTTACAGTATGTGTCAGAAGTGGAAATAATTAACGACCGCACGGAAACGCCTCCTCCTTTAGCTTCACTCAATGTTAGCAAGGTAAGAGCCTGCCCTCATGAGCGGGGCAAGTTAATGCCCTTCCTCCTGTTGGGGATGAGGCAGCCTATAAGCTTTAGGTCACCCGCTGCAGTTGTAACTGTGGTACTGGTAAGGGTTTGGGTGATATTTTGGGGGTGCTGAGCCTCTGTGACCTACTGCTGGGGGTTTCTGTAGTGAGGCTGCAGCCACCTGACCCTCTCTGCTTTGGAGTTGCTCACGAGGGAGCTGAGGTCCTGGGCGAGGGAACTCCAGCTTCATCCAAGAAGCCTGTGTGGGGCTGGCCGCTGCTCCCCTGTGGAGCTAGTCCCTTGCCACTCTGCTCCCCTGGCTGCCCACACACCCTTCTCTCTGTGTTTACACCCTGTTTGCTCCAGTGTTGGCTGCACCTTTCCAGTGTGGTCCTGCCATGTAGATGTAAGTGCCTGGGTGCTGCTGCATCCTCCTGTGAAAGTTCTGGGAGTGCGGCGAGCAGCTCTGCCTGGCACTGAGCCCAGTGCCCTCCTCGGAGGCTGCACTCACTGTGGGTGTCTGTGCTGACAAGTGGGTGCAAGCTGCTACCTGAAGCACTGACCAAGAGCTTCAGTATCAGGACCTCTGAAATGGTTTTGATAATGCTGAGGCTGCAAAGCACCTCTTCAGCCAGGAGAAATCCAGTGACTCTGATCCTTCTGGCTCCACAGCAGCCCCAGCACCTTTGAGAGAGGAATGTGGTGCTTTGCTGCTTGGAGAGAAGGGAGGATGGAGCCTGTCACAAACGTTTTCCTCTGACAGCAAAAGACTCAAGTGCTCAAATCAGAAACCTGGAGAAGGTGGGCAAGGGCTGAACTTGGTGCTCACTTACTTGAGCCTGTGCTGTGCCTTCTTTTCCAAGATCCTGGATTAAGAACACACCAGAGTGCTTCTGGCGTGCCTGCTTGACAAGGTTTGTGCTCCAGTGGGTGCCCCCTTTGCCTGCAGCCACCTCTGCATGCAGGCCTTGGTCCTTTTCAGAAACAGAATGATTTGAGATGAAGCTGGGTGGCAGGGCATGGACAGGAGTGGAAACGCACATGTGCAGTGAGTTGAGTTTTGAGGAACTGATTCCCAGAGATGATGTGAAAGGGAAGGTGAGCCTGAACCCTTGGATGCTGGTGTGAAGGGTCTGGAAGCCAGGTGTGGGATCTGGCTGTGGGGCTCTTCAGTTGGCACCTCCTCTCCTGGCAAGCAGGTGCAGGCAAGCTCTGCCTGCAGGTTGATGTGACACAATTGGCACCAGCCAGGTACCCAAAGCCCTGTGGGTCCCTTCTCGGTGGATTGGCATGTTGGTGGAGGTCTCAAATGCCACAACTGCCATAAAGATAAGACTTGTGAGTGCATGGAGAAACATCACTGGGAGGTGCACAGGCCTGCTGAGGGGAAAACACCCCCAGCAACTTGGAATGCTCCCTTCACTCTGTCTGGCATCAAACTAACTGCAGTGGATTTGGTGTGGGGGGCTGGGAAATGAATCCAATATCTTCAGTGGATGGAAGTCAGCATGCAGCTGCTGGCCCGCCCCTCTCCCCACCTGCAGCAACAGGAGGAGTTTTCTGCATTGCTCTGACCCATGTCTTTTGTGAATGTGCAGGCTGATGGGGTCTGATGGTTGCTGCACGACTGGAATATGGACAAGCTGATAATGGTTATACTGGGAGAAGGAGCTGTTGGCACCTGGGAATCCTTGTGGTGCTCCAGGACAAGCCCTTGCTGCTCTGGAAGGCCCCAGAGAGCAAGCAGAGCCCTGATGGGTCCTCAGTGAGAGAAAATGTTGGGGCCAGAGGACTTGCTGGGCTTGGAAGGCAGCAGGACTGTGCTGTTGGGGCCTGGTGTGGCAGGGGTGCGAGCCCCTGTTGGAAGGGGGCAGGGGGCTGCTGGCTGCAGGTGTAGCTATAATGAGGCTGCTGCTGGAGAGATGTCACAGATTCCCCCGGGAGAACCTTCAGGAGGGAGGCAGAGTGAAAATTGTGGGAGGAAAATGCTTTTGCACCAGGGCATGGGAAGGGGAGAGGTCTATGGGTCAGCTCTGACTTGGAAGAACAGATGAGGGGCTGGCAAGGTGTGATGGGGCTGGTAGTGGTTCAGCCCAGAGGCTTGGAGCTTCCCATGGCTGGAGGTGGGAAGATGTTGTAGAGGCCATGCCTGCGCTGGCACCTCTGGGGTACCAGCCACATCCCATGGCACCCACCGGGGGAGCTCAGCTGTGAGGCAGAGCCACTGAACTGCACTGGGGAGAGGTGGGCTGCCTGGGTTTGGAGGAGTCTGCTCTCCTTGCTGCCCAGAGTACACCATGCTTGGATCTTCTTACCAGGCTGCCAGCCCCCAAGCAGGATGAGGGGCCATAGCACAGTGCTCGGTGGCACTCATGGATTCCTGCCATGAGCCGTGTTTCCTACTAGCTGTAGGGCCACGAGCAGGGGAGTGAGTCATTCATTCTGGCACAGAGTGCATAGCAGAGGCTCTTGGGTAGCACCAGTGCCTTCAGGTGCTGGCAGCTGGGGAGTGTGAAGCTGTGTGGCAGGGGGGCTGCCCTGGGAACCAGGTGAGTGTTTTGAATGCCTGAATCAGGGAGACTGGAAGTTGGAGGCTTGATGTGGTCAATTTGGGTCTCATCAGGGCTGGTGATGATGAATAGGGAGGGCATGTGTTGTGGGGCAAAGATAAGCAAAGGGACTCTGGATCCTGGCACTTGGTTAATGATGTCATGAAGCAGTTCTAGGTGAGGGCTGATGGACTCCAGCTAGAGACAGGAGGAGGCTGGGCTTTGGGTGCTGTTGATCCCAGAGTCTAGGAGTGTCCAGGATGATGAAGTACCATTAGGATGCTGCCCTATGGTGGCAGCACGCAAAGGACTGCTCCTCACCCACACCTCTCCAGCATTCCCCATCTTCTGGTAGTGGCCTCTTGTCATCCACCTCCTCACAGGGCTGTCCCTAAAGCTTTGGTGCAGGTGGTGGAGCCAGTTGAGACCCAGGTACAGTGGCTCAGGGGGCAGCCCTGCATGGTGAGGTGTTTGGTGTGGCCCCACAGAAGGCTGGTAGTCGTGTGGGGAACTCAGATGCAGGAAAGTTACTGGGGAACATTACACCCAGTCTTACAAACCAGTTTGGACACCAGACTGGTGAAGAGAGCAGCTCCTACATAGGGTGGGGTGAGTGGCTTCAGAGCCAGCTTGTGCTGAGGCTGAGAAAAGATCTTGTCCTGCTGTGAGGGCTTCCCTTGCTCACGGAGGGGCTGGGGAGGAGGCACAAGGGGCTGTGTCTGCCCTGCACCCACCGTCTCAGGAGGTGGGCTGCCAGGCATGGGGAAACCTGTCCCTGACTGGCATTATTTTCTGCACAAGGTGCCCCTGCTCAGTGGCAGCTCGGGCTGCAGGGCTTTGGAAAGGATTAAGTGTCTTTGGGTCTGGCCTGGGGAGTGCTTTCAGGCACCAGGCCAATCCAAGGGCAGGAGGAGGAGTGGGGCCGTTGTGGGCGGCAATGCTAATGTGGCTCTTGCACTGTGACAGCTCCGACCCAGCTCCGACTCCCCCCAGTGGCTGTGGGATTGAAGGCAGAGGATGCCAGGTTTGGGGCTTCCCCTTTCTTCCCCAGGGCCTTTCCAGTGTAATCATGCTTCCCCACATGGACACTGTCAGCTCCCAAATAACCAAACCCACTTATTTTTGAGGGGAACAGAACAAGTGCTCGGGGCTGGAGTTGCTCATCCTCCCGAATGGTCTGCACAGAGGCACCTCCACCATGCAGGCCTTCATGGAAGGGTTATTCTGGGCTCGTCTCCCACCTGCACCCCCCACATAAACAGCACGTGGTGGAAGGTGGTTTGGATCCAAACCACATCAACTGATAGGGAAGAGGTAGAGGGGCAGCTGCTGCTCTTGTGTGTGGCCCCTGCAGCTGACTGACGTGCTGCTTGTGCCTGCACAGGGAGTGCCAAGAGATGGTGCCCACATCCCTCAGATACTGGGAGGCTGCAGGCAGTGGTGATGGAGACTCAAAAGGGAACTGAGCTGTGGCCTGAAGTCGTGTGGCACTGCAGGGGGGTGTGGGGAAGGGTGTGGTTGGATCATGGTGATTGCTGACACCCTGATTTAATTGCTGAGCAATTGGATATCAGCCAGCAGAGCTGTACCTGGGGGGGTCCCGTGTGCCCTCAGAGCTCTTGTGGCTGCTCGGGCCATGCTCAGCAGAGGTTCCTCTCTCTGTCTCCCCTCCAGCTTGCCAACAAAGCACGGACGGAGAAGGAAGAGAAAATGAGCCAGGCGTATGCAATTAGTGCTGGTGTCTCTCTGGAGGGGCAGCAGCTCTTCCAGACTATACATAAGACGTAAGTCCCCTTGTCAGTGCCACCACCACCTCCTGTGTGCTGCCTGGGGGGTTGCAGGGGGGTGTGGGAGGGGCTGTATTGCCTGTTCCTTCAGCCAGATCCACAGCCCTCAGGGGCAGGCGTGGGAGGGAGGGTGGCACCTGGCCTGTACCCTGGCACACTGGCCACGTGTCCATCCCCGCGTGCTTGCACTCCTCCCTGGTCAGGTACCCAGAAGGAGCTGCTGCCCCCATGTCACCTCCTCAGCAAGTCAGGGGCCTGGGGTGGGCAGCAGCTTCCAGAGGGGCTGTGGGAGCACAGACTGGAGCCCCGGGCAGTGGCACTGGCTCATCCTTTTTCCCTCTCCCTGCAGCATTAAAGACTGTAAATGGCAGGAGAAGAACATTGTTGTGATGGAAGAAGTCATCATCGCCCCTCCCTACCAAGTGGAAAACTGTAAAGGCAAAGAGGGGAGTGCCCTGAGTCACGTACGCAAAATAGTGAGTAGAGGCTGGGTGGCACTGGGGCTGCTGGGGACACTGGGAGGGAGTCACATCCCCAGGGACTCCCCTGCTCCTTCCTCGGGGGACCCCCTGCCCACCTCGGGGGCCCCTTGCCCACCCTGCCTTTGCTGAACCCCTCTCTCTGTCCAACACCCTTCCCCACTGGCAGGTGGAGAAACATTTTCGAGACATGGAAAGCCAGAAGGTAATGCAACGTTCACAAGCACAGCAGACACAGAAGGAGACGTCTCTGTCGTCCTGAGGCCAGCGCCAGCACTGGGGCTGCCCGCCGCCTCACCACCGAGTCCTTGGAGGCAGGAGGGCGCCCGTGGGGGGATCAGCTTTTGTTTCCTTTCTTTTGAGCTCGTTAATGGGGGAGCTCAACTGATTCCAAACCTTAGACTTTAAAACAAACAAAAAAAGATAATAATTTAAAAGCTTATGCATTACTTGACTAACAGACTTTCCTTTGTCTGCCATCTTTTCTTCCCCACTGACGAGTCAGACTTGGTTAGTTTTTTGGGGTTTTTTTTTACTCTCTTTTCATTTTTCCTGCCCCCTCCCAAACCCCTTTTCTAAAGGATGTCTGTCCCCTCAGATCTCCTCCTGCCCATCCCCCTTCCCCCCCCTCCTCCTCAAAAGCCCTCCAAAAATAAAAGTAATGAGCTGGCTGCGGTGGCCGAGCTGAGACCCTTGTGACCAGCGCGGTCTTATTTTAATTTTGTTTGCACAGGGCAAGGCTTGAATTACTCTTTATTTTTCTTATCTTTATATATATGAATATATATATATAATGTTCTTTAAATATTTTCTGCTTCTAGCAGTTCTCTCGATCCAGGATCGTGGCAAAAAACATTCCCCCCTCAACCCCCCCTCTGCCCTGCCCTCCTGCTTGCCGGCCCCAGGGAGGGAGTTGGGGGAGGGGGGGGGGGGGCTGTGGCTACTCCTCCCCCAGGCCAGACCTGGGTTTGGGGCTTCCCGAGTTCCCCCCTTCTCTTTTATTCTTTGGGGGTTTTTTCTCTTTTTTTTTTTTTTAATTAATTTTAATTTTTTTTTTTCTTTGCCATGATCCTTCCCTCCTCCGTTTTTGTTTTTAAAGGAAAAGAATAAACGGCTCAAACTTGAACAATTCAAGCCCTGCCTTTAGGAGAGATAAAAATGAAAAAAATAAAAACAAAAAAAAAGAGGAAAAAATAAATTTTTTTAGTGTTGTTTAGGGGAAAAGAAAACAATAATAAAAACCTGATTTTTTTTTTTTTTTAATCATCACCCGTCTCTGCGGCTCAGGCGGCGGGACTTCCGGAGGCGCGATGATGGCGGCGTTGTCGGGGTGGCGGCGACGCCCGGATGGCGGCGGCGCGCGCTGCGGCTGCTGACGGCTGGCGGCAGCGTCCTGCTGACGTGCTTCCCGTTCTGGCACTGCTTCAGCGGCCTGCTGCTCTGCGCCGAGCGCGCCGCCGCCCGCCGGTGGGCACCGCCCCGCGCTGGGGGGATCCTGGGAGGAAGGAGGTGCTGGGAGAGGCTGGGGTGGATGGTGAGGCCCGGGGAGCCGAGTACATGTGGGGCTGTGAGGGGCTGCTGGGACGAGTGCGGGGCTGGGATAGGTGTGGGGCAGCCAAGAGGCTTCTGGGGCAAGTGGGGGAGTTTTAGGGGCTAGGGTGAGTGTAGGGTGGCTAAGGGGCTCCTGGGGCCGGTATAGGGCTAGGGTAGGTGTGGGGCAGTTGAGGGGCTCCTGGGGCTGTGAGGGACTGAGGTACATGTAGTAGGATGCATTTGCGGTACCTGGAGTGAGTGTGGGTCTCGGGGAAGTGTGGGGGAGCTGGTGGGTACTGAGGTGAGTGTGGGAGTGCAGGGTGGTGAAGGGCTGGGGCGGGTGTGGGACCTGGGGAGCAGGGTACATGTGGGGCTCTTCCCCAGGCTGTTGTGTGCCAGGGGACTGGGCCCAGCTGCTTTAGGGGGTTCAGGGAGGGGAGATGTTTTTGGGGTGTGTGGGCACTGCAGAGTGTTCCTTCCCCCTCCCATGGGGAAACTGAGGCAAGGGAAGTACAGTGTCCTGGACTGGGTTTTGCTGCCAGTTCCTGCCTGTGCCTGGCGGTGTGTGCTTGCAGGAGGACATGCTGGTATGGGAAATGTCATGGCAGGACATGGTGAGGGGCTGGCAGCCCCCAGGTATCCCTACAGGCCATGTGCCTGTCCTGCCGCCCAGTTGGGTAGGCATCTGTGCCCCCTGGCTGCGTGGTGGAAAAGCAAACAGGGGCTGATAAGGGCCTTCCTCCGGGGGCCTTCCGCACGTGGCCCCTCCCTAATGTGCCTCCGGCGGAACCGGAGCCATAAAGTGTGGGGAAGCAGCAGTGCCCTGTTTGCTCTCCCAGCACCTTTCCATCCGGGGAACGCCACGAGGGCTGGACCCCTCCCCTCGGGGGACTGCCTGGGCTCCAGTGATGCACCTTCAGCCCTAGACCCTCCTCCTCTCCCACGCTGACCGTGAGAAGTGGGGGCACCCCCTGCCCTGTCCCCTTAGGCCTCCTCTGCCCTGCCTGGGGAGGGAGCGGAATGGGGAGCAACCGCCCCCCCCCCCCCGCCCCCGCGCGGGCAGAGCCATCCTGTGACCTTTGTAAAATGGCTGTTTGCTGTCACTCGGGGGAAATGGGGCAGAAAGTCCTCACTCCCCCGTGGGGTAGGCTCGGGGGACTGGGGACCCTCCGGGCTTCAACTCGGGGATGTCCGTGACCAGGCAGTGACATCGTCACCGTCCTGCGGGGCTCGGTCCTTGGCCACAGCAGTGGGGCTGGTGTGTGTCCCCCCTCCACCCCTCCCGATGGGGCAGACCCCGTGGTAGGGGAGGCCACAGCCCCCGCCGGTCCCATGGGCCCCGCCGTCCGCCCTCGCCAGTGGGAAAACGGAAGGTACTGAGCCGGGGGGGCTGCTCCCTTCGGCCTCACAGCGGGGCTCAGCTCCCCTCCCAGGCCAGTGCTGCCCCCCTTCTTCCTTCCACTCCTCCCTCGGCTCTTCCCCCGCCCCCGGGTTGTTCCTTTTTGGTACTTAGCTGTGACTTTTATTAAGGAAGAGAAAAGCCGCGGGAGAGTTCCATGTCCTATGAGTGGAGGGGGCACGGGATGGGGACACAGCGGCACCGGGGTTACACGGGGTCACCTGCCCTCCCCCACCGGCGCAGCCGGCACCGAGGGGATTTCTCTGTAAATCCGTGGTTTGCCCCAGTTCAGTGCCTGGGGGAGGGGTGTCTGTGTGGGGCAGGGTGAGTGTGACATGCGTGTGTGTGTGCACATATCTGGGATTTGGTGATTGTGGGTGCCGGGAGGGTGGGGATTTGGGAGGGGCGGTCAGAGCGTTGTTTGTGTGTGTTGGGGGGCACGTGTGTGTGACTTTGCACACACAGGCCCTTGCTTGGTGCTGCCGGGAGAGGTCAGCAGAGCTGCAGGCGCCGCAGCTGGGGCTGTGGAGGGACGGGCACGCTTGGGTGGGCAAGAGGGAGTGTGGGGAGGGGGTCAACAAGGGCAAGTGTAGAGTCTTACGTCTGGGAAAGAATAACCCCATGTACCAGTACAGGTTGGGGAATGAACTCTTAGAAAGCAGGAGAGGGGAAAGGGTCCTGGGGGTCCTGGTGGACAGCAGGATGAGCATGAGCCAGCAATGTGCCCTCGTGGCCAAGAAGGCCAATGGCATCCTGGGATGGATTAGAAGGGCTGTGGGCAGTAGGTCAAGAGAGGTTCTCCTCTGTCTCTGCCCTCGTGAGACCACATCTGGAATATTATGTCTAGTTCTGGGCCCCTCAGTTCAAGGACAGGGAGCTGCTGGAGAGAGTTCAGCACAGGGCCACAAAGATGATGGAGTGGAGCATCTCCCTTATGATGAAAGGCTGAGGGAGCTGGGGCTCTTTAGCTTGGAGGAGACTGAGGGATGATCTCATTAATATTTACAAATATGTAAAGGGCGGGTGTCAGGAGGATGGAGCCAGGCTGTTCTCAGTGATGGCCAATGACAGGACAAGGGGCGATGGATATAAACTGGAACACAAGAAGTTCCAAAGAAACGTAAGGAAGAATTTCTTCCCTGTTCATGTGAGGGAGCACTGGAACAGGCTGCCCAGATGGGTTGTGGAGTCTCCTTCTCTGGAGACATTCAAACCCACCTGGACGAGTTCCTGTGTGACCTACTCTAGTTGGTCCTGCTCTGGCAGGTTGGACTAGATGATTTTTTGAGGTCCCTTCCAACCCTTAAGATTCTGTGATTTTGTAAGGGTGTGCAGTGTGTTTGCACGACAGGGTGTGTGGGAAGGAGGTGAGAGATTGCACAGGAGGATGTGTGGGTGCATGTGTGTGTATGAGGGTTCATGTGTTTGCCTCTGTGTATGTGTGTGTGTACAGTTTGCTTGCACAGGTGTGTAGGTGGGCACATGCTTTCTCACATGTGTGTGGCTGTGCGTGTTTGCATGTGTGCTCCTCTTATAGCAACACCATGCATCCCTCCACGTGTGCATACCCCTTGCCACCCCGGGATTTGGCCTGTGTCCTGCCACATCCCAGCACCACCAAGGAGGCACAGGGGGGGCCATGCCCATCCTGGGACCCTCCTCTGTGACCCCTCATCCCTGAGCTGCCGTGGCCACAGGGTGCTGTGACTATAAGGTGTCATGGCTCTAGGGTGCCATGGTTATAGGCTCCTGTAGCTTTAAGCTGCAGTGAGTATAAGCCGCTGCGGTTATAAGGTGCCATGTCACTAAGCTTCTCTGACTATAAGCTGCTGGGACTATATGGTGCAGTGTCTATAAGGTTCTGTGCACCGTGGCAGCCATGTGGGTCATGCTGCTGCTGCTGGTGGCCCTGGGCATGCTGGTGATGGGGCTGGTGGCCCATCGGCTCTTTGCTCCCAGTGGCAACCCCTTTGCCCAGCCCCCCCGGGCCCCCTAAGCAGGGTGAGTGCTGGACCTGTCTGTCCATCCTGCTGTGCTCAGTGTGCTGCCTGTGCGCCTCTGCCCCTGCAATGCTCTGGGGCTGAGGCATATGCATGTGTGCAGTCTTCAGTGCCTGATGGGTGCCACCAGAGCTGAATGCCATGGTCATCGGTAGCGGCATGGGGAGCCTGGCAGTGGTAGGCACCCTGGCTAAAGTGGGCAAGCAGGTGCTGGTGCTGGAGCAGCACAACCAGACTGGCGGGTGCTGCCAAATCTTCCAGGAGCAGGGCAATGAGTTCAACATGGGTAAGGACTCCCCTTGGTACCCCCTGTGCCTATGTGTGTGGGCAGCATGTGTCTCTGTGTGTGCAGGTGTGTGTAGTCACCATGTTCCTCTGTGTGTGTGCAGCCAGTGTGTGCCTGTGTGTGTGCAGGCATGTACATGCAGATGTGTGCAGGCAGTGTGCAGGTGTTCCCTGCCCTGCTGTGTGCCTGCAGGCCAGTTGCACGCCTGCGTGCAGGTGTTCCCTTGTGGCAGCATTGCAGAGTGGATGTATTTGCAGTGTGTTGCATGCAGTGTTTATGTGTGTGCAGTGTGTCCTGCTTACACGTTCCATCAGTGCATGCACTGTGCACACACACATGCGGTGCCTGTTGCTGTGTGCACTGGCCAGGTACACAGTGCAGCACCTGCAGTGTTTTTGCAGTGCATGTGCCCTTTGTGTGCGGCATACCTGCATGCACTGTTTGCATGCATGCTGTGTGCGTGTAGCACCTGCGGTGTTTTTGCAGTGAGCACACTCACTGCATGCCAGTTGTGTTTGCAGCATGCCACATGGGCACATACCGTTTGCATGCAGTGTGTGTACATGCAATGCATGTACTGTTTGCATGTAGCACATGTGTGTGCATGCTGTGCGCCCAACCCAGGCCCTGCCACCCCCCCAGCAGATGGTGGTTAGACACACAATTCCCCGCCTGCCACCCTGGGGGCTCCCACTGAGTGTCTCTGTGGGGGGACAGTCCTATCCCCAGCCCCCCTGACTGACCACCACCTGCAGGCATCCACTGTGTGGGGCAGATGCATGATGGCAGCATGCTGCGCATGGCACTGGACCAGCTGATGGATGGGCAACTGTGCTGGCAGCGTCTGCCCGACCCCTACAATGAGGTGAACCTGGGCCCCTGGTGCTACCATCTCCGTGCTGGCAAGGCTGCCTTTGCCACTGCCCTGGAGGAGCAGTTCCCAACTGAGAAGGTGGCCATCAGGGAGTTTATGAGGCTATCCAAGGTGGGTCCTTGGGGACACTGCCCCCTGGGTGAGAGCACGTCCCCAGAGTGTGGTGCTGGACTGGCTAGCTTTGGAATATGGGGATGGGGATGGTGGTGGTGGCATCAGTGGGTCTGGGGGAAGGGTGGTGGGGATGTGAGTGATGGTCACGGTGGGGAAGGGGTTGTAGGAACATCAGGAACAAGGGTGATGTCATGGTGGAGACACGGGTGATGGTTGTGATGTGGATACAGGCACTGGGCATGGTGGGGACATGATGGGGATAGTGGGGCACAGATGGTGGGGATGGATGCTGGGACCATGACAGTGACAGTCATGAGGCTGTGGTGGTGGTGGTGGCAGTGGCAGGGCCATGGTGGTGACCTGGGTGATGTGGGATGATCCCCATGCAGATGGCCTCACAACACGTGGTGCTGCTAGTGCTGCTGAAGATGGTGCCGCAGTGGGTGGCCACCTCCTGGTCCGCACTGGCCTCATCTACTGGATCTACTCATCTTCATGGCAGCCACCAGCCACAGCAAGGCCGTGACCTGTCTGACGGATGACTGTGACCTGCGCACCCTGCTCAGCTACCTCTTTTACAGTCAGGGGGCTGTTATGATAGGGAGGAGGTTGGTGCAATAGGGAAACCACTGTTACAATAAGGAAGAGCTATGTCACAGAATCATATAATCCCAGAATGGTGGGGGTGGAAAGGGCCCTGCAGAGCTCATCCAGCCCAACCCCCTGCTAAAGCAGGTTCCCCTCGATCAGGGGGCACAGGAATGTGTCCGGGTGGGTTTGAAAACCTCCTGAGAAGGAGCCTCCATACCCTCCCTGGGCAGCCTGTGCCAGGGCCCCCTCACCTGAACAGCAAAGAAGTTTCTCCTCATGTTCCAGTGGAGCTTCCTGTGTTCCAGCTTGTGCCCATTATCCATTGTCCTGTCACTGACCACCACAGAACAAAGACTGGCCCCATCCTCTTGACACCCAGCCTTTAGGGATTTATAAGCATCGATAAGATTCCCCTGTCTTCTCCTCTCTCCAGACTAAACAGCCCCAGTTCCCACAGCCATTCCTCATAAGGAAGATGCTCCAGTCCCCTGATCATCTTGTCAGCCCTGTGTTGGCCTCTCTCCAGCAGTTCCCTGTCTCTCTTGAGCTGGGGAGCCCAGAACTGGACACAGGACTCCAGTGTTTCTGATGTCCTCAGTGTCCCCAGGATTCCTGTGTCCCCAGTATCACCAGTGTCCTCATGTCCCTGTTGTCCTCAGTGTCCCAGCATCCCCATGTCCCTGGCACCCCTAGTGTCCCCTGTCAGGGCATCATGTCCCATGTCCCGCAGGTGTCTGCTCCCACCTGGCCATAGTGAGGCTAGGCATGGGCTCCTTTGTGTTCGCGGGGCTGCAGGGCAGCGCGACAGCTAGTCCTGCCCGCCACCAACTTCTGGATCTACCCCCACAATGACCTGGATGCCATGTAAGGTCCCCTGGGCACTGCAGAGTGGATGCAGAGGGGGTGGGTGCACAGCGCTGCCCGCTCTGCCTGCAGTATGACCCACTATGCTGCCCTGAGCTATGATGACATCTCTGAAAACCTGGCCATGATGTTCATCACATTCCTCACCTCCAAGGACCCCACCTACGAGCAGCAGCACCCAGGTACAGAGCAGGGGGCCCCACATGCCACCCTCCAGCTCTGCAGCCCTGAACCACTCAGCTTTGCAGACTCAGAGTCTCCTTCATCCCACTAGCTGGGATCTGGGGAGTACCACCACTGCCACATCCCAGGCTGGCACCAGCACTGGGATACCCCACCATGGGTTGGACGTGTCACTGGTTGTCCCCTCCTCGTAGGCTGGTTGTGCATGACCATCCTGACCATGGCACGGTACAAGTGGTTTGAGGAGTGGACTGGGACCCATGCAAAGCACTGCGGCCCCGACTACCAGCAGTACAAGATGACCGTTGCCCAGCGCCTGCTGGAGCGGGCTCTGCAGCGCTTCCCCCACCTCCACGACAAGGTGACATGGTCCCCACAGCATCCCCAGCCACACAGGGTGCCTGACAAGGAGGGTGCAGGAATGGGGGGCTCATAGGGATGGGGTGCCCCACAGAGATGGGTGCACAGTGGAGATGGAGTGAGGAAAGGGGTGCCTGACAGGGACAAGGTGCCCTGCAAAGCCATGGCCATCACAGCCCCCAGGACCTTCGCAGGGGGGTGAAGCCCCTAGGTAGACTCGGACTCGTTGCGTTGGGACCTGCTGTTTGGTGGGATGGGTCTATCCATGCCCCTTGTGCCCTGTGCACCCCGATGTGCCCCAAGCACCCACCGTGTCCTGCCCAGGCAGGTGAAGTTTGTGGAGGCAACGTCACCACTCACCAACCAGCACTATCTGGTGGCTCCCCACGGGGAGATGTACGGCACTGAGCATGACGTTGCCCGCTTCAGCCTGGCCGTGGTGGCTGCCATGAGAGCTGAGACACCCATGAAGAAACTCTACCTGACAGGTAAGGGACCTGCATCCTCATGTCCTCACGTCCTCATGTCCCTCTGTCCCCATGCCCAACTGCAAGCTGCAGACAGTGTCCCCACAGGCTCCCTACAGCTTGGGATGTCCTCTCATGGTGGTGGCTGTGTCACCTCTGGGGGTGGCCATGTCCCACCGTGCTCATCCCCAGGGCAGGACATGTTCAGCTGTGGGCTGGCAGGGGCCCTGCACGGGGGGCTGCTCTGAGCCTCTGCTGTCCTAGACTGTCTGCTTTACCTGGACCTGCTGCTCCTCAAGAAGATCGACGCCAGGGCCAGGGCCAGCAAGTGGTGTGAGTGGCCAGGGCCAGTGACTGTTGGGGACAGCCCCATGCCAGGGGGGCCCAACTCAATAAACCCCGAAGTTCCACTGGCCTGGGATCTCATCTCTCAGGATGGAGATGAGATGGGGAAAGGGATGGGAATGAGATGGTGTTCTGGTTTAGCAAGGAGCAGCTTTTGGCTTAGTAACAGGGGGAGCGGGTTGCAGTGAAGACCCGGTAAAGAGTTTGCGGACTCTCCCCCGGCTCCTGGGTTCACACCCACCTCCGGCCCGGCTGGGCCAATCTGGCGCCTCTGCCAGCACTATTTAGGGGACGGGAATTTGAAATGCGAGGCGGGAGGTGTAAGAGTGATACAAGATGGAGGCGACCACGCGGACCCTTCAGCCAGAGAAGGAGGAAGGAAGGAGAAGCAATAGACCAGAGACTCTTCTGCAAGTCGTGGCGAGAATACAAGCTGTGCCCCTGCAACCTATGGAGATCCATGGCAGGACTGAGAGTTACCAGCAGCTCCGTGTGAGTGAGCCCGGACGGGTGAGGGACTGTGTGGGGAGACGGCCATGGCCCAGGCCGTGCTGGAGAGCCTGCACGCCGCAGAGCAGCCCCACACGAGAGGCAGAGAGGAGCTGCAGCCTTTGGAATAAGTGCGCGTCGGAGCAGCCCGTGCAGGGCTGCCATGCGTGTGAGTTACCCCATGGACTTGCAGGGAGGACTGGAGTGGAGTTCACCCGTCCTGAGGAGGGACAAACGGCAGAAGCTATCGGGAACAGACTAACAGAAACCCCCACTGCCTGCCCCCCCGAACCGTTCAGGGGGGGACAGGGTAAAAACACCGGGATCAGGGCTCTGAGCCCGGGAAGAGGGGAGATGTGGCAAGAAGGTGTTCTTAAAAAGGCTGGTTGGACTCTTCATTGATGTATTACTCTGTGTTGTTTCATTTTGGTTATGTTTTGGGTTTTTGGGGGTATGTTTTAGTTGATGTTGCATTAAATTATTTTTCTGTTTTCTTCCCCAAACCGAGTGGCCTGGTCTGTTTTGTCCTGAACCTTAAGCGGCAACTAAGCTCTCCCTGCCCTTGAGCAATTCTCAGCCTCTTCGGTACTCGAGGCTAATCGTGGCCTTTGTTCCCTGATGGGCCTAAACCACGACAGATGGAGACGGAGATGGGATGGAATTGAGAATGAGATGGGATAGAGACAGGACTGGAAATGGCATGGGGTGGGGATGGAGATAAGGACAGGGTCTCAGGGCCCTGGCTGACACATGTTCACATGCTCATCTGGCCAGCTGTGGGTACATGCAGGCTTCAGAGCCCACCCCCAACTTTCCCCCTTCTTCCCCTTTATCCCTCCACAAGCTTCCCCAACCCCCCAAAACCAGCAGAGCAGGGAGTTCTTTTACATTTTAAAAATAATAGACACCCCCCAGTGCCCTGATGGCATGAGTGGGGGGGGGGCATGGACTCAGACATCTGGGGGGGAAATACTGACCCAGGCATCTAGATGGCCCCAAATGCCTGGGTCTATGTTCCCCCTCAGCAAAGGGTAGCATTGTCACCTGACTGTCCTCGGGGGGGGGGTCACCCCTAGAGACTGGTCTAGGTGGTGAAGGGGGACTGAGCCCCCTGGCCATGGCCACACTTAGGACATGGTCCCTATGGCAGCAGGTAAAGGAAGGGCTTCGCTGTCACCTAAGGATGGGTGGGGGTCAGTGGAGTGGGGGGGCATGTGGTTCCCCCTCTCTAGCTCCCAGGATGTTGAGTGCCCCCACCCCAGGGTTGGACTAGATGATCTTTCAAGGTCCCTTCCAACCCTTAAGATTCTGTGATTCTGTGACCTCAGGACACTAAAACTGAGTCACCCTGTTTGGGACATGGCAAGGCAGAGTGTATGGGAGTAGAGGAGGGTGTCCCTGTCATGGAGAGAGTCTTGTGGACCCCCATAGTCCCACCATGCCCTGCTGAGCCCCATAGCCCCAGTGTCCATCACCCCATAGCCCCAGCATCCACCTCTCCATACCACCAGCAACCACCACCCCATAGATCCACTACCACCAGCACCCATCATCTCATGGCCACAGCACCAAACACCACATAGACCCACCTCTCCATATCTCCAGCATCCACCTCACCATACCGCTAACACCCATCACCTACCTCTGTCACACACCACCCCATAGCCCCCACACCCACCACCCATAGCCCACCCATCCCCCCATGCCAGGTTCAGCCAGGTGGGACTCACCTCACTGTAGGGTGGGGACCCCAGGCCCATGGGGATGGCCCTGCCAGGCAAACTGGGGAGTGTGGGCATCAGGGGCAATGGGGGGGAGCACAGGGCTCTGAGGGTCCCTGTAGGGTGAGGGGACATGGAATCCTTGTGGCAGAGCTTCTGGCAGACATGGAAGGTCCGGATGAGGAAGATGACAGCTATGAAGATGATGATCATCAGGGTGAACATGGTCCTAGGGGCACCGAGAGGTGTGTGCTAGGGGCTGGCAGGTCCCCCCTCCCTGGCACCCCTGGGTGCACCCCCCTCAAACCTGTCCCACACCCGCGGGGTGTCTCCTAGATCCACAGCCCACATCCCCAGGGACCCTTCCTGGGCATGGTCCCTCTGTGGGGTGCCCCTATCCCCTTGCCAATGAACCGAAGCATCTCTGACACTGCTGTGCCACTCTCCTTGCTGGAGTTGGACTCTGGACCCTGGTGCCCAGGGCACCCCGCTCCCTGCAGCCAGCACCTGCTGCCCTTTGCGCCCTCCCTGCCCCACTGTGGACTTTGCCATGGGTGGAGCTCGGGGAGACTCCCACCGTGGGGCAGTTGGGCCACTCTGGGGTCTTTCTGAGAGGTGGCACCAGGCTGAGAGATGCTGGCACTCGGCTGTGGTGCAGGCTGAAGTCATCCCGCTGCTGGGATGGGGACCCCTGGGAGGCTCTTGCCTGGCCTGGTCTGGCCTGGCCTGGCTGTCCTCTCGGACTCGGTGCTGCATGTGGGGGCGGTGTCATGGCACCTCTGGGGTGTCCTGCTGCCAGCCCCGGTGCCTGGATGATGGGGGTCCCACGCTGAGGGGGTGCAGTAGGGTCCCCAGGGACTGAGTGATGTTCCCCCTAGGAGTGGGCTGGAGAGACGGGGGGTGTCTCATCCCTGGCTCCTCTCCTTCCTGCAGCCTGTCACCCCCTGCACCTGCACCCTGTCCCTCCTCCGTCCCTCACCCCTCGCCTGGTCTGTCCCTCCGCCCATCCCTCTCTCAGCTCTCCTTTGCTCCCCCTTCCATCTCTCCTTCCCCCATTTCGGGGAGCTCAGGGGAACCCCTCAGCTCGGTGTTCCCGTGCCCTCCTCGGGGGTCCCCAGCCGGGAGGACAGCACAGGGCCGGCCCTGACCGCTGCCTTTCCCCACCCCATCTGGCTGCCAGCTGCTGGCTGAGGCCCTGGTTCATTCCCAGTGGTTGTGTGGGACATGTTGGTGACAATGAGACAGCCCTGAGCCCTGGGGGGGGTCGGGAGGGGAATTGCCCACCTCCCCACTGGGCAGGGAAAGATTTGGAGCCTTTGCCAGGCTGCATGCCCTCCTTCCCAAGGGACAGGGGTCTGTCTCCCTTGGGCAGGGAAAGGGCTATGTTCCCATAGGACCCAGAGCAGTGACCAGTGGGGGTCCTGTGCTGCTGCTCAGTAGTGTGTGGGGGGGGTGCAATGTGGGTGTGTGTGAAATGTAGGGGGTGTGCAGAGCTTGTGCCAGGTGTGAGATGTTTGTATGTGTGTGTGGTGTGTGTGCACACAGCAGTATGTGCACACAACAGTGTGTGCAGTGCACACTTGGGGTGAGGAATGGGCACAGGGGGTGCTTGGGTGCTCATGGGGTGCACCAGGCGGCACAGAGGGTGGACAGGGTGGCACAGGGGGTGGAAGGGTAGCATAGGAGTTACTTGAATTGGCACTGGATGTACAAGGTGGCACAGGGAATGGCCAGGGTGGCTCTCAGGGTGTAGGAAGTGGCACAAGGGCTGTCCAGTGTTGCACATGGGATTTGCAGGGTGGCATGGGGGACACCTGGCTTTGTACACCCTCTGGTTATGCCATGCTGCAGTGTCAGAGATGAGGACAAGGAGCTGGTGGTGAGACTGAAGGAGGAGGATCATCTGGCAGGTGTGAAGAACCACCAGGCATCCAGCTCAGGACTGTAAGCTCCCCAAAGCCCCCCCAGTCCCCACCCCTGCTCACTTTTGGTTGACTTGGTGGCGTTGCCAGTGCTCACAGACACACGGTTGTGTAAGTGGCTCTGCTGAGGGCACCCCAAAAATGTGAGAATCGTCTGGGGCTGCAGTGGGAGCCTCCCGGGGTGGGAGGGTGGGGCATGGACAGGGCCAAGGCGCTGCCCTGCAGACAGATGTGCCCGGCCGTGTGTCCTGGCCCTTCACAAGCGCACACAGGCTGGAGGTCTCCAAGATGGACCCAGCTGCTGCTCCCTGGGGACAGGGACACTGCAGAGACAACCGTGTGTGTCTCTGACCCTATCGCTGTGTCCTGTCCAGATCACCGTCACCCCAACCCCTTCCCACCTCCTGCCTGGCCCAGTGCACCCCTTCCCCACTGCGGCCCCTCTCTCCTCCCTCAGCCTGGCCTTTTCCCTTCCAGCTCTTCTGTTTGAAGCTATTTTTTCCACAGCTCCTGCCAAGAGCCGCTAATGAGAAACAAACGGGCTCCTCCGACCACTACTGCTCCCAGCCCACACACCTCTGGCTGCCCATCGGATGGGCTGGGAGCACCACTACCCTGCCCTCCCAGCACCATCCCAGGCCGTCTCCTCCCTGCCCATGCACCGCTGTCCCCAGGCAGCACCACCCTGACCATCCAGCCACCAGTCCCACCCATCTTGTCACCATTCCAGGCATCTCCATGATGTCCTGGCCATCTCTGTCCTCTCCATCCAGTTGCCTCACCAGGCATCTCCATCCTGCCCATTTAACATCATCCCAGGCCATCTCCATCCTATCCACATGCCACCATCCCTGGGCATCTCCATCCCATCCATGTGCCACCATGCCTGGCCATCTCCATCCCACTGCAGTGCAGAGATGGTCCAAGGAAGGGTATCACCAGTCCCCAAGCACTGTATGTCCCCACAGCATCTTCCTTCACTGTGCCTGTCCCCGTGGGGACTTGGCTGTGGCTGGGACTGTGCACAGGATGGGGCCGGGTGCAGGAGCAATATTGGAGGTGGGAGGGAGCGAGGTATGAGGGAGTCCCGAGCTGTGCCCCTCCCCCTGCCAGGTCTCCTGCCAGGTCTCCCGCCACCCCCAGCCCCCCCCCAGCTGCCATGGGCTCTGCTGGGGCTGCAGCCAAGCCTGTGCTTGACCACAACAGGTCACATTTTCCACTGAGCCGTGTTTGTAAGGCAACCAGGAGGAGAAGAGGGAGCACGGGAGAAGGGCAGAGACCCCCTCGAATTCACAGCACAGGGAGAGGGATGGGCTGGGGGGGAGATGCATTTATGGAGGCAAGGATGGGAGGAGGATTTGTGCTCAAGGAGGGAATGTTGTCCAGGGAAGGAAGCAGAAACCAGGGAAGGGATCAGTACCAAGAGTACCCAGGATGGGACGGGGTCAGGATGGGCACATCACCTGGAGATGTGAGTGGTACCCAGGGACAGGGGCATTCACTGGGGATGGGAGCACGACCTGGGAATGGGAGGACAATTTGGGGGTGGGGGCATTACTCAGAGGTAGGATCAGTTCCTGGGGAGGGTAGCAGCACCTGGGGATAGCAGTGGCACCCAGAGAGGGGAACAGCACCCAAGGATGAAGTGGTACCTGGGGATGGGAGTATCACATAGTGATGCCCAACCCTTCTGCTGCCCTTCACCATGGCCTTGGGGCTCCTGGGCTGGCAATGACTGAGGCAGCTCCATGGCAAGTGTCTCCCCTTGAAGCTCCCTCCTCACCCTCAGGTTGTCCAGGCCCCCGGGGAGGTGAATGACCCTATTTGGGGCTCATCCCATGGCAGGGACGAGGCCAGGTCGGTTCCTTGAGCGAGCGAGCAGTGGCCAGGTGTGGCTGGTGCGTGCTGCACGCACTGGAGGAGACATCACGGAGCCAGATCCTTGCCTTGCTTCCTCGACGGAACCAGCCACCACCTGCCAGATTGACACCGGCAGCTCAGGGCTGACCTGGTTTCTCTCCTCCAGCCCTTTCTCGCTCTGGCATCCCTCTGGCCTTGTCTGGCCCCAGTGCAGAGCAAGTGCTGAGCACACTGATGGCTTCCTGTGGGGGTGGAGGAATTTGGCACCAGGCCGGCGAGGCCGGGAGCCGGACACTGTGCACACTTGGAAGCATGGCCCACCCAGCACTGAGCCCCGAGCACTGACTGCCGCCAGCTCCGTCACCACAGGACAGGCCTGAGGACTGAGTCCCCTCCTGGTGATGGGAAGAGTGAAGGACGGGGTGGCCTGTGTGGGCTTTGTTGTGTATGCAACCTGGAGCTTGCACACGCATGACACAGGTGTGAATCTGGTTGATACTGATCAGCACATGCATGTGAGCAGGGGTTGCACACACAGAAGTTGCATGCACACAGTTGCACGTGGAGGGGTTATGTGCACAGGGGCTTGCACACACAGGGGTTATAGGTGCATTAGTTGCACACACAAGTTTGCATGTGCAGGGCTCGCATGCACGATCCCACAGCCCCTCTCCATCCACTTCTCCATCCACTGGGGTGACTGGGAGAAAAATGTCACAAGTGCCCAGACAGCTCCTGGCAGCTCCCTGGGGATGGCAGCTGGGGTCTGATACAACTGGAAGCAACTCAGGGTGCTGTCGTGGGAAGGGCGATGAATATGCACAGCCAGGGGGGGTGGGAGTGGTGAGAGGGGGGACAGGGGACAGTGGACAGGGGGATGAATGGGGAGGATAGATGTGGGGGGATGGACAGTGACTGATGGAGGCACTGATGGAGGAGAGGGAATGGATGGAGCACAGAAAGGGAGGGAAAGTGAGAGTGTGGGCATGGGGAGGGAGGGGAGAGACAGGAGGAAGGGAGGAATAAATAAGGGAATGTAGAGTAGTAGGATGGATGACAGGATGGTGGGATGAATGGATGGATGGATGGATGGGAGAAGGGACAGATGGTAGAGAACAGACAGGTGGCTGGAAGAGGGATGGCTGTATCATGACCAAGGAGGACAATTAGTGCTGTGGCATCAACAGACCCTAAAACCAAAAAGCCATCCTGAGTTTCACCAGGTAACCCTTTTATTCTCTCCCTGCCCCTAAAGCCCCTCCCGCTAACACTCCCTGCCAACATCCCCTGCCCTTGGAGACGTGCCCACTGGTGTCACAGGTGGCAGTGACATCCCACCGGCTCTCGGGGATGGCACCCACGGGTGTCCCCACATTCCTGGTCTTGCAGGGACTGACATCCCCAAGGCACCCCTGCGTGAGCAGGGTTGGGGGATGCGCTTTCATCCACCCTGATCTGTGGAGCTACCACCAGCTGCCCTGGCACCGGTGACTGGGACGGGCACAGCCTGGGCAGACGGCGCCGGGAAGTAGGGGCCAGTGGTACAGCGGGGGTTACTGGGCCATGTCCTCACGCCGAGCCCGTCGCACATCGCGGCTCTGCCCAGGCTCCGGTGGCACCTCGGGGTGATGCCGGGGTGGAGGGGCCCGTGACTCACCCCTCTGGGGGTGAGCGAGGTGAGGACCAGCCCGGCACGGGGCGGGAGGGCTCTCTGAATCCCCAGCTCCCTGGGCCCCCCCACCCCTCCTGTCGACGTGGAGGCTGTTCTGGAGACGTGTCAGCGGTGGGGAGGGAGCCAAGGGCATCGCCTGCCCCCAGCTTCGGGGGGAGCGGAGACGCCCGCAGCCGCCCCGCCAAGGGAGGAGGTACCGGCCGGCAGGGCCAGCGCGATGTGCCGGGCACCGTTACCGCTCGCCGGAGACCCGCAGCCGGCGTCCATCGTGCCCGTCCACATCCCGTCTGCTTCCAAATCGAGTTCTTGGTAGAGGCCACGGCGGGTGGGCTGGGGTGGAGGACCTCCCTGCACCCCACTGCTGCCTCTCCTGGGGATCTGCATGGGAGCCAAGGGGGGACACTGGCATGGGGATTGCGTGGACTTTGTCACGATCCCTCTCGCTCCGCCGTGCCTCAGTTTCCCCTCCCAGGCGTGTGCACATATCTGCATGGGCAGGGATGGAACGAGGTCGGCGGCGGGTGGGGTTTTTTTTGGGTTTGGTTTTTTTTTTTCTTTTTGGAAAAGGGCATTTAAACTTTTTTTAGCTTTGCCCTATTTTCATTCCTTTGAAAACCTTTTGTTGAATGGCCCCGCCCCTCCCCACCCCCACCCCCCCTTCCATAATACCACGACAGCCGCATCCTCCTGCCAAAGCGGCTGGGGATGGAACGGGACGTGGCGGGGATGGCTGGGGGGACCGCGGAGATGGGGGGGTACCCCATGAAGAGCAGCAGGCTGAGAGGGAAGAGTTAACCCCCTCTCATACATGCTGGTCCCCCAGGCAGGGAACTGGGATGAACTGGGGGGATTAGGGAATGCTGTGAGGAAGATGCTGACGTGGGGCTGGGAAGTGTCCATAGGGGGAGAGGAGGAGGAGCATCGATACTGCTTGGGCCCAACTCCAGCTGGAGAGACCCCTTGTCAGGGGTGGTGGAGCTGGGGAGGGGGTCAGGCTGGGGACACCATCTCCACTTCCCCTGCCAGCCCCAGGGAACCCTACCTTCCTCTGGGGGGGACAGATCCTGCCCCCACAGCCAGGCCAGGACTCTCATACCTCAAAATCTCCCAGCTCCACAGACCCCTGGAACCCCAGCTTTGGGGAGAAGCCCCCTCCCCAGGGACCCAGCACTTCCCTGGAGTGGGAGGTGCCATGGCTGGGGATAGCGGAGGTTGAGGGACCCCTGGGCTGTGAGACCTCAGAACACTGGTGTCCCCTCATCTCCCAGGGGACATCTCCATCCCACTTGCCTGGCTTCAAGCCATCTGTCAGTCCTGCCACCCCCATCCCTGACACCTCCTGCCTGGACAGCTTGAGGACCCCAACCCCTTAATCTAAATCAAATCACTCCTAACAAGATAAAGCATCAAACCACACCCCCAAAAACCACTCAGCAACATCAACCCCAACCCAACCATCCCAATCACCAACCCACGAATGGACCAATCCCAATTGTCCAACAATCCCAGTCCAACAGCCACAACCCCAATCCAACAACTCCAGCCCAACAGTCCCAAACACCAAACCCTAACAGTGCCCAACTCCCCACTGGGAGCAAGACCCTCCAGAACTGGAGATGGCAGGGACTGGTGCCAGATGCGCCCAGTGTTCTTCAGGAACCAGGGAGCTGCCCTCTCTCTGGCATGGGAGATCCTGCAGCTCTGTTTCCCAAATGGCATCATTCAGTCCTGTCACACCTGGAGCTCCCACCATCCCTTCTGGGGGACTCCTGGAATTTGCAATCCACTGTCTCCAAAGATTTTTGGGGTACAGCAGCCCCCAAGGGTGCCCCCCACATGCTGGCATCCTGTTGGCTGGGAGCAGTGGAGGATGAGAGGCGGGTGCCAGTAGCCCCACATCTCAGCCACGTGGCACTAGAGCCACCATCCCAGCCAGGCCCTGGGTGGCTGCCCAGCCTGTGGCAGATGAGGTCACCGGAGGAGCCACGCCGGGAGAAATCCCAGCCAGGCTCCGGTGCCGGCACAGGGAGCCCTTGTGGCCATGGCCCCATCCCCATCGCTGAGGAAGTGAGCCCAGCAGCCCCTGGGGATGCTTCCCCTGGGGGTGCAGTGATGAGAGGAGTGGAGATCCCCTCAAAAGGAGCTGGAGGGCTGTGGAGTGTTTGGAGGTGGGGTGCTGAGGGTAGCCCTGCATCCCTCCCAGGCTCATGGTCTGGCTGGGACAGGGCTGGGGAGCATTGCCCCAACCCTGGGTGGCCCCGGGGGGTGCAAGGGGCTGTGGGTGGGAGCAGTAAATTCTTCAATGAAAATGAAAAGGAGAAGAAGCCGGAAGGGGGGTGGAGGAAACAAAAAAGAGAAAAGGAGTGAGCAGGGAAGCAAACTAGCAACAGAAAAGAAATGTTCGGCATGGAGCTCAGCTCTGAGTTTCCATCCTGTCTCTGTGAGCCCAGACGGCGGGGGCCCAGTCTGAGCTGGTGCTTCCCACCCGGGAAACACTCCCTCCAAAGCCTCCCCTGCTCCCAAAAGCCCTGCTGATCCCTGAGGATTGCCCCCCTCCAGCCCCAGCTCCTCACCAAACTCCAGCCCTGGGATATGGGGGTGCAGATGAGGTGGAATGAGCCCTCCCCCCCCGGGAGAGACGAGCCCTGGGAAGGGGCAAAGCTGAAAGCCCAACACCTTCGGGGACTCGTCCCAGGCAGAGGACGCTGCAGAGCAGGAGGAGTTTGTCACCTGCATGCCCCGTCCCCGAGCTGGTGTTCCCCACTTGGGACACGAGCATCCTATTTTGGGGCCGTGCCGGCGACTGCTGCCCCCGCCGAGGAACTGCGTGGCGCTGGCAGCCCCGAGGCCAATTAAGCAATTTGCCCGAGTGGCTGGCAATAGGCGGGGCAGTCGCAGCCGTGATTACGGGTTTTGCCCTGGCTGCCACAACTGAGGGTGCCGCGAGCCGGATGGCCACCAGGAATAGCCGGGGCGGTGCCGGCTGCGGGCTGCCCGCGGGAAACTGAGGCACGGGGCTCTTACCACGTCCCCATGGGGGATGAAAAACGGGGATCGAGGTGTTTTGGGTTCGAGTAGGGCAGAGTGATGGGGAAAGACAAACCTCCCACCGCCCCCAAGGGTCTTCTCGATGCAGGGGGAAGCGGCTGCCGGGGCTGCCAAAGGGGGAGCAGGGAAAGGGGGGGGGGGGGGGGAGAAAAAAAGGGATTTAATCCAATCCATGTGTCTCTGCTGTCGAGGGGAGTTAACTCACACCAGATGCCGGCGTCTGCTCCAGCTCCTCTTGGCACAGGCAAACAAATCACAGTGCCCTTCCCTCCCCCCCCACCAGCCCCATCAGCTCTGCTTTTCAGTAGGTCCTACCCAAAGGGGTGCTGCCCTCCTCTGCCTCTCATCTCCCCCATCCATGGGGCAACCCCTGGCCTGGATGCACTCACCGACTTTTTGGAGCATCCACAGACTTTTTGGTTTGACCACCAAGTTTTTGGGGTGACCGTGGTCTTTTGAGGGCAAACGCCTCCATTCCCACATTGCCAGCTGAAAATCCCAGTTTGCACTGGTGAAACTAGTCCAAGGTGTGTGGAAAAGGGTCTCAGAGTCCCCCAAAGGCTGGGGCTGGCGAGAGGTGTCTGTGGGTGACAACATCCTGTCCTGATGTCCCCAAGGAGCAGGATAGTGGCAGGTGGGTACCAGCACTCTAGGCAGGACTCAGCATCCCGGGCATCCTCTGTCTGCATCCACAGGAGCTGGCCCAGGCCTACATTTGACTTCTCCCATTCTGCTTCCTTGGATCCTAATGGCTTTTCCAGACTTTTTTTTTTCTTCTTTTAAATATTCTTTTTTTTTTTTAATTTTGATAGGATTTCTTCCCTTTCCCCTTCCAGCCCCCAAGCCCCTGCACTGAGCCCTCCTGCATTCCTGGGGCGGGCTGCTGGGGGTTGATGAGGTGGCATCACAACCCCCCCTCTTTTTGTTCCCCCTCCCTCTCCATGCATATAGAAAAAAAAAAAAGAAAAGCCCTCCCCCTCTTGCAAAAGATGACATTCTTTTCTTTTCTGTCATGCTGCAAAAATTAGAGACACATCTTCAGGCTGGAGCTCAGCCAGGGGTTTTGGAGTTGCCGAGGCATGATTGGAGGAGCCTTTGTCTGCAACGTGTCTCGGATGCAGAGATGCAGGCCCTGAGAGGGGGCCAAGTGCTCCCTGTGCACACGTGGGTCCCTGGCTGCATGCGTGTGCCTGCGGGTGTGTGTCTGTGTCTCTGTGTGTGCAACACCTGCACCCAGAACTCCTCCTGGCCTGTGGGTTGTTTTTTTTTTTTTCTTTACATTTAATTGCAGGCTGGAAAAAAAAAAAAAAAGACCTGGAGAGAGAGAGAGGGGTCACTGGTGCGAGGGTGGGCTTGGTGGGGTTTCTTTTCTCTTTCAATGTGTCTCTTCCCCTTCCCCAGCCCCGTTATTTCATTGTGGAATTACATTGATTGATTTTGTTGCTAGGAACAACAACAAAAAAGAGAAATAAAAACAGTAACTTACTTGGTGGGAACTCCTGCTTGGAAGTGGTTTCCCTCTGCAGCGAGCCCAGTGCTCCCAGTATGCTGATGAGCCTGCAAGCCAAGCATGAGGACAAGTGAAGGCATGATTATTGGACCCAGCTCTTTTTCTCTCCCAACCAGCAAGACTCCAGACCCATTTCCTTAAAAATTACCCCTTAAAAGAGGGGGTGACCCACTCTCCACCCTGGGTGCCACATTGCCCTGTCAGGACTCCTTCCTCACCCCAGCCCCCAGCTCCAGGCAATTGCCCCGGCCCTGGTAAATACATATATTTTTTGGTGTGTAATTACACCCTCCTCAAATTGCACGGTAGATTGTGGATTATCCTCAATGAGTTTTTGCTTTTTCCAACCAACGTGGCTCTTTCGAATGTGGAAATGGCTGTGGAGGCGTGCCGGGGGGGAGAGAGGGGAGCGGGACAGCAAGGAGGGAGAGGGTTGAGGAAAAGAAAGGAAAAAGATGGAAAGACAGAGGGGGGAAAAAATGAAGGCAGTGTTTCTTGGGGGTGTTCTGGTGGTGTCTGGGAGTCGGGGTCTTGCTATAGGATTCCTCACCCAAGAGATGCTCCCTGTGGGCACCTGTTGCTCCTGCCCTCAGCTTTTTCTGAGGGGTTTGGTCCCACTGCACAAGGGTTTGGGCAGGTGGATGTTGGGGACCCCTGGGTGTGGGGGTTGCAGGTGGGAACAGGTGTTTGCAGTGCCCTGATTCACCCCCAGTGCAGCACCCAGTGTTGTGTGGCACAGGGGTCTCCAAAATGCCATGTGCCGCATTGCCTGTCCCCACCCCACCCAGACACATCCAGCTCCCCAAACACCTTAGGATGTGCAACCTCTCCTTGAAAGCCTCCAACCCCTCCAACCCTCCCGCTCAAAACCCCATCCCATCCACCCCAGCATCCCCTTACCACCCACCCCCAACCACAGCTCCCAGTCCCGCTCTGGGACGACATGTGTGTGCATGGCTCTGTATGCATGTGCATGAATGCGGGGGTGTGTGTGTGTATATGTGAGGTGCCCCCCAACTCTCTGAGTGCTGCTGATTGGCCGAGGGGCCGTCCAAAATTCCCTGGTTACAATGGGTTCCACCTCTCCCGGCCACCGCATTGTATATAAGGGGAGGGAAAGGAGTGGGCAAGGGCAGAAGGAAGTTTCTGCTGGGGTCTGGATTGGGAGCTCCGGAGTCGGATCGGCCCCGTATGACCCCAACCTAAGAACAAAAGAGACCCCAAAGAGTCTACATGTCTAATATTTAGACATGTTCAGCTTTGTGGATTCTCGGTTACTGCTGTTGATAGCAGCAACTGTACTACTCACCCACGGGCAAGGAGAAGAAGACAGTAAGTAGTCAGTGTCGGTGAGAGTCCTCACCGCCGGTGGGGTGCGGATGGTGGGTGGGCACAGGGTCGGGTTGGCATCTCTGATGCTTGGTCCTGCTAGCTGTGGGATTGGAGAAGGACAAAGGAGTGACTGGCAACTGGAGTGGGAAAAAAAAAAAAAAAACCCGAGCAAACAAATTGGGGGAAATGAGGTGAAAAATTTAAAAAATATTTTAAAAGTGGGTTAGGGGGATATTTGGGGATCGAGGGTGAGGGGGTTTTAGGGGGTCTGTACCAGCACGGAGAGTGGGGGCTCCCTGCCAAGAGCGGGGCGGGAAGGAGGGGTGGAGAAGAGCCGGGGAAGGAGGGAGCCGGGGAAGAGGAGGAGGCAGGGAAGGGAAAGGGGGAAAAGAGCGCGGGAGAGAGCGGTGAGGGGGAAGAGAGAGGAGAAGGAGGGAGGGGAGATCTGGTCCGGAGATCTGTAAAAGCCATCAGGAAAGAATTAGAAAAGTCTCGAATGATTAATAAGGAAAATGTTTGGGCAGCCCGTAAAGCCGGAGCTGGCCAGGAAGCCCCCGCGATGGGAATGGGGATGTCACCCACGGCCTCCCCGTGGGGCTGCGGTGGGACGGGACACGCCTGGGGTCACAGCCTGTCACCTTGCAGTCTTGGGGACCCGGGGGACTGTGGGACGGGGCCGGACCTGAGTACCTTTTTACCCCATTTTTGTAGTTTGGTTGAGAGTGACTTTTGTGCCTTTTTGCTTTGGGGTTGTTTTTTTTTTTTTTCAATTCTGCATTTGACGATCCCTAGCCTACAGCCTGCAGTTCACCTTCCACATTCCACATCCTGCATTTCGCCTTCTGCAGTTTGCATTTTACCTTTTTTTTTAACCCCTTACTGAGTGGGGAGCCTTGGGCCAGACCAGCCCCGCCCCTCCCCGCCCCCTAGGACCCTTCTCCACCGCGGGGCCGGCCGCTGCCCTGGCTCACAGCCCTGCCCTCCCCATGCCCCCCCCCTCCGCCCCTGTTCCCGTCCTGGACTCTCATTCCCCAGCCCAGCTGGCCCCATCCAGCCCCAACCCGCAGCCTCCCGGATCTAATTTCAGCTCTGACGTCGGGGCCAACCCTCCGTATGCCGTCCCATCCCCATCCTGTCCCCTCCCTGTCCTCCACTGGCGGCGGGGACGCCCGTGCCACCCCCCTGCCCGCCGCGGGGGTATTTGCCTTGGCCCCAGCCGCCGCGGGACGTAGCAACTGTCTGGAAGGTTTTGTTTAAATTCCAGTGTATGTGGGAAGAGTTTATTGTGGAGCTTTTCCCGTGTCACCGCGATGGGCTAATGAGAAACAGATGAAGGGAGAAACTGCAGGAGCAAAGCAGGGAATGAGGCGGGGGGAGAGCAAGAGAAGGGCCGTGTGAGGGACTGCCGCTGCCACCTCCTGACGCTTTCCTCTGCCTTGCCCCTCTCTCCCAGTTCAAACTGGAAGCTGCATACAGGATGGTCTAACGTACAACGACAAGGATGTGTGGAAACCCGAACCCTGCCAGATCTGCGTCTGCGACAGCGGCAACATCCTCTGCGACGAGGTGATCTGTGAGGACACCTCGGACTGCCCCAATGCCGAGATCCCCTTTGGAGAGTGCTGCCCCATCTGTCCCGACACCGATGGTACCGACTCACTGTCGCCACCCCGGCGCAGGTCCCCGGGGAGCAGTGGGGCTGGGCCCTGGCCCGGCTCAGCACCCTCCCCTGAGTGTCATGGGTGTGGGGTTGGCTGGGGGTTGGGTGACCCCGGGCTCCTCTGAACATCCCTTCTCTCTCCTGCAGCCTCCCCTGTCTACCCAGAAAGTACTGGAGTAGAGGTAAAGGCTCCCTTGCCCCCACTTGCCCCTCTCAACCCCGTCACATCGCACCCTTGTTTTTGGAGAATCCCTTTTCTAACCACCTGTCTTGTCTCTCCCTGATAGGGTCCTAAGGGAGACACCGGCCCCAAAGGCGACAGGGTGGGTATTGGCCCTGCAGAGCCCCCCGCTCTGCTGGGACCCCCCCAGGCCCTGGGGCTCACCCTCCTCTCCCCCTAGGGACTCCCTGGCCCCCCTGGCAGAGATGGCATCCCTGGACAGCCTGGTCTCCCAGGTCCCCCAGGCCCTCCAGGTCCTCCAGGCCTCGGTGGAGTGAGTACAGGGGGGTCTCTGGTGACGCAGTCCCCCATGGGGATGCCTGCGCCCCGCTAACCCCCCCTGCCTTCCTGCCCACAGAACTTCGCTCCTCAAATGTCTTATGGTTACGACGAGAAAGCTGGTGGCATGGCTGTGCCTGGCCCCATGGTGAGCACTGGGGAGGGCACAGGTCCCTGTGGGGAGGCACAGGGTGAGATGTGAAGCCTGGTGAAGCATTGGCAATGTTTCCCGTACTGGTGGTGCTGCTGAGTGGTAGCAGGTGGGAGGGATGAGGAGGGATATCAGTCCTGCAGGTGTTTGGGACAGGGATGGGGTGGCAATGGGGACAGGGAATGGGTGGGGACAGTGATGGAAGGGGTGGAGTGGTGGTGGGTTCAACGAGTATAGCAACAGGGTGGTGATGGGGACAAAATGGTTGGTAACAGGGATGGATGGGGACAGGGTGACATGGCAGCCACTCATCTGCACTTTCCATTCTCCTTCCCAGGGCCCAGCAGGTCCCCGCGGTCTCCCTGGCCCTCCCGGTGCCCCGGTGAGTATCCTCCTCCCTCCTGCTCTGGGGACAAGCAGCCTCAAGGGTCTCTTGGAGGGGGGTGGGTGGGACGGGACAAGGTGAGGACAGGACAGGGCCCTCCCTCCCAATGGCTGCAGAAACACCTAGGGACATTGAGGGCACGGACATTGCCACCAGCATCTTCAGGCCCAATCTTCTCATCCTCTAACCCATTTGTCCTTTTTCTCTTTTCCCCATTGATCTGCAGGGTCCTCAAGGTTTCCAAGGTCCCCCTGGTGAACCTGGAGAGCCTGGTGCTTCTGTGAGTCCTGCCACCTCCTCCTCCAGCCTGATGTCCCACAGGGATGGGGACAAGGGTGCCTGTTCCCAGCCCTGGCTACATTCATACTGTCCCCTGGCCATGCCTTCCCCGCTCCAGGGCATCTCAGCCAGGATTTGTGGGAATGGCACTGCCCAGCCTGGGTGGCAGGGTGACAGGGGACAGTCATTGCCTGCAGCATCCTCATCCCTGGTCTGCATCTCTCCTAGGGTCCCATGGGTCCCCGTGGACCTGCCGGTCCCCCTGGCAAGAATGGAGATGATGTAAGTGGTGTGTGGCTGGGATCTCCTCACATCACCCCCACCTAGATTTGGGGCCTGGTGGCCCTGGCAGCCCCCAGGGCAAGCAGGATCCACCTGCCTTGGGGATGTACAACCAACCCAGTGTCCTCCTTAGGGTGAAGCTGGAAAGCCCGGTCGTCCCGGAGAGCGTGGTCCCCCTGGGCCCCAGGTGAGATGCTCAGGAGGTGATGTCACAGGAGGGGACATCCCCACTGTGGCAAAGCAAGAACATGACAGCAGCTGCTGGTCCCTGTTGGGGTCAGGAGTAAAGAGTGGGAGAACAGCCCCCTGAACATCTCCATCATACCTCCCCTTTTCTCTTAGGGTGCCCGTGGTCTCCCAGGAACCGCTGGTCTGCCAGGAATGAAGGGACACAGAGTGAGTCCTGCTGCCACACTTGCATGATTTTGGGGAAGATGGAGGCTGACTTTGCTGGGGGGTCCTTTCCTGACCCCCTCTTCTTCTCTCTCCTGCTTCTCAGGGCTTCAGTGGTCTGGATGGTGCCAAGGGTGAGCCCGGTCCTGCTGGCCCCAAGGTGAGGAGTGGTGGCAGTGTCACCCCTGTCCTCCCAGTAAAGTCATTGCTGCTCTCTCTGTCTAGAGTAGGTCCCTCAATGTTGTCCTTTCTCCTAGGGTGAGCCTGGCAGCCCCGGGGAGAATGGAGCTCCTGGGCAGATGGTGAGTGCTGAGACCGTGGGAGGATCTGACCTCAGCCAGCAAAAGGGGTGGGTGGCAGAATGTGAGGGAAACAGCTTGTCCTTGGAGATACTTCCCCAGGGATGCTCCAAAGAAAGGAGTGGCAAGGGGTTTAACCCCCTGGAAATGTCAATCTGGGTAGGAGCAGGGGTGGGCACAGCGATGGGAGGAAGCCCTGAAAGGGGAAAGTGTCTCTGCTAGTGACCCAAATGTGTCCTCTCTTCTCAGGGTCCTCGTGGTCTTCCTGGTGAGAGAGGCCGTCCTGGTCCATCTGGCCCTGCTGTGAGTATCTAGTTTGGACAGGACTGAGCATCCTCTGCCCTGGGGTTCAGGGGACTGGGGGACACCTCTCCTGCTGGTGAGCATCACTAACGGGTGCCTCTTCTCTTACAGGGTGCTCGCGGTAATGACGGTGCTCCTGGTGCTGCTGGTCCTCCCGTAAGTAACCTCCAAACTTATCCACACTCCACCAGTGCCTGGCATCAGCTCCAGCTTCTCTGTGGGGAGATCCCATCCCAGCTCCACGGAGGCCAGGAAATCCTGGCTGGAAGCCAGAGCTCTGCTGCCTGGAAAACCCGACAGAGCCAGATGTGGGAATGGGATCCCTCCTCTGACAAGTGTCCTCTCTCCCTTTTAGGGTCCAACTGGTCCTGCTGGTCCCCCTGGCTTCCCTGGTGCTGCTGGTGCTAAGGTAGGATCTGCCTGAGCATCTCCTCCCAGATGGCATCTCCAGGGTTGCGACAACGTGGTGGAAACGGGGAGTGTGAGGTGGGGGAGAAGGATGGAGCATCAAATGGATTTCCCACGTGGCCCAAAAATCAGAAAGCCCAATGTGCTGTGGACTCGTGACACATTCCATGGGCGTGTCTCCTGGCTTTGCCTCCATGGGGAAACAGCTGCAGATGAGGGGGAAATCAACTGTGTTTCAGGGCAGCCATTGTGCTCATGGCTCTTCCTCCCTCCTCTTCCTCCCCAGGGTGAAACCGGTCCCCAGGGTGCTCGTGGCAGTGAAGGTCCCCAAGGTGCTCGTGGTGAACCCGGTGCCCCCGGCCCTGCTGGCGCTGCTGGTCCTGCTGTAAGTGGCATCTTATTGCTCCCTGTCCTTTGACCTCACCTCCTGCCAGCCCCAGCATGACCCTTCTCTTTTTTCTTTCCTGCAGGGCAACCCTGGTGCTGATGGTCAACCTGGTGCCAAAGGCGCAACTGTGAGTGTCCCTTAACCCCACCTGGCTCTGAGATGAGAGGCCCTGCTGCTCCCTCACTGCCTCCTCTGCCTCTTCTAGGGTGCTCCTGGCATCACTGGCGCTCCCGGCTTCCCCGGTGCCCGTGGTCCCTCTGGACCACAGGGTCCCAGTGGTGCCCCTGGCCCCAAGGGCAACAGCGTGAGTATCCCCAGACACCTCTATCCACCTCCTCCCGGGGTCACATCCCTTTTGCTCCAGCCCTACAAGTGCAGGATGGTGCTGAAGGCTGGCAGAAGCTGAGCATCCCCTCTGATGCTGAGGGGCACAGCAAAATGGGCCCAGGGCTCCCTCTGCTCATTGCTCTGGAGTTAAACGTCTTTTCCCTCTTTTCTCCTTCCACCTCTAGGGTGAACCTGGTGCTCCAGGCAACAAAGGAGACACCGGTGCCAAAGGCGAACCTGTGAGTGACCTCCCCATCCCCGTCTCCTTGGGGACCTGGCCCCTCCTGGCTCCCACCCACCCTGTGGGTGCTCATCTCTTTGCCTCCTTCCCCAGGGTCCCGCTGGTGTCCAAGGTCCCCCTGGCCCAGCTGGTGAGGAAGGCAAGAGAGGAGCTCGTGGTGAGCCTGGCCCTGCTGGGCTTCCTGGCCCCGCTGGAGAACGTGTGAGTAGGAGCAGTCCCTGTCCCAGACCTGTCCTCCTCCTATCTCCCCACATCCAGCAGCTGAGCCTTCTAGGTACTTAGGGACAGGCACCCACTGTGGTGACATCCCCAGCCCCTTCCCAAGCCCCGCTGAGGTCTCCCATGGAGCATCTCAGCAGGGATATGAGGCTGCTGCCAGCGCTGGCTGGGTGCCACATCAGTACATACCTCCTCTGAACCCAAGCCTCCAGAGGTCACCCGTGTCTCCACACTGACCCCTCTTCCTGTCCCTTGCAGGGTGCTCCCGGCAGCCGTGGCTTCCCTGGCGCTGATGGCATCGCTGGTCCCAAGGTGGGTGTCCACATCTCCCTCCTGCCTATCCAGACAAGAAAGCCATGCCCTTAAACGAGTGGTGGGGACACCAGGCATTTGTTACCTGTCCCCATGCAGTGGCAAGGCTGGTTCTGTGCCACCACCAGCTCATGTGACACAGCTCTGGTTGTCGTCCGAGTGACATCTTGCAGTTGGGGTAACCTCTGTCACTCTCCTATCCCTTCCCAGGGCCCCCCTGGCGAACGTGGCTCCCCTGGCCCTGTTGGCCCCAAAGGATCTCCTGGTGAAGCTGGACGCCCTGGGGAACCTGGCCTCCCTGGTGCCAAGGTGAGTGTGGTGGTGTGGTGGGCAAGGTGGTAGAGTAGCTATGAACAGAAAGCCATGTCAGCATGGCTCATGCCACAAGCTGTGGCCCTGCTCACACTGATGGACACCAGTTGCTGTGCTCTCCATGATGGCAGAGAAGCTCCTGGCTTGGATGCTCATGGTTGCTGGAGCATCTCTTGGAGCCCTGAACTCCTCACCCACCTCGCTCTCCCTTGCAGGGTCTGACTGGAAGCCCTGGGAGCCCTGGTCCTGATGGCAAGACTGGCCCCCCCGTAAGTTGTGCCCCCTGTTGCCCTGCTCCTCCCTTAGCTCGCCACGGGCTCTGCTATAATAGGGTGCTGGCTTCTCCCCATGATAGGGTCCCGCTGGTCAAGATGGTCGCCCTGGTCCCCCTGGTCCCCCTGGAGCCAGAGGCCAAGCTGGCGTGATGGGTTTCCCTGGTCCCAAAGGTGCTGCGGTGAGTGTGATCAGGAGCTGCCTCCCCGGGGACCTGCTGGAGATACTGCTGCCCGGCAGAGGCCAGAGTGGGGGATTCCCACCCCATCAGCCACTGCCATCGCCCAGGCCAGCAGCTGTGGGTGTGCACGTGGCTCCCCTGGAGCAGGACCCAAACGAGGAGGAGCTCAGAGGATGCATTCCCCACCTGGGAAGCTCTGGTTGCGCTGGTGCATCCTCCAGCCTGCCCGACCCTGTTGGTGTTGTGGTGCCATCATAGGTCTCATTCTGCTCTCTTGCTTTCAGGGTGAGCCCGGCAAACCCGGTGAGAGAGGTGCTCCTGGGCCCCCCGGTGCCATCGTAAGTATTGGCCCGAGCGTGGCAGGGGCTTGGCAGGGAGTGTCAGCCCAGTGTGGGGCAGTGGGAACGGGGTATGGGGCGGTTGTACTGGAGTTGGGGAAGGCTCCAAGGCCGAGGATGGCAGTGGGCTGAGGTGGCTGCAGCTCCAGCCCGGTGGCTGCCAGCAGCTCTGGAGCAGGGACAGCGGGGAGGTGATGTGGCTATGGGCAGCTTGCTGTGGCTTCTCCCATCCTTCGAAGGATCGCGCCGCATCCAGCCCTGCACTCCATTTAGGGGGAGTGCAGAGTCCCTGGAGTGCAGATCACTGGGCTGCAGGTTGGAGCTGTGCTCTGAGCACCTTCTTCTCCCTCTTCCACAGGGTGCTGCTGGCAAAGATGGTGAAGCCGGTGCCCAAGGTCCTCCTGGCCCTACTGTGAGTATCAACAAGCCCTTGGCCACCACTTGGCCACCGAGGAAGGGGCTTGGGAGCTGACTGCCCCCCTCTCATGCTTGTCCTGTGTTCCCCAGGGTCCTGCTGGAGAAAGAGGTGAACAAGGTCCTGCTGGTGCTCCTGGTTTCCAGGTGAGGGTCATCCTCTTTCCTTGCCTGAGGACAAACCATCAAGGGTGGGGGTGATGTTGGTCCTTTCCTCATCTCCTTCGGTCACTCACCTTCATGGTGTCTCATTGCTCCTCTTCTTCCTCCCCAGGGTCTGCCGGGCCCTGCTGGCCCCCCCGGTGAGGCTGGCAAGCCTGGTGAGCAGGTGAGTGTGGATGATCATGGTTGCAGCATGGGACTGTCCCTGTCTCCTACTCACTGCCTCTCTCCCGGCTGAGGCTGGGGGCTGCTGATGGGGTGACCTCTGTATCCCCAAGGTGACGTGCTCCATTGTAGCTTCTTTCTCTGAAGCAGTGGAGATCCCAGCCCTGCCCCATCCCCCCAGGACTGTGGAACATCCTCCCCATCCTCAGGGGCATCCCAAGGATCCCTCTGCCTGTCCCCAAGGCCACCCCTTCCTGCCCTGACTCTGTACCTTCTCCCTCCCACACAGGGTGTTCCTGGAGATGCCGGTGCCCCTGGTCCCGCAGGTGCCAGGGTAGGTGGAACCCTGCTTGCTCCCCAGCTGGCTCTCAGCACCCCCCGGTGCCCACTACCTCTCCTCATGGCCCTGGCTCCCTTCTTGCCTCCCCTTTCCAGGGCGAGAGAGGTTTCCCTGGTGAACGTGGTGTCCAAGGTTCCCCCGGTCCCCAAGGTCCTCGTGGTGCTAACGGTGCTCCTGGTAATGATGGTGCTAAGGTAGGTGCAAGGGCTCAGCTCTGCCATGTCACATTGGGACTGTTTTCTGCTCTTGGGGTGCAGATGGAAAGCAGGGGGTTGGGCTTGGCTTCACCTCCTTTTTTGCTGGGGCTGGTGCTGAAGCTGGGGGGGAATTTGCTGTGCTGAGAAAGTGCTGGGTTCTCACTGACACTCCTGTTCTGTCTCTTGCCTAGGGCGATGCTGGTGCTCCTGGTGCCCCTGGGAACCAAGGTCCCCCCGGTCTGCAGGGTATGCCTGGAGAGCGTGGTGCTGCTGGCCTGCCAGGTGCCAAGGGTGACAGAGTATGTGTCCCCCAAAGTTGTGATGTCCCCCCCTTGGTCCTCTGCTCCTGACTGTCCCTGCCCCCCCCGCATCATCCCCTCAGGGCTGGATGTGCTCCCCTGAGCTATGGTGGGCAGTAGCCCCTGAGGAGGGGATGCCCAGTGTCCCCATCTGAGTGCAACCTTTGGGGACAGTCCCTTGCTGGGAGCTGAGCCCAGCTCCTCCCCTAGAGTCTGTCAGGAGGAGGATGGTCCCAGTCTCTCACAGAGCGGGTGGAAGAACCAGGGCTGCCTCTGTGCTGCTATGCAAAGGGGAGAGGAAAGAGTGGGGTGACCCCCTAGGCAGGGACCTCCTCAGGTAACCTGCCATTATCTTCTTCTCCCAGGGCGACCCCGGTCCCAAAGGTGCTGACGGTGCTCCTGGCAAAGATGGTCTCCGAGGCCTGACTGGTCCCATTGGCCCCCCTGGCCCCGCTGGTGCTCCTGGTGACAAGGTAAGGCCACCCCCAGACAGAAACTGCGCCAAGGACCTGCATCCTGGCACCCACCGACACCTCCTCACCACAGCCGTAACCTCCTTTTTGTTGATTTTCCTCCTCTTTTCCAGGGTGAAGCTGGTCCCCCTGGTCCTGCTGGTCCCACTGGTGCCCGTGGTGCTCCTGTAAGTGTCTCCTTCTCGCGGCTGATGTCCCTGCCACAAGTGGCCACCTTGTGGTGGCCGCCAGTAGCCATCCCCTGCTTGGTGTCACACTGCTCTCTCACCATCTCTCCCAGGGTGACCGTGGCGAGCCTGGCCCTCCCGGTCCTGCTGGATTTGCTGGCCCCCCCGTAAGTGTGAAGGCCCAGCTCCATCCTGCCCCAGGGATCTGATACTGCCCCATCGGGGTGATGCTGTCCCTACTCTGGCTCACCCCACTCCACTCTCCCTCAGGGTGCTGATGGCCAGCCTGGTGCTAAAGGTGAAACTGGTGATGCTGGAGCCAAGGGTGATGCTGGTCCCCCCGGCCCTGCTGGCCCCATTGGTGCTCCTGGCCCCGCCGTAAGTTGTCCCCCACCCCCCACCCATTTGGGGTCCATCCCCTCGCTGTGGCTCACCTCTCTCTTCCTCCTCCACAGGGTGCTGTTGGTGCTCCTGGTCCCAAAGGTGCTCGTGGTAGCGCTGGACCCCCTGTAAGTACCAGTTTCTTGTTGGGGAGGGGCGTTTGGGACCCCCAGGGGATTCTCCCAGACACAAACACACTCAAGAGGGCTTAACTCCCCACTGTGTCTTGCTCCATGCCCCCAATGCTGTGAGGCAGAGAGGAGCTGCTACACTTCCATCCCTGCACCCTTAAAATGGTCTGGGGAGATGGCATCAACCTGAGGTGGCTTCATCTATGGTGGGGATGAAGCAGAAGAGAAAAGGGGGCGGGGAGGTTGCCTTTATCCCCCCTCAGTCAACTCCAGCTCTGCCCTGGGTGGACACCTCCTCCGGGCTACTGGCCCTGGGGCTCCCTGGGGTGGTCCCAGCCAGGGTCCGTTCCCCGGACCCACTCCGCAGCAGGCAGGTGATCCTGGACCTGGCCCCTGCTGACTCCAGCTTTTCTCCCTTCCAGGGTGCTACTGGTTTCCCTGGTGCTGCTGGAAGAGTTGGTCCCCCTGGCCCCTCTGTGAGTATCCCTGCCGGGGCGAGAGGTGGGGGCCGGCACCTGGGCAGCCGCCGTGGGCACGGGGACACCCCTGCCTGCCCTTCAGTGGGCAGCCGGTAGTTCGTCGGCTGCTGTCTGACTACATCATCTCCGCCCTTCCCAGGGGAACATCGGCCTCCCCGGCCCCCCTGGCCCCAGTGGGAAAGAAGGCGGCAAAGGACCCCGCGGTGAAACCGGCCCTGCTGGCCGCCCCGGCGAGCCTGGCCCCGCCGGCCCCCCCGGCCCCCCCGGCGAGAAAGGCTCTCCTGGCGCTGACGGTCCCATTGTAAGTCCCCCACATCGGACCCCCTCTGCAGAGCTGGGGATGCTGAGCAGTATCCTGCTCCCCCCGGGCTGTCCCCTCTGTCTGGAGGGTGACCCCCCACTGCCACCATCCCCCTAAGGGGCCGTTTGTCCCCCCCAGGGTGCTCCTGGCACCCCCGGACCCCAAGGTATCGCTGGCCAGCGCGGTGTCGTTGGTCTCCCTGGACAGAGAGGCGAGAGAGGCTTCCCTGGTCTTCCTGGTCCCTCTGTGAGTACCCAGGGGGCTCCTCGAGAACAGACAATGCTGGGACCTATCCCCGGGGTCCGACCCATCCGTGTGGTCCCTGCAACTGCAGGCCCAGATGGGAGGATGCTCCCTGGTGTCTGAAACCACCCCCCGTCCCCTCCCCTCCACAGGGTGAGCCCGGCAAGCAAGGGCCCTCCGGTTCTCCTGGTGAGCGCGGTCCTCCCGGCCCCATGGGTCCCCCTGGCCTGGCCGGACCCCCTGGTGAAGCTGGACGTGAGGTGATTAGCCACAAGCAACCATTGGTTCTGGGGATATGGTCCTCCCATGCCTCGGCCAGGCTCGCTGCGCTGAGCACTGGACAACTCATCGCACTCCCGAGTGCCTGGGCAGGGGCTGAGCCAAACGGTGCCCCTGGGCCCTCACCACCCCCCTGCCTGCCCTGATAGGGGTCTCTGCTCTTCCCTAGGGTGCCCCCGGTGCTGAAGGTGCCCCTGGCCGTGACGGTGCTGCTGGTCCCAAGGTGAGTGGGCTGGTGAGAGGACTGTGGGAGGGGGAAAAGTGGCTGTGCTGACCTGCACTGACCATTCCTCTTCTTCTTCCTCCTCCTCTCCTTCCTCTTCCTCACAGGGTGATCGTGGTGAGACTGGCCCTGCCGGCCCCCCTGGTGCTCCCGGTGCTCCTGGTGCCCCTGGCCCTGTTGGTCCTGCTGGCAAGAATGGAGATCGCGGTGAGACCGTAAGTGATGCTCTGACCAGCACGACTCCCCACACCCCTCCCCGGCTCAGGGGCCACCCCGAGCTTGACCCACTTTTGGAGCTGGGACTGATCCTGCAAAGACATGGAGGGTCAGAGTTCGGCCCCCAGGAAGCCCTACACCCCACCACCCTACTTGGGGCAATGCTGCTGTGAGCCAGTAGCAGCAGATGGTGAGGATGCTCTAACCTGTCCCCTCTCTCCTGTCCCAGGGTCCCCAAGGTCCCGCTGGCCCCCCTGGTCCTGCTGGTGCTCGTGGTCCTGCTGTAAGTTGGTGTTTCTCATCCTCGTTGAGGCTTCTCTGTCTCCATGGGTGCAGAGGCAGTGGCTGTCCTGGATCCTGCTTAACACATCTTCCTCCTCTTCCTCCTCCTCCAGGGTCCACAAGGTCCCCGTGGTGACAAAGGTGAAACCGGTGAACAGGGTGACAGAGGCATGAAGGGTCACAGAGGTTTCTCCGGTCTGCAGGGCCCACCTGGTCCTCCTGTAAGTCCCAAGGGGTGATGGTGGTCCCAGACACTGCCCCACATCCTTGAGGCAGAGCGAGATGCTGACGTGACCTTTTCTTGCCTCTTGCTTTAAACAGGGCTCTCCTGGTGAACAAGGTCCTTCTGGTGCTTCTGGTCCTGCTGGTCCACGAGTAAGTCCCTGACTGAGTTGCCACTTCCATCCAGGGCTGTAGAATCCTGGGGGGGGAAATGGGGAGAGGGTCCCTCTGTCATTTGGTTTCTCATGGGGATGTGGGTTGAGGCTGGAAGGGAATGACTCTGCCCTGGCAGGATGGCCGCGCTCACCTCTTCTCCTCTCCTGTAGGGTCCCCCCGGCTCCGCTGGTGCTGCTGGCAAAGACGGTCTCAATGGGCTGCCCGGCCCCATCGGTCCCCCCGGCCCCCGTGGTCGCACCGGTGATGTCGGCCCTGTTGTATGTACTAGCCCTTCTGCTGCTGTCTGCCCAGAGCTGCCTGCCTTCATCTCCTGCTCACCATCATCCTCCTCCTTTTCCCGCAGGGTCCCCCTGGCCCACCTGGCCCCCCTGGTCCTCCCGGCCCCCCCAGTGGCGGCTTTGACTTCAGCTTCCTGCCCCAGCCACCCCAGGAGAAGGCCCATGATGGTGGGCGCTACTACCGAGCTGATGATGCCAATGTGATGCGTGACCGGGACCTGGAGGTTGACACCACCCTCAAGAGCCTGAGCCAACAGATTGAGAATATCCGCAGCCCCGAGGGCACCCGCAAAAACCCTGCCCGTACCTGCCGCGACCTGAAGATGTGCCACAGCAACTGGAAGAGCGGTCAGTGTCCCCACCACTCCCCGTGTCCCTCTGGGATGCTCTTACCTCCATCCTTCTACCTACTCCTCACCTCCATCGTTCCTCCATCCTTCCTGGTTAATCTTCACCTTTGTTCTTCCATCCCATCTCTCATGGCAGCTCTCACCTCCATTCTCTGCCTCTCATGGCTTTTCCTCACCTCTATCCTGCATCCCTTCATGCTCCATTTCTCACAGCTTCTCCTCACCTCCTTCCTCTGTTCCTCTTGGCTGCTGCTCAACTCCATGCTCCACCCCCCAGATCCCTCACCTCTCTCCTCCCTCTCTCACAGCTGCCCCTCACCTATCACTACCTCCTCTGTCCCTCCCAGCTGCTCCTCTTCCCATCCTCCATGGCTGCTCCTCATCTCCATCCTCTGTCCATCATGGCTACCTGCCCCATCCCCTGAACCCCCTCCCTCTGCCCTACAGGTGAATACTGGATTGACCCCAACCAAGGCTGCAACCTGGATGCCATCAAGGTCTACTGTAACATGGAGACAGGCGAGACATGTGTCTACCCCACCCAGTCCACCATTGCCCAGAAGAACTGGTACCTCAGCAAGATCCCCAAGGAGAAGCACATCTGGTTCAGTGAGACAATGAGTGACGGCTTCCAGGTGAGCAGAGGGATGATGAGGGAGGGCAAGGAGGATGGATAACAAGCTCTGTGGTGCCTAACGCCTCTTCTCTGGCAGTTTGAGTACGGTGGTGAGGGCTCCAACCCAGCCGACGTTGCCATTCAGCTGACCTTCCTGCGCCTGATGTCCACTGAGGCCTCCCAAAACATCACCTACCACTGCAAGAATAGCGTTGCCTACATGGACCAGGACACTGGCAACCTGAAGAAGGCCCTTCTCCTCCAAGGTGCCAACGAGATCGAGATCAGGGCTGAAGGCAACAGCCGCTTCACCTACAGTGTCACCGAGGACGGCTGCTCGGTGAGTGCTCCAGGGGATGGTCGTGGGGAGGGGGGACACGTGTCACGGGGATGGGGCTGATCCTGACCTCCCCGCAGAGTCACACTGGCACTTGGGGCAAGACAGTCATTGAGTACAGGACAACGAAGACCTCTCGCCTGCCCATCATCGATTTGGCTCCCATGGACGTTGGCGCTCCAGACCAGGAATTCGGCATCAACATTGGCCCTGTCTGCTTCTTGTAAACTGGATGCCCCACGCGTAACAGGAGAGAGTAATAATAACAATAATAAAAACAAACAAAAAAAAAAGAGCCAAAAAAAGGAGAAAATTTCACATGGACTTCAATTTGTGTCGGTTTCTATCCAGCGTCTCTAAAACTATTTGTTTTGCCATAAAAGAAAAACCTACCCCCCCCCCAAAAAAAAGCATTAAACATAAAAAAAAAATAAATGACTTTTCAAATAAAATCACCAGGAAGTGGGTTCGCTTGCTTGCCCTCTTCTCCTCCTTCTCCTCGGGGTTGGGCACTTCTCAGCCCTGAAGATGGTGCGACTCAGCTCAGGGAAGCCGCGCCAGCGCCTGCCTGAGGCCGAGCCCAAACCCAACCCTTCCCTGCCGGCCTCTGCGCTTCTCACATCTCATGACTCATGACTACATTATTTTGTTTTGTTTTGTTTTGCTGCAAGGAAGATGATGAACTCTTGGTTGTCAATTGCCTTTTGTTGTTGTTTCCCCCTCTCTCCCCTGCCCCTTGTTTTTGGCTGATTTTTGACTTTATTTCCGTTCAGGCAGCAGAACCCTCTCATCTCCAGCACACGAGAGGAACAGCTGCTGCTGCTTCCACCGCCACCGTGCAGACCCAACCTTTCGCTCTCATTTTCTGGAAGGCTACCTCACCTCTCTGCTTTGGGGCACTTCTTTTTAATATTTTGGGGGCTATTTTTGTTTCATTTTCAAGTAGTTTTAGCTTCATTTGGGTTGTTTTTTTTTTTCAGCCATGCCGGGACTTTCCTGCCAGGTTCAGAACAAAGGTGCTAATTTTCCTCTAATATTCTTTCCCCCTGCCACCTCATTGTGTTGCTCCATTGATCTTTTCTTTTTACTTTCCTCCATTCCTCCTTGGGAGTCTGAGGTTTCTTAACCGCCCCCCCCCCCCCGGGATTCTTATCCCGGGTGGCTTTTTTTTTTTTTTTTTTTTTGTTAATTTATCTTTTACTGTGGTCCCGCAACACCTGAGCCCGGGGCCGCCTGGTGCTACAGCCTCCAAAGCAGCGACTTCAGCTTCATTTAACTTCCCTCTATGTTGGTGGATTTTTCCTTTGCTGCCCAGCTCAACTCGTGAATTTCTAAAGGTGCTGTTTACCGTCCCTATCCTCTCCCCCTCCATCCCACAGCAAAGGCAAGGGAGAATCAACAAAATTTACAGCTTCAAAAGGGAAAAAGGATATCCCAGGGTAAGACGGTGGATCTCCAGCTCCACTCTCATCTCCCAGCAGCTTTTTCTCCATCCCTCCCTCACCAGGCACGGAGGGCCACAAACCTATCCCTGTTTGCTGGCCCATCTCCTGGTGGGTGCTCCGGGCTCTCCTGGACTCTGTACTAGTTTGTATAATGTATAATAATAATTAATAATAATAATTTGAAATGGAGATTTTGGTTTTGGATTTTTAAAATTTTTCGGTTTTTTGACTGCTGAAATAAAGCATGTGAAATGATCCAACAAACCTGGAGTGGTCTTCACCGGCAGCTCTCAGGGGTCGGGGTGAGGATCCTGGCTGGGTGGGAGTGTGGTGGGATGGCAGTCCCTCGTTCCTGGTCCCGCTCTTGTCCCAGCTGCTCCTGTGCTGCTCCCACCAAGCTTCTGTGCTCCCACAGACCCGTCCTCCTACCTCACCACGCCCCCCCCCCCCCCAGCCCTCCTCTTCCTCCTCACTCAGCCCTCCGTTGCCATGGGAAGACAAGGAGGGTTGGGCTGGAATTAGGACTTTGGTGTGTGTCTTCTCCCCAGATGGGAGGAAAAATGAGGACATGGGGAGAAAGAGGACACTCAGCCCAGGGTGCCCCCCAAAAAAGGAAGAGGTGGGGAGGGAGGTGGAGTCAAGTAGCACAAAGACATTGCAGCTAGGTGAGGGAGGGCATAGAACTACACTGATATTGGGGATGGGACAAGGGGTCAAAAGGTGTGTGGCGGTGTGTGGGTGACTCCCAGGTTCCATCACCTTTAGACATGCTGAGCACGCTCACTCGTGCAAAAGATCAGCACAGACTTGTGCCTGGGGGGGACCCTGCCTGCCATCCCCCCTGCCCAGTGGTGCTGGGCACCAGAGAGACTCCAGCAGCATGGGGAGGCTGCACAGGCAGCAGGATGAGGCCTCAATGCCGCCTTTCTCCTTGCTATCCCAGCCCATCAATGGCTCCTCTTGTTCCTCCCCGGGCCCCTGTGTTTTCCTAACCCTCACCCTGGCGCCTGCCCCATGTTGGAGGGGGGGAAAGAATCAAAGAGGTTCTTTCTTTGGAGGCAACGGGTTGGTTCTGGGCTGCAGAGACCCTGTGGGGGAGGCGGGGAGGGGTTATGGGGGTGCTGAGTAGGATGCTGAGCAGGATGCCCAGGGCTGCACGGTGGAAGGGATGAGCGGTCGGAGCAGCCGGGGGATCCAGGGGGGATCCTGCTGGACATAGACATCCAGGTGAGCCAGGAGACATTGGAGTGCTCTAGGGGTGTCATTGTGACCCCCCACATTGTCCCCAACCTGCCCTCCACAAACCCCTTCCCCTCTGTGGGGCTGGGAGTGGGTGGCAGGGTCAGCCCCAAGCCCTTGCAGGGGGTGCAAGTCTTTGGTGTGGGGGTGTCATGGATGGAGCAGAGTGGGAGTGGGTGCAAGCAGCATACTCTGAGCAAAGCAGCTGAAGGGAGTGGGGCAGAGTGGAACAGGATTCCCCAGCAGAAGGAACAGACCAGGACACTCAGCATCCCCCCAGCCTCGGGGCACATAGAGGTTTGAGGCTAGTTGGGGCAGAGAAGTGGCAAATGCAATGCCAGAAGGAGCCCAGCACCCTAACAACCGCGCCCCCCCCCCCCCCCCCATCCCCAGCAAGATCACCACAGTCACCAGGGCCAGGCTGAGACGCTTGCAAGGGACCAAAAACAAAGCAGTGAAGCCCCATCTCATCACTAAACAGCCACTTCATCAACCAAAGCCCACCCTGCAGCCCCCATTCCACAGTGGGGATCCCACCAGGGAGGTGACAACAATGCAGCCACCCACATTGCCTGGAAAACAGGAAGAAAATAGCTTATTCCCCCCTCAAAATAAAAATAAAAGAAAAAAAGAAAAAAATTTAAAAAAGAAAAAGAAAAAAAAGAAAAAAGAAAAAAACACTAAGACCTTCCCACAGCTCTTATTTAAGGGTTTTATCAGGACAGGTGGGACAGGTGAGGTGGGAGGTGTAGCTCCCCTCCCAAAATGCTCCAGGCAATAGTCCAGCAGCAGGCAGAGCTCAGCCAGATGGGTGGCTGCCTGGCCAGCCGGGCTCTGCCTGCTGCTGGGCTTTTGTCTTCCTCCCCCAAGTCCCCGTAAAAGCATCACAACACCCCATCATCCATCCCTGGGATTGTCCCCTCACCCCGTCATCATCCTGGTGTCACTGCCCTTTGGGGCACCAGCACCTCCATATCATTCTCCAGACAGTGGACTGGCCTCCTCTCCTCTCTGTCCCCAACCCCACTAACCCTCCCCAGGGTTCTCCTGGCTGTAACAAAGCTCCCCCTCAAGCAGCCCCACAACGGCCCCACTGCCCAGCTCGGGTGCAGGGTCTTACTTGGATATTGCTAAGTCCCATTTTTGCCTATAAAACAGAGGAAAAAGGGAAAGAAAATTTTTAAAAGGGGTCACTACCCCAGGTTGTCATGGGGCCATAATTACTGGAGAAGGGACACTTGCCATGCCCTGGCAAGGTGAGGGACCCCCACTCTGAGTGGGCCCCCCGACTCACACTCTCTCCCGATGGCAGCACATGAGGTAGCCCAGGAGCAGGCAGAGCAGCGTGGCAACCGCCAGTGGCACCAGCAGTGGCACTAGGTAGCCAGGCAGCAGGTCCCAGGGGATGGCCTCGGTGGGGAGTTGGAAATCCCCACCCTCCTCAAGCACCCCAGAACCCCACACCAGGGCTGGTACCGTGGGGCTGGGCCCAACTTGCAACTGCAACAGGGTGATGGTTATTGTGAGTGTCCCCACGGGGAGTTGGTGCAAGGGGGAGAGGGTGGGGGACGTGAGTCTCACTAGGGTGAGATTGCACCAGTGGATGCTGAAGTGGGGGGCAAAGGTGTCGTAGCAGGAGGCGAGGAGCTGCTAGCCCAGACTGCAGCAGAATCAGCTCTATGGTGAGGCGGCTGACACCAGGCATGGCAAGAAGGGACCATGGGAGCCCACCTTCACATACACCTTGTGGGGTGGAGGGGCACCAGCTGAAGGTGATCCCCCCAAAAACCCCCACGTGGGAGCTGGGGGACTGTCCCAGACTCTCACCCCCCCCACCAAGTCTGCCTGTACCCCTCCTTGCACCCCTCAATGGGCAGTGGGACTCTGCCTCCCCAGTCCAGGGCAGAGGTGATGTTGATGACATGGAGGTCATCTCACTCCCACATGCCAGCTGTGGCCTGGAGGAAGATGTCCCACAAGGTCGCCGACAGCAGCTCTTCCACGTTTCTGTTGCCCATCAGGAACTCATCCTGGCATGGCGACTCCCCGCCTGTGGGACATGTGGCACCCATGAGGACACTCCCTCTCTGTCTCTGGGGGGACAGCCCTTACCTGGAGCAGGGACAATGGTGATGATGAGACATTGTGCCACCATCTCATAGGTGTGCCGGTTGTATGCCAGCACCTGCAAGCCAAGGAGAGACCCTCAAAGATGCCAACTCCCCCCACCACCATGTCAACCCCTGGCATGAGGCTGTGAGAGTGGGCACCTACCTCGATGGTGTGGCATGTACCTTGGTGGCCATGGGGCAGCCATAGAGGTAGACTGATTGGTGGGGGCTTGGAAGGTGATGGGGGAGGCTGCAGGGCACCAGGACACATGGATGGGCAGGGATGGACACAGACATGGGGACACGTGCCACTAGGCTGTGCCGTGGGTGTGTTGCAGATACAAGATTATTTTAGTTAACAACCTAACACCACAATAACACCACAATAATCCTCCATGTTTCCCAGCGCTGCATAATAAAGAAATGCCTGATTATCTTCATCTCTGTGTAGATTTAAAGGATGCCTTCTTTTGCCTCCCTCTCCATGAAGCCAGCCAGAAAGTATTTGCATTCGAATGGGAAAGTCCTAAAAGTGGACATAAAACTCAGCTTACTTGGACGGTGCTGCCTCAAGGATTTAAAAACAGCCCCACCATATTTGGCAACCAGCTAGCGAAAGATCTCGAATCATGGGAAGCCCCATGTGAAGAAGGAAAACTCCTACAGTATGTGGACGATATATTGATCTTTACCAAAACAAAGGATGCCTGTCTAACCTGGACACCTTTATACGCGATGGTGAACACAGAGCAAAATATCTACAATGGAATAAAGAAGCTGCACGGATCTTTGATCAGCTAAAGAAGGCTCTGATGTCTGCCCCAGCCTTAGGACTTCCAGATGTGTGTAAACCATTTTTTTCTCTTCTCACATGAAAACCCAGGATTTGGGCCCATATTGTCGGGCGGTTGCTTATTTTTCCAAACAGCTGGATGCAACAGTAAAAGGCTGGCCTGAATGTTTGGGGGCAGTTGCAGCTGTTGTAATAAACATTCAAGAAGCCCGGAAATTTACTCTGGGCTAGAAGATGACAGTGCTGGTGTCTCACACGGTATCGGCAGTTTTAGAAGCGAAAGGGGGACTTTTGCTCTCTCCCCAAAGGTTCTTAAAATATCAAGCCATAATAGTGGAACAGGATGATGTGGAAATTGTGGTCACTAACATTATCAGTCCAGCTTAATTTCTTAGCAGAAACTCAGGAGAACCAGTGCAGCATGATTGCTTAGAGACCATCGAAGCAGTATATTCAAGTCACCTGGACCTGAAGGAGACCCCTCTGGACAATATGGAAAGCTGGTTTACAGATGGAAGCAGCTGTGTTCTGCAAGGGAGAAGATACGCCGGGTATGCAGTCACAACCAGTCAAGAGGTAATAGAATCGGGATCACTACCTACAGGAACCTCTGCACAAAAAGCAGAAATGATTGCCTTACTCGTGCACTGGAGTTAGCACGAGGCAGAGCTACTAACATTTATACAGACTCAAAGTATGCCTTTGGAGTTGTCCATGCTCATGGAGCAATTTGGAAGGAAAGAGGTCTTTTAACCTCTCAAGGGAAGCACATTAAATATGCTGAAGAAATTTTAAAACTACTTGATGCCATTCAACTCCCTGAGAAGGTGGCTATTATGCATATGAGGGTGCACCAAAAAGTAAGCTCGGAGTTGGAAAGAGGAAATGAGCTGGCGAACAGAGAGGCAAAACAGGCTGCAAAAGGAGAGGTAAGGTTTGAGGAAGCCTTGATTCCAGATGGACAAATCTCCCTTAAAGGTAAGCCTAATTATACTAAAAAGGATAAGAAATTGATCACAGATCTAGAGGGCACATATAATGAGGAAGGATTGTGGGCTGTTACCCCACAAGGAAAATTAGTCATTCCCACTTACTTACTATGGTCTTTAGTGAGTGAAGAAAGAACACAAAGGGACACTGGGGGGGCAGAGGCTCTGCACAGACATCTAATCAGGCAAATTATACCCAGGAATTTATATAGTCCTGTAAAACAAGTAACTTGCCAATGCGATCTTTGCCTCCAAACTAATCCAAAGAACACTCCTAAACCAGAGATGGGTCAAATTGGCAGAGAAAAGGGACCTGTTAGTGCTGACACCTTTTCAGGTTGGCCAAAGGCATTTCCCACAAGAACAGCAAAAGTGTGAGAAGTGACAAGAGTTATGGAGTAAATTAACTTCATGGTTACCTAACTTTGCTGGGTTGAAACAACTTTTGTGGTAATAATTCTGATAATTGTTATCATTGTGCTATTTGTCATCTGTATCAGATGTTTCTTTTGTTGTCAGAGCACCGGAGATGCATGTTCTTAAGTGGAAAGCGTCCCATCTGGGGTGCCAAAATGACTTGCGGAATCAAACTCTATAACTCAAAGAGTTATAAAGAAGGTATGTTTATTCGGCGCTGGGCGCACGGGGGATCGCTCCACCACAAACGTGCGCACCCGACTCGGCAACTTGCTTGACTTATATTTGTTACAAAGTTACAAAATCATATGATGACATTATCCGCCTAGACAAAGACACAACCTGTCCCCGATTTCGCATGTAAATTAGGTCTTTTCTTCCTTTCACTTCCTAGACAAGCTTGAATCAAATAAGTACTTTAGTAAAATGCTTAATAAGGAATCACTGTATCAATAGTAAAAGAATTTACTAATTTTATAGAAAAAGGGGGGATTGATGTAGAGCTTTATACTAACATGTACTAATAAACCTTATACTAACATTGCAATAGTATAAAGCTTATTTTTCAGACAGGACAAAATTCACACAAAAGCTGGAAAAGGTCCTACTCATCTCCTTACACAATACCCCCGGGGTCCTCCGACTTCCTAGAAGGCAGAAACCGGTTCTGTGAGGGGCCAAGCGATATCTGAAGATCAGGGGTGAGAAAGCCTCAGGACTTATCAGCCCTCATCTCCCAAGGCCCCAAAGACCATCACCGGCCATCACCGGGAGACATCACACAAATGAAAGCGATCCCCCGTGCGCCCGGCGCCGAATAAACATACCTTCTTTATAACTCTTTGAGTTATAGAGTTTGATTCCGCAAGTCAGTCTGAGTGTTAGTGTCCATAGTGGTTGCAGCAACAATATCCGCTGTCTGGATGTCAGTACCATAATTAACAGCGACACCTACTGCTGGAGTCGGCACAGCAACTGGTTCTGGCACAGCTGATTTACAGCAATGTTTGCTGCCAGAGTCGGGGCAGCAACTGTGTCAGGGATGGGTTCATGTGTTCTCCTAATCTTTACAGGTAAAAAGTTCTTCAGACACCTGCCCATGTTCTCCTGTATGCCTTTCCTCACGCAACTACCCAACCTCACAATTCTCCAAAAACCAAATTTTACAATTCTAACTGAGAGTAAAACCTTTTCCAAGAGGCAAAATAATAAAAACATAGTAATTAGAACATCCCAAGTGTGATTGTTGAAATCCATTAGAGGCACGTTGAAGGAATAAGTGTAAGTAACATAGTGGGAGAGATTATATCCTTCAATCTTTCCCATAATTTGAGTGCCATTATTAAGTTCTGGGAGAAAATGCGGAAGAGACAACAAAGCCATGTACGCATTCCGATCCAACTTAATAGCCCATGACACAATCATATCATAAGCCAATCCCATCCAGTGCAGCAGCATGAGAATTTTCATACATTTTCCATGGATGGTAAACAATATCATAGGGAATATATAATGAGACATGTAATACCACCATATAAGAATATCAGCCAACATTGTGACCAGCAATTACTTAACTAGTGTCAGCGATGTACACAAGAAGTTTGTTTAAGCCCACTCTGTTCTATTTCAACCTTGCGGGCCCCATGTTGGGCGCCAATTAATGTCGTGGTTTTGCCCAGTCGGAGCAAAGGGGAAAAAAAAAACCCCATGACTCCTCCCTCTCCCAGTGGAACACGGAGGGGATTGGAAAGAAAGGAAAAGAGCCCGCGAAAGTTGAAATAAGAACAATTTACTAGGGTAAAGTTGAAGAGGAACAACTATAACAAAAATAAGGGGATATTACAAAGAAAACTAGTGAGTGATGCAGTTGCTCACCACCTGGGACTCGACCTAAATGACCACTCCGGACCGGCGACCAAAAAACTGCAACCCCGGCAGAGAGCTCCTTCAGGCTAGTTAGGATGAGATCGAATATCTGCTGGCAAGCCTGGGTCAGTTGCCCAGCCTATACCCCTTCCTGGTTCCTCATGGGAATTAACTCTATCCTAGCTCAAAGCAGGACACTGCCTCAGTTTCCCCATTGCCCAGAGACTCTGGGACAAATTGCTGGTGCCCACAGCCCTCCTGGGACACCTTGCTGGGGCAGAAACTATGGTGCCAGGCGTCCTGAGGCAGTGGTGTGAGCTATATTTAGGAGGGGCTGGAGACAGGGACAGACAGGATTGGGGCTGGGGATGGGGACAGCACCTTCCCTTGCCCTAGACCTATCATTGGAGGGGTCCCACTCGGTCTCCTCCATCCCAAACCCATCTGGCACCAGCAACGGGAGGGCTTAATTTAGCTCTGTCATGTTGCAGCCCTGTCCCCCTTGTCCCCTCCTGCAACATCCCCCCCATTCCTTCCTTGCTGGGTTACCCTCATCTCGACTGTGTATCACCCCCTCCCCGGGATGACAGGGCTGCCACTTGCCTGCCAGTACCCAGACCCAGAGTAGCACGGAGGCCTCCATCTTGGCCAGCGCCAGGAGCAGGGCCAGGGCTGATTGATAGGGGCAGCAGATCAGGGAGGCGGGGGGGGGGGGGGGGGGGGGGGGGGAAAGGAGGCCACAGCGGGGGTCCCACGGGGACATGGGGGAAGCCACTGCCTTCCACCAAGGTGTAGAAAATGTTAATGTTTTTGCAGTATGGAGCAAAGGGGATTAAGACAAAGAATTTCTATTGATATCTGTTTCTTTGTAACCAGATGCCTGATGAGCTTTAAATTTTAATAAGAGGGGGTATGGGTGCTGTTCTGGTTTAGCAAGGAGCAGCTTTTGGCTTAGTAACAGGGGGAGCGGGTTGCAGTGAAGACCCGGTAAAGAGTTAGCGGACTCTCCCCCGGCTCCTGGGTTCACACCCACCTCCGCCCAGCTGGGCCAATCTGGTGCCTCTGCCAGCACTATTTAGGGGACGGGAATTTGAAATGCGAGTCAGGAGGTGTAAGAGTGATACAAGATGGAGGTGACCATGTGGACCCTTCAGCCAGAGAAGGAGGAAGGAAGGAGAAGCAATAGACCAGAGACCCCTCTGCAAGCCGTGGCGAGAATACAAGCTGTGCCCCTGCAACCTATGGAGATCCATGGCAGGACCGAGAGTTACCAGCAGCTCCGTGTGAGTGAGCCCGGACGGGTGAGGGACTGTGTGGGGAGACGGCCATGGCCCAGGCCGTGTTGGAGAGCCTGCACGCCGCAGAGCAGCCCCACACGAGAGGCAGAGAGGAGCTGCAGCCTTTGGAATAAGTGCGCGTCGGAGCAGCCCGTGCAGGGCTGCCATGTGTGTGAGTTACCCCACGGACTCGCAGGGAGGACTGGTGTGGAGTTCACCCGTCCTGAGGAGGGACAAACGGCAGAAGCTATCGGGAACAGACTGACTGAAACCCCCACTGCCTGCCCCCCCGCGAACCGTTCAGGGGGGGACAGGGTAAAAACACCGGGATCAGGGCTCTGAGCCCGGGAAGAGGGGAGGGAGTGGCAAGAAGGTGTTCTTAAAAAGGCTGGTTGGACTCTTCATTGATGTATTACTCTGGGTTGTTTCATTTTGGTTATGTTTTGGGTTTTTGGGGGTATGTTTTAGTTGATGTTGCATTAAATTATTTTCTGTTTTCTTCCCCAAACCGAGTAGTCTGGTCTGTTTTGTCCTGGACCTTAAGCGGCAACTAAGCTCTCCCTGCCCTTGGGCAATCCTCAGCCTCTTCGGTACTTGAGGCTAATCGTGGTCTTTGTTCCCTGATGGGCCTAAACCACGACAGGCGCTAAGATAAGACTGAGGGGGTATGGATGACAGGATAAGGTCATGGACAAGAACCAGACGTCCCCTGAAGGATTGTAGGCACCTCAGAAAGTTGTAAATCTTGGGAGTACCTAATCAATGGGGAAACAAGAGAGGGATCTGGTGGATGGGAATAGGGAATAAAAAGCCGAACGTTGTATCCATCAGGTGTGCCTGCTAGCTAGGACACCCGCTCTTGCGAGAATGCTAAATAAAAGTGCTTCACTGCAGAGTCTGACCTGAGTCTTTCGCGAGAAAGCTCGTTTGTTTCTCAGAGATGGGGACTTGTCCGGGAGCCCAAGTCGTCTCTCTGAGGACCTCTGTCGCTGAAGGACGGGAAGGCGCGTCCCGTTGATTTCAACGCTCTCATGGATCATCGGGCAGGGGCTCTGGAGGAGACCGACCGGATCCTGAAACCAAGTTTGAAGGCAGACCCGGGGGACCACAGGAGGAAGGATTGTAAGAGTAGGCACGATCGTATTGACCAGACAACTCTGTGCAAGGACCAAGTTAAGAAAACGGACTATTAAATATTTCCTTGGTGGTCGGGGCATTCTGAGAGATTTCTGTGAGTACACAGAGATGTACAATGGGTGAGTGCAGAGTCTGAATCCGCAGGTCTCATCCACTGGAGAAGGATGAAGTGAAAGAACGGAGTGACAGAAAAAGTCTTGGGAAATCAGAATGGGAAATAAAAGTGCTAGGCCTAGGGAAAATAAAAGGGACGAGGGGAAAAGTCCCGGGTGCATTCATCCAATCAGTCCTTGGGGAGAATGTTGGGAAATTGGGAAGATATGTCTTGTATAAGGAACAGGGACAAGAAAAAGATGATACAATATTGTTGTTTCATCTGGACCAAGATGTAAGAAACAAACAAGTTTTCTCGCAAAAGATTCAGGTCAGACTCTGCAGTGAAGCACTTTTATTCAGTGTTCTTGCAAGAGCGGGTGTCCTAGCTAGTAGACACACCCGATGGATATAGTATTCGGCTTTTTATTCCCTATCCAGGCCGCAAGGTCCCTCCCTTGTTTCCCCATTGGTTAGGTACTCCAAGATTTACAACTTCTGGAGGTGCCTACAGTCCTCTCAGGGGATGTCTGATTCTTATCCATGATCTTATCTTATCACCCATACCCCCACAGTCTTATCTAAAATTTAAAGCTCATTGGGCATCTAGTTAGCAATACAAAAAAACAGTTATAGGTAGAAATTCTTTGTTTTAATCCCCTTTGCTCCATCCTGCAAAAACAACATAAACATTTCCTACAAATTCCCCTCCCCTTTTTTTTTACACATTTGTTGCTTTTTGCAATAACTCTTCCAGGTTACACAACATTATTTCACAGTTATTCTTTACCAATAACTCTTCTTGATTTTCTTCTCATTCCTTGAGAAGGAACATTTTCCCATGGTAGGGAGGCGGGTCTAAGGGCATTTGTTTAGATAATGCAGTTTCTATTAATCGTTGTACAACAAGTCCCCTAACACATGGGATTATACAGCAGCCAATATTCCCGCAACTACTCTCAGAGATGTAACCACAGATATTACCATTTCTTTCCGTTTCCCAAACCATGATTCCAACCATCCTGTAATAGAACTATCTATCCTTGAATTCTCAGCCAATTCCTCTGCTAAGGTAGTAAGTCCTCATAATGCTCTGGTTATGGTTCCATCTGGTACTGTGTTATTTGGTATAAAGGTACAACATTTGTCCCCTAACATTATACAGATCCCTCCCTTTTCTGCTAACATCATATTGATGTGCAGAAACAGACTATAACTCAAAGAGTTATAAAGAAGGTATGTTTATTTGGTGCTGGGCGCACAGGGGATCGCTGCACTACAAACGTGCGCACCCGACTCGGCAACTTGCTTGACTTATATTTGTTACAAAGTTACAAAATCATATGATGAGATTATCCGCCTAGACAAAGACACAACCTGTCCCCGATTTTGCATGTAAATTAGGTCTCCTCTTCCTTGCATTTGTGTGATGTCTCCCGGTGATGACCATCGGGGCTGAGGGAGGAAGGCTGATAGTCTTTCTCACCCCTGATTTTTGCCCAACCTCAGATATCACTTGGCCCCTTGCGGAACTGGTTTCACTCACTTTTCTGCCTCCAAGGAAGTTGGAGGATCCCAGAGGTATTGTATAAGCAGATAAGCATGATCTTTTTACAGCTTGTTGTCATGGTTTGACATGACAGCCTTTTCTGGTAAGGGGGAAGGGGCTGCAAAGATGGCTCCTGCAAGAAGTTGCTCACAACTCTCCCCAGCTCAGAGCCAGACTCACTTCTGGGGCTGAGCCAATTAGACGCCTCCATGATCACTTTTTAAGAAGAAGCCGGAAGGGGAGGTGTCTTCCTCCATCTTCTTTTCTTTCTTCTGCCCCTTCTTTTTTTCTTCTGGCTGGTGGTGGTGCAAGGAGTAGGAACAATGAGAGAGACAACCATGCGGACTCCAAGGTCAGTGATGAAAGAGAGGAGGAGGTGTGCTGTAGCAGAGACTCCCCTGCATTCTATGGAGAGAATTGGTGAAGCTGAGATTTATTTTCATTTCTTTAAAGACCCTGCATCAGCGGTACAGACTCATTTTGATAATGAGCCCATATCAGGGGCAGAGACTCATTTTGCTAAAGCTGACCCCGGACCAGGGGCAGCGATTCACTTCATTAAAGGCCCCGAGCCAGGGACAGTGATTTTGGCCGGAGGAGGCCTTGTCCCGAAGGAGGGGCCCTTTATCACTGTGGCCGGAGCAGGCCCTGTCCCAAGGAAGGGACCTTGCAACTGCAGAAACTGCAACCGTGGTGAAGAATCCACGTCAGAGATATTCACCAAGGACTGTGTCCCGTGTGAGGGAACCTGTATCGGCAGAAGCCGCAGCTGCTGGGAACAACCCACACCAGAGAAGTTTAAGGATTGTGTTCCGGGGGAGGAACCCCGTGTTGGAGCAGGGGCAGAATGCCAGGAGTCATCCTCATCTGAGAAGACAGAAGCGGCAGAGCCCATCTGTGAGAGACTGACCACATCCCCCACTCCCTGCCCCCCTGAGCCGTTGAGGGGGGAGGAGGTAGAGATATCGGGAGCAGTGAGCTGGGCCCGGGAAGAAAGGAGAGATGGGGGAGGGAGATCTTAAAGTGCTGGTTGTAATTTTCTCATCATCCTACTCCCTTTTTGCTTTTATTCTGTTCTGTTTCTTGTAGAATAAACTTTCCTACTTTCCTCTCTAAGTCGAGTACTAGAGTCTGTTTTGCCCAGAACCATAATTGGCAGTGAGCCCTCCCTGCCCTTGTCTCAATCCACAACAATCTTGCTTATCTTTTTACTCCCATTTCGTTGGGTCCTCCGCCATCTTAAGGAGGGTAGGGATGAATGGGGGCATGGAGCGAGAGACTGTCGTGGTGCTGTTGTGCTAGCTGGGCCAAACCACGACACTTGTGTGCAGATAGTTTTGTCTGTATGAGATAGAAGCTTTAACATTTAAACTTTATACTACTGCAATAAGCTAGTATAAGGTTTATTAATACATGTCAGTATAAGCTCCACATCAATCTCTCCTTTTCTATAAATTTAGTAAATTCTACTATTAATACAGTCATCGAGCATTTTACTAAAGTACTTATTCAATTCAAGCTTGTCTTAGCTGGTATTCCTTCTACTTTGAGTACACATCTCTGGTGCTCTGACACCACCAGAAGAAACATCTGGTACAGATGGCAAATAGCACAATGATAATTATTATCAGAGTTATTGTCACAAAAAGTTGTTTCATAGAATCATAGAATGGTAGGGGTATGAAGGGAGAAAATGAGAATCTCGTGGGTTGAGATAAAAGCAGTTTAATAAAGAAGCAGCAAAGCCACTCACGTGGGAAGCAAAGCAAAAGCAGATAAAGCTGTTACTCTCTACTTCCCATCAGCAGCGATGTCCGGCCACCTCCCAAGAAGCAGGGCTGCGGTACGCGTAGCGGTTGCTTTTGGAAGGCCAGAAATGAATCTTGCCTCCCCTTCCTGCTCCTCTCCCCCAGTTTATATTACCGAGCTGACGTCATATGGTATGGTCCTTGGTCAGCCTGGGTCGGCTGTTCTGGCCGTGGTCCCTCCCAAGATTGTGCCCACCCACAGCTATTGGTGAAGGTGGGGGAAGGAATGCTGGAGGGACAGCCCTGATGCTGTGCAAGCAGTAGTCATGATATTGATATCAACAGAAAGCACAGCACTGCAAGAGCTGCTGTGGAAAATCACTACCATCCCAGACCCACTATAGTTGTCATGGTTTGACATGATAGCCTTTTCTGGTAAGGGGGAAGGGGCTGTAAAGATGGCTCCTGTAAGAAGTTGCTCGCAACTCTCCCCAGCTCAGAGCCAGACCCACTTCTGGGGCTGAGCCAATTAGACGCCTCCACGATCACTTTTTTGAGAAGAAGCCAGAAGGGGAGGTTTCTTCCTCCATCTTCTTTCCTTCTTCTGCCCCTTCTTCCTTCTTCTGGCTGGTGGTGGTGCAAGGAGTAGGAACAGTGAGAGAAACAACCATGCGGACTCCAAGGTCAGTGATGAAAGAGAGGAGGAGGTGTGCTGTAGCAGAGACTCCCCTGCATTCTATGGAGAGAACTGGTGAAGCTGAGATTTATTTTCATTTCTTTAAAGACCCCGCATCAGCAGTAGAGACTCATTTTGATAATGAGCCCGCATCAGGGGCAGAGACTTATTTTGCTAAAGCTGACCCCGGACCAGGGGCAGCGATTCACTTCATTAAAGGCCCGAGCCAGGGACAATGACGATGGCCGGAGGAGGCCTTGTCCCGAGAGAGGGACCCTGCAAATGCAGAAACTGCAACCGTGGTGAAGAATCCACGTCAGAGATATTCACCAAGGACTGTGTCCCGTGTGAGGGACCGTGTATCGGCAGAAGCCGCAGCTGTTGGGAACAACCCACACCAGAGAAGTTTGTTAAGGACTGTGTTCCGGGGGAGGAACCCCGTGTTGGAGCAGAGGAAAAATGCCAGGAGTCGTCCTCATCTGAGAAGACAGAAGCGGCAGAGCCCATCTGTGAGAGACTGACCACATCCCCCACTCCCTGCCCCCCTGAGCCGTTGAGGGGGGAGGAGGTAGAGATATCGGGAGCAGTGAGCTGGGCCGGGGAGGAAAGGAGGGATGGGGGAGGGAGATCTTAAAGTGCTGGTTGTAATTTTCTCATCATCCTACTCCCTTTTTTTTTTTTGCTTTTATTCTGTTCTGTTTCTTGTAGAATAAACTTTCCTACTTTCCTCTCTAAGTCGAGTACTGGAGTCTGTTTTGCCCAGAACCATAATTGGCAGCGAGCCCTCCCTGCCCTTGTCTCAATCCACAACAACCTTGCTTATCTTTTTTACTCCCATTTTGTTGGGGCCTCCGCCATCCTAACGAGGGTGGGGGTGAATGGGGGCAACGAGCGAGAGACTGTCGTGGTGCTGCTGTGCTAGCTGGGCCAAACCACGACAATAGTGGAACAAGACGATGTAGAGATTATGGTCACCAACATTGTTAATTCTGATCTTCATTCCTTAGCAGAAACTCAGTGGAACCAGTGCACCATGATTGCTTGGAGACCATCGAAGCAGTATATTCAAGTCGCCTGGACCTGAAGGAAATTCCTTGGGACAATGTGGAAAACTGATTTACAGATGGGAGCAGCTATGTCCTACAAGGGAGAAGATATGCTGTTTATGCAGTCACGACCAGTCAAGAGGTGATAGAATCATAGAATCATAGAATGGTAGGGGTTGGAAGGGACTTTCAGAGATCATCTAGTCCAACCCCCCTGCAGAAGCAGGGTCACCTAGATCAAATTGCATAGGAACATGTCCAGGTGGGTCTTGAAGATCTCCAAGGAAGGAGACTCCACAACCCCTCTGGGCAGCCTGTGCCACTGCTCCGTCACCCTCACAGTGAAATAGTTTTTTCTTATATTTAAGTGGAACTTTTTGTGTTCCAGCTTCATCCCATTACCCCTTGTCCTGTTACTAGTGTGGTAGTTTGAGCCTGGCTGGATGCCAGGTGCCCACCACACCGCTCTATCTCCCACCTCCTCAGCAAGCCAGGGAAGGGGAGAAAATAAGATGGGAGTCTCGTGGGTTGAGATAAAAGCAGTTTAATAAATAAGCAGCAAAGCCACGCGCGCGGGAAGCAAAGCAAAAGCAGATAAAGCTGTTCCTCTCCACTTCCCATCAGCAGCGATGTCTGGCCACCTCCCGAGAAGCAGGGCTGCGGTACGCGTAGCGGTTGCTTTTGGAAGGCCAGAAATGAATCTTGCCTCCCCTTCCTCCTCCTCTCCCCCAGTTTATATTACTGAGCTGACGTCATATGGTATGGAATATCTCCTTGGTCAGCCTGGGTCAGCTGTCCTGGCCATAGTCCCTCCCAAGATCATGCCCACCCACAGCTATTGGTGAAGGTGGGGGAAGGAATGCTGTAGGGACAGCCCTGATGCTTTGTGAGCAGTAGTCATAATATTGATATCAACAGTAAGCACAGCACTGCAGGAGCTGCTGTGGAAAATCACTACCATCCCAGACCCACTACAGTCTCCACCCCTTATTCCATACCATTTATGTCATGCTCAGACAAACCATCTTAACAACCCATATACATTCTTATATACTCTCATTAACCAGTACCCCCACTCTTCAACAGACAAACATCATTCTTGTATTCCCTCTTGCATCTTGCATCAAACAAACAAACAACATTCTTATATCTTTCATCCTCTGTAGATGTTCACTGGAGCAGGCCATAACTTATGTCTCATCCATCAAGATGGATATCCAGGCCAGGGGAAACAGTATGTTCAGTGTTGGGCACCAGCACCGGCTTGGTTTGTCCACTAGTCCGGTTTTTCTTGCAAAGTTCATCTACAACAGATAACTCACATAACAGGTTATTTTTCCCCCAAGGTTAAGTCTCCTTGAGGTACACATCGAGTTTCCCCATCCTTTCTCATCACCCACCAAGTACACCCAGGCCCTTGAGCAAAGACAATCCCACGAATGGGTTTGCCCTTTCCCATGGGAGGTGCAACCCATACTGCCTTTCCCAGTCATTTCCCTGGGTGTACTACAGGGACCTTATCTCCTCCCACAGTATGTAGTGGTTTTGTTTGGGCAGGACCAGGACGGTTAGTTGAACCTCTGCTGTTAACCAGCCAAGTGGCTTCTGCTAAATTTTTATCCCACTGCTTCCATGCCCCATTGCCCAGTGCTCTCAACATGGTCTTTAGTAATCCATTATATCTCTCAATCTTTCCAGAGGCTTGTGGGTGATAGGGGATGTGGTATATCCACTCAATGCCATGCTTCTTTGCCCAGGAGTTTATGAGATTATTTCGAAAATGAGTTCCATTATCTGATTCAATTCTTTCTGGGGTACCGTGTCGCCACAAAACTTGCCTTTCAAGACCCAAGACAGTATTTTGGGCAGGGGCATGGTTTACAGGGTATGTTTCCAACCAACCGGTACTTGCTTCCACCATGGTGAGTATATAACGCTTGCCTTGATGTGTTCATGGTAGCAGTCCAACATAGTCAATTTGCCAGGCCTCACCATATTGAAAACCCAGCCATCGGCCTCTGTTCCAGGGAGACTTGATTCGTGTGGCTCGCTTGATTGCAGCACACGTTTCACATTCGTGGGTGACCTGTGTAATGGCTTCCATGGTCAAGTCCACCCCTCGATCACGAGCCCATCTATATGTTGCATCTCTTCCCAGATGTCCTGATGTTTCATGGGCCCATCGAGCTATAAATAGCTCACCTTTATGCTCCCAGTCTAGATCTACCTGAGCTAGTTCAATTTTGGCAGCTTTATCTACCTGTTGGTTGTTCCATTGTTCTTCATTGGCACGGCTTTTTGGCACGTGAGCATCTACATGACGTACTTTCAGAGTCATATTTTCCACCTGAGCAGCAATGTCTTGCCATAATGCAGCAGCCCAGATGGGTTTACCCTTGCGCTGCCAGTTGGTCTTCTTCCATTGCTGTAGCCATCCCCATAGAGCATTAGCCACCATCCAGGAGTCAGTGTAAAGATAGAGTACTGGCCACTTCTCTCGTTCTGCAATCTTTAGAGCTAGTTGGATAGCTTTCACTTCAGCAAATTGACTTGACTCACCTTCTCCTTCAGTGGCCTCAACAACTCGTCGTGTGGGACTCCACACAGCAGCTTTCCACTTACGATGATTTCCTACCACGCGGCAGGATCCATCAGTAAACAAAGCATAATGCCTCTCATCTTCTGATAGTTCATTATATGGTGGTGCCTCTTGGGCCCGAGCTACTTCCTCAGGCAATGCTCCAAAATCTCTGCCTTCTGGCCAGTCCATGATTTCTTCCAGGATTCCTGGGTGATTAGATTTCCCCAGCCAAGATCGTTGTGTAATCAACGCCATCCACTTACTCCATGTAGCGCTGGTTGCATGATGTATAGAAGGGGTTTTCCCTTTGAACATCCAGTGTAACACAGGCAGACGTGGTGCCAAGAGGAGATGAGCTTCTGTGCCAATGACTTCTGAAGCAGCTCGAAGTCCCTCATATGCTGCTAGTATTTCTTTTTCATTTGGGATGTAGTGGGCTTCCGATCCTCGATATCCTCGGCTCCAAAACCCTAATGGTCGACCTGGGGTTTCTCCAGATGTTTTCTGCCAGAGGCTCCAGGTGAGACCATGCTCTCCAGCGGCAGTGTAGAGGATATTCTGCACATCTGATCCTGTACGGATGGGCCCAAGGGCGACTGCACGAGCTATTTCCTGTTTAATTTGTTGAAAAGCTTGTTGCTCAAGGCCCCACTCAAAACAGTTCATCTTTCTGGTTACTCTAAAGAGGGCTCACAAGCTGACTATAACCTGGGATATGCATCCTCCAGAATCCCACAAGGCCCAGGAAAGCTTGTCTTTCTTTCTTATTAGTCGGTTGAGACATAGTCGCTATTTTGTTTACAACATCCATAGGCACATGCCGAAGCCCATCTTGCCATTTTATGCCCAAAAACTGTATCTCTTGTGCAGGTCCCTTTACTTTGTTTCTTTTTACAGCAAAACCAGCTTTTAGGAGAATCTGTATTATTCTTTTCCCTTTCTCAAACACTTCTTCTGCCCTGTTGCCCCATACAATTATGTCATTAATGTACTGTAAATGTTCAGGGGCATCACCCATTTCCAGTACAGTTTGGATTAGACCATGACAAATAGTAGGACTATGTTTCCACCCCTGGGGCAATCGATTCCAGGTATATTGGACACCTCTCCATGTGAAGGCAAATTGTGGCCTGCACTCTGCTGCCAATGGAATTGAGAAAAATGCATTGGTGATGTCAACTCTAGCATAGCACTTGGCTGCTTTTGACTCCAGTTCATACTGGAGCTCCAACATGTCTGGTACAGCAGCACTCAGTGGTGGTGTCACTTCGTTCAGGCCACGATAGTCTACTGTTAACCTCCACCCTCCATCAGATTTTTGCACAGGCCATATGGGACTATTAAATGGGGAATGAGTTTTGCTAATTACTCCTTGAGCCTCCAGTTGCTGAATCAACTCACGGATGGGAGTCAGGGAATCTCGGTTCGTGCGATATTGCCTCCGGTGCACCGTCCTGGTAGCAATTGGTACCTGTTGCTCTTGAACTTGCAGCAATCCCACAACAAAAGGGTCTTCTGAGAGGTCAGGTAAATTAGAGAGTTGTTTGATTTTCTCTGTGTCTACAGTGGCTATACCAAAAGCTCATCGATACCCCTTGGGGTCTTTGAAGTACCCTCTCCTGAGGTAATCTATGCCAAGAATACAAGGGGCCTCTGGACCAGTCACAATGGGGTGTTTTTCCCATTTGTCCCCTGTTAAGCTCACTTCAGCCTCTAATACAGATAATTCTTCACATCCCCCTGTCACTCCAGAGATCCAGACAGAATCTGTGCCTCTATACCTTGATGGCATCAATGTACACTGTGCCCCTGTGTCTACTAAGGCTTTATACCTTTGTGGGTTTGATGTGCCAGGCCATCGAACCCACACAGTCCAGTAGATTCGGTCATCCCTTTCCTCCTCCTGGCTGGAGGCAGGGACCCTCTATTTCTGTTCTTCATCAGAATATTCGCTATCTGATCCTTGCAATTTTAGACCTGAAGTCTCCTCATTGGCATCGAAGGAAGTAGTTGCAGTTCTTCTATGTCTTGGAGATTGTTGATTGTCCTCTTTTGTTTTGGCAGCTACTATGCTGACAGCCCTCTTGGGTGGTCCTTTTCTAACAGCTGTCTTCCCCCTTAGTTCACGTACACGCGCTTCCAGCTTAAAAGTGGGTTCACCATCCCACTTCCTCATATCCTCTCCTTGGCCACGCAAAAAGAGCCAGAGTTCATTTTGCGGTGTACTCCTGTGTCTGGGACTTCCTTTTCCCCTGGTCGGGACAGTGTATGACTGAATTCTTGAGGCAGATCTGACAGTCAGGCCATCATCCCACACTGATGAGGAGGTGCAGAGGCTCTCTTCATAGTTCTGTAACCAAGAAGATACCCTCTCCACTGTTGGTATATCCATGTCTGGGTGATACACCATTGCCAAGATATTAGAATATGTAGCTGGGGCACTCTGAATCACTTTTCTCAACATGGCCCGTGTACACTGGACATCGTCTGGATCTGTGGAGGCCTCGACATTATCCAGATCACCATAGATGACTTCCAACACAGCTAATTCCCTTAGATATTGGATCCCTTCATCAGCTCTAGTCCACTTTCCTCGGGCATTTACAAGGTCTTCCTTGAATGGGTATCTTGCCCGTACACTTGAGAGGAGTCGTTTCCAGAGACTACAAACTGAGGTTTTCTTTCCAATGCCTTTATCAATTCCCCGGTCCCTAGCAAGAGATCCTAGCTGTTGGGCTTCTCTGCCTTCCAATTGTTGACTGTCAGCCCCGTTATCCCAGCATCGGAGCAGCCAGGCACCAATCCGCTCACCTGGCTGGCGACTGTAATCTTTTCGCATATCTCTAAGTTCTGTTGAGGTGAGGGACCGAGTAGTTTCCATTTCCTTTTCGATTTCTTTCACTCCTTCTCCTGATCTCCTTACCGAAGGACCAGCTTCTTCTTCTAGCCTTTCCTCTTCCTCCTCTTCTGCCCTTACTAATGGACTTGACCTCCTTATCCACTGCTTCTTTTTCACTACTGGGGCAACCACTGTGGTTGTTGTTTGATTCCCTGACTCAACCATGGTAGTCTTAGGTATAGTTTGAATTTCCACCTCGGCCATAATTCTCTGAGAGGACTGGACTGCGACTGACTCAACCATGTTGGTCTCAGGTACCGTTTGAGTTTCCACTTCAATCATAGTTCTCTGAGAGGACTGGAGTGCAGTTCGGTAGGCAGAGACTAGGCCCCAGTATAGTGCCTGAACCTGATGGGCCTCATTAGGGTAGGTAAGACACCCTTCTATCAGGTGGCGTGCCAGTAAAGCAGGGTTTTTTATCTGTTCAGCTGTAAAATCCCAGGTTACAGGAGGTGATAACTGTCCTAGGAATTTTCCCAGATTCATCCACACACCCTGCCACCCAGGGACTGGCCGCTTCAGGGGGCATCTTAACATGTTTCCATTGCAAATTTGTCCTCTCTGATACCCAAATGAGTCCAGATTCCACAAGATATATAATATACCAACCATGTTAATTAGTAATATTAAAACTCTCATATAAGGGTGACTAAGGACCTGGGAAGTCTGTATAACAAAATTGTCTACATCAGTCCGAGCTGAGGGGAAAGAGGTGCTTTGCCCCATGGCCTCCACAAGATAGCTCCCACAGCACGGTAAATTCATCAGTAACAGAATGAGACTTGCTACTATTATTTGGGCCATCATGTTCCCAGGCCCTTTCATCCTTTTCACAAAATTATATAGCCAGCTTAGCAAAGCTATTAAGGTTAAAGCACAGCACAGAGTCAATGTTAGTAGCATCGTGTTCCCAAACATTAGAAAGTGTAAGATAAGCTGCATAGCAGCAAGGCTCCGTGACCAGCACAGGAACTTTGCACTCATTGGCTTACTGTAATTGCAATGCAGTTAATGTAAATCTGCTATTATCTCGCCCCACGTTGGGTGCCAAAAGGGCTGTGGTAGTTTGAGCCTGGCTGGATGCCAGGTGCCCACCACACCGCTTTATCCCCCACCTCCTCAGCAAGCCAGGGAAGGGGAGAAAATAAGATGGGAGTCTCGTGGATTGAGATAAAAGCAGTTTAATAAATAAGCAGTAAAGCCACGCGCGCAGGAAGCAAAGCAAAAGCAGATAAGCTGTTACTCTCTACTTCCCATCAGCAGCGATGTCCGGCCACCTCCCGAGAAGCAGGGCTGCGGTACGCGTAGCGGTTGCTTTTGGAAGGCCAGAAATGAATCTTGCCTCCCCTTCCTGCTCCTCTCCCCCAGTTTATATTACTGAGCTGACGTCATATGGTATGGAATATCTCCTTGGTCAGCCTGGGTCAGCTGTCCTGGCCATAGTCCCTCCCAAGATCATGCCCACCCACAGCTATTGGTGAAGGTGGGGGAAGGAATGCTGGAGGGACAGCCCTGATGCTGTGCAAGCGGTAGTCATAATATTGATATCAACAGTAAGCACAGCACTGCAGGAGCTGCTGTGGAAAATCACTACCATCTCAGACCCACTACAACTAGCTACTATAGAAAAAAAGGATTGTCCTAACCTCCTGACACCCACCATTTAGATATTTGTAAATTTTAATAAGATCTCCCCTCAGTCTCCTCTTTTCTAGACTAAACAGCCCCAGTTCCCGCAACCTTTCCTCGTATGAAAGATATTCCGTTTCCCCGATCATCTTGGTGGCCCTGCGCTGGACTCTCTCCAGAAGTTCTCTGTCCCTCGATAGAATCAGAATCACTACCTAAAGGAACCTCTGTACAAAAGGCAGAAATAATTGCCCTTACTCGTGCACTGGAGTTAGCACGAGGCAGAGCTACTAACATTTATACAGACTTAAAGTATGCCTTTGGAGTTGTCCATGCTCATGGAGCAATTTGGAAGGAAAGAGGTCTTTTAACCTCTCAAGGGAAGCACATTAAATATGCTGAAGAAATTTTAAAACTACTTGATGCCATTCAACTCCCTGAGAAGGTGGCTATTATGCATATGAGGGTGCACCAAAAAGTAAGCTCGGAGTTGGAAAGAGCTGGCGAACAGAGAGGCAAAACAGGCTGCAAAAGGAGAGGTAAGGTTTGAGGGAGCCTTGATTCCAGATGGACAAATCTCCCTGGAAGGTAAGCCAAATTATACTAAAGAGAACAAGAAATTGATCACAGATTCCAGATGGACAAATCTCCCTGGAAGGTAAGCCAAATTATACTAAAGAGAACAAGAAATTGATCACAGAAGGAACATATAATGAGGAAGGATGGGCCCTGATGCCGTGAAGAAGCCAGTTAGGACTCAATAGCCAATGTAACTATTAAACAAGTATTCTTTATTGCAGTGCTGGGGAACACAGGGGATTTCTTCACCAAACATGCCCACTTCAGCCTTTGGATTTTCAGTTTATATTTACAACAAACATGAATATTTATCGCATTTCCAGGAAAGGGCCCACCCATCATCCTGCCTTGGTCCGTCCAAGTTACACCTCCATCACACATTTTTTGGTATCTTCTCACCTTCTTCGGTGGTCGCCGGGGGTCACTGCTGAATTAAGATCCGAGTCTTCCTTGCAGTGTACTTTTCACCTCTGGGTCTCTGATGTTTGTCCAAACCACAGAACAGGACAAAATGGCCTAACGGTTTGTTATCCTAGGTAAAAGCTCTGTCATCCTCAGATAGTAATGCCATTTAGGGCCAAGCTGGCCTTGTAGTTATTAGTGTTAAGCAATGTCCAAATTGTAGAACTGACCTAATGATCTGTCATCCTAAGAAATAGCTTTGTCATCCTAAGCACTAGCTCTGTCATCTCTAGATACTAGTTCTGTTTACAACTAAAGGACAAAATCAGCCTTGTGGTTATCAGCGCTAAGCAATAGTAACTTCGTTTAGGAACACACCAGCCTTGAAACTATCAGCACTAAGCAATAGTTGTGTTACAAGAAATAGCTATGTCTTTCTAATAGCTCTGTTTGTGGGCTTACCAGGCTAGTAATTTCATAAAACTATATGTGTGATTTTTTAACTAATATTTTAAGTTTTAATAAGCAAGCTTCCATAACCTAAACTTGCCTATCTACCTATGAATCATGGGAATAGGGAATAAAAGGGCAGCACAGGGAATGAGCAGAACAGTCCTTCAGGTACTGACTGCTCCAGCCCAAGTCCCTCACAGGATCACAAGTCCTGACAGCAAACCTGCTCTGATATGGGCTCCTCTCTCCCCACAGACTCCCAGGTCCTGCCAGGAACTTGCTCCAGGGTGAGCTTCCCACAGAGTCACAGCCTCCTTCAGGCATCCACCCTCTCCAGTGTGGGGTCCTCCATGGACTAGCAAGTAGATCTCTGCTCCCCAGTGGCCTCCATGGACTGCAAGGGCACAGCTGCCTCACCATGGGCTGCACCACAGGTCACAGGGGAGTCTTTCTTTCAGGGCCTAAGCACTCTCCTCCTTGATGTCTGCAGAGATGTTTTCACATTCTCACTCCCTGTTGCTGCTGCAGTTTAGCCAGCAACTTCTCCTTCTCAAATACGTTATTCACAGAGGCGTTACCTCAGTCACTAATTGGCCAGACCTGGGTCAGCTGTGGGTCCATCTTAGAATTGACTGGCCCTGGCCCTATCAGCTACAGGGGAAGCTTCTGGCAGATCTTTGTTTAAAAACCTGTCCCAGGCAAAAACATTACACAGAGACAAGATGGGGGGATGTGGGTACAAACCTGGGGGGATACAGTGATAAGATGAGGGGATATGGGGACAGGAGGAGGGATCTGGTGACAGGATGGGGAGACATGGGTACAAATGTGAAGGGATGGGATGGAATAGGATGGGAGGGGGGGACATGGGTGCAAAATTAGGGGTATATGGAAACAGCATGGGGGACAGATCCAGAGGATGTGGGCACAGACCTGGGGGATATGGGGGTACGACATAGGGACCACCCTGGGGGGCAACTGGGGACACAAGTGGGGAGACAGGGGCAGAAGCATGGTGGGGAACAGAGCTAGGGGGATGAGCAACGTGGGGAGAGTTTGAGGGGCCATGGGGACAGAGCTGGGGGGGGGGAATAACATGGAGACAGAGCTTGGGGGAGACATGGAGACAGAGCTGGAGGGGAATGATATGAGGACAGAGCTGGGGGGGTGTCAACACCGGGCAAAACGGGGGACGGATGTGTGTGGGGGGGCGGAGCGTGCCAGAGGGAGGGGACCCCCGCCCGGGTGCGGGGAGGGGCCACGGGCATCTTGGAGGCTGGCGGGGGTCTCGGGGTGGTTCCTGCGGCCGAGCCGGGCGGTGGCGGCGAGGAAGAGGAAGAGCGGGCGCTGCTAAGACCCAGCGGGCTCCGCGGACAGCGGGGCGGGCGGATCGCGGGCGGCGGCTCCATCACCGGCGGAGAGAAAGGGGAAGAGGAGGAGGAGGAGGCGGCAGAGGAAGGAGGCCGGGGCGGAGGGTCCCCGGGATGGACATGGCCTGACGGGCCCGCAGTCCCCGCGGGCCGAAGCAGCGGTGCCGGCGGCGCCCGGCATTCTCCCCCGCCGCATGCCGCGGTAGCTGGCGAGGGGCCGCGGCGAGCAGGAAGCGGCGGCGGACGATGCGGCGGGGCGGCCCGGCGGCATGCTGAGGAGCGGGGCGGGTGGCGGGGAGGCCGCCGGCGGGGCGGCGGGCGGCGACGGCCTCCGGAGCGCCTCCCCCCACCGAAACGCCTACGAGACCACCATACAGGCCCTGGCGCCCACAAAGGAGGCCGATGGCGAGGATGGCAAGAAAAGCCGGGGCAAGAAGTATGGCTCCAACGTCCACCGCATCAAGAACATGTTCCTGCAGATGGGGACGGCGCCCGGCTCCGAGGGAGCCTGCGACCTGGCCAAGGCCAAGGAGAAGCCCATCCATCTCTCCTTGCCCCGGGCCGGCAGCCTCAACGAGAGCATGGACCAGGGTAGCCTCCTCAAGCTGGGCACCAGCGTCTCAGAGAGGGTCAGCCGCTTCGACTCCAAACCTGACAAGCCCTTCTCCAAGCTGCAGGAGACCCGCAAGATCTTCGAGAGGAGTGCCCAGGAGAAGGCCACCACCACCAAGCTCTTGCTGCAGAAGGAACGAGCCGGTTTCCAGGACCGTAAGCTGGACGTGGTGGTGAGGTTCAACGGCAGCACCGAGTCCTTGGACAAGCTGGACACTGAAGCCGTGTCGCCCACCGTCAGCCAGCTCAGCGCTGTCTTTGAGAAGGCCGACCTTCGTAACAACCTCCACAAGGCACAGGGGCGAGCGGGAGGGCCACTCAACGTCAAGGTGGTGGGCAAGCGGCCTCGGGTCTTCTTGCCGAGCCCCGAGGGCGGCCGGTCAGGTGATGGCCACGCTGCTCCAGCACGGGCCAGGCCAGCAGAAGAGAAGGCAGCAGGAAAGGGCGGCCGGCCGGCGGAAAAGGAGGTGGCCGCCCCACGGGTACAGGAGGTCTGCAAGATCAAGCCAGTGGAGGTGGAGGAGAGCGGTGAGGCTGAAGAGGAGGTGGCAGCGAACAAAGCGGTGCCTGCTCCCCATCCAGCCAAGGGGGCCGAGAGCCCAGCGCCCACCGCCCCCTGGCTGGAAAGGGGCTCGGGGGTGGCTGCAGGAGAGGAGAATGTCAAGGGCGAACGGGCAGAGGAGGGCGATGCCCATGAGGAGGCCAAGAAGGAGGACTTCTCCGAGGCAGACCTGGTGGACATAAGTGCCTACAGCGGGCTTGGGGAAGACTCAGGAGGCAGCGGGCTGGAGGAAGAGGAGGAGGCTGAAGAGCTGTATGAGCCCAAGTCAGGCTGCGTGGAGATCCCCGGGCTGTCTGAGGAAGAGGAGCCCATCCCCAACCGCAAGATCCAGTTCAGCACGGCCCCCATCCAGGTGAGACCGCCTGGGAATGTGAGGGCAGCTGGGGAGGAGGGGGCACCTCAGGGTGAGGGGCAGCCAAGAGTGGGCTGTGTGATCCCCCAAAGCTACCCTTTTGCAGTGGCTGGTGTCAGGGACAGGGATGTGGGGTGGGAGTCTGTGCCCTCCTGCCCCCCAGCCATGGGGCATGGCATCCCACTTGAGCATGCCCTTGTGCCGGAGGTGGCCACCAGGGCCTGGCTAACGAGCTGGCATGGCCTGGGCATCCCCCGCGCTGGCGAGGGGCCACCCTGGGGCCAATGTGATGGGGAAAAGTGGTACTAGGACCCACTGGGGTGGGCTGTGCACAGCACCCTGTGCCCACCCATCACCATGCCCAGGACGGGCTGAGACCCACCCTGTACATTTTGTGGGGATGCCCAGAAGGTCTGGCTATGGGTTGCTGGGTGTGGCACCCTCTGCCCTTGATCCCCAGGGGTCTCTTGGTGCTTAGGATCCTCCCATACTGGGGTTCCCAGGGATGAGGCAGCAGTGGAGGGGATATTTTCCCCCTGCCATGGGCCCAGCCCGGTGCCCAGGACAGTTTTGGGAAGTGGAGGAAGGGGAAGTGCCTTGGCAGCATAGCTGGGTGGGGGACAGCATTGCCCATCTCCCGCACCGTTCCCAGACAGGCATCCCACCTGGGTTTGGGATACCCATCTGGGATGCTTTCCAGGTGATGAGGAGAAGGGGCTGTGCAGCTATTTCAGGGTGTTCTCTCCTGCTCAAATCCCCTCAACCAGAGGAGCAGCAATTGCTTTGTGCTAGAGCTGGGTTATTTTTAGAGCTCTGGCCTATATTCTTGGTTGGACTAGATGATCTCTAAAGGTCCCTTCCAACCCTACCATTCTATGATTCTGGCTCTGAGTCAGAGCGGATGGGTGGCCCCTCCTGGGACTGGGGTACAGGACCACCATGGCCCAGGCAGGGGACAGCAATGCCCATGTGCTGGGTGGTTGCACGCTACAGGGGGGATGGTCCTGTGGGAACTGGGCAGCTTGGCTCTGGGAGGGATGTTCCCTGCCACGAATGGGCAGCTGGGCTTTCTGGGGTATTCTTCTCCCCTCAGCATGGCCTTTAGCCTCTTGCTTTGACCCATGTCCCACCTCAGGGTGATGGTGAGGGTCTCATGTGCATGTGGGTGGGGGACCCAGATGTCCAAGCATCCTGGGTGCATGGATGATGCTGGGCCCCCCAAACTTGCTGTAGGTTGGGGCCAAGAGCACTGGGGACCCTCACCCAGCCCCAGTGCAGGCACTCTGCACCCAGGGATGGGGGCACACGCTGCCAGTCCCTTCCCCTGGGCATGTGCTGATGTCTGCTGCTTTTCTGTGGAACCCGCTCCAGGCTTCCGGCCCATCCCAGCCCCTCCACGACCTGGGGGACAGGGCTGGGGGACACAGCTGAGTGTCTGCAGCTGCCCAGGGACCACATGCAAGTGGTGGATGAAGGCTGGGCCCCTGCCCTGCTTGTCCTTGGCACCACGAGTGCCATCCTGGTGGATCCTGCCTGTCTGTGGGTGTCACCAGGCTTTGTGCAATGGCCATTGACACTGATCCCTAATGCTCTTTAATGGTGAGGCTTTAGAGCCCTGGCGGCAGCGCTGGGCTGTGGCCCCTCCAGAGACATCTGCCAGGCTCTGCCGCCAGGCCCATCTGGAGAGGGATGCTGGCAACCTCCCAGCACAGGGAGGGACATGGCACTCCTCTCCCTCCAGCTCCGAGCCCAGGACATCATCTTAGTGACATGTCCAATCTCGTCCCAGAGCACTTCAGTGCCTGGCATGGGGGAGATGGAGATCTGGGGATGGGGGTGACCTGTGGACTCCCAAGGCCTGCAAGGTCCTTGGTGCTCCCTGCAACCAGGCATCCCTCTGGGAGAACACATGAGGGCAGAAGTTGAACCTGGCAGGTGGGAATCCAGGGGAATAAACCAACCTTGGATTTATGGTGGGATTTACCTCTCTTGGGCACAATGAGGGCTTTGGGTCCCTGTGCTCCGGGCTGGCAGCTCAGGCCTGCATGGAGGTGCTCAGGCAGAGGCGACATGTGGGCAAAGGCAGAGGAGGTGAGGCTGCCCGAGAGAAGAGCCCTTCCCTGCTCTCCTGGAGAGGTTTGGACCATGAGAGGATGGTGGCTGAGAACTGGGAGCCCCTGTCTGGGGAAGGGGTGAGAGGAGGAGAGGGGAACAAGGCCATTCTGCCCTCCCCAAACTGTGTGACTGAGAGCAGACAGTGATTGCATACCCTGTCTGTCTGTCCATCCATCCATCCACACACCCACCCACCCACTCACCCCTCCCTTCTTCCATCCCTCCTTTTGTCAATCTCTCTATCCATCCATCCCCCAACCATCTGTCTGTCCGTCCCTGGACTGCAGGGCATGGTGCCATCTCTGCTTCCAGGGCTACCCCCAAACCCTCTGTGTTTCCTCAAACTTCCCTTCACCCCATGACACGACTTGGGGAGGGATTCTCCAGTGTCTTGTAGGCTCAGTAACATCCGCAATGCCCCTGCCTGGGACTCCCTTGGCCCCAGAGGCTGCTGGTGCTGGGGCAGTGAATGGCAGTGGTGTTTCCCACTCATCCCGCTGCCTTGCTGAGCTCCCTTCACCCCACAGGTCTTCAGCACTTACTCCAATGAAGATTATGACCGCCGCAATGAAGATGTCGACCCCATGGCTGCCTCGGCCGAGTATGAGCTGGAGAAGCGTGTGGAGCGGCTTGACCTCTTCCCCGTGGAGCTGGAGAAAGGTGGGTCCTGGCTGCATCCTGTGCCCTGGGGCTCCGCCAGCACCTCGGGGACGGGCTGGAGGTGCCTCAGTGGGTGCTGTCTCCACAGACTCGGAAGGGCTGGGCATCAGTATCATCGGCATGGGCGCAGGGGCCGACATGGGCCTCGAGAAGTTGGGCATCTTTGTTAAGACAGTGACAGAAGGTGGTGCAGCCGATCGGGATGGCAGGTAAGGGCTGCCCGGCCAAACCCCACTGCTGCACACCTCTGGCACACCCCTGTGTGGGAGTGGGCACACCCCTGTGTGGGTGTCCTCCCGGGTGGGGAGATGCTGGGGAGGTGAGTGACCCACTGTGATGGTGCCCTTGACCCCAGGATCCAGGTGAACGATCTCATCGTGGAGGTGGATGGCACCAGCTTGGTGGGGGTGACGCAGAGCTTTGCTGCCTCTGTCCTCAGGAACACCAAAGGCTGCGTCCGGTAGGGCCTGGGGCTGGGGATTTGGGGGACTGGGAGATCCTCACAGCCTGTGCTGGGCCCACGGTCCCATAGCCTGTCTCCAGAGCATCCTAGCTGCCAGGCTGGGCTGTCCCCCTGCCCAAAACCACCTCTGCCCCCCCCCCCCCCCCAGTCCCCATGCCCTCTGCCTCTCCTGTGCCTCCCTAGTGCCCCTCAAAATGTCCACACATCAGACCAGGATCCCCCCAATCATCTCCAGGCCCCATAGCCACCCCCAGGAGCACTGCCTGTCCCAGCAGGGATGTCTCCCGCTTGGGTATCCCTGCCCCAAGCCCCTGCAGCTGCAGCCCCCTCCCACTGAGCACCCTGACCCTGCAGATTCCTCATTGGGCGGGAGAAGCCAGGGGAGCAGAGCGAGGTGGCACAGCTGATCCAGCAGACACTGGAGCAGGAACGGTGGCAGCGGGAGATGATGGAGCAGCAGTACACCCAGTACACGGAGGACGACGAGGAGGTGAGTGGGACAGCACCTACTCATGAGGGGACAGATGGGGTCCCTCCACTCCAATTAGGGCTGGTGGCTCAGTTTCTCCAGGTGGGATGGTGAGGGGGTGCAAGGCTGGGGCCCACCACATGCCAACACCACTCTGTGCCCTCTGCAGACTGGTGAGTATGCCACAGATGAGGAGGAGGAGATGAGCCCCATGTTCCCCAGTGGAGAGATGGCCATCGAGGTGTTTGAGCTGGCTGAGAACGAGGACACACACTCCCCCATGGAGATGGACCCCAAAAAGCTTGTACACAAATTCAAGGAGGTGAGGAGGGGATGAGGGGTGCCCAGGGAGCGTGCCCACATGTGGCAGCATGTGCAGGCTCTGGAGAGACGCAGGGATGTGCCTGCCCATGTGAATGCCTGGCCTCTCTCACAGCTCCAGATCAAGCATGCCATCACCGAGGCTGAAATCCAGCAGCTGAAGAGGAAGGTAGGTGAGCAGGTCCTGGGTCTCCATCTCCCCCATCCCCCTGGATCTCCATCTCCCCAGATCTCCATCTTTCTTGTCTTACCCTGGATCTCCACCTCCTCCATCTCCCTGGATCTCCATTTTCCCAGACCCTCTGGATCTCCATCTCCACTGACCCCCTGGACCTCCATCTCACCCATTCCCCGGATCCCCATCTCTCCCACCCCCTCCTAGCTGCCCCCAGCTACCCCCAGCTCCCCCCCTATGCCACGCCTGCTCCCTGACCCCCTGTCCCGCAGCTGCACTGCCTGGAACAGGAGAAGGCACGCTGGCGGGCTGAGAAGACCCAGCTGGAGCAGAGCGTAGAGGAGAACAAGGAGCGGATGGAGAAACTGGAGGGGTACTGGATGGAGGCCCAGAACCTCTGCCAGGCTGTGGATGAGCACCTCAAGGAGACACAGGCCCAGTACCAGACCCTGGAGCGCAAGTACAGCAAGGCCAAGAGGCTCATCAAGGAGTACCAGCAAAAGTGAGGGCAGGGCTGGGCCCTAGGCATCCATCCTCCCCTGGGCACAGACCCATCCCTGGGGCACTGTCCCCTTCCTGGGCACCTGTTGTCCTTGGGCATGGAGTGTCCTTTGGGTACAAGCCATGCCCTGGGCATAGACCATGCCCCTGGTGTAGGCCCACCCGTAGGGCATTGACCCCTTTGTGGGCACCCTTTGTCCTTGGGCATGAACCTTTCCCTGGGCACAGTGCATCCTCTGGGCAGAAACCCATCCCTGAAGCACCCAGTCCTTCCTGGGCACACTTCCTCCCCAAGGCAGGGAACCCTTGACATGGACCCACCCCTTGGGCACCAGTATCTTCCTGGGCATCCTCCATCCCACAACATCCCTCATCCCTGGGCACCCTCCATCCCTCAACATCCCTGAACATCCCTCATGTCTGGGCAGCTCCCATCCCTGGGCAGGGACTGCCCCTTGTGAGACCCCCAGACACCCCCACCCCACTGAGCACAGTCCCTCCCTGATGCCACATGCCAGGGCCCCTCAGACCCGCTCCTCCTGGGGTTTTCCTGGTGCTGGGCAGGGGGTGACGTGCCCCCCCTGCACTGATCCCCACAGGGAGATAGAGTTCCTGAAGAAGGAGACGGCGCAGCAGCAGGTGCTGGAGGAGTCGGAGCTGGCACACAGGGAGGAGATGGAGAAGCTGCAGGAGAAGGTGGGCACCGGGCTCCGGGACGCGGGCTGCCCCTGAGCCCCAGGGGCACGGCCAGCCCCAACGCCTGCCCCACCACCTGCTCCGCTCTGCTTTGCCCCACCGTCGCCGCTGGATCCCAGGGATGGATCACAGTAGATCTGCTTGGGTGCCGGCTCGCACCAGCCACTGGATCTCACGGCAGCCGCAGGATCCCGCACTGGGTGGCCAGACTGAGCCGTGGACGCTGGATCCCGGGATGAGTCACGGCCGATCTGCTTTGAGCACTGTCTCCCAGCAGACTGTGCTGCCACTGCCATGCCCTGTACCTGGTCGCAGTGGATCTGCTCAGGAGCTGGCGCATGCCTGAGCCTCCTCCGGCCACTGGTTCCCATGCAGTGGATCTGCCTGGGGTTTAGGTCATGGTGGATCCTGCTTCAGGGTCTGACATCCCATAATGGATCAAAAGAGATCTCCCTGGGCACTGGATCCCAGGCTACTCACGTGGGATCCTGCGGTGGCTCCTGCAGTAGCTCCTGGTGGATCTGTGTGAGGCAGTGGGGTCATGCTTGATCCCCCGCTGGGAGCTGGATCCCATGCTGGCCATGCCAGATCCCACACCAGATCCCAGTGGCAATAGGGCCACAGCTGTGCTAGCTCACAGCAGAAGAGCCATGGGATCACCCGATCCCTGGGGTCCAACAGCACCCAGCAGCTGCTGTGGATCACAGTGGGGAGGGGTCTCAATAGAGCCCCTCCCATGTGCCCCTTCCTTCACCATACCCAAAAATGTCCTTCTGCCACCCCACAAAGATTCACCCCCCACCCACCTGCAGCCAGCTCCGCCTGCCCCATCCTTGTGTGCACCAGCCCCATACTAGCCCCCTGCCCCACCTGTGCTGTCTCTCTGCTCCCCATCCCCTTCTGTTCCCCAGCCCTGCACTTCCCCCCATCCAAGCACCCCCATGTCTTGGCCCCCCCCTCCGGTCCAGTCCCCCCCATCTTTGTGTTCCCATCCCTCTGTCCTCATCCTATTGTCAACCTCTCCACCCTGTGTTTGTACCCCTGTCCCGACCCCTGTGCCTCCCTGCCCCCCCGCTGAGACTTTTCCCCTTTGCTGTTTTTCAGATCTCTGAACTGGAGGCCAAGCTGCAGACTTTGAAAAATTCCAACCCGACTTAAAACCATCCTCAAATCACAGCGATTTTGTGGGGAGGGGAGCAGTCTCCCCCAGCCCTGTCCCTCTCTCCAACCCCTTCCCCACTGGGGAGGAGGCGAGATTCCTGCCAAGGCCTCCTGGTGCCCCTCAGCCCCCCCCGGGGGCACAGACAGCGCAGGGGGGTCAGGGTGTATCTCAGGGAGGGGAATTGGAGGGGGCAGACACCCCGCATTCGTATCTCTGTCCAATGTGAGTCTTGTGGTAATGTGATGGACTGATCTGGGGATGCTTGACTCCCTCCGGGCTTCTCCCCTCCTCCAGCACATTCTCCCCTCAGTGTGACCCCCGTTCCCTTGGACACAGAGACGGCCCCATGGTTGGACACTGCAGGGGGGAGGAAGAGGCAGAAATGCCCCCCCAAATGTGAGCCATACCGGGGAGCAAGGAGGGGTACGCTGGAAGAGCCCCTGCCTGCAATACCCAACTCCTCCTCTTGGGACTCACCTGGAGCACTGTCGGGGGGAGGGGTGTGCTGGTTGCCTTTGGGCCCTCCCCCTGGACCTACAGTGAGGTGCCCGGGACCTTTGCTGTGGAGGGAGGACTCCAAGTGCCCTCCCCCCGAGCCCCCGCCAGTGCCACCACCACCGGGTAGGAGAGACCCCCTGCAGCGGGAGTGTGGGGGCATGACTGATCAGTGCCCCCCAGCAGCTGCCACTGCCCTCCCCGAGTCCGGGACTTTTGTCTTCCCGAGGGGGGGGGGGGGAAATCACACGGGGGTCTCCTACAGGATGGGGGCGATGTTCTCACCTGCTCTCAAGCTGTAAATACTACCCCCCTCCTCCCAAAATAAATCACAGTATTTCTCTGGGGCTGGGACACTGGCCAACCCCAGCCGGGTCGGGGGGACTCAGACTCTCGGCCCAGGGGGAACCCCTTTCTTTTTCGTTTATGTTTTGCCTCTCCCCCCCCCCCCCCCTTCCCCCGAAGCCTCCGACAGTAACTGGATGTGGGGGCAACTGGGAGCCAGAGCTGGTTATACTAGGGGGGGAAGGGTGCAGACGGGGGAATGAGGGGGGGATCCGACTGGATTGGAGCCATTTGGGGGCGGGGGGGGGGTATTTAAGAGAGTGGGCGGGAGCGAGAGCCCCGGGGGGGGTGCTGTGGGTTATTTAATCTCACACGTGTACCTGCGGGTGTATATACTATATATATATGTACCTATGTACGGCCTGCTCCTCCTTCCGGGGCACGGGGGGGGGGGGTGAGTGGGGAGAGTCGGGAGAATGGGGGAGGCATGAGACCCCCCACGATGGCTGGGGGAGGCACGGCGTGTGTGTGTCGGAGGGTGTGCACTGTGTGTGCGTGTGCTCGCGTGGTGCGTGTTCCTCTCCGCGCACTGTCCGCTCAGTAACGCGCGCTCCCGGGCCGAGCCGAGCCGAGCCAGGCGGGGCTGACCCCGGCCCACCCCCGGCTGCTTCCGGGTTCCTGTCCCGTCGTCGTCCCCCCACCCCGGTCAGGCCCATTAGCGGGAGGCGCCCAGGATGCCCGAGGAGCGCGAGTGAGTCGGGGGGACACCAGGGCGTAGCCCCCGGGCGGGTTCTCCCCTGCTACAGCATTCCCGGTACGGCCCCCCCACCCCGGTACAGCATCCGCGGTACGGCCCGGTACAGCCCAACCCCGGCCCCCCAGTATAGTCACGGTACGGCCCCACCCTCGCCACAGCATCCCTGCTACAGCCCCCCCTTCCCCCGCGGTACAGCATCCCCAGTACTGCACTGGTACAGCCCCCCACACCCCCGGTAAGAGCTACCTCCGGTACTGTTCTCCCCCCCCCCCCCCGACGGTGCTGTGCCTTCCCGGTAGCGTCCCCACTCCCGGCGCGACCCCCACCCCCCCCAGCCCGCGGTGGCCCCGATTCCCCGGGGGGAGGGAGGGGCTGAGGGGGGCTGGACTCGGGTCTGCCTCCCCTTACCCCACCAACCTCCCGTGATGCAGCCGAGGCATTAGGAACCCCCACCCCGGAGAGACCCCCCCTTCACAGAACCGGGGAGGGGTGGGGGAGCAACTTAATCCCTTCCTGTCTGTCCTGGCACTCCCGTACACTCATTCCCCACCACCCCCACATCCCCTTGGGGGAGGGGCCTGACCCTGAGTCCCTAGGCCACCCACAAGCTACAAGGCTGTGGACACTGGGATGGGAGGTGGGGGGACACCTTTCCAACCCTACTTGCAGAGGGTCTGGGTGCATCAGGGTCTGGGTTCCCTTACCCACTCCTCCAGCATGGGGTCCTCCCTCCCTGACTGTCCCCTCTGTCCCCAGCTCTGTCTCACCATGTCAGTCTCCAAACTGCAGGATGTGGATGGGGTTTTCGGTGAGTCCCCGGGGGCCCATGGGGCACAGAGACACCCCTGGCTGCTGCCCCTGCCTCCCTCCCCCAGTGCTCTCCTGTCTGCCAGCAGTGATGGGAGAGGAGGGCACAGCTGGACTTGGGAACAACATGTCCTTAGGGACATGGGGACAGGCACCGGGCAGGCAGCCATCTGCAGAGGGGCTCATGTGGGGCAGGGGATGGGGTGGCATGGGGATGTGCAGGGGGACACAGGGACACGCATAGGGCACACAGGCAAGTGGATATGGGCACAGGGTGACGTGGGGACATGGCCCAAAGCCACCACTCAGACTGGGAATGGGATGTGGGAGGCTGCAGCAGAGCAGGGATGTTAGGGTGATCCTGGTCAAATCCTGGTGGATGGGGACACTCCATCCTTGGGGACACCCTAATGCTCCTCCCCCCGTGCTGGGGCATCTCTTTGAACACTTCTCTCTGTCCCTCTGTCCCCTGTCCCACCCTACCGGGGTGCCCTATCCATCCATGTCCCCAATGCTCCTCTCTCCGTCCCCCTCTCCCGTCTCCACTGGGATTTCCTCTGTCCTTTGACTCTCCTCCTGTCCCTGTGTCCCACTGTCCCTGTGTCCCCTCCACTGGCCTGGCGTGTTCCTGACTGGCTGCCTGCCTTCCTCCTTCCAATTCTCCCCTTCTCCTTGACCCTGCCTGGCCAACTGTCCCTCCATCCCATCTCCCTGTCCCTCCTCATCCATCTGTCCATCTCCGCTGTCCCCACCTGTGTATCTGTCTGTCCATCCCTCTGTGTCTATCCCCATCTCCTTGTCCCTACCCATCTGTCCATTATCTCCTTTTCCTTACCTGTCTGTCCATGCATGCATCCATCCACCCACTCATCTGTCTGTCACCCACATCTTCCCTCCCTACTTCTCCATCCATCCTTCCAACGTATCTCTTTGTCCCTACCTCTCCATTCGACCATCCCTCTTTCCATTTCCCTCCCTCCACACCTTCCTCCTCCCTGCCTGTCCCTCCATCCTCCCCTCCTGCTTGCCCCCCTCCACCTGCCCCCTCTCCCATCCCTGCTGTCTGTCTTTCTCTCTGCCCCGGTCTCTCACCCCCAGATTTTACCGCTGTGGTTCCAGAGACGCCACGCCTGGACACGAGCCTGCAGAAGGCCCGAGCCCGGCTCCTGGCCAAGGGCCACCGCCACCGGCCCTCCCGCTCCCGCCTGCGAGACAGCGCCAGCTCTGAGGGCGACGAGGGCCCCGAGACGGTGAGCGGGGCTGGGAGCTGCTGAGGGAGGGGATGGAGATGTGCCAGGGGGCTGCAGGGCTTTACCCCCCACACTGTGTGCCCCCTCTTAGAGCCGAGGGCCATGGTGGTCCCCGGCCCCTTTTCACTTCTCCCACACACGCCGCCGTGTTCTCCTTGGAGGCGAAGGTGGTGTGGTGGGCGCCGGGGGTCCCCTTGGCCCCCTCCTCAGCCACTACCAGCCCCTCACCATCACCTCATCCCAGGAGGGACTGGTGGGCACCCCCTCACCCAAGTCCTGCCACAGCTCCGACAGCTCACCTGGTTTTGCCCGCCGTGACACTCGGCTGCAGCAGCACAGTGAAGGTGAGACCCCCCCCCCCCCCCACCAACTCCCTGCAATGGACCCCAGCATCCCCAGGACCTGCACGGGGGACAGTGAGTGATATCTCCCTCCTCTTCCTCCTCCTGCAGATGACAGCCAGGACATGAGCCCCCCTGAGCCGGCCAGTCCCACCGTGGGGCTCGACAAGAAAACACGGAGGAAATTCTTGGATTTGGGGTGAGACTCGGCCCTGGGAGGGGGGAGATGGGGGGGGCAGAGGAGTTCTGGAGGGGGATAAGGGGATGCAGGAAGGATGGCAGGAGGAGGGCTGAAGGAAGGGAGAGGTGCAAAGGGAAGATTGAGGAATAGATGGATGGAGATGCCTGGAGGAAAAGAAAGCTGGATGGACAGCTTTCATGGAGGGACCTCTGAAGGTGACAGAGAGGTCTCTGAGGATGGAGATGGGGCTGGAGGCCACAGGGGTAGCACAGCCATTGGGAACCCCTCTCCCCACCAACTCACCTCCTTCCCTCCCACCCAGGGTGACCCCACGCCAGGTGTCTTCCATCAAGAACCTGAAGGAGAAGGGCAGCAACTGCCTGTCCATGGGTGGCAGGTGAGGGGCCGAGGAGCAGGGGGGCTTCATGGGGACAGCCCCCGCACCCTAACTCCGCTCTGTCCCCAGGGAAGCAGTGGAGGGGCCCGGCCACCCCTCAAGCTCACCCTTCCTGCCCTCCTGGTTCTCGGACAGCATGAGGGGCTTGGCCTCCCCAGATTCTGTGTTGCCCACTGGCTCCCCCCAGCATGCAAATCTCAGCCCTGCCAAAGCAGCCTCCCAGATCAGTACCCAGGAACAGGGGGCTGACAGCCCTGGGGGTGGGCACGGGGGGGGGCACAGAGCCCTGTAGGGCCAGGGTGCTCTGGGGAAGGAAGTCAGTGCTCCTATGGGTGAGGTAACTAGGGGAAGAGGTCAAAGCCAGCTCTGGGGACGGGGATAAAGCCCCGTCAGGATAGCGATAGGGGAAGGAGTCAAAACTCTGTGGGTTAAACAGCTACGAGGAGGCTCAGAGCCCTGTAGGGTTGGGTAACTATGGGGAGAGGGATCAAAGCCCTATTCAAGATGGCTTTAGGTGGGATCAAAGCCCCACGGGGTCTAGTAGCCCTGTAGGAGTCAGAGCCCTGTGGGGAGGATGGCTATAGGGAGGGTGCAGGGGGCTGCTGGCTGTTTTGGGGGATCAGGGCCAGCCCCGCCCTCAACCCCTGCCACCACCCCAGGACTCAACATTGAGTGAGGAAATCCCACCACCCAGTGCCAGCCTGTGCCTGCCCGGGCCCCTGGCCACCATGTGCTCCTACCCCTATCACACCCTCTCACAGTCCTCAGATGAGGTGAGTCCCGGGGAGGGAAGGATGTGTGTGATCGGGGACTCCCCGTTAACGCTCATCCCCCTGTATTCAGCTCCTGGATGAGCCCCCCAGTGTGGTCACAGGCTGGACATGCCAACAGGTGGGACAGTGGTTGGAGACCCTCAACCTGGAGTGGTATGCGGCGGAGTTCTTGGCCCATGGTATTGATGGGCCATGGCTCCTGCACCTCGATGGTGCCAAGCTCGAGATACAGGGCTGGGGGGGCTCTTCTGCTGAGCTGCAGGGGCTCCAGGTATCCCAAGAGGCTCAGCTGTAGGGCGAGAGGTTCCAGGTACCCCAACAGGATGCTCAAGAGGACAGGAGGTCTGGGTGGGTTCCAGGTACCCCAGTGGACTCATAACAGGACAATAGGCTCTAGGTACCCCAATGGGCTGCTCCATGGGGTAAACGCAGGCAGGTTCTAGGTACTCTAACAGGCTGCTCCATGTGGCAGATGAAAGCAGGTTCTAGGTACCCCAATGGGCTCATCACAGGGTACCTAAAACCTCTTGTCCTATTTGGCTGCTCCACAGGGCAGGAGGTTGGGGGAGGTTCCATGTATCCCAATGGAGTGGATGAGAGGTTCTATGTACCCCAAGGGGCTGGTGTGTGGGGTTGGGTGTGGGTACCTCAGTGGGATGATCCCGAGGCTGGGCAGTGCAGGTGAGGGCTGCTCTATGGGGCAGGGGTGTCGGGTACCCCAAGGCCACGGTGAGGGCCATGGTGCTCTCCCTGAGCCGTGCTCCCGTGTGGGCAGGCGCTGGGCATGGGCAGCGCGCAGGACCGCGCCGTGCTGAAGCAGAAGCTGAAGGAGCTGAGTGTGGCTGTAGAGAAGGAGCACAAGGCCCAGGAGAAAGCGGAGAAGCAGCGGGAGAAGCAGAAGAAAAGGGACCAGGAGCAGCATTGGAGCTAAAGGGAGAGGCTGGGAGCGCCCCTGCACCCCCTCCCCACCCACAGCCCCCCAGGACACCTGGGGGACACCCAGCTCCAGCACGGGACACGCCGCTGCGGCCAAGGGACAACAGTACTAGGCTGAGATGGGCACAGAGTGGCACAGGCCCCCATGCTCCAGCCGCCCCCTCCCTGCCTGCACCCCCACACCCCATTGGCACAGTCCAGACCTTCCACAGGCCCCTTTTCTGGATTCAAATGGCACATTGAACCCACTCAACCTCCTGTCCCATCACCCCCCTACCCCGAGGGGTCCAGGAGGTCACAGCCACCCCTCTCACCCCAGCCCCTCAGTGTGGCGCAGCCCTGGCTGAGGAAAGTGCATGACCTGACCTCCTCCAGACATGCACATCCCCCAGTTGGGGTGTGGGGAGTGAATGCTGACCCTCCCTCCCTGCCCCCCCCAGCCCCAACTACGGGACCTTGGGTGCACCCCAGGAAATAAAAGGGTATTGAGGGCCAGTGCAAACCAGTGTGAGCAGTGTGAGCCTGACTGGGACAGGGCTGGGGAACAGGTAGGAGGGGGAAGAACTTGGTGCCAGGCTGGGGACAATGCGAGCAGGGGCACAGAGCACAGCTCCTGCCCAGGACCTGTGTCACCAAGTGCCACCCTGTAACTGCCTGGGGTGGGTAAACTAAGGCATGAGGGAAGGCAGTGACCCAGCCAGGTGGGGTTAAAGCAGGGGTGGTTCCTGGGACTCTAAAACACCACACTAGGAGCTCAGTCAACATCCAATTTAGTGACAGCACTGGGGGAGTCTGGGAGGGCAGGGTCCAGAGCAGGTCAGAGCACATGTGGGGAAACAACCCTGGGAGTGCAGAGTGGGGGGGCACAGGCAGGTGAGAACAGCTCAGTAGTGCAATGCCAGGGATGGTGCAGGGAGCTGGAGGTGGGGGGACTCAGGCCCAGTCCCCCCAACCTGCCAGGGCTGGAGGGGCAGGCAAGTGCCACTGGTCATACTGGGAAAGGACCAGTCTCTTGCTACCCCTGTGGGATACCTCTGGGGTGCACCCCCTGGGGTGGGTGCCAAGGTTGGGGGGATGGGGGGGAGCAACAGGGATTCTACCCCTTCCGTGCTGCTCCAACACCACCCCCTGCTACGTACCTAAGTGCCACCAAGGCGGAAGGGATGAGTGCTGGGACCCCCCCCACTCCACTGAGACCTCACCACACTTCCCAATGAGCCCCAACAGCTGCGGCGTCAGTGAGAGGCAGAACTGGGACCCTGAAACACCATGTTGGCATCAAACATCCCCCTGGGGGGCAGACAGGGAACCCGTGGGCTACAGCAGGCAGGGAGGAGGCCTTAGGGCACGTGGTAGGTGGATGTGTTCTTGGGCTCGGTGCTGGGAACACACCAGTCCCCCACCTCCTGGCTCGTCTGGTAGTGCTGCCATGTCAACTTGTTGTACACAGGCAATCGTTCCACCGAGTCTGTGGACAGGACCTGTGGGAGACAAGGGGCTGGAGACAGCCCTGCACCACCCTCGCTGGGCCTGGGGACTCCCCATCCTGGGGTAAAGACCCGCCTTCAGGTAGATGACAGTGTCGGTGCCAAAGCCTTCTATAGAGAAGAGCTGCAAGTCCCCCTGGAAGTACTTGGTGGAGTGAGGTGGGGTACGGGTTCCCCAGTGCTGAGGTCAGCACCCCTAGGAACCCTGACCCTCCCCATGCACCCCAAGTAGCTCCTGTGTACCCAGGAGTGTCCATGTTCCACCTCCAGGCACCCACAGTGGTCACTATACACTCACACTTCCCCAGGCACCCCAGTGTCCCCACGCCACCCACAGGTATTCCCAAGATCTCCCCAAGCTACCCAAAAATGTCTCCATTTACCACCCCATGCCCCCTCAACCCCCCCATGCACCCCTCCAAAGCACCCTGAAACATCCCACATCACCCCCAAACATCCCCACACCACCCCCAGCCACTGACCTGTCTCACGCCCTCACCATCTGCCCCAGGGCCATGCAAGACCCCCATGGCACCTACCAGAGGGGCACCAGCCAGGGGAGCCCCCCCCTTTGCCCAGCTGTAGTGTGGGTGCTGTGGAGTACATGTAGCTGAAGAGACGGTTGATCTTGCGCAGGGGGACACCCATGCCCCAATCACTCATCTGTGGAACATGGCGAGGGAGGGGGTCACAACCCCGCTCCGGGCTCAGGGACCCCACTCTCACCCAGCTGGCACTGGTGGTCTCTCTTATACACCTTGATGGAGAGGGCCTTCTTACCCAGGGCCACCATCACCTTGACAGGTGGCAGCCGTGGGCTGCTCTCATGGCTCTCCACAATGGCTCACATGCCGTTCTGAGGGCATGGAGATGGCTACAGGTTTAGGGGACCTCCTCCACCACAACTCCCATCCACTCTCCCACCTGGCTGGGGATACCTTGAAGAGCTCAAAGAGCATGTGGTAGAGATGGGAGGGGACATAGACGATGCTGATGGGCTGCTGGGAGTTTCTCACTGCAGGAAGGAGAGAAGCTGTCAGCATCCTCATCCTCCCCAGCCCCAAACGAGCTACCTGAGAATCCCCGCTGCAGGGACCCTCCCCTCGGCCTCACCGTTCACCTCCTTGATCTCCAGATCAGATGAGGATGTGTAGTACTTGTCACACAGGAGCTTGGCCATGTTGTAGGCATCTGGGAGGGTAAGGCAGCAGGGTCAGCACCCCCAGCACCACGGCAGAAGGAGCCCTTGAGGCCTCTCTCCTCAAATATTTTCCACCCTACAGATCCAGGAAGTTTTTGGGGTCCTCTGGAGTGATCCCAAAGTACAGGGCACCATGGACACATTGGCTGAGGCCCACCCCAACTCATGACACGAATAGTTTCTAGTATTCCTCAGGGCAGGGGGAAGATTGGGAAGACCTCCAAGCCCACCTCTCCAATCCATGTCCTTGCAGGGGTGGGACCCCCCAGCTCCACTGACATTGCACTACATTGGCCACATTGCAGTGCGGGTCGATGCTGCCAATCGAAATGGATGGGGGGCTGTCATGGTTTGGCCCAGCTAGCACAGCAGCACAACAGTTTCTTGCTCAGTGCTCCCATTCACCCCCACCCTTGTTAGGATGGCAGAGGCCCCAGCAAAATGGGAGTAAAAAGGTAAGCAAGGTTGTTGTGGATTGAGACAAGGGCAGGGAGGGCTCGCTGCCAATTATGGTTCTGGGCAAAACAGACTCCAGTACTCAACTTAGAGAGGAAAGTAGGAAAGTTTATTCTACAAGAAACAGAACAGAATAAAAGCAAAAAGGGAGTACGGTGATGAGAAAATCACAACCTGCACTTTAAGATCTCCCTCTCCCATCCCTCCTTTCTTCCCAGGCCCAGCTCACCGCTCCCGATATCTCTACCTCCTCCCCCTCCAACGGCTCAGGGGGGCAGGGAGTGGGGGATGTGGTCAGTCTCTCACAGATGGGCTCTGCCGCTTCTGTCTTCTCAGATGAGGATGACTCCTGGCATTCTTCCCCTGCTCCAACACGGGGTTCCTCCCCCGGAACACAGTCCTTAACAAACTTCTCTGGTGTGGGTTGTTCCCAGCAGCTGCGGCTTCTGCCGATACAGGGTCCCTCACACGGGATGCAGTCCTTGGTGAATATCTCTGGTGTGGATTCTTTGCCACAGTTGCAGTTTCTTCAGATAGAGGGTCCCTCCCTTGAGACGTGGCCTCTTCTGAGCTGCTTTCTCGTGGGTTCCCCCCCACAGTTGCAGCTTCTGTGAATGTTGGGTCCCTTCCTTGGGACACGGCCTGCTCTGGCCATAGTTTTAATGAAGAGTATCACTGCCCTTGGCTCGGGGTCTGTGATGAAGAAGGAGAAAGAAGCCTCCTCTTCCAGCTTCTTCTTAAAAAGTGATTGTGGAGGCGTCTAATTGGCTCAGCCCCAGAAGTGGGTCTGGCTCAGAGCTGGGGAGAGTTTCGAGCAACTACTTACAGGAGCCATCTTTACAGCCCCTTCCCCCTTACCAGAAAAGGCTATCATGTCAAACCATAACAGGGGCACTGAGTGAGAGACTGTCATGGTGCTTCTTTGCTAGCTGGGCCAAACCACGACACTTGTCGTCACAGTTTCTCACTGAGCGTGACCAAACCCTGGAGTGTGGCTGTGCTGGTTCATGAGCATGACTGGACTGAATGTGCAGTCCACTATCAGTAAATCCAGAGTCATGATAGTTCACAGGAGGTGAACACGCCTGACTGATCGTGGCAAATTGGGCATCACTCAGAATTTAAACCCACCCACACCTAACCTCCCACCTTGGTGAAGAGAATTAGAATTTTCTGCCAAACCACTCTGTGCCAGGACACTCCCCCCTTCCCCAAAACCTGCTGCCCCATGAAATCACCCTGTGCTTGGCAAGGAGCCCAAGGCTGTCCCACCACCCTGCGGGCACAGTGGCCCTTGGGGACATGAGGGTCAATGCAGGCCAAGGTCAGCACATGCATGACAGTCAGCCCCTGGCACTGGCAGAGCCCAGGACACTGCACAAACAATCAGTCACGTGCTGGCACTGGGAGAAGGTTCACACTGCCCAAGCTGGCAGGGGGACGTGGCACTTAAAGGGACACCCAGATCCCCCCCTTACTGGGGACATGGACCCTCCGGCCATTGGGACTCGGCCCTGTTGTGGGGCAGGAGGCTGGGACAGGACATGGAGATACTACTGGTGATCCCATGATGGCTGGGGACACCTCGCTGGCATGGGGATGTCCCCAAAAGGCCTGCAGCTCTTGTCACCTAAGGGTCTGGCACAGGACCAGAAGGGGGCTGTCCTGCAGCCACCCCTCCCAGTTGCCAGCAGCTCCTCTGGGAAGGACAGTCTGTGTCAGCAGTGAGACCTGCAGTGGCAGTCTCTGGGACGATGGCAGGAGTGTGGCGGCAACTGAAGCTGTGCAGGTGACAGTGGTGGGACCCTCAGAGGCACTCAGGCAGGTGATGGAGCTGGGACCCTCAGAGCGACAACAGCGGGACCTTGGGCTGCAGGACCCACACAAGTGCCAGCAGTGGGACCTCTGTGAGCTATAACAGTGGGGCCTGTGGTGGCAGCAGGACCTGAATGGATGGTGGTGGTGGCACCTCCACACTCCGCACCATGTGGGACTGTGGGCTCTGGGAGTGGCAGCTCCTCACTGTGGCGGTGACCCCCCCCATCTCACCAGCTCTGCACCAGCTGCACAGAGGGGGTGTGCAAGACATGGTCTGGCAGCAGGTTGATTTCCTTCATGATGTTGGAGAGGCAGATGGGCAGCTCCTGTCGCAGGAGGTCTTCTCACAGGCACTGCTGGAACCTGCAAGGAGTAGGTTCTGGCTGAGCCCTGGCTCAGTCCCCCAGCTGACTCCATGCCTGCTCCTCTGCAGTGGGGACTGGGAGCACCGAGAGGACTGGGGCAGGGAAGGCAGGAGCAGGTCCCTGCCCTGGGCTGGAGGAGGATGCTGAGAGGGTGGGAGTGTCAGAGGGGCTTAGTCCACAGAGGAGGGCAGGCTGGGTGCCCAGTGAAGCCCAGTGCAAACTGGGGCTGGAAGTACAGCTCCCCCCCCCCGAGGGGATAAGGACATGGGGATAACCCAAACCAGACCCTCGTCCCAGTGGCACCAGGGCACAGAGAGCCTCTGCCATGGGGATATGGTGGGTATCCCCAGGACAGCAGGGGGTTCCCAACCAGGAGCTGGTGTTCAGCAAGGTGGGAGGGCACAAAGGTAGCCCTGAGGCCCTGGAGAGGCACATCCCCAAGGACAGGGGACTCTGGGAACCCCAAGGCACAGCTGCCAGCCTAGGCTCGAGGAGGCAGCGGGTAAATATAGTGATGACATTAAAATCACTGGGGGGGGGGATGGCAGGAGGGGCCCAGGGCAGGTGACAGTGATGCGGTGTGGGCATCTCCACCTCCTTGGGGTATTCACCCAGGGTGCTTGCTTAGGGGGAATACAATTCGCCCATGCTGGGGGATAGACTGGGGGGCCAGGCAGGTATTTACCCACACGGAGTTATTTACCCAGTGGGGGCAGGAGGTACCCCATGGGGGGCTATTTACCCTGAGGAAGGGGGACTATCCACTCAGCCATTTCCTAAGGGAGTATTTACCCAAGTTGTTCCCCCCGTAGGTGGTTGGGGGGGGCAGAGGGGAGACACCTCCCCTCCCGCAGGTGCACACCAGCAGACCACACTCCCAGCCCGTTATTTATCCAGCAGCTGGTCTTCCCGCCGCAGTGGGCGCGGCGAGATGTTTACCCGGCCCGGGGAGCACCTGGAGGGTAACAACCCCCTTAAAACAATAACCCAGTATGGGCGGGGATATAGTTATCCCGGCCCAGATCGCCAGTGGAGCAGGTCTCTCCTGGGGGCAGACGCCCCCCCTCGTCTGTTTATTTACCGGCAAAGGGAGTGGGGTCTATTTACCAAGGGGGGCGGCACGGAGGTCCCTCCCCGGAGCACCGCCCTGTGAAATGTGTTCCCTTGATTCGTGTCAATGTGGATCAACGAATATGGATGATAATTTTTGGTAACTTTATTTGTTCTTGTGTAACTTGTTCTTGCTTTTCGTAACAGCAGCTTGACAGGTGTCCTGGAAGACTAGTTTGAACCAGGTTTTGATAAGGAGGGTGTTTCTGCTTCTTGTAACAGCAGCTTGGCAGATGTTTTGGGGAGATTAGCTTGAACCGGTTTTGCAGAGGTCGCCTGGGGGACACCGTGAGGAAGACTACTGACTTCCTCCGACGACCACCTAGGGAGGGTGAAAAAGACCCCCCTCCGAGATGGAACAAAGCATTCGTGAGAAGCAGAGGACCCTTTCCCAGAAATGATTAACATTTTTCAGCCCCTTCGAGGAAAAGCCATGAATACGTATAAGGCCTACCCTACTTAATGCGAACTCGGGATGTGACGGGTGTGCGTCCTGATAGAGCAGAGGCTCTCAGTGCACCCAGCGCTGTTTGCTTGCTCTTATTCATCCAATAAATTCCTAAACTCAACCGGAATCCTGCTCGGGGATACTTCATTTATCACAATTGGGGGCTCCTCCGGGATGGTCTTGGTTCCTGAATTCTGACTTGATTTAGGAGGGGCGCCCCACCATTTGGTGGCTCCTGATCAGGTCGGGTCAGGACTAACACCAGCCTGAACCTGAATAGGGGCAAGCAAAGAATTGGATTTTTATGAGCTCCCTTGCCGGCTGCAGCAGTTTATTTTGCCCATAATTCTGCGCGCGAAGATCCGAACGAAGACGACGGAGTCGTAAGTATTTAAGGCTTATCCCGTTTGGTTGGGTGGGTTTCGGTTGCCTGTGTGTGTAAGAGTGTGATTGATTCGGAACCTGGTTCCGAAGCGAGTGTGGAGGTCTTCTAACCGCGATTCCAATCTCCCGCGAGGGACTTGGCCGGTGAAGGACCAAAGCGATTCCTATAGTATTCGGGGGTGGGTGATAGGTCCTAAAACCCCCTGCAAGACACTCTTACTGGTAACCAAGGGCTGTAGGAATTGCCACAGTAAAATTCCTAGATGGGTCAGAAAAAGTCAAAGACCCAGGACCTAAAGAAAGGGAGCAAATTACCAGACATACCATCAGAAAGTCCATTAGGAATAATGATTAGGGATTGGAATGAAAGGGGCCCCAGAAAAGGAAAAAGTAAATTAAAATTAGTCCAATATTGTATGATTGAATGGCCAAAGAAACCTTTAAAGCCACATATCTTTTGGCCTGGTTTTGGATCTTTTGAGGACTGGATTTGCCAGGCCTTAAATATATACGTTAATTCAAAGGAACCTGCTTGTCAGGAGGAAAATGATTATGCAGGATTATGGATGAGGACTTCACGTCCTTTTCCGGCCTCAATACTTACATTGAAAGCAGATGAAAAGTTTGAGGAAGAAGAAGGGGATAAAAATGGAAAAGTAAAGGAAAAAGATGATAAATGGGAGCCACTGGATAACTTACTGCCTCCATATCCTAACAATCCACCTCCGGCAGCGGCTCCCCCTCTAGTGGCCGTAGTACCTCCACCAGCGCCACCGTTGCCCCTGTCTCCACCACCAACAGCACGGGAATTAGATCTACCTCCGGCTGCATGTACGAGCAGTAGGACTGCCACATCTGAGGGAGCTTCTCTATATCCCTTACGAGAGGTACCCCTCGGAGGTAATCAGGGAGGCATTGGGTTTGTGGCAGTCCCTTTAAATACCACAGATGTAAGAAATTTTAAGAAAGAAATGGGGACCCTATTAGATGATCCCCTTGGGGTAGCTGAAAAATTAGACCAATTCTTAGGCCCCAATACTTATACCTGGGAAGAAATACAATCCATTTTAGGGATCTTATTTACTGCTGAGGAAAGGGGTATGATTAGACAAGCTGGAATGAGAATTTGGGAAAGACAAAATCAGGCTGGACCTCCTGGGGATCATAAATGGCCAAATATGGACCCTCACTGGGATCACCAACAACCCCAAGGGAGGCAGAACATGAGAGACCTGAGAACATTAATTATCCAAGGGATAAGAGAAGCGGTCCCCCGAGGACAAAACATTAATAAAGCATTTAATGAGGAACAAGGGAAAAACGAATCACCAACGGAATGGTTAGAAAGGTTAAGAAAAAGTTTACAAATGTATTCTGGAATAGATCCAAATACAGTGGCTGGGACTGCACTCCTTAGAACACAATTTGTAGCAAAATCATGGGGGGATATAAGAAGAAAATTGGAAAAATTAGAAGACTGGCAAAATAGAGGGTTAGAGGAATTGCTTAGAGAAGCTCAAAAAGTCTACATAAGGAGGGACGAAGAAAAGCAAAAAGCAAAAGCAAAAATTTTTGTAGCAGCCATAAGAGAGAGTAAGAAAACTGAAATCTCATCTGGGGAGAAAGGGAAAAAGAAAATAGAGATGACACCCCAGGGACGACCTTCTAGAGAGAGGTCTGGTATTCCTGTCTGTTACTACTGTAACAAGAAGGGGCATATTCAGAAGAACTGTAGAAAACGGGAACAAGATGAAAAAATGTTTAAAGAGGAATAGGGGAGTCAGGGGCTATATTTGTTGGGGACGTCAACATCAACAGAGCCCTTGATAAAATCACTAATAGGTCCCCATAAGGAAGAAGTTTTATTTTTAGTTGATACGGGTGCTGAAAAGTCAACTATCCAAAAGCTCCCAAAAGGGATAGAAAAAGAGAAAAATTATATTTCAGTAATTGGGGCAAAAGGAGAACCCTTTAAAGTGCCCATTTTAAAAGATGTAGAAATAGAGTCAGAGAAGAAAATTTACCTTAATGATTTGTTGTTACTCCCTGAAGCAGAATATAATTTACTGGGGAGAGATCTGATCCTGAAATTAAATCTAAGCATCCAGAGTCAAGGGGACAAGTTACAAATTAAGTTATATCCCCTAACACAAGAAGATGAGAAAAATATTAATCCCTTAGTATGGTATAAAGAGGGTGAAACTGGAAAAATACAAATGGACCCCATAAGTGTTCAAATAATAGACCCACATCGTCCAATAAGAATCAAACAATACCCCATATCCATGGAAGGTCGGAAGGGGTTAAAACCAGTGGTTGACAGACTTTTAGAACAGGGGACTTTGGAACCCTGTATGTCACCCCATAATACACCTATCCTCCCTGTAAAGAAACCAGATGGATCATATAGAATGGTACAAGATCTAAGGGCTGTAAATCAGCGAACCATCACTAAATTCCCTGTGGTGGCAAATCCTTATACTCTATTGAGTCATATTTCTCCAAAATATACTTGGTATAGTGTGATAGATTTAAAAGATGCATTTTGGGCTTGTCCTTTGGACGAGGGGTCCAGAGATTATTTTGCTTTTGAATGGGAGGATCCTGAGACAGGACGAAAGCAACAACTAAGATGGACTGTGCTGCCACAGGGGTTTACGGAATCACCAAATTTATTTGGACAAACTTTAGAAAGAATTTTGCAGGATTTTTTTAATACCCAAAGAAATTAAATTATTGCAGTATGTAGATGATCTATTAGTGGCAGGGGAAACTGAGGAAGAGACTCGAAAGGCTACCATAAAGTTGTTAAACTTTTTGGGAGAGAGAGGATTGAAAGTGTCCCGGTCAAAATTACAATTTGTAGAACAAGAAGTAAAATACCTAGGACATTGGCTAAATAGAGGAAGAAAAAAATTAGACCCTGAACGAGTATCTGGGATTTTATCTTTAAGACCACCAAAAACAAAAAAAGAAATTCGGCAGATATTAGGATTGTTAGGATATTGCAGACCATGGCTTGAAAATTATAGTGAGAAAGTAAAATTTTTATATAACAAATTAACTAACAACCAACTTAAGTGGCTTGCAGAAGATGACCAGAGATTTGAGGAAATAAAGAGTGCATTAATACAAGCACCTGTACTGAGTCTCCCAGACTTAGAGAAACCTTTTTATCTTTTTGTAAATACCTCAAATCAAACAGCGTATGGAGTCCTCACTCAGGACTGGGCAGGAACCAAAAAGCCTGTGGGATATTGCTCTAAACTACTTGACCCAGTAAGCAGAGGATGGCCTGCTTGTCTCCAAGCCCTAGTCACGACGGCTTTATTAATAGAGGAAGCCAGGAAAATTACCTTCAGTGCACCCTTAAAGGTGTACACCCCACATAATGTTAGGACAGTTTTACAACAAAAAGCAGAAAAATGGTTAACGGATAGTCGGATTTTAAAATATGAAGCAATATTAATAGATTCCCCTGACCTAGAATTAAAAGTAACATCTGCACAGAGCCCAGCACAATTTTTATTTGGAGAACCATTAGAGGTACTACAACACAATTGTTTAGAAATAATCGAGACCCAAACAAAAGTTAGACCTGACTTAAGAGATACTGAACTAAAAGAAGGGGAAATACTGTTCATCGACGGATCTTCTCGAATGGTGAGGGGAAAGAGAAAATCGGGGTATGCAATAATAAATAAAGGGTTAGACATAGTAGAGTCAGGACCCGTGAGCCCAACATGGTCAGCTCAAGCTTGTGAGTTGTATGCCCTTTATAGGGCCTTAGAATTATTGAAAGGAAAGAGCGGGACTATATTCACGGACTCTAAATATGCATATGGGATAGTACATACTTTTGGAAAAATTTGGGAAGAAAGAGGCTTAATTAATACCCAAGGGAAGAATTTAATACATCAAGAATTAATAATAAAAATCCTAAAAACTCTAAGGGAACCAAAGAAAATAGCCATAGTACATGTAAGAGGACACCAAAAAGGATTAGATTACCGAACTAGAGGAAATAACTTAGCAGATAGGGAAGCTCAGGAAGCAGCTCTCAGGGCTCAGACGATTAAAGTCTGTGTAGTACAAACTAAGAGAGGCAACAATGAAAAGGAACAAGAACAAAGAGAAAAGAAATTTACCCCTGAGGAATTAAATAAGTTGGAGAAAATAGGGGCCAAATTAGAACAAGGGAAGTGGATGTTACCTGATGGGAGGGAAATGTTGTCAAAAGCCCTTGCTAGACACATTATGGAACGCTTACATGCACAAACGCATTGGGGTACAGAAACCTTAAGTGATCATTTTCTTAAACAATTTGGCTGTATTGGAATCTTTGAAATAACAAAGCAAATTACACGGGGTTGCTTAACGTGTCAAAAGATAAATAAGAAAATATTTCGACAAGTAGCAACTGGAGAAAGAAAAACAGCTTATAGACCTTTTGAAAGAGTACAAGTTGATTTTACAGAATTACCCAAGGTGGGAAGGGTAAAATACTTACTAGTAATCGTGGATCACTTAACACAATGGGTAGAGGCTTACCCTGTGGCACGAGCCACGGCACAGATGGTAGTAAAAATTTTATTAGAACACTTAGTACCTAGATATGGGATAATCCAGTACATAGATTCAGACCAAGGCACGCACTTTACTTCTAAAGTAATAAAATTATTATGCCAATCACTAGGTATCCAGTGGGAATACCATACTCCCTTGCACCCACAGAGTTCAGGAAAAGTAGAAAGGATGAATCAAACAATAAAACAACAGCTAGCTAAATTGATGATTGAGACCCAAATGTCTTGGACAAAGTGCTTGCCATTGGCACTTTTGAATATAAGAACTAAACCTCACAGTGAAACTGGATTATCACCATATGAAATGTTATATGGCATGCCCTATTCCCAAGGGATGCCTCTAGAGAACAATACAATTGAGGATCAAACTATCCAGAAATATGTGGTAACCATTGGGAAAAGATTAAAAGAATTAAGGGAAATTGGGATGTTAGCCCAGACTCCACCGCTTGGATTTGCAATTCACCAATTAGAACCAGGAGATAAAGTTCTAATAAAAGCATGGAAGGAAGAAACCTTATCTCCTCTCTGGGAGGGACCTTTTCTTGTTTTATTAACTACAGAGACGGCTGTGAGAACTGCTGAAAAGGGATGGACCCACGTTTCACGAGTAAAAGGTCCAGTGAAAGAATGGAAAGTCGCATCTGAGCCTGGAGAGACTAAATTGACCTTCAGACGATCTTGAAAGAGCACGCAACAAAGGAGACTTTGTGACGGTAACTGTGAGAAACTAAGAATCAGGGTATTGTTTATTGAAAATTTATGTTGGGCTCGATGTAAAGGTTAAACAACAGAAGACAGGAAGTCGCTTATGCAAACAGCTACCAGACATCCTTGTGTGAGATAAGATAACTGCAATGGCATATATAAAACGGATATCGATTATGCAAGCAGGGGATATACTGGTCAAAAATAACCATAGGATGTTCTGAGAAACTGGCAGATGTGGGACGAACAACTCCATATAAAGACATACAAGTGAGAAATCAACTATGGAACAATGTAGGAAGACTCCTTGCTCAACAACCACCGGAAGGCAGAAAACGACCCCCTCACAGGAAAACGACCATCTCACAACACCTGGAGCACGTACAGAATACCTACATTACTTCACGTCCACGAATTTAAAATGTATAAAAAGGGACTGTTCGAACTGATCAGGGCGGCAGTTGGTGGAGCGCAGACTCCCCTGTCGTCCAGCGCTGTCTTTGCTCATATTCTACTTGCTACAATTAATAAAACTATAATTGGATTATGATCCACTGTGGTCTTAATTTATGACAATTTCCTGGTGCCGTGACTCGGATAAGGAACGGTGAGCTTCAGTCCTCCGGGGAGGCGCCCCGCGGCAATCCGCGGCCCCGTGACTGACAGCCTACCTCAACCTTACCGACGAACCTAAATACTAGAATAATGAGCAAAGGGAAAACCGGTAAAATCCCATAAAAATTCTGTGCACGGGAGTCCGGACGAAGACGCAGGACGCGTAAGTATATTGCGAATTGGTTCGCGGGTTATCCGTTCGGGCGGGATTGGGTATCCTGGATTATAACGAATGAGAGGTTCAATACACTGAACCAAGCGAGTGTGGACCCTTAAGTACTGCGTTTCCCACCTCCCGCGAGGGACTGGGCCAGGAACAAGGGGAGTGAGTGAGTGTGTGTTTGTGGATAATCCAGAAGATGGGGGCGAAGGGCAGCAAGCCTTCGACACCCATGGGGAGGGTACCTACTGTACCTAAGCATACCCCTCTGGCATATATCTTAGACAATTGGAGATATTTCCCTGAAACCCTAGGGAAAGATAAGCAGAAAATGATAGAATACTGTACTAAGACATGGGGAGGGAAGAAGATTTCTAAAAATGTCTTTTGGCCAGTCTATGGGTCAGAAGAAGATTGGATAAGACAACAATTAAATCTCTGGGTTAATAATAAAAAACCCCTTAACCCGGAAGAAAGTCAGTATGCGGAAGTGTGGCTAAAAAGACCAGTAGCTAGACTTTACCCACTGGGTGAAATAAAAAGAAAAAGAAGGAAGAAATAGACGAAATCCTTCTAACCCCCCCTCCTTACATTTCCCCTCCTGCTCCCACAACCCCTCCAGAGGTCCCCAGAGCGCCCACTCCCCCACCGGAGTCGGAACAAGAGTCTCCCCCTCCTCCTAGACGTGTAACTAGAAGCCACAAAGGGGCAGCTCAGATGTACCCCCTAAGGGAAATGCCCATGGGGGGACCTCAACCCGTGATTGGATATATTGCTGTACCCCTGAACTCGGCAGACTTAAGAGATTTTAAAAGAACCGAGATGGGAAATTTAATTGAAGACCCACTCGGAGTGGCTGAAAAATTAGATCAATTCTTGGGACCAAACCTTTATACTTGGGATGAGATGCAATCTATCCTTGGTCAATTATTTACTACCGAGGAAAGAGATATGATTAGACGAGCAGGAATGAGATTGTGGGATACCCAACATGCCCAGGGACCTCAAGCAGATATTAAATGGCCACTCCAAAGACCTAATTGGGATAATCAGGATCCGGTGCATAGAACTCATATGCAGGACCTGAGAACTATAGTAATACAGGGAATTAGAGAAGCAGTACCCCGTGGCCAAAATATCAATAAAGCATTTAATGCAATGCAAAAGAAAGATGAGAGTCCTGCTGAGTGGCTGGAACGACTAAGAAAAGTCCTTCAGCTGTATTCTGGAATGAATCCAGACGACCCTTTAGGGCAGGCGCTTCTCAAGATTCAGTTTGTGGCAAAATCATGGGAAGATATTAGAAAGAAGATTGAAAAGTTAGAGGACTGGCAGAGTAGAGGATTGGATGAATTATTGAGGGAAGCTCAGAAAGTTTACGTAAGGCGAGAAGAAGAGAATAGCAAGCGGCAAGTAAAGATGATGGTTGCGGCGGTCAGAGAGGACCGTAAAGAACGGACTAATGGACAAAAGTCTGCTGGAATAAAACAAGGGAATGTAGTAGTAAAGAAGGAACAGAGATGTTGTTTTTACTGTGGAAAAAAAGGACATATAAAGAAGGATTGCAGAGAAAGGATCAGGGATGAGGAAATATTGAAAGCGGAATAGGAAAGTCAGGGGCTCTATATTTTGGGGGACCGGAGTCATCATGAGCCCTTGATAAAATTAAAAGTAGGTCCCCATAAACAAGAGTTCACCTTTTTAGTAGACACTGGGGCTGAGAAATCGACTATTAGGCAAATACCTGAGGGATGTAAAGTATCCCCTGAAAGAGTACAAGTGATTGGAGCAAAAGGAGAACCCTTTAAGGTAAATAAAATCAAAAATGTGGTCTTTGAAACAGAAAATAAATTCGGAATGGGTGAACTCTTGCTCGTTCCTGAAGCAGAATTTAATTTGCTAGGACGAGATCTAATTGTTGAGTTGCAATTAGAAATCAAAGTAAAGAATCAAGAGCTAACAGTGTCTGCTTATCCTTTGACCGTGGATGATCAAAAACAAATTAACCCTGACGTCTGGTACTCTCCGGACACAATTAGTAAACTGGAAATCCCACCGATTAAAATCCAAATTTCTGAACCCCACATACCTGTGAGGGTAAAGCAATATCCCATATCCCTAGAAGGACGGAGAGGATTAAAACCAGAAATTGATCGATTATTAACACAAGGAATCTTAGAGCCTTGTATGTCACCCTTTAACACCCCCATTCTGCCTGTAAAGAAATCAAATGGGAAATATCGGCTCGTGCATGATTTAAGGGAAATAAACAAAAGAACTATTACCCGGTTCCCTGTGGTAGCAAATCCATACACACTACTAAGCAAGCTAGGACCCCATAACTCCTGGTATAGTGTGATTGATTTAAAGGATGCCTTTTGGGCCTGTCCACTGGCAGAAGAATGCCGTGATTATTTTGCCTTCGAATGGGAAGACATAGAAACAGGCCGTAGACAGCAATTGAGATGGACTGTGCTCCCTCAAGGGTTCACAGAGTCCCCTAATCTGTTTGGACAGGCCCTGGAAGAGCTCTTAAAAGAATATCAGGTACAAATGGGAAACGTGCTGCTACAGTATGTAGATGATCTGCTCATAGCAGGGAATAATAAGGAAAATGTAAGAAAAGAAAGTATTCGACTCCTAAACTTTCTTGCACAAAAGGGACTACGGGTATCACCAGAAAAGTTACAATTTGTGGAGGAAAAAGTGAAATATTTGGGACATTATTTGTTTAATGGGAAAAAGATATTGGATCCAGAGCGTATTAAAGGAATTCTGGAATTACCTATGCCTGTCACTAAAAGACAAATTCGGCAGGTATTAGGGCTATTTGGGTATTGTAGGCAATGGATAGAGAACTATAGCTTTAAAGTTAAATTCTTATATGAACAATTGTCTAAAGACAGAATACCCAAATGGACCCCTCAGGATCAAGAGCAGTTTGCCAGTCTCAAAAGGGAGTTAAGTCAAGCACCAGTTTTAAGCTTACCAGACTTAAAGCGGCCGTTCCATTTATTTGTTAACATACATGAAGGGACGGCATTCGGAGTATTAACTCAGGAATGGGCCGGACAAAAGAAACCGGTGGCATACTTATCAAAGCTGTTAGACCCTGTGAGCAGGGGTTGGCCGAGCTGCTTACAAATCATTGTTGCTGCTGCCTTATTACTTGAGGAAACAAATCGTATTACCTTTAATGGAGAAGTTGTCCTATATGCGCCTCATAACATCAGAGGAGTGTTACAACAAAAAGCAGAGAAATGGCTTACAGATAGCCGATTATTAAAGTATGAAGGAATACTTATAGAATCCCCTAAACTATCTTTGAAAACTATTGGAGCAGTTAACCCTGCGGAATTTTTGTACCCAGGGGAAAGTAATGAATTATTGCACGATTGTTTTCAAACAATTGAACAGCAGACACGCATTAGACCCGATTTAGAAGAAGAAGAACTACAATATGGGGAAGTATTATTTATAGATGGGTCATCACGAATAGTGGAAGGTAAACGACTGTCCGGATATGCCATTGTTAAGATGGAAAAAGGAGAGTTTAAGACAGTAGAATCAGGCCCCCTGAGTGCCAGCTGGTCGGCTCAAGCTTGTGAATTATATGCATTGTGGAAAGCATTAGTGTCACTAAAGGAAAAGGATGGAACTATATATACAGACTCACGTTATGCGTTCGGAGTAGTACACACTTTTGGAAAAATATGGGAGGAAAGAGGATTTGTTAACTCACAGGGAAAAGAATTAATACACCCGGAATTGATTCGGCGAGTTCTGGGGGCATTAAAATTGCCAAATAAAATAGCAGTTGTACATATAAAGGGACACCAGCGAGGTACAAATTATCAAGTTAGGGGAAATAATGCAGCTGACACAGAAGCAAAACGAGTGGCAGGCAATTATAATACGATTTTGACTGTGCAACAAGTACCTGTCAGTAAAAATTTGAGTTTTGAGCCTGTAGAAAAGGAAAAACTAGAACAAATGGGAGCTAAAGAACAGGATAGTAAGTACATATTGCCAGATGGGAGAGAAGTCCTACCAAAGGGCATAGCACTCGAAATATTTTCAAAAATACACAGTAAAACACACTGGGGAACCCAGGCGTTAGTTGATCACTTCAATCGACAGTTTGCCTGTATAGGCGTATATAACATAGCAAAAACGGTCACAGCAGCCTGCGAGACCTGTCAAAGGGTAAATCGAAACAACATGAGACAAAAACCTCTTGGAGGACGTTCCCCAGCATACAGACCCTTCTCACACATACAAGTGGATTTTACTGAACTACCTAGGGTAGGGCGTTATAAATATTTATTAGTAATGGTGGATCATTTAACACATTATGTTGAGGCTTTTCCTACCTCCAAGGCAACTGCTAACCAAGTTACTAAGATGTTACTTGAACACATTATACCTCGATATGGAGTGCCTGATGTAATCGACTCAGACAGAGGAACACATTTTGTGTCAAAAATTGTTAGGGATCTAACAGAAAACTTGGGTATTAAGTGGGAATACCATACACCATGGCATCCACAAAGTTCGGGAAAGGTTGAAAGGATGAATGGAGAAATCAAAACTACTTTGACTAAATTAATGATAGAAACCAAATTATCATGGATTAAGTGCCTACCTATGGCACTATTAATTCTCAGAACCAGGCCCCGAGCAGATGTAGGAATATCAGCATTTGAAATGGTGTATGGAATGCCCTATAGAATTGAAAGCCCACAAACAAATGTTTTAATTCGAGATCGTGTAATTAATGAATATGTTTCGCAATTAGCAGAACATCGTAAAGAGCTTTGGGAACATGGATTGATTGTGCAACGACCCCCATTAGACCTAAAAATTCACAATGTTAAACCTGGCGATTGGATATTGATTAAAGTGTGGAAGGAAGAAACCCTAAAACCCAATTGGGAGGGACCTTATCTTGTTTTGCTTACAACAGAAACGGCTGTTCGAACTGCTGAGCGTGGATGGACTCATGCCAGTCGAATTAAAGGTCCAGTGACAAGACCCCACTGGAAAGTAATCAGTACTCCAGGTGACACCAGGATAACTCTGAAAAGATAATACAATGATAGAGACTTTATTTGATTATTTTGCTGAGTTACCTTTTGCTGTAAAGTGTGTATTGTTGTTTATATTCGCAATAATTTTTTCTTTGTTTATCTATTATATATGGAAACATACAAAGTGTGGTGAGGGAAATTGCTAAACTTATGTGACCATACAATATTGAATATAGAAGATATGAATATATATATACAAGATATATGAATTAAATGAATCACAATTGCTATCCATTTGCTTGTTTTAGGTGTAAAGTATGCCAGGATAAATGGCAGACACATTGTGAATATTAAAGTTCGCACACAGTATTGGAGAATCTAAAGAACTTTCATTGAGCAAAGTTAAAACAATTCCAACAAACCAGTTCCCTTTTGTAGCAAAAACCTTGACTATAAAGTGCAGAAGGGGAGTGCTAACTGTGTCTTGCTTTGTCCCATTAGTTAAAGCTGCGAAGTGGGAAGCCTATGTAAACAGGCAGAAAGCCCGAAACAGCTGTTCTCCTGAAGAATTCCCCTGCTGCCAAGAAGATGGTATACCCCGTGGCTCGAAGCAACCGAGTCGACGGGCGAGGCAGAGGAGAAACAAACCGTGGAGAAAGGAACCAAAACAATGGGATGCAAATGCAACCATGGTCGAACTTCCCTAGGACTGGTAAAATTATATTTAAAATGGTAAAATTGACAAATACCGTTTTTCCTGGTATACTGTTAGTTTTGATAATGATCTTAACTCAAGCAGATGGAAACCCCCATGAGCCGATGCTCTGGAAACTATATAACCTACAAGAATCTAAACTAGTCCAAAGTCAAACCTCTCCAGGAGACTGGAATTTTACTGTGCCATTAGTCTCACTGATTCCTGTCGATATTAAAAGAGGTTGGGAGGAAACGTAAGCCAACTCTAAAGCATTCTATGTGTGTCCAGCTTCCAACCCTGGGAAGAGTTATTGTAATTATCCAGGCCATTATTATTGTGGTTATTGGGGGTGCGAGACAATAGCCTCAGATTGGAAAACAGCAGGAGATAGATATATAAACATTACTTGGGGTCCCCCAGGATGCAGTCCACCACAGCATGGATCTGACGGCTCCGGGGTCTGGGGGTCCGTAAGGGGAATGAAATCATCCCCATCAGAATGTGATAAAATAGAAATTAAAGTCAAGCAACCCCAAGATGACACATGGTTAATTGGCCGTATCTGGGGAATTAGATATTGGGAACCAGGAACAGATAGGGGAAGTTTCTTTAGAATAGTCAAAGAAAAGCTTCCTCATGATCCTTTGCCAATAGGACCAAATCTGGTCCTAAATCCACCCACTCTCCCTAAAGAGAAGCCAATGAGACCAAATCTGGTCCTAAATCCACCCACTCTCCCTAAAGAGAAGCCAATGAGACCAAATCTGGTCCTGAATCCACCCACTTTCTCTAAAGAAAAGGTTGCCCCCGTAAGTGTCACAACCACTTCTCCAAACTCCTTTTCGGAAACAACTAATGACACTGTAACTGAATTCTCCTTATCCAGGAATGCAGGGTTGTCAGAATCCAAGGACCCCTTATGGAATCTAATGCAAGCCTCTTATCATGCTCTTAATGAAAGCAAACCAAATTTAACTAAGGAATGCTGGTTATGTTATAATGTTAGACCACCGTATTTTGAAGCAATTGGAAAACCAGGTAAAATTCAATGGTCTAATGGTTCAAACCCACGAGAATGTCCATGGGATGACCAGAGGAATCATACGCAAGGAATTACTATTCAATTAATAACAGGTCAAGGAAAATGTATAGGTACAGTGCCCGAAAAATATCAGCCCCTGTGCAACCGAACAGCCACTAATATTAATATAGAGAGACACAAGAACCAAAATGACAAATGGGTTATCCCGACACCAGGAGCTAAGTGGGTTTGCTCAGACATCGGAGTAACGCCTTGTTTATCCCTAGATGTGTTTAATCAATCTCAGTTTTGCGTACAGGTGATTATTGTTCCTCGTCTGATCTATCACACCTCTGAGGAGGTGTTGCACCACTTTGAAGGAAATCTGAATAGACAAAAACGAGAGCCAATTACAGTAGTAACCTTAGCTACGCTGCTGATAGCGGGCGGAGTTGGAGCAGGTACAGGCATAGCCTCCCTAGTAAAAGGTCAGGAATTACAAAGTTTGCAGATGGCTGTAGATGAGGATTTAGCAAAAATAGAACAATCTATTCAAAGTTTAGCCACTTCAGTAAAGTCTTTATCAGAAGTAGTATTGCAAAACAGAAGAGGATTAGACCTATTGTTCTTAAAGGAAGGAGGGTTATGTGTAGCTCTCAATGAAGAATGTTGTTCTTTTGCTGATCATACGGGAATCGTCCAAGACACAATGTCTGAACTTCGGAAAAGGTTAGATCAACGTAAAAAAGATCGTGAGGTGGGCATATCATGGTATGAAAACTGGTTTAACGTTTCACCTTGGCTAACCACTTTGTTATCTGCTTTAGCAGGACCACTAATTATATTGATTCTGGGGCTTGTATTTGGACCATGCATATTACGCTATATTTTAGATTTTATTAAGGATCGGTTTGACGTAGCTAAATTACTTATTCTAACCACGAGATCTGAGATAGAGTATAACAGTGTATCTACTAATGAAGATGAAGATGATAAAGATTGTTGTGAATGTGTTATGCCACGTGAAAACTATGATTGTAATTGTAAGGCATTATATTGTGAGTGTTATGATAAATGTAGGAATTGTGGAAAAAGGTTTGCTTGCAGTTCTGAAAATGAAAATAGCGTCTAATAAACAATAATAGGATAAAAGAAAAAGGGGGGATTGTGAGAAACTAAGAATCAGGGTATTGTTTATTGAAAATTTATGTTGGGCTCGATGTAAAGGTTAAACAACAGAAGACAGGAAGTCGCTTATGCAAACAGCTACCAGACATCCTTGTGTGAGATAAGATAACTGCAATGGCATATATAAAACGGATATCGATTATGCAAGCAGGGGATATACTGGTCAAAAATAACCATAGGATGTTCTGAGAAACTGGCAGATGTGGGACGAACGACTCCATATAAAGACATACAAGTGAGAAATCAACTATGGAACAATGTAGGAAGACTCCTTGCTCAACAACCACCGGAAGGCAGAAAACGACCCCCTCACAGGAAAACGACCATCTCACAACACCTGGAGCACGTACAGAATACCTACATTACTTCACGTCCACGAATTTAAAATGTATAAAAAGGGACTGTTCGAACTGATCAGGGCGGCAGTTGGTGGAGCGCAGACTCCCCTGTCGTCCAGCGCTGTCTTTGCTCATATTCTACTTGCTACAATTAATAAAACTATAATTGGATTATGATCCACTGTGGTCTTAATTTATGACATAACTGAGAGTGGTGGTAAGATCATTTTGCGAAAAATTCCCTCCCTCAACACCTAAGCACACTTTGAAGATAAAGTGCTGTTACAATAAGGTAGGGAGAAACTCCACACAAGTTTAAAGGATTGTTAGGCCACGTGTTAGAAACTGAACTAAATAAACCAGGAAATCCCTTTAATACTGAAGTTTGGCAAAAACCATACGAGTCTCATTTAGCATGATTCATATGAGACCCCTGAAGAATACCCCTGCTGCCGTGAAGATGAATAACCCCGCTGCTGGAAGCACCCCAGTAGGCGGTGGAGGCAGAGGAGTAAAAAGGTGGGGTTTGATTTTGTTTGTATGGATCAACCTAATCATACATGGAGTTTCAGCCGATTCGTGCTCCAAATGCTACCAACAAGTGGCATATGGGAAACAAACGGTGTCAACTCTGGCCTATCATATCCACATAAATGCTGGGTGTTATAAAAGAACTCAATTGGAAAAATGCCAAACAGCGGGATTGACTCTTTGGGTAGCTGAGAATCTTGGCGACAAGACAGGAAGAGTAGTCTATGGCTATGGAACTTGTCCCAAGGGAGAGAAATATATATGTTTCAGCCCCTAGGCTGGGAATTCAGCGCGGAGGGCTGTATCGGCCCGGACTGGGGATATCCCGGGTGGAAGGGAGGGTCTCCCTCCCGGGGAGGGAGAGAGGGCGAGGGCTTCCCGCCCGGTGAAGGGGGGTGTTGGTTGACTGTGTGTGGAGCGGGGGGGGGGAGGGAGGTATTTACCGAAGTCCAGGAACTGCTTCATGGAGATGGGCGAAGGCGAGAACTTGCTGAAGTGCTCGATATAGGTGGGCACCCCAGCGAGCAGCCGCACGGCAACCCCAACCACCCTACCCACCTCACCCCGTCGCGCGCAAACAATCCACCCCACCGCCAATCAGCACCCGCGATCCGCCAGCCTCGTCTCCACAGCTGTAACCCCCTTCGAGCTGGGAGTTGAGCCGCCGTACTTAACCCCTCGCTGCCCGGGAGGAGGCTGATTCCGCCTCGGTCCCGGCATCGCCCCCCTCCCTCCCCCTGCTCTCCTGGGATATCGCGCCCCCCCTCCAACATTCCCTGTCCTCCTCAGCGTATTTACCCCCACAACCCCTTTCTTTCCCCAGCCCATCTTCCCCCTCATACTGACATGGAGACGAGAGGTTACAAATCCCAGAGCAAGGCTTTATTGTGTTGTGGGCAGGGGAAGGGGAACAGGGGCCTGAGAGGGGCACAGGAACCACTCCCCCTGCTGCCAGTCCCCAGTACCGACCACGCTTCAGGGCTCAACACTAAAACACCAACCCGAGACACAGAATAACTTAACCCTGGGGCAACGTCCGGGGGGAGAACGACGGGACACAGACCTCCAAGGGATAAGGCTGCGGGATGGGGGGGACACAGCCCCATGCGCTGCGCGTCCCCAGCCCAAGCTGCCTCTGACACAGACTGAGGGGAGGGGGGTGAACATGCAGGATGTAAGAAACAAAACAAGTTTTCTCGCGACTCAGGTCAGACTCTGCCGTGAAGCACTTTTATTAAGCGTTCTTGCAAGAGCGGGTGTCCTAGCTAGCAGGCACACCTGATGGATACAACGTTCGGCTTTTTTTCCCTATCCCAGCCGCGAGATCTCTCCCTTGTTTCCCAATTGATTAGGTACTCCAAGATTTACAACTTCCCGAGGCGCCTACAATCCCCTCGGGATGTCTGGTTCTTGTATCTTATCACCCATACCCCCACAGTCTTAAGATTTAAGACTCATAAGTCATCTGGTTAACACTACAAAGAAACAGATAATGGTAGAAATTCTTTGTCTTAATATCTTTGGCTCTATTCCTGCAAAAACAACATTAACATTTCTTACACAGGATCAGGCTCCTATGCTGCAGGGGAGGAAGGAACAAGCTCCCCCTGCCCCTCTCCCCCCCATAGCATCTCATAGCTCTGGTGAAAGCAGATGGGGCCCGCACTCAGGGAAGATGATATGCAAGCATGTCCCCGTGTGCGAGGCCACATGTGGGCCACGGCAGGAGGAGTGTCTGTGTGGGAGGAAGGCACTCGGTGAGACCAGCAGCAGTCACGTTGGGCAATGGGGCGAGGGGCACATTTAGGGTTTGGGCCCATGAGCATGCAAGGCACGAATGTGCAAGGCACTGAAAGAAAGGAAAAAATTGAACTAAAATGGCGTCAGAAACTGCAGGGTAAAACTGGGGACATTGCTCCCTCCCCCCCACGCTATCAGGGTGACCTGGGTTGGGGCTTGTTTGGGTTTTGGCTCGTTTGGGCATGTATGGATATGTTGGGGTTTGTTTCGGTATGGTTGGGGCTTGTTTGGGTTTTGGCTCGTTTGGGCATGTCTGGACATGTTGGGGTTTGTATCGAATGGAACTGCGCAGGTGTGCTGGGATTTTCCACTCTCCTTCCCCACACTATTGATGTGCAGATGTGCTGGAATTTTCCGCCTCCTCCCCTCTCTATATAAACCCTCCCCGCCGGGCCTCGTGGTCGCCTCCTCTATCTCCTGCGTGAGGTATGAGACGGCCCGGAGCTCCGAAATAAAGCCACCTCGTGTTTTTGCAGCAAGCTGGTCTCTCGTCTTCCTTGAGGTGATCGCCGGCCGGTGTTTAAAGCGAAAGTTCCGAAATAAGGGAAGCTTTCAGGCACAAGCGTGCAAGAGCCAGGCTGTGCGCTGGCAAACCTAGGGAAGTGGAAAGGAGTGCACAGAAGCCAGCACCAGGAGGCAGGTTGGGTCAGGGAGAGAGATGGTACTTGTGCAAAGTCACACACTGGCCTCATGCTCCCCTGGCATGGGGCCGGGTGTGTGGGGGTCAGTAGAACTTCTCTGATTCCTGCCATTTGGTCACCCAGTGTTGCACCCAGGGCAGGAGGCTGCCAGCGCTGTTCTTGCCAGACCCTTACTGCATGGTACTTGGGCATGATCCAGTAGTAGCGGATCTGCTGGAAGAAGTCATACTGGGAAGGAGGGGAGAGAGTCAGCATGGGGCAGGAGTGCAGTGGGGAGAGACCCCAGAGCTGGCGAGAGCAGAGGCAAAGGGAGCAGCAGTCCTGGAGCTGCCCGGAGAGACCCATGGAGACCACTATGTCCTAGAGGGACCCTACAGAGTCTGTCAGGAGAGATGAGTCAGTGAGGAAGAGGAGACTGAAGAGGAGGAGGATGCCGCTGCAGCCAGCCCCCATGGGGCATTACCAAGCGGGTGGCACAGGTGCCCGGGAGGGCAGGGGGCTGCCCCCTGCCTAGTAGTCATCCGTCAGCCACTTGATTTCCGATGGCTGGATCCTTGTCTCCACCTTCTGCCCCTTGGTTTTGTACATGGCCTGTGTGTTGGCCCGCCGGAAGAAACTGCACTGCGAGGAAGGAGGTGATGGGGGGGAGTCGGGGGGGGGATGTGAGAGGGGCTGGGGAGCTCCTGGGCACCCTGCAGGGTGGAGGAAGTGGGGCAGCAAGCTGCCCCATTGCACCCTTAACCCTGGGGATGCTCTGGGGGGTGGCCCTACAGACCCACGTAACCCACTCTGGACAGAGTGGGGGGACCTCAGGGGGCTGGAGACCCCCTAGTCCCTGCAGCACAGGGGGAGGTGGGAGCCACAGTACAAGGAGGGGCCCAGCCCCACTTTGGGGTTTTTTTTTTGCAGCTCCCAAAATGTTTTGCTCCTTTTTTTCATCACCCTGCAGCCAGGCACCTTCCACCTGGGGGGCACCTCCTGAGGGTCCCGCAGCCAGGCGGGAAGGATGGCAGCCACTGGTGGCACAAGTCCGTCAGGTCTCAGCATGACTCCTGCACCCTCTTGGGAGAGGCATCTGGGTACCCCATCACCTTCCAGAGCAGAAGGATGATCAGCCCCAGCAGCACCAGCCACAGTGTGATCTCTGCCGGCTGCTCCTCCGTCAGCTCTGAGTCCATGTCCACTGAGAACTGAAAGAGGAGAGCCTCATCAGGGAAAGAGTTCTCAGTGGCCCCAAGTCCCACCCAGCCTGCCTCAGTAAGAGGCTCTAGCATCGCTCACCTGCACCATGTGGTTCCTCATGTTGATGGTGCAGACGTGGGTCTGGAGGAAAAGCATCGCTGTGCCATCCACCTTCACCTAGTCAAAATCGCTGTACTCCTGTAGGGCAGGGACAGCCCACGAGGGAAGAGGTGGCTGTTAGCTGCTGAGCTGAGACCTGGCAAACTCGGTGCCCTGATCTAGCCCCCACCACCAAGGGAGCAGCCCAGCCCTGCCCCTCATCCCCAGGCCATGCTGACCTAAATGAAGGTGCTGTTCCACACGCAGGCGCGGATGCTGAAGGTGGTGGAGTGCTGGGTGTGCAAGAGCAGGCACTCAAACCAGATGCAGTGAGTGGTGCCCTTGGAGCAGCTCTGGGAGATAAGGGGGGTTTAAGGAGGGAACTAGAACCCCAGCACGCCATGCTAGTGCCCAGAGGCAGCGTGCAGGGTGGTTCTGGGGGTGTGTGAGTGTGCTGCTGGACCTCCCTCACCCCCTGCAGCCCCCACTCACCAGTACTACCTCTGACTTGGCCTTGGCAGTGGCCAGGGTGATGGGGGGCTCCGCCGGCTCAGGGGCCTTCAGCTCCCACCTCTGACAGGATGGAGCCTGGTCCTCCAGTTGGGGGGAGAGGGGGGACACGCAGAGACCCATTAGAGCCTGGGCAGCTCTGCCCACCCCGGGCTGGTAGGGCTGGTAGTACCCATGCAGTGGGGCAGGGACATGTCCCTGCTAAGCAGGAGGGATCAGGTCATTCACAGTGAGGTTGAGGGGGTTAATGACCCCTCCAGGTGGCCAGCAGGTCTCATTGCCACTGATGAGGATCTCAGTGGGGTAGAGGGAGCCATTTCCCATTGGGGATCTCATAGGGCCATTCGAAGCCCACCAGGATGGTGCCCAGGGTGCCCAGCAACTCACCCTTGGCAGCAGAGCAAGAGATGGAGACCAGCACTCCCTACCTCCCCACAGGTACTGGCTACCCTCAGCTCACCTGGAAGTCAAAGGCGAGGGGCTGCCCATGTCCTGCTCTCTCTGCATGGCTGACTCGCCCACCACCATCCCACTGAAGTGTGACTGGGCGTGGGAGGGTGTTCTGGGGACAGAACGGCGGACAGGCATGGTGAGTGGGACAGAGTGAATGGGGAGCACCTCTGGGGTGTTCCACTGCCTGTTCCTGGGACACGGCAGGCTGTGTCCACTCCAAATTCAGGTGAGGTGGATTGGGGGGGATGCAGAGGGACAGGAAGCACAGCCTGGCTATACTCACATGTTTAGCGAGGACTGGATGCTGCCACCAGCAGCTTGGCCAGCACAGGCTGCAGGTCCTCTTTGGTGCTTTGCCTGCCAAGGCACCGGGGTCAGCATCTCCCACTACCAAACAGCCCCCAGACAGCATGGGGCAGCCTCCACCCCCCAACGGGAGTCATGGGGTCCCCTTCCTGCCCACCCCAAGAGCCCTGCTTGCTTTTTTGTCCTTCCTGGACCAGCAATGCTGCTGGATACAATCCTAATTCACCACTAAGCAAAAGAAGAACCAACATCATTCCTGGCACCCTCTTCCCAGCCCACTTCTACCCACCTGGAAACACTCACGTGGACAGGTCCAGCCATACCATCTCCCATGTGTCCAGAATGATCCCAATGGCCTTCAAGGTGATGATCACCTCTGCCTGCAGCACAACAGGATCATGGAGCAGCTCAGCTGGATCTCTCCTGATCTTCTTCCTGTAATGGGGGTCTCCAGTGCTCTGGTTGTAGAAGCAGATGGTGATGGTGATGCTGGGGGGCGAAAGAGGCGATGAGTGGAGTCGCCGTCCCCACAGTGCCACAAGCAGGACCGGCTGCACTGGGAGTCACCAGGCGGCAGGCATGCATCACGAAGAGTCCACCTTGTTGTGGGTCACCGTTGAAGGTCTTGTCCAAGAGGTTTGATCACAGGCCGAGCTCTGGGCAGAAATGGGGGTCAGCTGAGCTCCCCTTGCCTGGCACATCGCTTTGTGCCCACCTTCGTGCCCATCTCACTGCCCTGGGGATGCTGGCAGAGGCAGGATCCATCCCTGGGAGGTGGCAGGGAGTGCAGAGGGCTGTGGACTGCCTCCATTCCCCCTCCCTTACCGGAGCAGGACAATCCTCTCTGCCAAGCTGCCCACCAGGAGGTCAGGGTAGGAGTTACCATCCACGTCCAGCCTCCCACTCAGTGAGTACTTGAAGGTCCGCATGCTGGTGAGACCCAGGTCTGACCTGCTGATCACCTGCATTTGGGGGAAGTGGGGGTATCACCCATTACCAGCCCCGTGGATCCGAGGATCTGCCCACTGCACCCCATGCCAGACCCCTGCTGCCCTAGTGAGGGGCTCCCCATGGGGCTGTTACCTGCCAGGGTTTGTCCAGCAGCCCTTCTGTGTTGCTGTGGTAGATGTAGACCTTGCCAGGCCCCTCAAAAGGAGCCCCCACAGCGATATCTGTAGGGAGAAGAGCAGGATCAGCCCCACAGAGACAGGGTGAGGGCTGCCCTACAGTCCTTTCACACCTCAACCCTTCTTTGACCCTCTCTGCACTTAACTCTCACCCAGCCCCTTTCCTCCTTGAATGCACACCCCCAAGATGTCCCCTATCTCCTCTTCTTCACCCCAAACCTCTCAACAGACTCACCACATTCCCTCAAGTGAGATTTCATCTTACCTGGAGACATTTCCACCCAAATGCAGCCCCCTATCGTGATTTGACACGAGAGTCATTTCTCATAAAGGCAAAGGGGCTGTAAAGATGGCTCCTGTAAGAAGTTGCTCAAAACTCTCCCCAGCTCTGAGCCAGATCCACTTCTGGGACTGTGTGGGTGTGTGTTTAATTGAAAAAGGATATGATTTGGACCAGCCAGATATTTCTTTAGTTTGAAGAAAGGTGGTGGTTGAATAAATAAGGTATTGTATAACAAGGGAGTTGATGCAGGGGCTGATGGTAGCAAGTTGTTTCCAATCATTAAGAACAGGTGCTGCATGCTCAGCATGTGAAGAAGACAGAGTAATCAATTGAGCCTGGTGTGATCACATGGGCAAAAGTAGGATATAAAAGGAAGTAGAAGGCAAGTGAAAGGCAGCTTTGAGTCAACCTTGTTGATTATACTGTGCTGTCTGTGTGCATGCCAGCATGACCATCATTTGCCTCACTACAGGGCTGAGCCAATTAGAAGCCTCCACAATCACTTTTTAAGAAGAATCTGAAAGAGGAGGGTTCTTTCTGTTTCTTCCTTCTTCTGCCCCTTCTTTTCCAGCTGGTGGTGGTGCAAGGAGTGGCGGGAGAGAAACAACCATGCATATTCCAAGGTCAGTGAGGAAAGGACTGGTGAAGCAGTGATTTGTTTGCATTTTGTTGAAGATGCTGCATCAAGGGCAGAGGCTCATTTTGCTAAAGAAGACCCTGAGCTGGGGCAGTGACTATGGCTGGAGGAGGCTGTGTCCCGTGGAAGGGACCCAATATTCACAAAAGCTGTAACTGTGGGGAGGAACCCACAATAAAGAAGCTCATTAAAATTATGTCCAGAAGAAGCCACATCCCAAGGGAGGGACCCTGTATCTGCAGAAGCTGCAACTGTAGAGAGGAATCCATGCCAGAGATATTCATTGAAGACTGTCCTGTGGGAAGGACCCTGTATTGGCAGAAGCTGTAGCTGTTGGGAAGAACCCACACCAGAGAAGTTCATTAAGGACTGTGTCCTGTGGGAGGGACTCTGTGTTGGAGCAGGGGAAGAATGCCAGGAGTTGACTTCATCTGAGAAGAGAGAAGGGGCAGAGCCCATCTGTGAGAGACTGACCACATCCCCCATTCCCTACCCCCTGAGCAGTTGAGGGGGGAGGGAGATCTTAAAGTGCTGGTTTCAATTTTCTCATCATTTTGCTCCCTTTTTGCTTTTATTACGTTCTGTTTCTTGTAGGTGGTAGAATAAACTTTTCTCTCCAAGTTGAGTAGTGGAGTCTGTTTTGCCTGGAACTGTAGTTGGCGGTGACCCTCCCTGCCCTTGTATCAATCCACAACAACTTTAGTTATCTTTTTTTCCTCCCATCTCACTGGGGCCTCTGCCATCTTAACACGTGTGTGGGTGGAAGGGGGGCAGTGAGCAAGAAATGGTTGTGATGCTTCTTTGCTAGCAGGGCCAAACCACAACACTGCCCCACCATGGCTCTCCTCACAAGGGCCCCCAGCACCTCACCCTGGACACTGTCCTGGTTGATGTCCCTGATGTTGGCCGTGCTGAAGCTGAAGGCAGAGTAGCTGGGGCCAGTGAGGACCAGGATGGGGTGGGCCTAGAAGCCCCACACCTTGTTTATGTAGATGTAGACTACACCTCCCACTTCCTGCTTCCGCTGGAAGTAGTAGGGGGCTGCCACCACCAGGTCCTGCCACCTGCAGAGCTGAGGGGCCAGTTGGGCTGGGGGCTGCGACAACCCCTCTGATATGCCAGAAGGAGTGAGGACCCCCAAAGACATGAAAAGATGTTTCCCCCTAAAACCCCTCCCCATGTTATGATCCACAGAGACCTCACTCAAGCTGTAGGATGCCCCAGGTGAGACCCCTACCATGGGAGCTGGGGTTGTCCTGGTCCACTGCCCTCACCCATCGTTGTTGAGGTCTGACAGGGTCATGGTGCTGCCAAAGTAGGAGCTGACCTGATGGCCGGGCAGGAGGAGGCTCCTCTGCAGTGTTTGCTGGGGGCTGCAGCTCAGCAGGTACATGGCCCCTGTGTGCTGGTACCAGGGAGCACCTGTCACCACTGTTACTATGTCCTGCTGCAGCACTGTGCTGCCCACCTCTGCTGTGTGCCCTGCACCAAAGCCCCCGGTGAGATAGGGGCCTGCACAGAGCCCCATCACGCCCCCAGTCCCTGTGTCACCCCACGTGACTTCCTCCAGCCTCTGAACACTGCGCTGTCAACCACTGTGCCCCTGCTCACAGCATCCCTGGAGGGTCTCCAAGTCCCCCTAAACCCCTTTAACATCATCCCCAAGGTTTCCCTTAAATCCACATCCCCAAACCTCCTCCTCACCCCAAATGGCCCCAGGCCCCCTGCCTCACTGCCCCCTACCTATATAAGTATTGCCATTTTTCTTGTTGGGGTAGGAGAAGTCATGAAGGCCCCACATCTCCCGCTGCAGCATGTAGTTGGTACCTGCAACAGTGGGAAGGGGGGGGGGTTAACCCTGGCCCTGCTCCCCTCACCCACCTGCATGCATGTGTGTGCACACAGACATGCTCACCCACGCACAGAGAGTGTTTAGATAAGCACACACTGAGGTGCACATGGGTGATATGTGTAGGGCAGCTTCAGGCACGTCCTCACATGCAAAAATGCAAACGTGTACACTCACCATGCACGAGGGCACATAAGTGTGTGCACGCGCACACATGCTCCGATGTGCACACACAACAGGATGCCCTGTGGGGGTACTGAGCCAAGGTCAATTGCATGAGGTTCAACAAGGGCAAGTGCTGGGTCCTGCACTTGGGTCACACCAATCCCAGGCAACACTACAGGCTTGGGGAAGAGGGGCTGGAAAGATGCCCAGAGGGAAAGGACCTGGGGGTGTTAAGCAGCAGTGGCTGAACGTGAGCCAGCAGTGTGCCCAGGTGGCCAAGAAGACCAATGGCATCCTGGCTTGTATCAGAAATAGTGTGGCCAGCAGGACCAGGGCAGTGATTGTCCCCCTGTTCTGGGCACTGGTGAGGCTGCACCTTGAATACTGTATTCAGTTCTGGGCCCCTTACTACAAGAAAGACACTGAGGGGCTGGAGCATGTCCGGAGACAGGCAGCAGAGCTGGGGAAGGGGCTGGAGCACAAGTCTGATGGGGAGCAGCTGAGGGAGCTGGGGGTGTTCAGCCCAGAGAAGAGGAGGCTGAGGGGAGACATGAACACTCTCTGCAACTAGATTGGACATTAGGAAGAACTTTTTCATGCAGATGGTTATTAAACACTGTCCCAGGCTGCTCAGGGAGGTGGTGGAGTTACCATCCCTGGAGATATTTAAAAGATGCATAGATGAGGTGCTGAGGGATATGGTTTAGTTTAGTGATGGGATTGGCAGTGTGAGGTTAGTGGTTGGACTTGAATATCTTAAAGGTCTTTTCCAACCATAATGATCCTGTGGGATTCTGTGGCACAGGCGTCGGTTGTCCCCAGGGAACGGGCTGCCCAGTCCTGCCCCTCCTCAGCACATGCACCTTGCCAGTTATAGGCACTGGACGCCTCAAAGTAGATGATGTTGGCAGTGAAGCCAGCACTGGTGCCCATCTGGCACATGCCGATCTTGTTGGTGTCGGAGTTGCACATCTCGTTGTGGTAGGTCTGCCACTCGTTGCTGATGTTGAGGCGCAGGTCATTACCCTGCATGTAGCACTTGCTCACCATGCGCCGCTGGTCTTCGCTGCCCGACCCACAGCACCTTTGTGTACTGGTGAGCACAGGCCTGCCGGGACAGCGCTGTGCCCGCCTCAGCACCCCAAAAATGAGGGGCCACCACCCCCTGCCCACTGCCACCGTGCTGGGGACATGTGTGAGGCCTACACGAAAGGCCCACCAGCAGCTCTCTGGTGCAGTCATGTGAGATGGCAGTGTGGCACCAGCATGTGTGTGGGAAATATTGGGGTGCATGTGCACTCACCAACACCCTCCCAGCTGACTGCTGCTGGCTGGCCACTGTCACCCCCAGCTATGTAATCGATGATGGCCTTGTCTGGCTCACCTGGGCAAGGAGGAAACAGCCTGAGAGGGGGGACATTCCCTTCCCACCCTCAAAGCCCGCCAGGTGCTGGGGAGTGCATTCTGGGGTTCCTCAGGGTACTGGCATCAACTAGCCTCTTGCCCCCAGCACGTGAGTGCACAAGCACACTGAAAGGTCTCACAGGACAGTGAAAAGATAGACCCTCACCCTGGGGGGAGACACAAACTAAGCGACACACTCCTTGCCCCCATCTTGCAGGACCCAATCCCTGCCTGGGCTCATGGCTGAGTCCCTCATCCCAGTGTACAGGGGTGCAGGAACAGGGGGTCGAGATGATGCCAGGGACTCTCACACCCCCTGTTCGCTGTGCCAGGAGTCACTTGGCAGAGACAGCCGCTGCTGGGGCCCCCACACCTGTGTAAACACCCGCAGTCCTTCCCAGCTAACCTGTGCCTACGGCACTGCTGCGGCATGTCTGGTGGACAGGCTTAAGCTCCTGCTGCCATACCAGGGAATGCCACCAAGAACTGGGTGTCCCAGATGGAGAGAGAACCCCCCCTGGAGTGGGGAGGGGAAGCTGGGACCCGCTCCAGGAGGGGCACATGCGCATTCAGCTCCAAGGAGGATCTGGGCTTGCCTCCTCCCTCCAGGCAGCACCAGGGGTCCTAGGAGAAGCAGCACCCTTCTGGGGGTGACTCAGGCCCCCGGGGTGGGGGGCAGAGATGGCCCAGCTGAGTCACAGCAGTGCCAGGCAGGGAGGGGGACATCCTGGAGATGATGCACCCAAGGCCTGGCACCAGTGCGCTCATCCCCCAGGGGCTTTAAGGTGATGATGAAGGATACAAAGGACCCTTGGCACCCACCTGAACCTGTTAGCATTACTGTATATGGAAAGTTAGAAGTAGGTAGGCTAAGGTCTGTATCGAGGCCTAGTGAGCAGTGTGGGAATGTTGATGTAACCTAGCAGTTTAGGGAACTGGTGGGGCATGCTGAGCTTGTGCATTCTTGCTTAAACAAAGCAAAGAGATTAGTGAAGCATGCGGAACGCAGAATCTTGTTTTTCTCAAAGAAATCGTTATCTCGAATGATTACTCGTTTGTTATCTATAGAATTTATGACTGTGGATTTAGACAAGCATGTAAGAATTATAGTCTCAAGTAACTGCATGAAAGAGCACAATATAATCATAAAGTTTAGGAAAACTGGTAAACAGCACATGGACCTGATGAAGTAATCATTTTTGAAAAGTATATAAACTCTGTGAAATTTTCTGTTAAAGGGGGCTCTGACTTTGGACACTAGTCCTCAGGTCCCTAGGGCCCTCAATAAAGCACCGCATAAAACGACTTCAGTTGTTTTGTGTTTTCCTTCGGGAACGGGCAACAAACCCTCTATCCACCCCAAGACAAACAGCCCCCCCAGCAGGGAAGAGGCTGGGAATCCCCAAGTAGCAGCAGAGCCTAGGATCTGCAGCCTGGGGGGACAGCAGGAGGACCTGGTGTTCCCGGAGGGCTCCGGAAAGGACAGCCTTTCCGCTGGGAAGTCCTTCAAGATAGTGAGGACAATGGTGTAGAGGAGGCATGGCTGCACCATGCCCACAGAGGAAGTGTGTCCCCTCTCCCAGGCAGGACTGAAAGAGGCTGCCGGGGGGAAACAGGGAACCCAGAGAGCTGCTGCAGTCCCTAGACCTCACCTCAAAGCACTGGGGTAACAAACTGTCCAGTTTTGTCCTGGTTTGGGCTAGGATAGAGTTAACTTTGATGAGGAAGTAGGAAGGGGCACAGCATGGGCAGCTGACCTGGGCTGGCCAACAGGTATTCGATACCATACTGACATCATGCTCAGTACATATAGGCAGGGAGCTAGTCGGGGGCGGGGCTGCGGGAGCAGAGGCAGGGCTGCCGGTCGGAAGGGGTCGCGTCGGGTCCCGGGTGGTGAGCAGCCGCGGCACGCGCCATTCCTTTTGTATATCCCCCTCATTTACTGTTAAAACTGTTTTTTCCTTTTTCCCCCTGAACCTGTTTCTTCTTATTGTTGTTCTATTAAACCGCTCTTATTTCAACCTACGCGGGTTTTCCCCCTTTTTCTCTGGTTCCCCTTCCCGCTCCACCGGGAGGGGAAGGAGTGAGCGAGCACCCTCGTGGCTCTTTGTTCCCGGCTGGGCAAAACCACGACAGTTTTCAGCGTGGCCAGTTCGGCCACTGTTGAGGACACAGACAAGTCTGTCTGTCCCTGTGGGAAACCAAGATGCAGGACTCAGTACAGCATGAGAATCATAGAATCATAGAATGGTGGGGTTGGAAGGAACCTTTAGAGATCATCTAGTCCAACCCCCCTGCAGAAGCAGGTAAACCTATATCAGGTCACATAGGAACGTGTCCAGGCGGGTCTTGAAGACCTCCAAGGAAGGAGACTCCACACCCTCCCTGGGCAGCCTGTGCCAGGGCTCCTGCACTCTCACAGTAAAATAGTTTTTTCTTATATTTAAATGGAACTTTTTGTGTTCCAGCTTCATCCCATTACCCTTTGTCCTGTTGCTAGATACAATAGAAAAAAGGGATGCCCCAACCTCCTGACACCCACCATTTAGATATTTGTAAATATTAATAAGATCTTTCCTCAGTCTCCTCTTTTCTAGAGTAAACAGCCCCAGTTCTGCAGTCTTTCCTCATATGAAAGATGTTCCAGAGAAAGAAGTGGACTGGTATGTGAACACAGCGAGCACATGTAGCTGATTGGAGGAGCCTCTGCCTGAACAGGAGATGCAAGTAGCAAACAAGGTATCAGCACAGCTGCTCTGAAGGCCACTGAACAAACCCAATCCTGATTAGAATGATCTAAGGGGGGTATAAGTAAAGGGTTTGCTTGTACAATAAACGATTCTGTTCCTGCACCTGTCCATGCCCATGCTGACACAAATGGTGTCTCCATGTGAGGGGACAATGTTTGCAGTCAAAGACTGAGCCAGTGGCAAGCCCCACAGAACTGAAGCTGCTGAAAGGAATCAGGAGCCTGGCGCCGGCACAATTCACCATTGCGGGGAGAGCAAGGTGAGCTGTGGTGGACGATGAGTTGTAGCCTATCATCTGAAGAAAAATCGGTCCTGAGACTGATGGAAGGATTATTATCTAAGCATAAGGTGCACATAGTCCCAAATACCCTAGGAAAACTCTTGAAATGGGTCTTTGTTGAGGTCCCTGGGGTTGATGCCATTTCTATCTTTATGACTCCTATATGGGATGAAGCTGGGGTGAGACCATGGGACCGCATGACATGGGAAGATAAACTTGCTGTGGAATTGTTATCTCCTTGGAGATTAATGCTGGAAATGATGCAGAAAAAGGACAGAGTTAATCGACCTAATGAGGGGGATCAGGATCACACAGCACGTGTGCCCACACCTTTCTGCAGGACAGAAGGTGAATGGTTGGGAATGGGAGTCATGAGGAATTCAGTCACCCGGGAACAACAAATAAATTTACATGTTACACTACATCTTGGACAATCAGCAGCCAATGCCTATGCTGCCTTTAGTAACTTTTCTTGATTGTGTTCAAAAGAATGTGCTGGATTTCCTTCCTACGGGTACTTTTGACATGGGAATGTGGACTAAAATAGGTGAAAAGCTCTGGGATGCAGCCACTGGGACAGATAAAAAAGCTGTGCAACATCTGCCAGTGTGGCACCAGGTGTCCAAAGCCTTAGAGCAAATGCGTAGAGTCGAAAGATAAGCGGCCACAGTTTTAGGCAGTGGGACTCTCAGATTCTAAAGAGGAGAATCTTTTTCCCTTTGACCCTGGCTCTACTGATTCTGAGCAAGGACAGGATTTATTTCCTCCCAATGATGAGTCTAGAGATGTTAACCGGTTGGGAGACGTGGACTTCGCTCCATCCAAGCAGTGCGGCGGGAAGGAGCCCGGGAACCGAAAGCACAAGCGGTTCGTGCGGTGGCGGCGCGGGATGGGTGACAGCGACCGCGACTGCCGGAGCTCCGACAGCTCATCCCTGAGCGCCTTCCCCCCTGCCGCCCGAGCCCGCGGCCCCCCCGCGGTGCTGAGCTCGGCCATGACGGCGTTGGGCTCCCCGTTCCGGTGATCAGCTCGTCCATGGGCTCCCTGTGGCCCCTGCCATCGCCTACGGCCCTCTCAGCAGCCCCCAGATCAACTCGACTATGGGGCTGTTCCCACCCCCTGCCCCTCCGAGCAGCTCCGAGGTCATGAAGCCCCCTCCAAGGTTGTGGGCAGGGTCATACCTCCCCGCAACTCCCCCCTCCGGACCCCGCAAGAGGCTCTGCACCATCTGCAGGGACCGATCCTCGGGGAAGCACTACGGGGTGTACAGCTGCAAGGGCTGCAAGGGCTTCTTTGAACGCATCATCTGCAAGGACGTGATCTACGCCTGTCGCGACAACCATGACTGTGTGGTGGACAAACGGCAGTGTAACCGCGGCCAGTACAACCGCTGCCAGTACTGCCACCACCAGTGAATTTGGTTTTAATTCCAAATTATTTTCAACCTTATGCTCTTTTGTGTCAATGGAATCCAGAAAGCAGAGATCTTCTTTTGATCATAGAATGGGTCTTTTTGCCTCGTGCTTTTTCAAAAAACAATCACTTCACGAGTAGAGATGTACTCTGTGTTGATCCAGAAAGGAAGGTTCCATTTGCATGCTTTGTAAGCATCAGATCCTGATGTCATTTATATACCTAGTAATAAAAAGGCATCTCGACTGGATGATTGCAGAATCACTGACCATGCAGACTGCTCTTGCAGATTTTACTGGGCAAATGTCTGGACATTTACCTAAACATGTATCGTTAAGTTCTCTCAATGATTTTCCTCTAGGAGCGAAAGTTCTGTTGTCTCATGTACCTCTTACTGAAGGTATCACTGTATTTACTGATGGGTCTGGGAAAAACGTATTGTGCAGTGGTGCTCTGGAGGACAGAAACACAACTGGAATCAGGACATTCAGATAATCAAAGGCTCACCTCAAGTGCTGGAGCTTGCGGTAGCCTGAGCATTTCAGTTATTTCCAAAAACTAACCTTAATATTGTCTCTGACTCTCTTTATGTTACAGGTATAGTGAAGCGGATGGAAGGTTCTTTTTTGAAGGAAGTCAATAATCCTGAACTGTTTATCCAGCTTAAAAGATTGTGGGATTATGTTTCAAGGTGTTCACACTCATATTTTATCACTTGTGCGATTACAGGCACCTTTGCCTGGACCTTTGGCAGAGGGTAATCGTATTGCAGGTCATGCTACAGTAGCTTTGGCTACTCCTCAGTTATTTCAACAAGCTAAACTTTCACATTACCTTTTTCACCAAAACAGACGAGCATTGCAAAAACAATTTCAATTACCCACAGAACAAGCTTATAACGTAATCTTAACTTGTCCCGATTGTCAATCTCTCACCCTAGTGCCTCAAACTCTAACATCTCATGGTCACTGCAGCCGAGGTTGCCTCCGACCTTCACATCCCAAACCAGGCCCTCCTTATTTGTCAGTACTAGGTCCAGCAGCACACCCCTCCTCATTGGTTCCTCAATCACCTGCAACAGGAAGTTGTCGTCAACAATCTGTAGGAACCTCCTGGACTGCTTGTGCTTGGCTGTGTGGCTATCCCAGTAAATATCAGGGTGGTTGATGTCCCCCATGAGGACCAGGGACTGTGATCGTGAGGCAGCTCTCAGCTGTTTGTCGAAGGCCTCATCCACTTCCTCCTCCTGATCAGGTGGCCTGTAGCAAACTCCTACAACAATATCACCTGCCTTGCCCTGCCCATTAATTTTTACCCATAAGCACTCAGCCTGCCCCTCATCCCCACCCAGGCACAGTTCAGTACACATTAATTGCTCCCTCATATAGAGAGCAACTCCACCTCCACGCCTTGTCAGTCTGTCTTTCCTGAACAATCCATAGCCCTCCATGGCTGTGCTCCAGTCATGGCAGCTGTCCCACCACGTCTCTGTGACCGCAATGAGGTCGTAGCCCCGCATCCGCACCCACATCTCCAGTTCCTCCTGCTTATTCCCCAGGCTGCGTGCATTGGTGTAGAGGCAGTGCAGGGGCTTACTCAAACACACAGGTTTCCCTGGGTGGGTGCAGGAGGTTCCTCCCCGGTTTGGCTCTTTCTTAGGGTGGTCAGCCTTCCGCATCTCAGCTCAGTGTGCAGATGAAGGGCACTTATCATTGCATTCCCTGTCCTGTCCTGTTTCCCAGATAGAGGGGACAGCTTGTTCTATTTTTCTTCTCTCCCCACTCCCCAAGTCCCTTAGTTTAAAGACCTCTTTATTAAGTTTGCTAGTCTACTCCCAAATATTCCAGTGCCTTTACGGGAGAGATGAATCCCATCCTGTCCTATGAAGCTGTAGTCCCCAAGGAAGGATCCATTGTCAAAGAACCCAAAGCCTTCCTGCTGGCACCAGCCTCTCAGCCAGGAGTTCACTTGACTGATTTTTCCATTGCAGACTCCCCCTTTAGTGAACAGGACTGAGGAGAAAATAACCTGAGCCCCTCTACCTTTTACCTGCTCCCCCAAGGTTTTAAAATCCTTCTGGATCCTGGAGATGTCACGCCTCATGACATCATTCATACCTACATGGAACACAAGTAAGGGGTAGTAGCCTGCATCCCTGATGAGCCGTGGCACTCTCTCGGCCACATCCCTGATCTTGGCTCCTGGCAGGCAGCACACCTCTCGACTCCCTACCTGCTCCACAGATGGGTCTCAGTGCCTCTTAGCAGTGAGTCACCCACAACAAGCACCCGTCGCCTCTTTCTACGGTGTCCATTACCTATTGCAGGTGGAGCAGCTGATGGGTTGTTTTTTTGGGTTGTTTGATGGGTTTTCCCCTTTTGGAACTTGCTCATCGAAGTCCCTTGTCACCAGTGCCTCATACTTGTTTGTAGTGGGCACTCTGGAAGGAGGGCTTTGAAGACGAGCCTTTGTCCTTCTTTTTTTTGTAACCAGGGTCCAAGGCTTGTTAGATTCACTGGAGGCTTGCACCTGATTGCAGAAGCCTCCGCAATCAATGGGCACTTTTGGATTGGAAGTTGGTAAGGGAAGGCCAGAAAGCTGTGATGCAATATGGCTTGACCAATCCATATGTTCAAACCTTATTAGATCGCATTTTCAGCAGCAGATTAATGACTCCATTTGACTGCAGGAAGCTAGCAGAAACCTTCCTGAAGCCCACTCGGGTATTACTATGGGAATCTGAATGGGAAAAAGAGTCGATGTGGCAACAGTAGAAAATATGGACTTACAGCAGGGAGATCCCCGGCGAGTCGTCACAGCGGATATGATGTTAGGAAAAGGACCGTTTGCTGACCCTCAGGTACAAGCCCAACTCCATGAAGCTATTTTACAACAAACACAGACACTGACTCGTCAAGCGTTTAAGACCGTCCCTGACATGGGAGTGCCAGTTCCCCCGTACACAACCATCATACAAAAGCTCGATGAACCTGTTATGACTTTCCTAGACCTTTTAAGAGCAGCTCTGGATCGTGTTCTAAATATGTCAGCCGAAGTAAAAGCTGAAATGGGATTGCACTTGGCAGTTGCTAACACTAACCATGATTGTAAAAAGATCCTGCAGGCTCTCCCACAGACAGCAACTTTGGTCAACATGATAGAAGTCTGCTCTCGAGTAGGATCATCAGCACATTTAGCTGAAGTAATGGCAGCAGCATTGAAACCATTAGTTCAACAGCACAAAGGAAATCAGAGGCCAAAATGCTTCAATTGCAGAAAAATGGGACGTGAAAAAACAATGTCGATCCAGACCATTGGTATGGACTGTGGAGGAATTTCTGTGTGAAAGAGGCCATGGCCTGGTAACAGTGAACAACCCATGCTTTGAGAACTAATGTGCGGATTGTCCTTGAGCAGCTCTCAAATGTGAGAAAAGAAGAAGAAAGAATGCCTACGTGATAACAAGCTCCAGCAAGGCAGAGGCTGAAGCAGTATATGAAAACGCAAGGCTTATCACAGAAAAGTGCAGCTGGCTTTTAGAGAAAGGACCAATTAGAAGTAGTATAAACATGCTAGCTTTGCTGCTGATTATAAAAGTCTGATGCTTGTTAGTAGAATGGGAGTTATGACCTAGCCATATTGATGTTCATCATTTCTCCGGTGGTGCTCTCTCCGACATTTGGCACCTGAACAGGGACTATTGACTCTTGCAGGCAAATTGCAGCAAGTGATGGATGGTCAGAGAACACTGGACAGGAGTTGGCACTGTGTGGTAAGTGGGCCACAGAAGCCGGGTGTGAGGTCACGACTCACCGCCTGTAAGGTAGGAAATCTGCCTCCCCCCCAGCACCTGGGAATTCTAGTTGAGGGATGGAGACTGAGGTGGCAGTGCAGTTGTTGGCTAGCACGAAGAAACTCTATGAGCTGATTAAATGGGCAAGAGAGAGAGGTCATATGCAAGATATACCCTTGATCTTTAGCCCAGAAGAATGGAGAGAGGTGGGAAACCTTCTCTGGGAAGCCACTATTAGTGACGATAAGGATAATAGTAAGATCAGTAAAGATCTAGGTCTCGTTTGGAGAGATGTGATAAATACAGAACAGCGTGTGGCCATGGCAGCAACCGAGGCGTTAGCCGCTACATCGAAGATGAAAAAGACAGATAGGGAGACGGACAAGCTCCTGCAGGAAGTATTAAAGAAATCGGAGCGACTAGAGACCATTGAGACACAGCCCGTCGCTGCTGAAACACAGCCCGGTGCGCAGCCCATTGCTGAGCGGGGCGTGCTGCGAGGAAAAAAAAAAAAAAAAGTTCTCCTCTACATAACAGTTTTAACAAAGTCAAGGAGGCGAAAAGGATCCGGCGCCGCCGACGCCGGCACCTTCTCCAGGCCCGGCACGGAGTGAGCCAGACCCCCCCCCACCCCTTCCATCCGCAGCCGCCGCCGCGCAGCCGCTTCCCGCGCCCCGTCAGTGTCTCTGGAGTGCCCCCCTCCACCCCGTGCGCCGACACCACCGGCCTCAGCCCTCACGGACAGCTGGGCTCATCCTTTCCATCCTCAATCCGTTGCCTCAACAAGTGTAAAAACTGTTGGTTGTGATGTCATGCATTTTACTGTAAATGTGATGATGAATAGTGGTTTTCTTACAGTGGAAACTTTCAAAGGTGTTTTAAGTGTCAGGAATGGAACTTGGAAGAATAGAACATTTTGGCATTGAGAAGTCAGTGACACGTTAAAAAAAAAAGGGTGAAAAAGGTTTATAAAAAGTGGTTTGTGTTTTGGACTCATTGGTGAAGGATTTTTTTTTTTTATCAGGAGTAAAAAATGGATTTTGTCATACTGTTGATGCTTCAAATGATTGTGGTAAATGGTTTTAGGCAATTTCAACAACCCAAGCAAAACATGTGGGTTACACTGGCCAAAGCAATCAATCCCTTAGTTAAGGGTAATGGCAAAGTTGACAACTGGGATTTGATCATTTCATGGTTACCAACAATGACAACAGAGCCACAGGAGTTAGAATTATTGGGATCTATAAAGATGGATTTTTGTGTTATGTTTAATTTTACCAGCCATACCAAAAAAATTGAGACAGAACGTGGATCCCATCCTGGGCGTGTATAAGAACACAACATCTTGGTGCAATTATACTTCACCAAAAAGATCCAGGTCTTGTCTTGTGCCTATACAGTTACCAAAGGGAATTTTTCTGATTTGTGGGGACCAGGCATGTCCTGGAATACCCTTGAGATGACAAGGGGGACCGTGCAGTTTGGGACGACTGATGATCTTGATGCCTAATCACACAATGATTTGGAAACATCGTGGTCCAAAATGATTTGTGCACTCATTTACTAGCGAATGTGATGACGATGTTACCCTTTGGTCTCCCTCAGCAATAATAGCACCTAGTATATTTGCTCCAGGTGTAGGACTATCTGCTTTATTAACTCAGCTACGCAAATTAGAATGCATGGGTTGGGTACAACATGTTACTGGATACGGGAGAAACGTTAACATTGTTCTGTTGTCCTATTGGCCAAAAAGCTGGCCTTTAGAGAGTTTAGAGACCCCTGTTGTCGGAATAGGAGGCACACAGATGACAAAAATTAGCAAAGACCTGATTTCGGTATGGATACATGTCGTGGTTTTTCCCAGCCGGAGCAAAGGGGAAGAAAACCGCGACTCCTCCCCCTCCCCCTCTCGACGGAATGCGGAGGGGATCAGAGAGGGAGGAAAAAAAAAAAAGTAAAAGAGCCCGCGTAAGTTGAAATAAGAACAGTTTACTGGGGAAATTGAAGAGTAACAAGTATAACAAAGACAAGGGGATATTACAAAGAAAACTGGTGAGTGATACAGTTGCTCACCACCCGGGACCCAACGTAAGCGACCGCTCCCGACCAGCAACCGAGAGCCCGCGCCCCCCCGGAAGAGCTTATTCCGGGGCAAGAGCTTATTCCGGCCAGCCCCCACCTGTACCCTGGGCATGACGGTTAGGATGGTATCGAATACCTGCTGGCCAGCCTGGGTCAGCTGTTCAGGCTGTGCCCTTTCCTGGTTCCTCACGGGAATTAACTCTATCCTGGCTCAAACCAGGACAATTCTTAAAAGCTGGAGTACTGGCAGGTGGAGAGCGAGACATGAATTGGTCAATCTTCCATGACATTTTCTCTACAGTTGAAACAACAGCCTGTAGGGGAGAAGACACATTTTCTTCATATTGCCGAAGTTGAGCGGCTAGTTGTTCCACTGTTTGCCTCTCATCTTCTTTCCAGGAGACAACTGCCAACGAACTGGCATAGTTTGGTGGTGCACTTCGTAGGAACTTTCGCCACATAACTCGTGTGCATTGGATTTCATCTGGGTCTGTGGGTGCATAGTCATTATAAATAATCTCCAGCACAGCTAACTCCCTCAAATATTGAATGCCTTTCTCCATGGTGGTCCACTTACTTGGGAGGCTTGTAATATCTTCCTTGAAGGGGTATCTTTCCTTCATGCCCAACAAAAGTCGCCTCCAGAGGCTGAGGGTCTGTGACGGCCTTCCCATAGCCTTATCAATACCCCCGTCCCGGGACAAGGAGCCCAATTGCCTGGCTTCCTTGCCCTCTAAGTCCAAACTGTGGGCTCCATTTTCCCAGCATCGGAGCATCCAGGTGATAATGTGCTCACCCGGGTGACAGCTGTAATCTTTCCGCACATCTCGCAGTTCACTCAGGGACAAGGACCAGCTGATTATCTCTGGCTCCAACTCTTCTTCCCTCTGTGATATCCCTTGTTCATCTTCATCCTTAGTGCTGCGAACTGGTTTTTTTGTGTATTTCTTTTTCTGTACAGGGGCAACTGATACTGGCACAGATTGATACTCTGATTCAACAGCAATTGTATCAGTTGTCTCAGTTTGAGTGGCCGCAGTTGTAACAGCAACAGTCTGGGTTTGAGCATCCACAGTTGTAGCAGCAGTCTGAGTGGACATAACAACGATATTCACAGTCTGGGTATGAGTGTCCACAGTGGTAACAGCAACGGTGTCAGCAGTCTGGGTATGAGTGTTCACAGCTGCAACTGCAACATCCACTGCTGAAGTTGGAACAGCAACTGGTTCTGGCACAGCTGAGTTAGGAATGGGTTCCTGTGTTCTCCAAATCTTTACAGGTAAAAAGCTCCCTGGACACCTGCCCATATTCTGTATGCCTTTCCTCACAGCTCTCAAAATAATTTTACAATCCAAGCCGAGGTAAAAACATGGGAAAATAATACAAACATGGTAATTAGAACATTCCAAGTATTATTGTTAGAATCCATTAGAAGCACCTTGAAGAAATGAGGGTGACATAGTGAGAGGAATTACACATGTCAGCTTTTCCCATAAATTGAGTGCTATTATTAAGTTCTAGGAGAAAATGTGGAAGAGACAGAAAAGCCATGTACACATTCCAACCCAACTTAATAACCCATGACAAAATCATATCATAAGCCAATCCCATCCAGTGCAGTAGCATGAGAATTTTTATACATTTTTCACTGAAGAGAAACACTATCACAGGACATACGTGATGCAGATAAGAGGACATGTAATACCTCCATACGAGCATATCAACCAACATTGTGATCAGCAATCAGTTAGTGTCAGGAGTGTACACAAGGATTTTGTTTAAACCCACTCTGTTCTATTTCAACCTCGCGGGCCCCACGTTGGGCGCCAATAAATGTCGTGGTTTTTCCCAGCCGGAGCAAAGGGGAAGAAAACCGCGACTCCTCCCTCTCCCCCTCTCGACGGAATGCGGAGGGGATCGGAGAGGGAGAGAAAAAAAAAGTAAAAGAGCCCGCGTAAGTTGAAATAAGAACAGTTTACTGGGGAAAAATTGAAGAGTAACAAGTATAACAAAGACAAGGGGATATTACAAAGAAAACTGGTGAGTGATACAGTTGCTCACCATCCGGGAGCCGACGTGAGCGACCGCTCCGGACCGGCGACCAAGGGTCCGCGCCCACCGGAAGCTTATTCCGGGGAAGAGCTTCATCCGGCCAGCCCCCACCTATACCCTGGGCATGACGGTTAGGATGGTATCGAATACCTGCTGGCCAGCCTGGGTCAGCTGTTCAGGCTATGCCCTTTCCTGGTTCCTCACGGGAATTAACTCTATCCTGGCTCAAACCAGGACAATACAGGATGAATAAAATAGGTGTGTGCAAATTAGACCCTATGTGATGAATACTTCAAATGGCCAGATGTCCCATTAAACATCATCTCTGATTCCCTCTATGTGGTCGATGCTGTCACTTGATGAGAGAGAGCGTTGTTGAAAGAAATCTCTAATCAGAATCTGTATAACTTATTTCTGCAGCTCTGGCATCAGATAAATGAACATCAAACTGCTTATTATATTGGACATATTCAAAGCCATTCAGGCTTAAAAGATGGCCTATCAGTTGGCAATTAAATTGTTGACAAGATAGTGGCAGCTCTGTTATTGATACCTATGGGGCCAATAATTGACAAATTTTCTACTGGAGAGTGGCAAGGACCTGCAGATCTGTTAACGTGGGGAAGAGGCTATGCTTGTGTCATTACAAATCAAGGTCCCTTGTAGATTCTGGCAAAGTGGATCAAGCCATATCAACCAAAAGGACTTAACAACTGTAAGATCAATGGAAAAAACAATCTTGAGGAAAGAACCAATTGATCCACCCTCAATCCATCACCCCATTAAAATATAAAACCTGTCAACTGTGGCGCTACGCATGTTGCTGTAAATTCCTCCAGCAATCTGTATCGCATTAAAAGAATTGAAGAACTTAACAAGACGGCCAATGGAAACTTGAAAGCAAAACTGGTGTGTTTTCTACTGATGAAGAGATATTTCCAACTCACAGATAATGCTCACAGATAAGCATGCTAAAGAAGTTGTAGAAAAGTCCGAAACTACATTCAGGAAACAGAAACATCAGTGGAAGTACAGAGAACTCATCCCTTCTCGCCAGTGTGCATCCCTCCCAGCAACAGCTATCAGATATTTCAAGGACCCAAAAGGGTATCGGTGGGCCTTTGGTGTGGCTGCCTCAGAGACAGAAGAAACTGAACAGCTGTCCAGCCTGCCTGGCCTCCCAGAGGACCCTTCTGCTGTAGGGTTGCTGAGAGTTGAAGACCAACAAGTGCCAATTGCAACCACAACAGTGCACCGGCGGCAATATTGTACCAACCATGACTCTGTGATTCCAATCTACAAACTGATTTGTCAATTGGAGAGCCAAGGGGTGATCAGCAGGACTTGATCACCATTTAACAGCCCCATATAATCAGTATGAAAGTCTACTGGAGAGTGGAGATTGACAGTAGACTATTGTGGTCTGAATGAAGTCATGCCGCCGCTGAGTGCTACTGTGCCAGACATGCTGGAACTCCAATACGAACTGGAGTCCAAGGCAGCCAGATGGTATGCTACTATCGACATTACTAATGCATTCTTTTCAATTCCATTGGCAGCCGAGTGCAGGCCCCAGTTTGCTTTCACCTGGAAAGGCATTCAGTACACTTGGAATCAATTGCTCCAGGGGTGGAAACCCAGACCTACCATTTGCCGTGGACTTATCCAGGCTACACTGGAAAAGGGTAAGGCCTCCGAACACCTACAATATATTAATGACATTATTGTGTGAGGCAATTCAGCAAAAGAAGTTTTTGAAAAAGGAAAGAAAATAGTTAAAATACTACTGAATGTTGGCTTTGCCATAAAACAAAGCAAAGTCAAAGGGCCTGCACAGGAGATCCAATTCTTAGGAATTAAATGGCAAGATGGTTGTTGGCATATCCCAATGGATATCATCACCAAAATTACTGCAATGTCTCCACCAACCAGTAAAGAAGAAATCCAGGCTTTCTTAGGCACTGGGGGGTTTTGGAGGATGCATATTCCCAACTACAGTATGATTGTAAATCCTCTCTATCAAGTCACTCAGAAGAAAAATGACTTTAAATGGGGACCTGAACAACAACAAGGCTTTCAACAGATAAACCAAGAAATTGCTCAGGCAGCAGCCCTTGGGTCAGTTCAAACAGGACCAGATGTGAAAAATGTGCTTTACACTGCAGTGGGAGAGAATGGCCCTACCTGGAGCCTCTGGCAAAAAGGACCCGGTGAGCCTTGAGGCCGATCCCTTGGGTTCTGGAGTCAGGGATACAAAGGATCTGAGGCCCGATACACTCTGACCAAGAAAAAGATATTGGCAGCATATGAAGGAGTTTGAGCTGCTTCAGAAGTGATCAGGACAGAAGTACAACTCCTCTTAGCACCCCGACTGCCAGTGCTGGGCTGGATGTTCAAAGGGAGGGTCTGCTCCACACATCATGTGACTGATGTTACATAAGTGGGTTGTGTTAATTACACAACGAACTCGTATAGGAAATCCCAGTCGCCCAGGCATCCTGGAAGTGATCACCAACTGGCCAGAGGGCAAAGACTTTGGAATATTGCCTGAAAAGGTGACGTGCTGAAGAGGTCCCACCATCCAATAAGCTGTCAGAAAATGACAAGCAATATGCTTTGTTCACCCATCGGTCCTGCCGTATTGTGGGAAAACATCAAAGGTGGAAAGCGGCTGTGTGGAGTCCCCTATGACAGGTTGCTGAAGCTGCAGAAGGAGAAGGTGAATCAAGTCAGTTTGCAGAGGTGAAAGCCATCCAGCTGGCTTTAGACATCGCCAAACGAGAAAAATGTCCAATACTATACCTCTAAACTGACTCATGGATGGTGGCAAATGCTTTGTGGAGGTGGCTACAACAATGGAAAGAGAATAACTGGCAACACCGGGACAAACCCATCTGGGCTGCCTCATTGTGGCAAGACATTGCTGCCCACCTGGAGAAGTTGGTTGTGAAGGTGTGACACATAGATGTTCACATACCCAAGAACTGGGCCAATAAAGAACATCAGCACAAGCAGGTGGTGGACTAAGCTGCCAAAATTGAAGTGGCTCAGGTGGATTTAGACTGGCAGCATAAAGGTGAATTGTTTGTAGCTTGGTGGGCCCATGATGACTCAGGACATCAAGGAAGAGATGCCACCTATAGATGGGCTCGAGATCGAGGTGTGGACTTGACCTTGGATGCTGTGGCACAGGTCATTCATGAAACCATGACAAGACTCCATAACCTCCCCGAGCAGCCTGTTCCAGTGTTCCATCACCCTCACAATAAAATAGTTTTTTCTTATATTTAAGTGGAACTTTTTTGTGTTCCAGCTTCATCCCATTACCCCTTGTCCTGTTGCTAGATACCATAGAAAAAAGGGGGGAACGTGAAGGGCTCCGTGCCCACCCCTGTGAGGGTCAGGGCAGTCAGCTCCTGTCTTCCGGGGCAGCTGCCAGGCTCTGTGCCCACCAGTGTTGTCACAGAGTGTCCCAGTTCTGCACACTTGCCCCGTGTCAGCAGAGTCCCACACAGGGACCCCACCGTACGTGTTCAGCAACAGGGGAATGAGGATGGAGGAATCCCAGGGTCAGAATGGGACCCTGTCCAATATGAGTGCAAAGCAAAGTTACAGCAGAGGATACATATACACACTCTATAGTGTATGCCTCCCTTACCCTGAGCTCAGGGCCCTGAGGGTGGTCCTCCCACAAGAGATCGTCGCCCCCATTCCCACCCAAGCACCTAGACTCCCGGGTCGGCCCCGGAGCACTCACCGCCCCACCACTCCCTCCTCTTCCCGGTTTACCCCCACCCCCACGGCGGCCAACGAGATCTTCACCTTCCTCGGAGACCCTCACCCCATTCCCTTCTCTGACGCACTCACAGGCAGCGCTTTTGCCGCTCCGTCTGCCAGTGCAGCGTTACCGAGAAGCCGAAGAAGCCTCCAGGGATCGCACCCGCCTTGAGCACCGGGAAGGCGCAGTCCAGGTTGAAAGCAGCGACGACAACCAAGACTACGCCATAATCCAACGCGCGGAACCGCCAACGGAGCCGAACCCTTAAAGGGGCCGCGCACACGCGCACGCCCGCACGCCCGCCCCTCCCACACCGTGCACCTGCGGGGGAGGCGGTGGCGGCCGCGTGCCTGTGCGCGGAGCGGGCGTGGGCACCTGCTTGTGCACAGCATGCGGTGGGGGCACACGCGCGGGCGCACACCCACGCCGGGCCATTGTCCGCCCCTCCCTTCCCCCCTGCCATCCACACACATACCCCTCACTCCCCGCTACGCGCAACCGTGTCTGCGCTTCTCCACCCTTTGGCGGCACCCCGCCGCGCCCCTTGCGCTGCCTCACGGGCCCCTCGGGACGCCCCCCCCCCCCGCCCCCCGCCCCCCGGAACACCCTTGCCCACACCTTGGGGGGTGGGAAATCCCCACCCCCTCCATAGGATGGGACCCGGGAGGATCTGGGACCCCCCCCAGGATGGAGCCCCCGAGGATCGGCCTCCCATGGGCTGACTCCCCCCTCCCACGCAAGACGGCCGCCCCTGAGCGTTGTGCCTCGGTGGGAGCCGGCGGTACGGGGCGGGGCGAGGCGGGACGCGAGGGAGTGAGAACAGCCCCGGCTTTCCACGACGGCGTTTTCTCCCCCCGGGAACGCGCCAGCCACCTACCTGGTACCGGCTCCCGGGAACCTCCTCCGTCCGGGCGGGGGCTCGGGGCTGCGGTACCCGGGGACGGCTGCGAGGACCACAAAGTCCCCAGGGACTGAGTGCAAGTGGACAGACAGACCCCCGCCCTGAGGGCCTGGCAGGGGCCACGGCCATGCTGTGGGGCAGCCGCCCCACGCCGGGGACGGGGACACTGACACAGCAACGCAGCTGCAGCCACAGCATCACCGCGTCACTCGCCGGGGAGCGGGTGGTCTCCAACCCAGGTCAAGGTCACCGGTGACGTGCGGAACAAACTCTATAACACGGTTAAGGGTTATAAAGCAGGTATGTATTGGGCCGGCGGGTGCGAGGGAGATAATTCTGCCCAGCTCGCACACCTTATTGTCTAACAAAAGGCCACTTATAGGGTACAGGTAAGGGTATGCATAAGCGCCTATTACATATTCATGACCTATCCCCGCTTTGTATTGTAATAAGTCCTCTTCCAGTTTACACTTATACAGTGTTTCTGGTAGATTTCCATGCCACGGAGCAGGATGCAAACAATTGTTTTTCACATTCCAAGTCGTCCTTATCTGCAGCTGTCTGCACATCAGCTTCTTAGTTATCAGCATTCAGGGTCTTCAAGGCCCTTACTAAAGAGCGATTCGAATTCCAGTGAGCTGAGGTTTCTTATCATGGTGTTAGTTTACAGTGAATCGTGTCTTTCTAACTTTCTTAGGCCTTTCCCTTCTGTATGTCTGCTTTTGCCCATCAATTCCCCCTAGTCTTTTAATATGGGCAAATTCATTTGCCAAATGCATTTCTATCTCTCAGGGGAATTGGAAAGCGATTCACTTGTAGCTCACCTTTTAACGCATTTTCATAGACACTAGATGTGGAAGACAAAATTGTTAGTTGTCGTTGCATTCTCCAATTCCAAATAAACAGCACAGCAGAGAAAACAAAGCTAACTGGGACTAGTATCAAAAGGACTATAATGGGGTGACACATCTTATTTAGGATGCCAGTCACAGTGGGGGACCATCCAAACAGCACATCCCACTAATGCTTGTTTGCATCTTCTCTTACTCGTTTCAGTACCCTGGTTATTCCCCCGGCATCATAGGGTCTTTTTCCCATTTTCTTGGACCTCGTTTAAAATTTTGATCAAATCCTGATGTTTCTTTAATTGTGTCACCAATGTAAGATTCATTCCAATAGGTACAGGTGATAATTTGGGAAGTGTTGTATAATTGGATTTTATCAGTTGGTCAGATACGACTGGTGCCAAATAAGAAAAGTCACACCCAACAATCTTAAAGTTACAAATACAGAAATTAGAATGATTCTTACTATCCATGATTATCTTTTCTATTACTATAGAGGTGCAAGCAGTCCTTAAACACACACAACCTTGGCCAATATATACAAGTACAGTCTTCCAGTTAGCATCCGGATGGATCTCAAAGTGACAGATGTTTTGCTCGGTGTCGAGGCAGATGTCTTGGGCATCAAGTGTACTATTTTCACAGATGAGTCCTTGTTGCTTTCGAGTAATGCAAGGCTCCAAATTTACAGTTTGCCACTTCCCGTGCACCATTCGTGCCCATGTTCTGTGTTCAGAAGGATAGAGCAGTTCTATCATGGTTTAGTCCTAATGTAATAATGGGGTGGATGACGTATATTGAAGTGTTACGTACAGTCAACACAAATACTGTGGCTGTATCAGTGATGGGGTCATAGGTAAAATTTACCAGAGTCCCCCAAGACTGAAGCTCCTTCTCTAAGTCTGTGGCACTGTTCCAAACCACCTTCTGGATTTCAGTGGGGAAACTACCTTCACCACCCTCTCGTATAATTAGGGCGGCTACTGACTGCATCCATAATTGTGCCTGTATGCAACTGAGGGCCAAAGAAACATCGTCCTGGACCGTGCCAAGTGTGTTCGTTACCCACTCATGGTATTGCTTTTCCACCTTTTCCCACCTTGGTAACCCTTTTGATAAAAGCTACTTGTTAGTTCCTAATTCTGATAGAGAATATTGCAAAGGTTGTTGAAACCTTATCAGATCACTATTTGCAGTGGCCAATCTGTTCATTAATATTTCTGAATCAACTCCATTTAGGACCTCCAATTCTGTCCCCAATACACCGGTTATGTCTCTCTGTGTTTGGCCCCTTAAAGGGCCCTTGTTTCTGCAGCCAAGTTGTCCAGCCCTCAAAAGATGTTTTCAGGAAGGGAGAGCATGCTGGCTGAATGCCAGAAACATTGATTCGCATTAGCATCTCAACACATTTAAGAGACCATTCTGGGTCAAGCAACATTTGTTGTTGACCTATCTTCTTGATTACATATGGCCCAATCTCAAAGGTCTTTAGTTCTAACCTCAGGTCAATTTTGACTTTATAGTGCAGTACCTGACCTTCCAATCCTTGCCATAGGCAGGTGACCAGGGCTGGTTCGGTTAGGTTAAAACTAAACCAGCACTCAGGTCTCCCTAGGCACACTTCTCCAAGTTCATTTGAAGATGTCATCATCCTTATACTAATCATACTTCCCCCCAAAATCATGGTCTCATCATCCTCATGATATGCTTGACACTCCACTGTTATCTCATTCCCCGTTTTTGCCCATAATCGGGTAATCTCGTCCCCATTACTTCTGTCCCACTGACTTTCCTGGTATACCTCATTCCCGTGAGAAACCACCGTAGCCAGCCTTGTTCTTGGATCCACCTTTCCCTTCATCACAATATGGCTCTTCTGAGCATGATTCCAAGACCAGCCCTTAGGCTCTTTGTTGCAGGTGAGGGAGAAGATACAAAAACATGTTAACAGCTTAAACTCTTCATTAATCATTTTAAAGGTCTGCTCTTAAGATTGTGAGGACCTTTGCTGGAGTTGGAGTCTTAAGGGTCCAGTCTCTGTTACCTCCCAATGCTGCTTATGAGCTTTCTTTACTCTGGTATGGTGTATCCACAATGTCTGTTCCCGTATCTTAACAGCTGTGTGTGTCGTCAACAGAACCCGGAATGGTCCTTCCCATTTTGGCTCCAGGGGTGAGTCTGAAAGAGATCTGACATATACATAATCACCTGGTTCTATGTTATGTACTGGCCCATCCAGGCCATGAGCACGGGTCCCCAAAACCAGTTTTTCTACTTTTCTGAGTTGTTTTAGTAAGCTTATTACATAGTCAGTTAACACCTCGGCACCAACTTGTGTTGATGTTCCTGCTTGAACTGAATAGGGTCTTCTATACAGTATTTCGAAGGGACTTAATCCCTCCTTAGCCCTTGGTTTGGTTCTTATTCACAGCAAGGCTAGAGGTAGTGACTGAGGCCAGGCTAGTCCAGCTTCTTGGCCCAATTTTACAATCTGTAATTTAAGAAGGTGGTTCATCTTCTCCACATGGCCACTTGCCTGGGGTCTGTAGGGAGTATGCAACTGCCAATCTATCCCCAGAACCTGACTAATTTGTTGTGTAATTTTGGCCACAAAATGAGGGCCTCTGTCTGAGGACTGCTGGGACCCCAAATCTTGGTATTACTTCATGTGGTAAAGCCTTAGTTACCTTTAGCCTTGTTTGTTCGGCAAGGGAACACTTATGGCCATCCTGAAAAGGTATCAGTTAGTACAAGTAGATATCGGAAACCCCCTTTTCTTGGAAGTTCTGAAAAGTCAATTTGCCACCACTGTCCAGGGAAATTACCCTTCCCTATCTGCCCTAGCTCCATTTTCTGACTTACCTGTGGGTTATTCTGTAAACAAATCTCACATTGTTGGGTTACTTGTTTGATGGTTGTGTACAAGTTATGGGCGACAATGTGTTTGCTTAGATACTTATACAGGGCTTTGACTCTCCAATGAGACTTTCTATGTTCAGCCATGATTATAGCCCAAAGTAATGTGCTAGGCACCACTACTTTCCCTTGTGGTGTTGTAGCCCACCCATTTTCCCCTGTTTTTCCCCCTAAATCCTGAATCAATTTCTGGTCTTCTTTCAAATAGTTAGGAATTTGGTTGATTGGGATTTTTCCATCTGGAATCAGAGACTGTATCTCAGCTGCTCTCCTTGCTTCCCAGTCTGCCATGGAATTGCCTACCTCTTGTGCAGTTGTTCCCTTTTGGTGAGCTTTGCAATGCATAATCGCTACTTGCTTTGGTAACTGTACAGCTTCTAACAGTTTGAGAATTTCCTCTGCATGTTTTATGTGCTTCCCTTGGGCGGATAAGAGTCCTCTTTCTCTCCAGATCGCTCCATGGGCATGAAACACTCCAAAGGCATATTTGGAATCTGTCCAAATGTTAACCTTCCTGTCTTTAGCAAGCTCTAATGCTCGAGTTAAAGCTATTATTTCAGCCTTTTGTGCAGAGGTGCCTGAGGCGAGGGGCCCAGACTCTATTACCTTGTCTGTAGTGGTCACTGCGTACCCTGCTTTGCGCTGTCCATTTTTGTCAAAGGTGCTGCTGTCTGTATACCATGTGTCCTCAGCATCATCCAGCGGTTGTTCCTTCAGATCTGGTCAGCTGGAGTAGACTGCCTCAATGGTTTCCAGGCAATCGTGAGTCACTGGTTCCCCTGTAACTCCACTAAGGACAAATGCTGGGTTGACAATGTTAGTTACTGTTATCTGGACATCATCCTGTTCTACCATAATGGCCTGATATTTGAGGAATCTTTGTGGGGATAACCAGTGCCCCCCTTTTGCTTCCAGTACAGTGGACACTGTATGAAATACCAACACTGTGATCTGCTGACCCATCGTGAATTCACGAGCTTCCTGGATGTTAATTACTACTGCTGCCACCGCTCTTAGGCAGCTCGGCCATCCTCTGCTTACTTCATCCAATTGTTTTGAGAAGTATGCCACTGCCTTTTGGTCTGGGCCAAGCTCCCGAGCCAGTATTCCCAGCGCAATTCCTTGCTTTTCATGAGAGAATAACCAAAAGGGTTTTGTAGGGTCTGGCAGGCCCAAGGCCGGTGCCTGCATTAGCTCTCGCTTTAATTTGTGAAAAGCCTGAGCGGCTTCCCCAGTCCAGGCGAGATTCTTTGTGTCACTCTTTAAAAGTTCATAGAGTGGCTTCACCAACAGTCCATAATTATAAATCCATAACCGATACCAACCTGTCATTCCCAGGGAAGTATGGAGCTCCTTAACTGTCTGTGGTCTGGGACTCTGGCAGATGGCCTCCTTCCGTGCTGCTCCCAGGGTCCGTTCACCAGCTGTGACTTCATATCCTAGATATGTCACCTTTTGCCGGGCTATTTGAGCTTTCTGTGGAGAAACTCGATAACCACTTAGTCTGAGAAAATTCAATAAACTTATTGCCCATGCTATATTTTGCTCCTCTGTTACTGTGGCTACCAGGATGTTGTCCACATACTGCAACACTGTACCAATCCCAGGTGGTCGCTCCCACTGCTCTAAGTCTTTAGCCAGCTGGTTGCCAAAGAGAGTTGGGCTGTTTTTAAAGCCTTGTGGGAGCACAGTCCATGTAAGTTGTGTCCTTCTCCCTGTCTCTGGATTCTCCCACTCAAAGGCAAACAGCAGTTGACTCTCAGGGCTCAAAGGTAGGCAGAAGAAAGCATCCTTTAAATCCAATACAGTAAACCAGGCCAATTCGGGTTTCAGTTTTGTCAGCAAAGTATATGGGTTGGCCACCACAGGGTATAAATCCTCAGTTATTTTGTTTATGGCCTGAAGATCCTGAACTATTCTGTAATTCCCATCTGGCTTCTTCACTGGTAATATGGGAGTGTTGTATTCAGATTCACATTCTACTAGTAATCCATATTCCGGAAATCGTTCTATGATTGGGCAAATCCCTTTCCTATCCTCTAACCTCAAGGGATATTGTCTCACTCTTACCAGTTTGGTTCCTGGTCTAATTTTAACTGTTATGAGTAAGGCTGTTTTTTCTTTGCCAGGCATTTCAGTGGCCCATACCCCAGGGAATACTTGGTCCTCCACTTTCTTTGGCACTCTCATCTCTTCAGAGGGACTTATCAGGGCTAAACTTAAAAGTTCAATTAACTGGTCACCTCCCACTTTAATTTCTACTCAGTCTTTCCCAAATTTTATTTCTACCTCCCATTTTTCTAATAAGTCCCGCCCCAGCAGTGGCTTGGGCCAGGTTGGCATATAAAGAAACTTATGGATCCCCAATTGTTTTCCCAATTTAAACTTTAAGGGTTGGAGAAAATATGCCTTTTCACTTTGGCCAGTAGCCCCCTTTACTGTTACATAGTCGTCATCTACAGGCGTTAAAGCTTGATTCAATACTGAAAACGTAGCACCAGTATCCACTAAAAATTCAACCCCCCCGTTGCCGTTCCCCTAGCTTCATTATAACCAGTGGGTCCGCTAGGGTGGAGTCCCCAGGTCCCTGTCAATCATCCTGTTCTATTATGGAAACCCTCTTATTTTTCTTGTTTCTCTGTTTCTTCTGGGGGCAATCCTTCTTCCAGTGTCCTGTATGTCTACAACATGCACATTGATTAATCCCTAGAGAAGACCTCCCGGGATCCTTGTTCCCAAGGGCTCTGCCCTGCTGTAAAGCTGCTATTAGAGCTCCCCTATCCTTTCTCCGATCCTCTTCCACCACCTTGCAGTCCCTTGATCTTCTCTCCTCCTCTCTGTTATTGAATACCTTCCAAGCTTCATCAAGCAACTTTTCTATATTACGCCCCTCAGGTATTCCCAGCTTTTGTAGCTTCTTCCGTATAATCATTAGCAGACTGCTCCATGAAAAGTGAGACTAATTGCTGTGTCCCAATATCTGACTCCGGATCTAAAGGAGTCTGGCGCCTCATTGTATCTCAGTTTCTCGAGAAATTCTGTTGGGGATTCATTTGACCCCTGCCGGACCGCATACAATGCCGCCCAATTAACTGTTCTAGGGATGACTCTCTCTATTCCCCTTGCGACCCAATCTCAATACTGCTCCAATAGTTTCATATATGCCGACCTATTAGGATCCCAGTAGGGATCCTGTAGGGGAAAATACTCTTTTACATCCTCCTCTGTCCCTTTAAGGTGGTCCTCAGCTGACTCCTGAGCCCTTCTTAATATTAGCTGCTTCTCGGTTTTGGTGAAGCTGTCTAGCATTAACTGGACATCCTTCCAATCAGGGTTATGCTGTCTGATTAAATACCTGAAATGTTTTGCCACTCCTATAGGATCTGTCCTATAGCATCTTGTTTTACTTTGCCATGATTCTAAGTCAAATGAAATGAACGGTACTCTAATCGACGCTGTATTTCCGTCCGGTCCTACTGCTTCCCGTAAAGGCGCCTGGATATGTTCCACTTTTGGCTCCTCTCTTGCCCTTGTGCGGTGTGCTATGGGAGTTCCCGGGGCACTACTAACACTTGGAGCACTTTCAGGTTCCAACTCTTCAAAACTCTCCTGTGCTCTCACTGGTGGTGGTCTTTCATGGTCTGGTAACCCTTTGTCCTGTGCTTTCCGAACCTTCTCAGGATTAATACACCTCTGCCTTATACTACATGCAGAACAACACCTCTCCAATTTGCCTTTTCTTTCTCTCTGATTTTCCTTTTCTAAGGCCAACACCATAAGATCTTGTGGTGAGTTAAGACCATAACTCCTTTGATACTCTGAATGGTTTTGAAGGGTGAAGAACAGGGCAGCATATGAGTATTCTTCCCACTTCCACTCTCTCCTTAAAAATAGTGCTAATTGTAAAAGAGTGTTGTAATTCAAGGTAGCATTTTCTGGCCACCTCTCCTGATCATCTAATATATAGAAGGGCCACCACTGATTGCAAAACATTATTAACTTCTTCTTGCTCACTGAACCTCCCGGACCTCCAGACAATTCCTCCCAGTGACTCAATATACATCCTAAGGGGCTTGCTTGGGGAAATTCCTTGCTCAGTTTTGCTCCCATTATACCTCCGATTCTACCTTTCTCTAACTTCCACAGAAACTGTTTTTACCAACCTACAACTAGTAACAACAACAACAACTCCCGTCCAGAAGTTATAAGCACTCAGGGCAATAAAGTGTTTTAGCTTAACCGAATAACACAACAAAGCCTTATAGTAATCCAAACACTGAAACCTGATTCGTTCCCGCAATCTGCAGAATCATGACCCCCCTGTCTGCGGAGGAACACGGCGCCCCTCCCTTTTCAGAGTGATCAAGCTTTTCAGAGTGATCAGGCTGTCCTGCCTAGTTCTATGAGTGTATCACTTGAAGGCACCTGGTGGCGCGACGGGTCCGCACATGCGGCTGGCAACCCGAAGGTCGGTGGCTTGAGTCCCCCCCCGCCGTAATCCAAAGTTTTAGATTTCTACCAAACTCCAGCACTCTGCCATACACCAAACTACTTACAAAACACAGAACAAATTTCCAACATACAACAATGACCTCTCGGCTCCGCTCGTCTCCAGCTGCCTCCCTCCCGGGAAAACGGAGACGCGGATCAGAACTCCGCAGTCGCGCTGCGGGTCCCACGCTACCACACACTCACACACAAACACTCTGCAACACAAGTTATGCTTAAATTGAGCTCTTAACGATGTTAAAAATGTACCGGTACAGAAGTTTTGCAGCAAATATATACGATGATAGCTACCACACACAGTGCTCCCGCTATCCCAGCAAGGAGTGCCCAAGTTATCATACCAGCGAATTCGCTAATTCCCCAGGGGCGAGCAGTATCACTCCCTCACCAGGCGCAAGGGGTGCTTATACCCCCCTTATGACTTACAGGGTCTTGGTGAGCTCCCCTAATCCTCATCACAGTGTGAGGCGTCCCATACACGGCTTACAGACTCGTCCCCTATAGCCCTGTAGGCTTTCCCAATTTACATACCTGGTCCGCCAGCCAGTCCGTCTCTTCCCCTGCAGTGATCGGATGGGGATGGGAGACTCTCCGGAGAAACAGTCCGGTGGCGTGCCTAGAATGTCCCACATCCCACCCGGTCCAGCAGCCAGGCAGAGAGGGTCTCCTGCCCAGGTCGCCAATTGACCTGCGGAACAAGCTCTATAACATGGTTAAGGGTTATAAAGCAGGTATGTATTGCGCCGGCGGGTGCGAGGGAGATAATTCTGCCCAGCTCGCACACCTTATTGTCTAACAAAAGGCCACTTATAGGGTACAGGTAAGGGTATGCATAAGCGCCTATTACATATTCATGACCTATCCCCGCTTTGTATTGTAATAAGTCCTCTTCCAGTTTGTAATAAGTCCTCTTCCAGTTTACACTTATACAGTGTTTCTGGTAGATTTCCATACCACGGAGCAGGATGCAAACAATTGTTTTTCACATTCCAAGTCGTCCTTATCTGCAGCTGTCTGCACATCAGCTTCTTAGTTATCAGCATTCAGGGTCTTCAAGGCCCTTACTAAAGAGCGATTCGAATTCCAGTGAGCTGAGGTTTCTTATCATGGTGTTAGTTTACAGTGAATCGTGTCTTTCTAACTTTCTCAGGCCTTTCCCTTCTATATGTCTGCTTTTGCCCATCAATTCCCCCTGTCTTTTAATATGTCTGCTTTTGCCCATCACCGGGAGACATCGCGCCACTCCCACTCGTGACAGGAAACACGGGAGGGGAGCACTGCAGGATGTCCTGTGTCCCCCACCCCGATGTCTCCACGCCCCGGCACAGCTCCTGCGCCGCACAGTGTTACTGGAAAGAGTGATGGCACACGGGACAAACCTAATGACAGCCATGCCGGCAGCCCATACATGGCTTGTCGCCTGTCCCTGTCATGGTTTAGGCCCATCAGGGAACAAAGACCACGATTAGCCCCGAGTACCGAAGAGGCTGAGAATTGCTCAAGGGCAGGGAGAGCTTAGTTGCCGCTTAAGGTTCAGGACAAAACAGACCAGGCCACTCGGTTTGGGGAAGAAAACAGAAAAATAATTTAATGCAACATCAACTAAAACATACCCCCAAAAACCCAAAACATAACCAAAATGAAACAACACAGAGTAATACATCAATGAAGAGTCCAACCAGCCTTTTTAAGAACACCTTCTTGCCACATCTCCCCTCTTCCCGGGCTCAGAGCCCTGATCCCGGAGTTTTTACCTTGCCCCGCCCCCCCCCAACGGTTCGGGGGGCAGGCAGTGGGGGGTTTCAGTCAGTCTGTTCCCGATAGCTTCTGCCGTTTGTCCCTCCTCAGGACGGGTGAACTCTGCACCCATCCTCCCTGCAAGTCCGTGGGGTAACTCACACACACAGCAGCCCTGCACGGGCTGCTCCGACGCACACTTATTCCAAAGGCTGCAGCTCCTCTCTGCCTCTCGTGTGGGGCTGCTCTGCGGCGTGCAGGCTCTCCAGCACGGCCTGGGCCATGGCCGTCTCCCCACACAGTCCCTCGCCCGTCCGGGCTCACTCACATGGAGCTGCTGGTAACTCTCAGTCCTGCCATGGATCTCCATAGGTTGCAGGGGCACAGCTTGTATTCTCGCCACGGCTTGCAGAGGGGTCTCTGGTCTATTGCTTCTCCTTCCTTCCTCCTTCTCTGGCTGAAGGGTCCACGTGGTCGCCTCCATCTTGTATCACTCTTACACCTCCCGCCTCGCATTTCAAATTCCCGTCCCCTAAATAGTGCTGGCAGAGGCGCCAGATTGGCCCAGCCGGGCCGGAGGTGGGTGTGAACCCAGGAGCCGGGGGAGGGGGAGAGTCCGCAAACTCTTTACCGGGTCTTCACTGCAACCCGCTCCCCCTGTTACTAAGCCAAAAGCTGCTCCTTGCTAAACCAGAACAGTCCCCCACCTCCTGTCCCTTACTCCCTGTTACTGTCCCGAGGTTCCCCCAGCGCGGGTTGGTCCCGATCCTGTCTCGGAGCACCCCAAACACCCGCCGTCTCCCTGAGGACGGATGGGTTTTCTTTCTGGCAGATGACGCAACCCTCATCCGGATGGCCAGACCCGCCCTCGCCTTGAGGGCATTTTGGGGTGCAATGGCTCCGTCTCTCTGCCCGTTGGATTGTCAAGTGTTCCAGGAGTTCACTCTATGGTGTTGACTGCCACCCAGGATGGTGTTAGCACTCAAGGTGGGAGGGACAGCACCTCAGGAAGAGTGTTTGTACTCAAAGGAGGAGTATTTGCACCCAAAGTGGGATGTTTGCACCCAGCACGGCGTGACAGCGCCCCAGAAGCTTGTTGACATCCAACGGGAAGGTATTTGTATCCTGAAGAGGGTATCTCCTCCCCCAGGGAAGCGTATTCCCGCCGGGGCAAGGGGATATCAGGTCCCGGAGAGGGGGATGTTCCCGCCCAAGGAGGGATATGAGCATCCCGGGGTTTGCCGGCACCCAAAGCGGCGTGACATCGCCCAAAGCGGAGGTGCGAGGGCCACTAGATGGCGCTGTCCGCCCAAGGATGCGGTGGGGGGACACACGCCAGAAGCTGCGCTGAGTCCCCCGCACCCCCCTGCGCTCGGGAAGTGATGAGCACACGGAGGGGCCCTCTCGGGCACTGCCGAGCTGCGGGGGCGTTTCCAACCGCGGCATCAGGGGGACACACACGCCTCCTCCTCAGCCTTATAGGGGGCAGGGCGGGGAGGAACTTCTCCAGCCTTGTAATGGTCACGGAACGACGAGGGCTCCAGCCTTGGGGCAGGGCAGGGGGGCTGCTGGCTTGGACCTATTCAGACCACCCCTCCCCCCACCCGCAGAGACCTCCGGGTGTCCCAATACTTCTTGCACCTGCACTGTCCCAGTGGACCCAAACTGGATAATCCGCTGTCCCCTCTCATCCACGAGGTTTTGAGCTTTCACCAAGGCGCATCCCGTTGATTTCAACGCTCTCGTGGATCATCGACAGGGGCTTCGGAGGAGAGTGACCGGATCCTGAGACCAAGTTTGAAGGCAGACCCAGTGAACCACAGGAGGAAAGATAGGAATAGTAGGCACGATCATATTGACCAGGCAACTCTGTGCACGGACCAAGGTAAGAAAATGGACTATTAAGTATTTCCTTGGTGGTCGGGGCATTCTGAGAGACTTTCTATATGTGAGGGATTGAGACGTACAATGGGTGAGTGTGGAGTCTGAATCCGCGGGTCTGTTGTTCCGTGAGGAAAACAGCTGGAGAAGGATGAAGTGAAAGAACGGAGTGACAGAAAAAGTCTCGGGAAATCAGAATGGGAAATAAAAGTGCTACGCCTTGGGAAAATAAGAGGGACGAGGGGAAAAGTCCCGGGTGCATTCATCCGATCAGTCCTTGGGGAGGATGTTGGGAAATTGGGAAGATATGTCTTGTATAAGGAACAGGGACAGGAAAAAGATGATACAATATTGTTGTTTCATCTGGACCAAGGGAAGACCTGTCAGGCATTGAATTTCAGACTATACTTCATGTTGGGTAGGCATAGTAGGAGAGTAAAAAACACCCCCATTGCCGCGAAGTTTTCGGCTCTTGGCCTGAAAAACCAGACTCGAAGTCTGCAACCCAGACTCTAAGTCTGAAAAACCCAGGCTCAAAACCTGAAACACCCAGGCTCAAAGCCTGAAAAACCCAGGCTCGAAGCCTGAACAACCAGCTCCAAGCCTACTTCATGCGGCGATCAACCCAGGGTCCGATTCTCAGCTGGGTGGGAAAAAATCAGTCCTACTCAATGTGAGTGATAGCAGAAATCTTCTTCTTTATTGAGAGCAGGCTCTAACTTATATACACAGCAGCTTCAAAGCTAGCTCAGCAACAGCAGCTAATAGATTACATTCTCATGTTCATCCTACTTGCGATTTCTGTGATAAGCAAGCTCCCTCACATTTTCCCATCGTGTTTTTCTCCGAAGTTGTTTACCACCTTGAGCTGTTAGCTCGTTAGCTGAAAACAGCCCGACCTTGAGGGAGCAGAAAGCGGCCTGCTTTCTGCGCTGACTACGTGACAGCAACTGCTTTAACCATGGCTCTGACTCTGGTCTTGATTGTGCATTAAATTCATATAACTAGAACTCAGATTGCCTTGCCCCGTCGGGCCTAACATTATACCCTGGGGTCCATGTCCATTCTCCCTTAACCACTCCTCCACACCCCGTAGCTATGGGGAAAGATAACAAATTTTGTCAATATATGGGGAAACAAGTTTTTAAAATTTTAATGATTGGCAGCAAATGTGTTTGTGGGCCTTAGATTCTGTTATCTGTAAGCATCCAATTATTGGCATCAAGTGAGCTCACCTGAAAACTTGCATAATATATAAATGATTATGTGTGTAATTTTGGGGTTTTTTTGTTGTTGTTGTCTAGAGTGTAGTGGGCTTTTTGTGGTGGATGAATGCATTGTCTTGTTTTCTGTGACATTTTGATGTAGAGAGTAAAGTAGGGCTGGTCTTTTTTTTAGTGTCTGTGTCTTTCTCATTGTCCCTGTGTGGTAGTTTGAGCCTGGTTGGATGCCAGGTGCCCACCACACCGCTCAATCCCCCACCTCCTCAGCAAGCCAGGGAAGGGGAGAAAATAAGATGGGAGTCTCGTCGGTTGGGATAAAAGCAGTTTAATAAATAAGCAGCAAAGCCGCACGCGCGGGAAGCAAAGCAAAAGCAGATAAAGCCGTTACTCTCTACTTCCCATCAGCAGCGATGTCTGGCCACCTCCCGAGAAGCAGGGCTTCAGTACGCGTAGCGGTTGCTTTTGGAAGGCCAGAAATGAATCTCGCCTCTCTCCTTCCTGCTCCTCTCCCCCAGTTTATATTACTGAGCTGACGTCATATGGTATGGAATATCTCCTTGGTCAGCCTGGGTCAGCTGTCCTGGCCATGGTCCCTCCCAAGATCATGCCCACCCACAGCTATTGGTGAAGGTGGGGGAAGGAATGCTGGAGGGACAGCCCTGATGCTGTGTGAGCAGTAGTCATAATATTGATATCAACAGTAAGCACAGCACTGCAGGAGCTGCTGTGGAAAATCACTACCATCCCAGACCCACTACAGTCTCCACCCCTTATTCCATACCATTTATGTCATGCTCAGACAAACCATCTTAACAACCCATATACATTCTTATATACTCTCATTAACCAGTACCCCCACTCTTCAACAGACAAACATCATTCTTGTATTCCCTCTTGCATCTTGCATCAAACAAACAAACAACATTCTTATATCTTTCATCCTCTGTAGATGTTCACTGGAGCAGGCCATAACTTATGTCTCATCCATCAAGATGGATATCCAGGCCAGGGGAAACAGTATGTTCAGTGTTGGGCACCAGCACCGGCTTGGTTTGTCCACTAGTCCGGTTTTTCTTGCAAAGTTCATCTACAACAGATAACTCACATAACAGGTTATTTTTCCCCCAAGGTTAAGTCTCCTTGAGGTACACATCGAGTTTCCCCATCCTTTCTCATCACCCACCAAGTACACCCAGGCCCTTGAGCAAAGACAATCCCACGAATGGGTTTGCCCTTTCCCATGGGAGGTGCAACCCATACTGCCTTCCCCAGCCATTTCCCTGGGTTCACTACAGGGACCTTATCTCCTCCCACAGTATGTAGTGGTTTGGTTTGGGCAGGACCAGGACAGTTAGTTGAACCTCTGCTGTTAACCAGCCAAGTGGCTTCTGCTCAATTTTTATCCCACTGCTTCCATGCCCCATTGCCCAGTGCTCTCAACATGGTCTTTAGTAATCCATTATATCTCTCAATCTTTCCAGAGGCTTGTGGGTGATAGGGGATGTGGTATATCCACTCAATGCCATGTTTCTTTGCCCAGGAGTTTATGAGATTATTTCGAAAATGAATTCCATTATCTGATTCAATTCTTTCTGGGGTACCGTGTCGCCACAAAACTTGCCTTTCAAGACCCAAGACAGTATTTTGGGCAGTGGCATGATTTACAGGGCATGTTTCCAACCAATCGGTAGTTGCTTCCAACATGGTGAGTATATAACGCTTGCCTTGATGTGTTCATGGTAGCAGTCCAACATAGTCAATTTGCCAGGCCTCACCATATTGAAAACCCAGCCATCGGCCTCTGTTCCAGGGAGACTTGATTCGTGTGGCTCGCTTGATTGCAGCACACGTTTCACATTCGTGGGTGACCTGTGTAATGGCTTCCATGGTCAAGTCCACCCCTCGATCACGAGCCCATCTATATGTTGCATCTCTTCCCAGATGTCCTGATGTTTCATGGGCCCATCGAGCTATAAATAGCTCACCTTTATGCTCCCAGTCTAGATCTACCTGAGCTAGTTCAATTTTGGCAGCTTTATCTACCTGTTGGTTGTTCCATTGTTCTTCATTGGCGCGGCTTTTTGGCACGTGAGCATCTACATGACGTACTTTCAGAGTCATATTTTCCACCCGAGCAGCAATGTCTTGCCATAATGCAGCAGCCCAGATGGGTTTACCCTTGCGCTGCCAGTTGGTCTTCTTCCATTGCTGTAGCCATCCCCATAGAGCATTAGCCACCATCCAGGAGTCAGTGTAAAGATAGAGTACTGGCCACTTCTCTCGTTCTGCAATCTTTAGAGCTAGTTGGATGGCTTTCACTTCAGCAAACTGACTTGACTCACCTTCTCCTTCAGTGGCCTCAACAACTCGTCATGTGGGACTCCACACAGCAGCTTTCCACTTACGATGATTTCCTACCACGCGGCAGGATCCATCAGTAAACAAAGCATAATGCCTCTCATCTTCTGATAGTTCATTATATGGTGGTGCCTCTTGGGCCCGAGCTACTTCCTCAGGCAATGCTCCAAAATCTCTGCCTTCTGGCCAGTCCATGATTTCTTCCAGGATTCCTGGGTGATTAGATTTCCCCAGCCGAGATCGTTGTGTAATCAACGCCATCCACTTACTCCATGTAGCGCTGGTTGCATGATGTATAGAAGGGGTTTTCCCTTTGAACATCCAGTGTAACACAGGCAGACGTGGTGCCAAGAGGAGATGAGCTTCTGTGCCAATGACTTCTGAAGCAGCTCGAAGTCCCTCATATGCTGCTAGCATTTCTTTTTCATTTGGGGTGTAGTGGGCTTCTGATCCTCGATATCCTCGGCTCCAAAACCTTAATGGTCGACCTGGGGTTTCTCCATATGTTTTCTGCCAGAGACTCCAGGTGAGACCATGCTCTCCAGCAGCAGTGTAGAGGATATTCTGCACATCTGGTCCTGTACGGATGGGCCCAAGGGCGACTGCACGAGCTATTTCCTGTTTAATTTGTTGAAAAGCTTGTTGTTGCTCAAGGCCCTACTCAAAACAGTTCTTCTTTCTGGTTACTCTAAAGAGAGGGCTCACAAGCTGACTATAACCTGGGATATGCATCCTCCAGAATCCCACAAGGCCCAGGAAAGCTTGTATTTCTTTCTTATTAGTTGGTTGAGACATAGTCGCTATTTTGTTCATAACATCCATAGGCACATGCCGATGCCCATCTTGCCATTTTATGCCCAAAAACTGTATCTCTTGTGCAGGTCCCTTTACTTTGTTTCTTTTTACAGCAAAACCAGCTTTTAGGAGAATCTGTATTATTCTTTTCCCTTTCTCAAACACTTCTTCTGCCTTGTTGCCCCATACAATTATGTCATCAGTGTACTGTAAATGTTCAGGGGCATCACCCATTTCCAGCACAGTTTGGATTAGACCATAACAAATACTAGGACTATGTTTCCACCCCTGGGGCAATCGATTCCAGGTATATTGGACACCTCTCCACGTGAAGGCAAATTGTGGCCTGCACTCTGCTGCCAATGGAATTGAGAAAAATGCATTAGCAATGTCAATCGTAGCATACCACTTGGCTGCTTTTGACTCCAGTTCATACTGGAGCTCTAACATGTCTGGTACAGCAGCACTCAGTGGTGGTGTCACTTCATTCAGGCCACGATAGTCTACTGTTAACCTCCACCCTCCATCAGATTTTTTCACAGGCCATATGGGACTATTAAATGGGGAATGAGTTTTGCTAATTACTCCTTGAGCCTCCAGTTGATGAATCAACTCATGGATGGGAGTCAGGGAATCTCGGTTCGTGCGATATTGCCTCCGGTGCACCGTCCTGGTAGCAATTGGTACCTGTTGCTCTTGAACTTGCAGCAATCATACAACAAAAGGGTCTTCTGAGAGGCCAGGTAAACTAGAGAGTTGTTTGATTTTCTCTGTGTCTACAGTGGCTATACCAAAAGCCCATCGATACCCCTTGGGGTCTTTGAAGTACCCTCTCCTGAGGTAATCTATGCCAAGAATACAAGGGACCTCTGGACCAGTCACAATGGGGTGTTTTTCCCATTTGTCCCCTGTTAAGCTCACTTCAGCCTCTAATACAGATAATTCTTCACATCCCCCTGTCACTCCAGAGATCCAGACAGAATCTGTGCCTCTATACCTTGATGGCATCAATGTACACTGTGCCCCTGTGTCTACTAAGGCTTTATACCTTTGTGGGTTTGATGTGCCAGGCCATCGAACCTACACAGTCCAGTAGATTCGGTCATCCCTTTCCTCCTTCTGGCTGGAGGCAGGGACCCTCTATTTCTGTTCTTCATCAGAGTATTCGCTATCTGATCCTTGCAATTTTAGACCTGAAGTCTCCTCATTGGCTTCGAAGGAAGTAGTTGCAGTTCTTCTATGTCTTGGAGATTGTTGATTGTCCTCTTTTGTTCTGGCAGCTACTATGCTGACAGCCCTCTTGGGTGGTCCTTTTCTAACAGCTGTCTTCCCCCTTAGTTCACGTACACGCGCTTCCAACTTAAAAGTGGGTTCACCATCCCATTTCCTCATATCCTCTCCTCGGCCACGCAAAAAGAGCCAGAGTTCATTTTGCGGTGTACTCCTGTGTCTGGGACTTCCTTTTCCCCTGGTCGGGACAGTGTATGACTGAATTCTTGAGGCAGATCTGACAGTCAGGCCATCATCCCACACTGATGAGGAGGTGCAGAGGCTCTCTTCATAGTTCTGTAGCCAAGAAGATACCCTCTCCACTGTTGGTATATCCATGTCTGGGTGATACACCATTGCCAAGATATTAGAATATGTAGCTGGGGCACTCTGAATCACTTTTCTCAACATGGCCCGTGTACACTGGACATCGTCTGGATCTGCGGAGGCCTCGACATTATCTAGATCACCATAGATGACCCCCAACACAGCTAATTCCCTTAGATATTGGATGCCTTCATCAGCTCTAGCCCACTTTCCTCAGGCATTTACAAGGTCTTTCTTGAATGGGTATCTTGCCCTTACACTTGAGAGGAGCCGTTTCCAGAGACTACAAATTGAGGTCTTCTTTCCAATGCCTCTATCAATTCCCCTGTCCCTAGCAAGAAATCCCAGCTGTTGGGCTTCTCTACCTTCCAATTGCTGACTGTCAGCCCCGTTATCCCAACATCGGAGCAGCCAGGCACCGATCCGCTCACCTGGCTGGCGACTGTAATCTTTTCGCATATCTCTAAGTTCTGTTGAGGTGAGGGACCGAGTAGTTTCCATTTCCTTTTCGATTTCTTTCACTCCTTCTCCTGATCTCCTTACCGACGGACCAGCTGCTGCTTCTAACCTTTCCTCTTCCTCCTCTTCTGCCCTTACTAATTGATGATATGGACTTGACCTCCTTATCCACTGCTTCTTTTTCACTACTGGGGCAACCACTGTGGTTGTTGTTTGATTCCCTGACTCAACCATGGTAGTCTCATGTACAGTTTGAATTTCCACCTCGGCCATAGTTCTCTGAGAGGACTGGACTGCGACTGACTCAACCATGTTGGTCTCAGGTACCGTTTGAGTTTCCATTTCAATCATAATTCTCTGAAAGGACTGGAGTGCAGCTCAGTAGGCAGAGACTAGGCCCCAGTATAGTGCCTGAACCTGATGGGCCTCATTAGGGTAGGTAAGACACCCTTCTATCAGGTAGCGTGTCAGTAAAGCAGGGTTTTTTATCTGTTCAGCTGTAAAATCCCAGGTTACAGGAGGTGATAACCGTCCTAGGAATTTGCCCAAATTCATCCACACACCCTGCCACCCAGGGACTGGCCGCTTCAGGGGGCATTTTAACATGTTTCCATCATAAATTTGTCCTCTCTGATACTCAGATGAGTCCAGATTCCACAAAATATGTAATATACCAACCATGTTAATTAGTAATATTAAAACTCTCATATAAGGGTGACTAAGGACCTGGGAAGTCTGTGTAACAAAATTGTCTAGATCAGTCCGAGCTGAGGGGAAAGAGGTGCTTTGCCCCATGGCCTCCACAAGATAGCTCCCACAGCACAGTAAATCCATCAGTAACAGAATGAAACTTGCTATTATTATTTGGACCATCATGTTCCCAGGCCCTTTCATCCTTTTCACAAAATCATATAGCCAACTTAGCAAAGCTATTAAGGTTAAAGCACAGCACAGAGTCAGTGTTAGTAGCATCGTGTTCCCAAACATTAGAAAGTGTAAGATAAGCTGCATAGCAGCAAGGCTCTGTGACCAGCACAGGAACTTTGCACTCATTGGCTTACTGTAATTGCAATGCAGTTAATGTAAAACTGCTATTATCGTGCCCCATGTTGGGCGCCAAAAGGGCTGTGATAGTTTGAGCCTGACTGGATGCCAGGTGCCCACCACACTGCTCTATCCCCCACCTCTTCGGCAAGCCAGGGAAGGGGAGAAAATAAGATGGGAGTCTCGTGGATTGAGATAAAAGCAGTTTAATAAAGAAGCAGCAAAGCTGGAAGCAAAGCAAAAGCAGATAAAGCTGTTACTCTCTGTTTTAGGCCCATCAGGGAACAAAGACCACGATTAGCCTCGAGTATGGAAGAGGCTGAGAATTGCTCAAGGGCAGGGAGAGCTTAGTTGCCGCTTAAGGTTCAGGACAAAACAGACCAGGCTACTCGGTTTGGGGAAGAAAACAGAAAAATAATTTAATGCATCATCAACTAAAACATACCCCCAAAAACCCAAAACATAACCAAAATGAAACAACACAGAGTAATACATCAATGAAGAGTCCAACCAGCCTTTTTAAGAACACCTTCTTGCCACACCTCCCCTCTTCCCGGGCTCAGAGCCCTGATCCCGGTGTTTTTACCCTGTCCCCCCCTGAACGGTTCGGGGGGGGCAGGCAGTGGGGGTTTCAGTTAGTCTGTTCCCGATAGCTTCTGCCGTTTGTCCCTCCTCAGGACGGGTGAACTCCACACCAGTCCTCCCTGCAAGTCCATGGGGTAACTCACACACATGGCAGCCCTGCACGGGCTGCTCCGACGCGCACTTATTCCAAAGGCTGCAGCTCCTCTCTGCCTCTCGTGTGGGGCTGCTCTGTGGCGTGCAGGCTCTCCAACACGGCCTGGGCCATGGCCGTCTCCCCACACAGTCCCTCGCCCGTCCGGGCTCACTCACACGGAGCTGCTGGTAACTCTCGGTCCTGCCATGGACCTCCATAGGTTGCAGGGGCACGGCTTGTATTCTCGCCACGGCTTGCAGAGGGGTCTCTGGTCTATTGCTTCTCCTTCCTTCCTCCTTCTCTGACTGAAGTGTCCGCGTGGTCGCCTCCATCTTGTATCACTCTTACACCTCCTGCCTCGCATTTCAAATTCCCGTCCCCTAAATAGTGCTGGCAGAGGCGCCAGATTGGCCCAGCCGGGCTGGAGCTGGGTGTGAACCCAGGAGCCTGGGGAGAGTCCGCAAACTCTTTACCGGGTCTTCACTGCAACCCGCTCCCCCTGTTACTAAGCCAAAAAGCTGCTCCTTGCTAAACCAGAACTCTCTGTACTTCCCATCAGCAGCGATGTCCGGCCACCTCCCGAGAAGCAGGGCTGCGGTACGCGTAGCGGTTGCTTTGGGAAGGCCAGAAATGAATCTCGCCTCCCCTTCCTGCTCCTCTCCCCCAGTTTATATTACTGAGCTGACATCATATGGTATGGAATATCTCCTTGGACAGCCTGGGTCAGCTGTCCTGGCCATGGTCCCTCCCAAGATCATGCCCACCCACAGCTATTGGTGAAGGTGGGGAAAGGAAAGCTGGAGGGACAGCCCTGATGCTGTGTGAGCAGTAGTCATAATATTGATATCAACAGTAAGCACAGCACTGCAGGAGCTACTGTGGAAAATCACTACCATCCCAGACCCACTACACCGTCATTTGACAAAATAAATGTAGTGTCACAGAGAGGATTGTTTAAAATGTCACTTTTAAAATCTAAACTAAATGTATCAGTTCAACTTAACATTCCTGAATGAAAAAAACCCCAAGTAATTAAAAATTATCTATTGAAAAAGAAAAAAAACTTGTGGGCTGGGGAAGACGGGAATTGATTTTGTTAACAGCATAGTGAAACCAGCTCCAACAAAAGGAGAAGGTGTTGTTAAAACACTCATATAGAATGACAACTATGTGACTTGTAAAATCAAATTGTAATATTGCAATATCAAAACAAACTGTTTGCTGGTAAGTTAAGCACTAATCTGACTGTAGACAAAAAGGCTGCAGTTTAGGTTGTATAGTATAAACATAAGAGGAAAAAGGAAAAAAGTAAGCTGCAGCAATTATGTGTACTCTTAACTAAAGGCACTTGCAGAGCTGTTGTGTAACCAGTGAGTGAGTATTCATAGAAGGTTTTAACCCCTTGATGTGCTATATATATGTGATTGGAATTTGAAAGGAGACAGGAGTAGAAAGAATGGAACCAAGGAAGGGGAACTAGATGAGAGGGAGAAGAAGAGGCGGACACAAGAGGAGTTGGGTAGAAAGTGTTGGACAAGGTAGAGGGCAACCCTGACAAGTGACACAGCTTATTTCCTCCCCAGTGGGAAGTTATCAGTGTAGGAAAGTAAGACATTTTAAAGAGAGAATGCTCTGAGTTGAAGAAAGAGAAAAGGATGGTGTCATTAACGACTTTTGAAGATGTTTAATAGGGAGGTCAGGAGTTTCTTAACTTAAGGACCAACAGGGAGCCCTTGATAAATCTAAAGGTGGGATCCCAGGAAGAAGAGGTCATCTTCTTGGTTGGCACAGGAGCTGCCAGAATCTCATTAAACTTTATACCCTGAGGGGCAAAGTTATCAAATCAAAGAAGAACAAATAAATCCGATAGTATAGGTAAAATAAGGTAATCCAGGAGGATTAAATATAACCCCTTTAAAAAGTAAATTCAAACAAAATTATGATGTATAACAAATCAAAAGCAATACCCTAGTCCTTTAAAAGGACGAGAAGGTTTCCAAACAATACAGAGTCTCCAAATCTATTTGGACAAGTGTTGGAACAAATACTTTTAACAATTCAAACCGTCTCCTGATGTTATATTACTTCAGTATGTTGATGACCTTTTAATTTTGGGGAAAGAAAACAATGTGGTAAAAGTAGCCACAGATTTTTTTGGTTAAACTTTTTAGGAGAGCAAGAAGTATAAAAACCCAAATTGCAATCTGTCATTAAAAAAAAAAAAAAAAGTTAGGTATTTTGGTTGTAGAAAACAAATGGGTTCTAGCAGCCATCTATGAGAGGGCCTGACCTCTTGAAAATGTTGAAAAACTTATCTCGAAAAACTTATCTACACAGGAATGCAGATAAGCAGGCACTTCTTTATTATGCAGATCTGGGAAAACACGGGGCGGGGGGGGGGGGGGGGGGGGGGGGGGGGGGGTGGAATAGCTCCTCCATATGTGCTTCGTTGTTAGTTACTATTTTCAGGGCTTTTATACACTTATCAGTCTCTTTGTTTTAGTAACAGCCAAGGTAACCTAACAAATACATACACCAGGGTCTAGTGGCTAAGGTCCCTATCAGGTGTGGTATGTAACTCTTGCAGTTTGATCCTTATGTGATTCAAATGAATACTTACTTAATCAATAGGTGTTTGAGTTATTTGCAAGTGCTTAACTAATTGATTCAACTATTCAACTAGGTGATTAACAAGTGCTTAACAAGTGCTTGACTACTTATTGTGATGAGAAGTTGTTAACTAAAATAATTGTGTATCTGCAACAAGGAGAGTATAGGAAATTCGCCAGAGCATGCAGGGGTGCAACTAGGAAGGCTAAAGCCCTTCTAGAATTAAATCTGGCCACGAAAGTTAAGGACAATAATAAGGCGTTTTTCAGGTACATCAGAAGTAAAACACAGAGGGTGCCCTGGTGACCGAGGATGCAGAGAAGGCCGAACTACTGAATGCCTTCTTTGTGGCCTGGTCTTTACGGCCAAGGCCGGCCCTTGGGAAGCCCAGTCCAGCAAGGATAGTAGGATGGCCTGGACAGCAGAGGACTTGCCCTGAGTGGAAGAGGAAGAGATTAAAGACTTGTTGGCCAAGCTTAACACTCATAAGTCAATAGGTCCTGATGGGATGCATCCAAGAGTGCTGAGGGAGCTGGCTGATGTGATTGCCAAGCCTCTCTCCATCATTTTTGAACAATCATGGAGGACAGGCAAGGTGCCTGAGGACTGGAGAAAGGCCAATGTCACTCCAGTCTTCAAAAAGGGCAGGAAGGACGACCCAGGAAACTGCAGGCCGATCAGCCTCACCTCCATCCCTGGAAAGGTGATGGAACAGCTCATCCTGAATGTTGTCACTAAACATATGAAGAAAAAGATGGTTATCAAGGGGAGTCAACATGGCTTCACCAAGGGGAAATCCTGTTTGACCAACCTCATAGCCTTCTATGAGTGCATAACCGGCTGGCTAGATGAGGGGAGAGCAGCGGATGTAATCTACCTTGACTTCAGCAAGGCTTTTGACACTGTCTCCCACAACATCCTCATCGGAAAGCTCAAGCAGTGTGGCTTGGATGAGTGGGCAGTGAGGTGGTTTTGTCCAGCCAGGACAAAGGGGAAAAAATCCCCAAAAACCCAAAAAACCACAACTCCTCCCCCTACTGACAGAACGGGGAGGGGATCAGAAAGATGGGAAAAGAGCCCGCGTAAGTTGAAATAAGAACAATTTACTAGAGTACAAGTTGTAAAAGAACAACTATAACAAAAAATAAAGGGATATTACAAAGAAAACTGGTGTGTGACGCAGTCACTCACCACCCGGGGCCCAACCTAACCAAACACTCTGGACCGGCAGCCAAAAACCTTGACCCTGGCAAAGAACTCCTTCCGGCTGGCTCACCAACTAGATACTGGTCTTGGCGTCAGGATGGTATTGAACACCTGCTGGTCAGCTTGGGTCAGCTGCCCAGGCTGTACTCCTCCCTGGTTCCTCACAGGAATTAACCCTATCCTAGCTCAAACCAGGGCATTCCACCACTTATTCTATACCATCTACATCATGTCTAGGTTTACATATCATAATCATCTACCATCATACTCCCTCTTCTGAAAATATGGACACACACACACGGAGGTGTATTATTTTCTCAGTTCATGGAAAATTCCTCTGACACGCCTGTTGGGTTCATTTAGTCCATAACTCTAAGTTTTCATTCATTGTAAATCTTTCACTGCAAGGAAGATGATGTGTGTGTGTGAGGCGAGTCATCGCATGCAGTATCAGGAGTTTGCAGCTGGTCTATTCAGTGCGTCTAATGCTCACGATCTGTGAAGGCTTTGGTTTTGAAGAAGTCCCCGAACACAGGTTCACTCTTCATCATTTTGTGTGTTGTTCATTCAAGTCCATTCTCCAATGATCTGAGAAGTTCTTCCTGCAACATTAATAAATAGCACAGAGCAACTATAGAAATGATGACATTCAACAGCAAGGTCATTCAACAACTATAATTTTACAATTTAACTCACAGATTATTCTCACCCAGAATCAAATTCCCTTGAGGTACACATTGAGTCTCCCCATCCTTGCACACCACCCACCAAGTGCACCCAGGTCCATGAGCAAAAATCATCCCATGGATGGCTTTGCCTTTACCTGAGGCAGGACACACCCAGACTGCCTTCCCTAATATATCTTTTATTTGTACTACAGGGACTTTATCCCCTTCTACAGTATGCAAGAGTTCTGACTGGGCAAGGACAGCTTGGTTGACAGATCCTCTAGAGCTGAATAACCAGGTGGCCTTTTCCAAATGTTTGAAGGTCCCACCCCCCATTGCTCTCAGTGTGGTCTTCAATAATTCATTGTATCGTTCCATTTTCCCAGAGGCTGGTGCATGATAGGGGATGTGATAGACCCACTCGATGCCATGCTCTTTGGCCCAGGCGTCTATAAGGTTGTTTTAGAAGTGTGTCCCAGCGTCTGACTCAATTCTTTCTGGAGTGCCATGTCGCTATAGGATTTTTCTTTCAAGGCCCTGGATAGTGTTCCAAGTGATGGCATGAGGATATGTTTTCAACCATTGAGAGCACATGGCATTTGCCTTGGCGAGTCTGTGGTAGTGTGATGTAATCAATCTGCCGGACCTCTATGTATTTATATTTCTGCCATCACCCTTCATACCATGTGGGCTTCAACCGTTTTTCTTGTTTAATTGTAGCACGTCTCACACTCATGGATAACCTGTGCAATAGTGTCCAAGGTTAAGTCCACCCCTCGATCATGAGCCTATCTGTAGGTGGCATCTCTTCCTTGATGACCTGAAGTATCATGGGCCTATCGAGCTAAAAATAACTCCCCCTTGTGTTGCCAATCCAGATCTACCTGAGCAATCTTAGCAGTCTTGTCAACGTGCTAGTTATGCAGACAGTCTTCCATGGCCCGGTTTTTGGGTACATCTATATGGTGCACCGTCACAACCAGCTTCTCTAGTCGAACAGCAATGTCTTGCCATAGTGGAGCAGCCCAGATGGGTTTGCCCCATCATTGCCAGTTGTTCTGTCTCCATTGCTATAGCCATCCCCACAGAGCATTTGTCGCCATCCACGAATCATTGTAGAGGTAGAGCCTCAGCCATTTTTCTTGTTCAGCAATGTCTAAAGCTAATTGGATAGCTTTTACCTCTGCAAATTGACTGGATTCACCCTCTCCTTCTGCAGCTTCTGAAATGTTGCGTAGGGGACTCCACACAGCTGCCTTCCATCTCCAATGCCTTCCCACAATGTGGACAGGACCCATCGGTGAACAGGGCATACTGCTTCTCGTTTTCTGGCAGTTCATCATATGATGGGGCCTCTTCAGCACGTGTCACCTTCTCTGGTGATATTTCACCATCCTCGCACTCTGGCCAGTTTGTGATCACCTCCAAAATTCCAGGATAGCTAGAATTTCCTATGAGAGTTCTTTGTGTGATCAGTGCAACCCACTTACTCCATGTAGCGTCAGTTGCATGATGTGTGGGGAAGGCCCTCCCTTTGAACATCCAGCCCAGCACTGGCAGTCGGGGTGCTAGGAGAAGTTGCGTTTCTGTGCCAATCACTTCTGAGGCAGCTTGAACTCCTTCATATGCTGCCAGTATCTCCTTCTCAGTTGGAGTGTATCAAGCCTCGGACCCTCTGTATCCCCAACTCCAGAACCTGAGGGGTCGACCTCGAGTCTCCCCAGGTGCTCTCTGCCAGAGACTCCAAGTAGGGCCATTCTCCCCTGCTGCGGTGTAGAGCACATTTTTAACATCTGGTCCTGTCCGGACTGGCCCAAGCGCCATCGCATGAACAATCTCCTGTTTAATTTGTTCAAAACTTTGTTGCTGTTCAGGACCCCATTAAAAATATTTTTTCTTCCATGTCACATGGTAGAGGGGGCTCTACCCCTCTATTACAATCATACTGTAATTTGGAACGTGCATTCTCCAAAAACCGACAACACCTAGGAAAGCTTATATTTCCTTTTTGCAAGTTGGTGGAGACATGACTGCAATCTTGTTTATCACCTCTACTGGGATATGATGATGTCCATCCTGCCATTTTATTCCTAAAAACTGGATCTCCTGTGCAGGTCATTTAACTTTACTTTGTTTAATGGCAAAGCCAGCCTTTAGAAGGATTTGAATTATTTTCCTCCCTTTATCAAGAACTTCCACCGCTGAGTCTCCCCACACAACAATATCATCAATATGTTGTAGATGTTCTGGGGCCTCACCCTTCCCCAGTGTGGCCTGGATAAGTCCAAGGTAGATGGTGGGGCTGTGTTTCCACCCCTGGGGCAGTCGATTCCAAGTGTACTGAACTCCTCTCCAAGTGAAAGCGAACTGGGACCTGCACTCTACTGACAAAGGGACTAAGAAAAATGCATTGGCAATATCAGTGGTGGCATACCATTTGGCTGCCTTGGACTCCAGTTCATATTGGAGTTCCAACATGTCTGACACAACAGCACTCAGCGGCGGCGTGACTTTATTCAGGTCACGATAGTCTACTGTCAGTCTCCACTCTTCCCTAGACTTTTGCCTTGGCCATATGGGGCTGTTAAAGGGTGAGTGAGTTTTGCTGATCACTCCTTGGCTCTCCAATTGGTGAATCAACTTATGAATGGGAATCACGGAATCTCTATTGGTGCAGTATTGCTGCTGGTGCATTGTTGTGGTTACAATTGGTACCTGTTGCTCCTCAACCATCAATAACCCCACAACAGAAGGGTCCCCTGAGAGGCCGGGCATGCTGGACAGTTGTACAATTTCCTCTGTCTCCACTGCAGTCACACCAAAAGCCCATCAGTATCCTTTTGGGTCCTTAAAATACCCTCTCTTGAGGTAGTCTATGCTCAAAATGCACAGAGCTTCAGGGCCTTGTCTCAATGCAATGTTTATGCCAGTTTGTCCTCGTCAAGCTCACTTCAGCTTCTAATAAGGATAGCTGTTGAGATCCCCCTGTCACTCCAGAAATACAAATGGATTCTGTCCCTTTATAATTTAATGGCATCAGAGTACATTGTGCACCGGTGTCCTCTAGAGCCTTGTACTCTTGTGGATTTGATGTGCCAGGCCATTGGATCCACACAGTCCAGTAAACCCAGTTGTCCCTATCCTCCATCTGGCTGGAGGCAGGGCCCCCCTAATGCTGGTTATGATAGTCACGATTTTCTCTTTGTGGGAAAAAACCAGAGGTCCCCTCAAGGAAATCAGAATTGAAATCAGCCCTTCTATCTTTTCTAGGGGACTGCTCACTGGAAACCAGAGTGGCATTCTTCCAAGGAGTTATTTCTTCTAACTGTTTCTTCCTGCAACTCCCGTGCCTGTGCTCTTGGAGTAGATGGCCTTGGAGTAGATGGCCTATCCCACTTGCTCATGTTCTCTCCTTGGTCTTGTGGGTAAAACCACAGAGCATTCCGGGGTGTATACTCTCTATGTTCCTGCTTTTGAACACGGGGACATCTATTCCTAACAACTTGGGTATGGGCAGGTGGAGAGCGGGACACAAATTGGTCAATCTTCTGTGACATTTTCTCTACAGCTGAAATGACAGCCTATAGAGGAGAAGACACATTTTCTTCATATTGCTGAAGTTGAGCAGACAGTTCCTCCACCATTTGCCTCTTGCCTTCTCTCCAGGAGACAACTGCCAACGAACTGGCATAGGATGATGGTGCGCTTTGTAGGAACTTTCGCCACATAGATCGTGTGCATTGGACCTCATCTGAGTCTATGGGTGGATACACATTATAAATAATTTCCAGCACAGCTAGCTCCATTTCTCCACGGTGTTCCACTTGCCTGGGTGGCTTGTAATATCTTCCTTGAAGGGGTATCTTTCTCACGCCCAATGGAAGTCATCTCCAGAGGCTGAGGGCTTGTCTTGGTTTTCTAATAGCCTTATCAATGCCCCCTATCCCGGGACAAGGAGCCCAATTGCCTGGCCTCTCTGCCCTCTAAGTCCAAGCTGTTGGCTCCGTTCTCCCAGCATTGGAGCAGCCAGGTGATAATGTGCTCACCTGGGTGAGGGCTGTAATCTTTCCGCACATCTCGCAGCTCGCTCAGGTACAAGGACCGGGTGATTATCTCTGACTCTGGCTCCGGCTCTAACTCTTCCTCCCGTGATGTCCCTGGTTCATCTTCATCCTTCGCAGGGCGAGCTGATTTTTTTGTATATTTCTTTTTCTGTACAGGGGCAACTGATACTGGCACAGGTTGATACTCTGATTTAACAGCAATGATATCAGTTGCCTGGATTTGAGTAGCTGCAGTTACAGCAGCAACATCTGCTTCTGGAGTTGTAGCAGTAACCATATCAGTTGTTTGGGTTTGAGTAGCCACAGTTGAAGCAACAGCAGTCTTGAGTTTGAGTAGAAACTGTTTTAGCAGCAGCAGTCTGAGTTTGAGTGGACACAGTGGTAACAGCAACAATATCTGCTATCTGGGTGTGAGTAGCCACGGTGGTAACAACAACATGTGCTGCCGGAGTCGGGGCAGCAACTGGTTCTGGCATAGCTGATTTAACAGTCTTTGCTGCCGGAGTCAGGGCAGCAAGTGTGTCAGGGATGGGTTCATGTGTTCTCCTAATCTTTACAGGTAAAAAGTTCTTCAGACACCTGCCCATGTTCTCCTGTATGCCTTTCCTCGTGTAGCTACCCAACCTCACAATTCTCCAAAAACCAAATTTTAAAATTCTAACTGAGATGAAAGCCTTTTCCAGGAGGAAAAATAATAAAACCATGGTAGTTAGAACATGCCAAGAGTAACTGTCAAAATCCATTAGAGGCACCTTGAAAGGATAACAGATAACAAAGCCATGTACAAGTTCCAACCCAACTTAAGAGCCCATGACACAACCATATCATAAGCCAATCCCACCCAGTGCAGCAGAATGAGAGTTTTCATACATTTTCCACATACGATAAACTTTATTTTAGAATGGTAGGATTGGAAGGGACCTTTAGAGATCATCTAGTCCAACCCTCCTGCAGAAACAGGTCCACCTAGATCAGGTTGCACAGGAACATGTCCAGGCGGGTCTTGAAGACCTCCAAGGAAGGAGACTCCACAACCCCTCTGAGCAGCCTGTGCCACTGCTCTGTCACCCTCACAGTGAAATAGTTTTTTTCTTATGTTTAAATGGAACTTTTTGTGTTCCAGCTTCATCCCATTACCTTTTGTCCTGTTGCTATATATAATGAAAAAAGGGATGCCCCAACCTCCTGACATCCATCATTTAGATATTTGTAAATATTATTGAGATCCCCCCTCAGTGTTCTCTTTTCTAGACTAAACAGCACCAGTTCCCACAGCCTTTCCTCATAAGGAAGATGTTCCAGACCCCTGATCATCTTGGTGACCCTGCGCTGGACTCTCTCCAGAAGTTCCCTGTCCCTCTTGAGCTGAGGAACCCAGAACTGGACACAGTACACCAGATGAGGCCTTACCAGGGCAGAGTAGAGGGGGAGAAGAACCTCCCTTGACCTGCTGACTACAATCAGCCAGCCATCAGGTGGAGGCAGCCACCAGACACATTTGCCCAAGTGTCCTGGTTAGAGCCAGGATAGAGTTAATTCCCGTGAGGAACCAGGAAACCTGAACAGCTGACCCAGGCTGGCCAGCAGGTATTCGATACCATCCCAACCGTCATGCCCAGGGTATAGGTGGGGGCTGGCCGGAAGAAGCTCTTCCGGGGGGCGCGGGCTCTCGGTCGCCGGTCCGGAGCGGTCGCTCACGTCGGGTCCCGGATGGTGAGCAACTGTATCACTCACCAGTTTTCTTTGTAATATCCCCTTGTCTTTGTTATAGTTGTTACTCTTCAATTTTCCCCAGTAAACTGTTCTTATTTCAACTTACGCGGGCTCTTTTACTTTTTTTTTTCCTCCCTCTCTGATCCCCTCCGCATTCCGTCGAGAGGGGGAGGGGGAGGAGTCGCGGTTTTCTTCCCCTTTGCTCCGGCTGGGCAAAACCACGACACCAAGGAGGGCAACAAAGCAACTTTCTGTCATCAGCCATGCAAAGTGCTCACAAGTGGGGACTGGATTTTGGGCCCCTCACTACAAGAAAGACTTTGAGGTGCTGGAGTGTATCCAGAGATGGGCAACAAAGCTGGGGAAGGGTCTGGAGAACAAGTCTGATGGGGAGTAGCTGAGGGAGCTGGGAGTGTTTAGACTGGAGAAGAGGAGGCTGAGGGGAGACATGAGCACTCTCTACAACTACCTGACAGAAGGTTGTAGTGAGGTGGGTGTCAATCTTTTCTCCAGTAACAAGTGATAGGACAAGAGGAAATGGGCTCAAGTTGCACTAGGGGAGGTTTAGATTAGGAAGAACTTTTTCCCTGAGAGGATTGTCAGTCCCTGTCCCAGGCTGCCCAGGGAGATGGGGGAGTCCCCATCCCTGGAGCTATTGCAAAGCCGTGGAGCTGAGGTGCTGAGGGCCATCGGTGGACTTGGCAGGGTGAGGGCAGGGGGTGGACTTGATGATCTTAAGTCTTTTCCAAATGAAATGATTCTATGATTCTATGAAGATGCTGTCAGCTGCAAGAACAAGCCCTTCCTGTCAGCTCCTCAAACACCAGGCAAATTTCTCCCCTGACCTGCAAGCCCTGAGGTGGCCATGGCAGGAGTTGGGCACCACACATCAGGTGCTGTGGGCAGAAGGCCATCCATGCCTTCCCCTTCTTACACGCACAGCCACCTGTAAATGCAGCTTCCAGTGCTTGGGAGAGATTGGGGGTGGGCTGGGGGGTCCCAGGCTCCTAAATGGGGGAATACAGGTGTTGCCCAGTGGCATCTGGATGTGGAAAGGCTGCTTGGCCAGTGTTCCCCCCCAGCCCACGGTGTTGGATGTTCCCATAGCTGGAGCATCCTCTGCATCCGCTCCCAAAGTGAAGATCCCCCAAGTCTCCCTGCTTGCTCTGACTTGAGATCAGATCATTTCAGGCTATTTCTCCACACCAAAGACCAGGGACAAGGATTCCCCTGTGAGTCTTCATTCTGCTGGTGTGGCTGGTGAAGTCCCTGGCCCTGAAACATGGTCCTTTCCCTAGGTTCTTATAGTGCTCCTGAGTAGGGCAGGGGTCGAATTTCAGGGGAAATCCTGACAGGAAAGGAAAAGACCATTTATGCCAGGAAGAGTCTGCTGGAAATCATGTAGGAAACCTGGGCCAGGGCTTAATTGGGCTCATAAGGTTCATAAGTTAGGGAAAACATAGCCTCCAAACAACCATCTAAAAACCCAACCCAAATGAATACTGTTCAGTATTTCAACACACAACACATTCCAGTTATTAAAAAAATAAATACATAAGAATCAATATTTCCCCAATATTTCCCACTGCTCTGCTATCTATCTTGCCAGATATCAAGAATCAGTAGATTCAAGTTCTTCTTTTTACCTGTCCCACACAGAAAGAGGTGACTTTGCACTGCCAGAGGCAGAAGGGGCAGAGGGAAGCACATCGGGTTAGAAAAGATCAGGGATGTGGTGGAGAGAGTGCCACGGCTCGTCAGGGATGCAGGCTACTACCCCTTACTTGTGTTCCATGTTGATATGAATGATGTCATGAGGCGTGACATCTCCAGGATCCAGAAGGATTTTAAAACCTTGGGGGAGAAGGTAAAAGGTAGAGGGGCTCAGTTTATTTCCTCCTCTATCCTGTTCACTAGAGATAAACGGGGAATCTACAATGGAAAAATCAGCCAAGTGAACTCCTGGCTGAGAGGCTGGTGCCGGCGGGAAGGCTTTGGGTACTTTGACAATGGATCCTTCCTTGGGGACTACAGCTTCATAGGACGGGATGGGATTCATCTCTCCCGTAAGGGCACTGGAATATTTGGGAGTAGACTAGCAAACTTAATAAAGGGGTCTTTAAACTAAGGGACTTGGGGAGTGGGGGGAGAAGCAAAATAGAACAAGCTGTCCCCTCTAGCTGGGAAACAGAGCAAGACAGGGAATGCAATGATAAGTGCCCTTCATCTGCACACTGGGCTGAGATGCGGAAGGCTGACCACCCTGAGAAAGAGACAAACCGGGGAGGAACCTCCTGCACCCATCCAGGGAAACCTGTGTGTTTGAGTAAGCCCCTGCACTGCCTCTACACCAATGCACGCAGCCTAGGGAATAAGCAGGAGGAACTGGAGATGTGGGTGCAGATGCTGGGCTACGACCTCATTGCGGTCACAGAGACGTGGTGGGACAGCTGCCATGACTGGAGCACAGCCATGGAGGGCTATGGATTGTTTAGGAAGGACAGGCCAACAGGCAAGGAGGTGGAGTTGCTCTCTATGTGAGGGAGCAATTAGAGTGCATTGAGCTCTGCCTGGGTAGGGATGAGGGGCAGGTTGAATGCTCGTGGGTGAAAATTAACGAGCAGGGTAAGATAGGTGATGCTGTTAGGAGTTTGCTACAGGCCACCTGATCAGGAGGAGGAAGCGGATGAAGCCTTCTACAAACAGCTGAGAGCTGCCTCACGATCACAGTCCCTGGTCCTCATGGGGGACATCAACCACCCTGATATTTACTGGGATAGCCACACAGCCAAGCACACGCAGTCCAGGAGGTTCCTACAGATTGTTGATGACAACTTCCTGTTGCAGGTGATTGAGGAACCAATGAGGAGGGGTGTGCTGCTGGACCTAGTACTGACGAATAAGGAGGACCTGATTGGGGATGTGAAGGTCGGAGGCAACCTCAACTGCAGCGACCATGAGATGGTAGAGTTCAAGATCCTGTGTGGAAGAGGCAGGACACAAAGCAGGACCGTGACCCTGGATTTCAGGCGAGCCAACTTTGGCCTCTTCAAAGATCTACTTGGACGGATCTCATGGGATATGATTCTAGTAGACAGAAGTGCTAATGAGAGCTGGTCAGTCTTCAAGCACCACTTCCTCCAAGCCCAGGATCAGTGTGTCCCAATGTGCAAGAAAGGAGGAAAAGGAGACAGGAGGCCTCCATGGATGAGCAAGGATCTGCTGGGACAACTCAGGCAGAAAGTAGCCATCTATGAGAGGTGGAAACAGGGGCTGGCTTCTTGGGAAGAGTATAGGAACATTGCCAGGGCATGCAGGGGTGCAACTAGGAAGGCTAGAGCCCTTCTAGAATTAAATTTAGCCAGGGATGTTAAGGACAGTAATAAGGCATTTTTCAAGTACATCAGCAGCAGAAGGATAGCGAGGGGGAATGTGAGCCCACTGCTAAACACTGAGGATGCCCTGGTGTCTGAGGATGCAGAGTACTGAAGTACCGAAGTACTGAATGCCTTCTTTGCTTCAGTCTTTACGGCCAAGGCTGACCCTCGGGAAGTCCAGTCCAGCAAGGATAACAGGATGGCCAGGACAGCAAAGGACTTGCCCTGGGTGAAAGAGGAAGAGGTTAAAGACTTGTTGGCCAAGCTTAGCACTCATAAGTCAATGGGTCCTGATGGGATGCATCCAAGAGTGCTGAGGGAATTGGCTGATGTGATTGCTAAGCCTCTCTCCATCATTTTTGAACAATCATGGAGGACAGGCAAGGTGCCTGAGGACTGGAGAAAGGCCAATGTCACTCCAGTCTTCAAAAAGGGCAGGAAGGACGACCCAGGAAACTACAGGCCGGTCAGCCTCACCTCCATCCCTGGAAAGGTGATGGAACAGCTCATCCTGAATGTTATCACTGAACATATGAAGGAAAAGGTGGATATCAGGGGGAGTCAACATGGCTTCACCAAGGGGAAATCCTGTTTGACCAACCTGATAGCCTTCTATGAGGGCATAACCAGCTGGCTAGATGAGGGGAGAGCAGCAGCAGTCATCTACCTTGACTTCAGCATGGCTTTTGACACTGTCTCCCATAACATCCTCATCGGAAAGCTCAAGCAGTGTGGCTTGGATGAGCACACTTTCATGAATGGAACATCTTTCATATGAGGAAAGGCTACAGGAACTGGCGCTGTTTAGTCTGGAGAAGAGGAGATTGAGGGGAGATCTTATTAACATTTATAAATATCTAAAGGGTGGGTGTCAGGAGGTTGGGTCATCCCTTTTTTCTATAGTAGCTAGCAACAGGACAAGGGGTAATGGGATGAAGCTGGAACACAAATAGTTCCACTTAAATATAAGAAAAAACTATTTCACTGTGAGGGTGACGGAGCAGTGGCACAGGCTGCCCAGAGGGGTTGTGGAGTCTCCTTCCTTGGAGGTCTTCAAGACCCGCCTGGACATGTTCCTATGCGACCTGATCTAGGTAACCCTCCCTATCAGTAGCTCCCATCTTGCCTCGCTCATGCCATGATTCATTGCATGAGGGAACAGATCTTGAGTACTTTGGAGGTACCTGACACCATCCAGAAGATGAATCCTGCTCCCACTCTTGTTGGTGCTCTCCTGTGAGACGAGAGAAGGAGGGAGCAGAGTCTTTTCCCTGCACTAGGACCTTGTTTGATGGATCTCCAGCCTCCTCCCAGGGGATACTCCCCAACATCCCCTCATCCTCCCATTCTTCTGGGATGACTTCTGCTCCTGCCAATCAGTTAAAAAAAAAAAAAAGCCTGTGGAGCAGTCAGCTGGCACCCCGGCTCCCCGTGCTGCCCAGGGATTGCTGACAGGCTGGAGATAGCACGGTTATTCGTTAGTGTGGCAGCGGTGGCGTGTGGGAGGGCAGACGCCAGGCTGTCTGCTCCCACTTTGTTCGGCTTGTTATTAACTTCTCCTTGGACTGCCATTAACCCAGAATTCCTGTACTTGGCTTCAGACATTCCCTGTGCCGCTCTATCTCCAGCTCATAATTATAGCTGTTTGGATCTCCCTTTATCTTATAGAATTTGTTACCTAGCACATGTTCTCCTGACACTTTCCCCTCCTTCTGTTCCCTGCATCCCTTTAATCCTTCCTGCTTTCATCAACCTTGGCATCCTGTGCTGGCAGGTAAAAACGTGAAGTCGCATCCCGAGCGCTGAGGTGGCAGCGGGGGCATCAGTGGGCGGGACCCGCACTCCCGCGTGTCCCAGCGGCAGCGCCCAGCGCTCCCCGAACTGCCAGCATGGGGCTCAGCATGTGTTGGCACCTTCCAGCTCCGAGACTGAGACTTTGAATTGGCTCCTAGCACGGCCTTGATTTATTTTTTTAAATTTAATACGAGCTGACTTGACATGTTGATCTTGGCAGCATGTTATCCCCCTCAAACCCCAAACTAAAACAGCATGTTCTGTCCCTACCAGCCCCCTACCAGATGAGGGGAGAGCAGCGGATGTCATCTACCTTGACTTCAGCAAGGCTTTTGACACTGTCCCCCATAACATCCTCATCAGAAAGCTCAAACAGTGTGGCTTGGATGAGCGGACAGTGAGGTGGATCGAGAGCTGGCTGAATGACAGAGCCCAGAGGGTGGTGATCAATGGCACAGAATCTAGTTGGAGGCCTGTGGCCAGTGGAATTCCACAGGGATGGGTTCTGGGGCCAGTCTTGTTCAACATCTTCATCAATGACCTGGATGAGGGGACAGAGTGTACTCTCAGCAAGTTCGCTGATGACACCAAACTGGGAGGACTGGCTGATTCCCCAGAAGGCTGGGATGCCATTCAGCGGGATCTCGAGTGGCTTGAGAGTTGAACAGAGAGGAACCTCATGAGGTTCAACAAGGACAAGTGTAGAGTCCTGCATCTGGGAAGGAACAACCCCATGCACCAAGACAGGCTAAGGGTTGAACTGATGGAGAGCAGCTCTGCAGAGAGAGACCTGGGAGTCCTGATTGATAATAAGCTAAACATGAGCCAGCAACGTGCCCTTGTGGCCAAGAAGGCCAATGGCATCCTGGGATGCATCAAGAAGAGTGTGGCCAGCAGGTCAAGGGAGGTTCTTCTCCCTCTCTACTCTGCCCTGGTGAGGCCTCATCTGGAGTTCTGTGTCCAGTTCTGGGCTCCTCAGCTCAAGAGGGACAGGGAAGTGCTGGAGAGAGTCCAGCGCAGGGCCACCAAGATGATCAGGGGAATGGAACATCTTTCATATGAGGAAAGGCTACAGGAACTGGGGCTGTTTATTCTGGAGAAGAGGAAATTGAGGGGAGATCTTATTAACATTTATAAATATCTTCAAGACCCGCCTGGACATGTTCCTATGTGACCTAATCTAGGTGAACCTGCTTCTGCAGGGGTGTTGGACTAGATGATCTCTAAAGCTCCCTTCCAACCCTTACCATTCTATTATTCTATGATACTATGATATTCAAAATTACTAAATGAATTGCCAAATGTTTTTACTGGGATAGAAGGAGAAGAAAAGCTAATACAGGAATTAAAATAAAGTGTAATCACCACTCCTGTGTTATCACTGTCATCATTAGATAAACCCCTTGTTTTGTTTGTGTCCTGGATTAGGCTGGGATAGGGATAACTCTCCCCAGCTGCCGCAAGGGGGCGTGGCCAGTCAATTCAATCCCATGTAACATCATGCTCAGGATATCAGGGCAGCTGCAGGGTCACGGCAGCACCGCGGCAAGTGCGGGAACTGCAACTGCCACGCTGGGCATTGCACCGGGTATTGCTCGTTTTTCTGTGTCCCTTGACCATAATTGTAACTGCCTACTCTTTGTGATATTCTATTAAATTGTCCTTGTCTCAACCACAAAGTTCTAGAACTCTCTTGATTCTCCTCTCCATCCTGCTAAGGTGGGGAGGATTGAGTAACTGTGTGGTTTGGTCATTGTCAGCCAGGGCTAAACCACCAGTTTGTCACAGTAGATAAGGGAGCTGCCTTAGGAGTGTTAACTCAAGAATGGGGGGATGAATGACAAACAATAGCATATTTATCTAAGCTTCTGGACCCCGTATCAAGGGGATGACCAGAATGTGTACAGGCAAAAGCTGCCACTGCCGCCTTAGTAGAGGAAAGCAGTAAACTAATGTTCGGAGGGATATTAGTAATAAATATCTCCCAATAAGTGAAAACTATTTTAACCCAGGAGGCTGAAAGGTAGCTAAACCCATTTTAGGATATTGAAATACAAGGCAATGTTAAAAGGAAAAAAATTAGAAAAATCTGAACTTTAATCTTGACTACCAGCCCATGCCTTAATCCAGCCACCTCCCTATGGAAGGGAGACATGGAATGTGAGGACCATGAACACGATTGTTTAAGCCATAATAGAGTGTCAGTGTGACCTGAATTGAAAGAAATGCCTTTACATGCAGGCCTTGAGAGTTATTCAAGGCAAAAGGCATAATTGCTATGCATTTATTGAAGGAATGAGTCAAGAGACAAAGGAAGCAGGGTGATTACCAAATACCTGGTCAGCCCAGACACATAAAGTATATTCTTTAAACAGAACTTTACAACTGTTAGAAGGAAAAGAAGGAACATTTTATGCTGATTCAAGGTATGCGTCTGAAGGGGTATAAGCTTTTGGAAAAGCATGGGAAGAGATTTACTCAATAGCAAGGTATAGTACATGGAGAATTAATTAAACAGGTATTAAAGAATTTATCACTTCCAAATGAGATTGCAGTGGTCCGTGTGAATGGGCATCAAAAAGGGAATTCTTTTAGAGCCAGGGGAAAGACTGGCTCATGAAACGGCCAAAGAGGCAGCAGTAGGCCATGAGATTGTGCGTATGTGTAATCTCACCACACAGGTACCTACATGCAAGTTAACTCTAGTAGTTACAGAAAAAGAAACATTAAGGGAATTGAGACAGAGGGGAGGTAGATTCTTCCAGATGGAAATGTTAAATAAACAAGCTATGAGGGAAATGATGGCTATTTTACACCAAGGAAGTCACTGGGGGACAAGAGAAATGTGTGATTTAGTTTTAAGAAAATATGGATGTATAGGAATATATACAGTGGCCAAACAGATTTGTGAACTATGTGTGATTTGTAAAAAGATAAACAAAAAGATCCTGAAGAAAAAGTCCCCAGCAGTAAGAGAACCTGGTCTAAGGTCCTTTAAACCAAAGCCTTTTTTTAAAGAATTAGATACTGGGATTGTCTTTTTTTGTCTTTTCTCAGGAAAAAAGGGCTTTTGACCCAAACACCACCTCTTGAGTTTTCAGTCCGCACCTTCCAGCCTGGAGGGTGGGTCCTGATGAAGTTCTGAAAATAAATCAAACTGCAACCTGAATGGGAAGGCCTGTTCCAGATGTTACTGACCACTGAGACAGCAGTAAGAACGGCTGAGAAAGACTGCACTCGTTACACTCAAAGGACCAGTGGACTCTCCACTTGAGGATGGACAGTGGCATGTATATCCAGACAAAAACCCCTTGTGCCTTAAATTAATGAAACAATAAGTATATAACATAAAAGTGAACATACTTAAATGTTATTAACTGATGAGGTGGTGGTAGTAAACATTTTGTTTGTGATTGAATTAATATTTATTTGTTGTATAAAACCCAAAGAAAACAAAAAAACCACAACAGGTTTTGGGAGCATTAGAGAAAAAGAGAATCATTTGGCAAAAAATGAAGATTATCATAACAGTGAATTAGAGCCTATTAGAAATTCAGGAAATAAATTTAAGATTTGAGGATGAATATCTAATCAAGCTATGGATAAAGGTGACTGAAAGGAAAACTTCATGAATGATTTAAATTGATGCTTGTCAAACATTTTAGTCTGGAACCTTGGGGAATCAAAAGAGACTGAATAATAAATACACGTGTCCCAAAGGCAACAGCAACAAAGGAAAGTCTTGTCCTTCTTGGGAACACATTTGGTGGACTACCCAGTCTAATGTGCAAACCAGTGTGGAATGGTCCCTATTAAAAGGGAAAATACATTTGACTAAAGGCCTGACAAGGCCTGAACGTTAACATTTAAAATATAATCTGTCCTGCTTTGGGCTAGGATAGAGTTAACTTTGATGAGGAAGTAGGAAGGGGCACAACATGGGCAGCCGACCCGGGCTGGCCAACAGGTATTCGATACCATACTGACATCATGTCCAGTACATATAGGCAGGGAGCTAGTCGGGGCCGGGGCTGCGGGAGCGGTCGTATCGGGTCCCGGGGGGGGGGGTGAGTAGCCGCGGCACGCGCCATTCCTTTTGTATATTCCCTCATTTACTGTTAAAACTGTTTTCTCCTGAACCTGTTTCTTCTTATTGTTGTTCTATTAAACCGTTCTTATTTCAACCTACGAGGGTTTTTCCCCTTTTTGTCCGATTCCCCTCCCCGCTCTGCCGGGAGGGGGGGGAGTGAGCGAGCACCCTCGTGGCTCTTTGTTCCCGGCTGGACAAAACCACGACATTATTTTCTATTAATTACTGTAACAAAAGCTGTTTTAGTAGTGAAACAAACTTATGAATTAAAACCAAACATTACTGGACAAGATCCAGTAAGCAAATGCAGGATAAAAATATAGAAGTGAGAAAACTAAAACAAAAAGAGAAACAAATGAGACTACTGTCTTTCCCAAAATGAAGCAATGAAGCCTACCAAATGACTCAAGGGTAATAAAAATAATTAATGTAAAAGATTTGAAACAGAAATTTGAAATAAAAACTAGATATGGAGATACAAATGCCTGGGTTGAATTAACTAAGTATATGGTATGGAGCCTGAATAATTGTTATGTATATGCCTTGGGGAAAAAACAACAACAACAACCTGACAACAAAATCTATGGCACAAATAATTCCCTTTCCATTAAGATGGAGTAAGGACCCATAAGGAATGAAATATCCTTATACCAAGAAAGAACTGCATGGGGAAATGAGACCTGTAAGTCTCTCACTGCTATTCCCTGCTCTGCAGAGCAAAGAGATTAAGGTACCTCCTTTTTTCTCTACAGTGGCTGGTAACCACATGACTTGTCTCTCACAAGAGGATGAAGGTGCTACCGGGTATCTTGGAGACCTAGAGATGTGTACTGAGTCATTGAACATGACTGAGGATAAGGCAGGAAATTAGCAGGGCAGATCTGTGGTGGTATTGTGGAGGAAGAATTCTATGGTCTATACTCCCTCCAAATTGGAAAGGCACATGTGCCCTTGTTCAATTGGCCATCCCACTCACCCTGGCATTTGAAAAAAAGACCACATATTCCAGAGAAAAGAACAAAAAGGAGTCTGGAAGTGTCATTTGATGCCAGAATCTATATTGATTCAATTGGAGTCCCCAGAGGGATGCCTGAAAAACACAAAGCACGAAATCAAATAGCAGCAGGGTTTGAAACTTTTTTATTTTGGTGGGTGACAATAAACAAAAATGTGGATTGGATAAATTACATTTATTCAATGCTATTATTATTTCTATTATATTACTGGATAAATTATATTTATTTAAAATATATAATTATTACAATTTATAAATTATACATGGATACAATCAAAGGAATTGCAGAGCAATTAGATGCCACTAGTAGAAGGGCATGGGAGAACAGAATAATCCTAGATATCATGTTAGCAGAAATGGGGGGAGTTTGTGTGATGTTAGGTGATAAATGTTGTACTTTCATCCCGAACAACACAGCACCAGATGGAACTATAACTGGAGCATTACAAGGACTTACAACATTAGCAGAGGAATTGGCTGAGAATTCAGGGATAGATAACTCTATTACAGGATGGTTGGAATCATAGTTTGGGAAATGGAAAGAAATGGTAATATCCATGGTTACATCTCTGAGAGTAGTTGCGGGAATATTAACGGTAGTTGGCTACTGTATAATCCCATGTGTAGGGGGCTTGTTTAATAGAAACTGCATTATCTAAACAAATGCCTTTGGGGCCACCACCATGATAAAATGCTCCTTCTCGAGGAACAGGAAGAAAGTCAAGAAGAGTTATTATTAAAAGATAACTGTGAAATAATGTTGTCTAACCTGGAAGCTTCATATGAAGCAATATTTTAAATTGCAAAAAGCAACAAATCGCCGAGAGCAGCCATCGGAGCTGGTCCGTCCCTGGGCAGATCTAGCGCAGGGAAGTTTCCTGAAGCCAGAAGCCTCATGGCAAGTGGAGGGGTCCCTGTCAGTGCCAGCATCTCTCGCGAGAGTGGCATACCAGGCATGGGCGGAGCTGCAGCCACCTCGGGCTGCTTAAATGTCCCAGGAGCACAGAGATCTGTGATCTCTGCGCACTGAACAAGGTCGAGCTCAGGGGGCGTGGGTGAGCCCTCTGGGTGTACTGTGGCAGTTTGGTAGGATAGTCACATGGGCAGATCTGTCTGTCTCGACTTCCCTGTGCACAGAGTGAAATCAGAGAAAGGAGGTGTGCCACAAGAGGTAAGTTCAATTGGTAGTAACTGGTCCCTCTTCCCTAATAACAGGCTAATTCTGTTAGTAGACATTCTGTCACAAGAAGTAGCCATGGTGACCACTCATGCAAAAGTCAACACCAAAAAAATGGGAACCCAGATAGAGCTCTCATGCAGGTATGTTGCTCTCTGGCTGCAGGAAGTGCCTCAACCTGCCACTTGTATCAGAGGATGGCACTTGTGTCTGATGTGACCAGGTGAATGATCTGCTCAGCCTGGTGGCAGAGCTTAAGGAGGAAGTGGGGATGTTAAAGAGTATCAGGGAGTGTGAGATAGAGAGAGATTGGTGGAGCTGCTCCCTGAGGCAGAGGATCTTGTCACCAGACAGAAGGAGGGGACCAAAGAGATGGAGGCGAATGGAAACAAGACCCTGCTCGGGGAGACAGAAGAATCCCCTCCCGTCCTCCCTCACCTTCCCAGCTCCTCTTGCAAAACAGGTATGGGGCTCTGCAGGAGGAACTGACTGATGGAGAGGTGGTTAGTTCACTCAGGTCAGAAGCACCACCAAGACCAAGTCGCCCAAGACCAAGCATCAAAACTGGCTCCAAAAAGAAAACTAGATGTGTCATTGTTGTGGGTGACTCCCTCCTGAAGGGGACAGAGGGCCCGATATGCCATTCGGACCCACTTCATAGAGAAGTCTGCAGTCTCCCTGGGGTACAGGTTAAAGACGTGTTAGGCAAACTTACCATCCTGGTGAAGCCTTCGGATTATTATTCGCTTTTGGTATTTCAGGTGGGTGATGATGAAGTGGCTACTAGAAGTCGAAAACCAATTAAGAAAGATTTCAGGACCTTGAGGCAACTGCTTAAGGGATCAGGAGCACAGGTTGTGTTCTCCTCTATCCCTCCACTGGCAGGAATGAATGAGGGAATTAACAGGAAGAGCCATCAAATTAATTCATGGCTCTGGGACTGATGTTATCAGCAGGACTTTGGGTTTTTTGATCATGGGTGGATATACAAGACACCTGACTTGCTGACAACAAATAATGCACCTGTCCCAAAGAGGAAAAAGGATTCTGGGGCAGGAGTCAGCAGGGCTCATTGATAGAACTATGTGACCTGGTCTAGGTGGACCTGCTTCTGCAAGAAAGTTGGACTAGATGATCTCTAAAGGTCCCTTCCAACCCCTACCATTCTATGATTCTATGATGAGCGGAGGCAAAGAAGAGCGGCCTGGCTGAATAGGGAGATTTAGCTTAAAATCACAGAAAAAAAGAGAGTTTATGGACTCTGGAAGAAGGGGCAGGCTACTCAAAATGAGTACAAGAATATTGATAGGTTATGCAGGGAGATAATTAGAAGGTCAAAAGCCCAGCTAAAAGTCAAACTGGCTTTAGAGGTAAAGGTTAATAAGAAAAGTTTCTATAAATGTATTAACCGTAAAATAAAAGCCCATCCCCTATTAGATCCAGAAGGAAATTTGATAATAAAAGATGAGGGTAAGGCTGAGGAGCTTAATGCTTTCTTTGCCTCAGTCTTTAGTAATAGGAGCATTTCCACTGGGGAAAGTCAGCCCCCTAAGGCAAGAGACAGGGATGAGAATGGGGTACATCCTAGAGTGCTGAAAGAACTGGCAGGGGTGCTTGCCAAGCCACTGTCCATCATTTATCAGGAGTCCTGGCTGATTGGGGAGGTCCCATCTGATTGGAAGTCAGCCAATGTAACACCCATGTATAAGAAGGGACAGAAGGCTGACCCGGGAAATTACAGGCCTGTCAGTTTGACTCCAGTGCCCAGGAGGCTGATGGAGCAGATCATCCCAAATTCTATTATGCAGGGCAACCAGGTGGTCAGGCCCAGTCAGCATGGGTGTATGAAGGGCAGGTTCTGTTCAACAAACCTAATCTCCTTCTATGACAAGGTGACCCACTTGTGTGCTGAAGGAAAGGCTGTGGATGTTGTCTACCTTGACTTTAGTAAGGCATTTGACACTTTCCCACAGTGTTCTCCTGGGGAAATTGTTTGTTCTGACTTGGATGGGCAGACACTTTCCTGGGTGAAAAACTGGTTAGATGGCCGAGTCCAATGAGTTGTGGTGAATGGAGTGAAATCCAGTTGGCGACTGGTCAGGAGTGGTGTCCCCCAGGGCTCAGTACTGGGGCCACTCCTGTTTAATATCATCTTTATTAATGATCTGGATGAGGGGATAGAGTGCACCCTTAGTAAGTTTGCAGATGACACCAAGCTAAGTGGAAGTGCCGATCTGCTTGAGGGTAGGGAAGTTTTACAGAGAGATCTAGATAGGCTGGATGGCTGGGCCAAGGCCGATGCCATGAGTTTCAATAAGGCCAAGTGCCAGGTCCTGCACTTGGGCCACAACAACCCCCAGCAGTGCTACAGGCTTGGGGAGGAGTGGCTGGAAAGCTGCCAGGCAGAGAGGGACCTGACAGTGTTGGTTGACAGCGGATGAACGTGAGCCAGCAGTGTGCCCAGGTGGCCAAGCAGGCCAATGGCATCCTGGCCTGTATCAAGAATAGTGTTGTCAGCAGGAGCAGGGAGGTGATTCTTCCCCTGGACTCAGCTTTGGTGACGCCACACCTTGAATCCTGTGTCCAGTTTTGGGCCCCTCTCTACAAGAAGGACATTGAGGTGCTGGAGACGATCCAGAGACAGGCTGCCAAGCCCATCCTGGAGAGAAAAAAAGGCTCAGGGGAGACCTTATTGCTCTCTACAACTACCTGAAAGGAAGCTGTAGAGAGGTGGACCTTGGTCTGTTCTCCCTAGTAACAAGCAATAGAACAAGAGGAAAGGGCCTCAAATTGCACCAAGGGAGGTTCAGGCTGGATCTGAGGAATTTCTTTACTGAAAGTGTTGCAGATACACAATTATTTTAGTTAACAACTTCTCATCACAATAAGTAGTCAAGCACTTGTTAAGCACTTGTTAATCACCTAGTAATAGTTCAATCAATTAGCTAAGCACTTGCAAATAACTCAAACACCTATTGATTAAGTAAGTATTCATTTGAATCACCTAAGGATCAAACTGCAAGAGTTACATACCATACCTGATAGGGACCTGTTACCTTAGCCATGAGACCCCGGTACATGTATTTGTTAGGTTACCTTAGCTGTTACCTTAACCACAAGACCCTGGTAAATGTATTCGTTAGGTTACCTTGGCTGTTACCTTAGTTGTTACTAAAACAAAGGGACTGATATCTTTTTTTGACCAATCACTGTGAGTTTGGAAATTTTGTGTTTGTTGGGAACCAATCAAGCCGAAGGGCTAAATTGATAGATGGACATTTTATGCATGCTTGTGTTGGCAAATGTGATTCTTTTGTTTGAGCTGTATAAAAACCCTGAAAATGGTAACTAACAAGGAAGCACTGTATGGAGGAGCTATCTCCCATGTTTTCCTAGCGCTGCATAATAAAGAAGTGCCTGCTTATCTGCATTCCTGTGTCAACAAAAAGGGTTGTCAGGCATTGGAATGGGCTGCTCAGGGAGGTGTCACCATCTCTGGAGGGGTTTCAGAGAGGGTGGATGTTACACTTAGGGAAATGGTCTAGTGATTGATAGGGCTGGGACAAAGGCTGGACTCGATGATCTTAAAATTCTCTTCCAGCTGAAATGATTCTATGAATCTAAATGGAAAAAAAAAAAGGGGGCAGAATTGTAGAAAATGTTAAGGTTGTTTTTGCAGTTTGAGGCCAGTGGAAACTAAGACAAAAGAACCTCAACTGAAATTGGTTTCTTTGTATTGCTAAGTATCTGCTAGTCCCTTTTGAAATCTTAAAATAAAAAAGGGGACAAACAGGCAAAGGGGGGAATGGGTGATTAAGATAAGAATTAGGAATAGGAGGGAGACATTCCTTGAGGGGATTGTAGGTCCTCAGATAAATTGTAAACCTTGAAATATCTAATCAACTGGGAAACAAGAGAGGGACCTGGTAGATTGAAATAGGAAATAAAAAGTCTGTTGTATCCATCAGGTGTGACTGTTAGCTATGACACCTGCTCTTGCAAGAACGATAAATAAAAGTGCTTCACTGCAGTGTCTGACCTGAGTCTTTCAGGAGAAAACTTGTTTGTTTCTTACATGGCTGCACTCCAGCACCCGCAGCTTCCAAACTGGCTTTTCCTGCTGGAGAAACCTTCTCCCAGGAGGAACCAGCCCCAGTGTCAGTCCAGACAGAGGGACAGACAGGGGACTAGGGATGTCCTCTGGCACCTTAGTAAACCTCCCCAGGGAGGCCTCCGCGGAGCTCTGCACAGGACAGGCGTCAGGGCTGGACTTGTCCCTGAAGGTTCTGTCCCCTCTGAACTAATTCCACAATCGCAATTTACATTTCCCACGCGGGGAGGCCCTCGCCCTCACACACAGCTCTAGGTAATGTCCTAACTCCTTCCAACCTCTTCCTCTGGATTGATCTCGAGCTCTATAGATTTATATTTCTATTTGTATTTTATATTCCTCCTGTTCTTCCTATTCCTGTTCCTGTTCCATTCTGTTCACGTTTTTGCCTGTTTCTCTGCTTTGTTCACGGCGTCGCCGGGACTCGAACCAGAACCCCCATTGGCAGTGCAGGTTCCCAACTGCGGCCGTCAGGTGGCACTATTGCACCGCGCCACACTCCTGGGGGGGTTGGGGCGGCGCGCGGAGTGATCGGGGACAGTCCGGGGTGAGACAGCGGGGCTGAAAGGGTTCGGTTTAAGGGTCCGCTCCCAACCCCCCTCCTGCTCCCGCCCCCGCCCCTCGAGCAGAGGAAGAGACCCCCCTTAACAAAATAAAAGTCTCACACACGCAGCCCCAACCTCCCCCCTCCATCCCCCGGTTCTGGGTGGAGGGAGTGGCTTGGGTCCCTGGGCTGGGCAATGCTGCTGATGGGGGAGGCTCTTAGGGCAGTGGGGGGATACAGGGCTATGATGAGTGGAAGAGTGGCACAGAGTCCTGTGAGGGAGTGGGGTGTCCTCACAAAAAAACCCAACACAAACACAGAGAGCGAGGAGGCAGGAGCCTGTTTTGCCTCCCAGGCAATATTTCTGGAGCCAATCGGAATGCACACCCACCCTGCCCTGCTCCCTAATTAAAGGCTTTAAGCAGGCGGCCAGGGCTGGAGATTTGGGCACAGTCTCTTGGTTGCTCCTTAGCAGAGCTGGTGCGTAGGAGCTGTCTCTGGGCACGCCAGGCCTGACGCGCGGGCAGCTGGAGCCGCTGGCTTGGGGAGTCCCCAGCCAGGTGGGCAGCTCCCCCCACTCCCACTTCCAGCAATGAGTGGCTCTTCCGATAAGAAGCTCACCAGCATCCTCACCGACCTCTCGGGCTCGCTGAGCTGCCATGCTGCCTCCAAGGACTCTCCTACTTTACCCGAGTCTTCCATCACCGATCTGGGCTACTACACCAGTCAACATGACTACTACTCGGGCCAGTCCTACAGCCAGTCCGTGAGCCACTACTCTTACCACCAGTTCAACTTCAACGGCATTGGTGCTGCCAGCACCTACTTGCCCAAATCTGACTATTCCTACAGCCCTTCCTACCGCCAGTACAACCACTTCAGGGACCAGCAGCTCCCAGCCCAAGAAGCAGGTAGGACACAGGGAGCAAGAGGCCGTATCCATCCCGCTGGTCCCCTGGGACTGCAGTGAGCACTTCACAAAGTCACACCCCTCTAAGTGTCCCCAAGTTGGGGACGAGGTGGCTGAGGGGCCAGGGAAGAGACTGTTGTCCCCATCCAAGGTTGGAGTGGATGTTGGGACAGGGCTAAGCCCCCCTCCCACATTCCCGGTGCTGCTGGGGGGTGATGCAGCAGGATGGAGCAGCGCTGGATGCGGCCGTGGTTCCCCGGGGGATGGGACAGTGCTGCCACACAGAGTGAGATGAGCCTGAGTTTGAGCGGGGCGGGGGATGTCTGCACTGGGACCCTTTCACCATCACCAACCTCACACCTCCGCTCTCTGCCCAGTGTCCGTGAAGGAGGAGCCAGAGCCAGAGGTGCGGATGGTCAATGGGAAACCCAAGAAGATCCGCAAGCCCCGCACCATCTACTCTAGCTACCAGCTGGCGGCTCTGCAACGTTGCTTCCAGAAAGCACAGTATCTGGCGCTGCCCGAATGAGCTGAACTGGCTGCACAACTGGGGCTCACCCAGACCCAGGTAAGGGCTCAGTCCCCGGTCACCCCTGGCCACCCCAATTCCCAGTCACGGGCAGGAGCTCATCCCCCTTGCAAAACCTTAATTGGTGGGGGTTTGGAGAGGGGTCCGTTCACAGCTGGATGGTGAGAGCTGGGAGGGATTTGAGAGTCCCCTACTCCCCACTTGCTCATGGGTGCAGGGGCCCCCTGCCATCAGATTTCCCTGCACAGAGCAGATCTGCGCTGCTGAGAAAGAGATGGA